>NC_140123.1:66181883-66920472 GCF_964035555.1 Netta rufina | reverse complement strand
GTCAGTGTGCCCTTAATGCATTGAAAGAACAGGTGAGAAACCTTTGAAACCACGTGAAATTCAGCTGCTATATTTATGCATGAAATCTGCATGTTCTAAAAATCCTTTAAAAACTCTAATCGGGGTCATAATCAGGGTAATAATTACGCTGCATGAACTGCAAAATCCTGATCCTAAATAAAGAGCCCAAACTACTCTCCTGGAGGCTCATTATAATATTTTCCCATTACCTTCAGGAGTGTTAGTTTTGGCTTGATGTGCCTAATTTTTCTTAGGTAAAGTCACGGTGTTTGTGATCATTGGTGATCCTGTTACTGGGGAATTTTATTGTGCTTGTATTCGTGTCAAAGATTTTTGAGTCAAAAGGAGAGAAGACTAACCAGTGGGAATAAATATGGAAAACATCTAATTGCAGCACAGCAATTTGCTTTTGGGCAGACACCGGGTATTCCCCCAGCTGCTTTTTCAACTGTTGAAATGCTAATTACGCACAGTGCCAATAATGACAAACGGTTAATTGGTGTGGTCAGCCCGAACCACTGCAAATTTATTTTTCCTTTTGAGAGAAGACGTGTCCCTTCTTAGACCTGTTGTCACCCAAACCATGGCTCAGCCAGCGTGCGTGCTGACAGCACAGTGTATACATCACCAGTCCGTCGCAAGACTCCCTACAGCTCCCATCACTGCATCACAGATCCATTTCTTTCTCTCTGCATACACTGTAAACGTGTGCGTGCGTGCGTGTGCGCTTGCGTGTGTGCGCATGCATGTGTTACGTACCTCCATTAATTGCATGACAGGATGTGGCCAGCTTGGGTTTTGGTGCCTCAGGGGTCGAGTCCGTATTTAGGGGGGTCAGGTGAAGCGGTGGGCAACCGTCTGGGCCCGCTGAGGCTGCAGGTGAGAGGCGGCTAGAGCGCAACAGCGAGCGACTTTGGTCTAATACCCGTTTCCTGGTGGATGTTTGTTTGTGCCATAACTCATCGCATAATTCAGCAAGGCTGGCGGCGTCTGCTCAGGAGAAGCTTCTGGTGAGGGCGGCAGGGGAGACGGCAGGGCAGGTCTGAGCTGCACTTGGCAGAGCCCCTTTTCGGGGAAGCTTGCACCAGGTCGACCTACACTAAGCCTGGCTCTAGCTGTTGCTAACAGTTCATCGCAACAAACTAATGTTTAATACGACTTGCATGTGACTTTGTGTTGGCTGTGTTGAGTCAGACTTGCTGTGTTTTAACTCTTCCAAAACCTTCGAGTGCATTTCGCTGCTTCCTGAAATCCCTTCCCAAAGCCACGAATGAGCTCTGGCCCGTGCCGGCAACATTTGCAGGAGTCCAAATTTCGGAACGGAAGGGGCCAAAATCCGATGCTCGGTAGACAGGGCTCCCTAAATTGTTCTGCAGGCACTAATCCTTCCTGAAGTGCGTTTCTCGTTAAAGCTGAACTGGGGAAGTAGCGTGTGGTGTGCCACCCAGGGGGTTCTGATGCATTCCTTTTGAATAAATTCATTGCTGGGTAATTTCTATGTGACAGGAGTATATCAGGCGACAGCTAGAAGAGGAGCAGCGGCACTTGGAAATTCTACAGCAGCAGCTGCTCCAGGAGCAGGCCATGTTACTGGTAAAGCACTGTATCTGTTTTGTTCAGTAGCTATAGGATCCATTTATCCGGCCAGTCCTAGGCTTCCCTCAGTCAGGCACAGCTGCACTGACAGTATGACAACAAAGGAGCTCGATTAAAAGGCCATTTATGCTAGCGTCGTGGGCTGACAGGCACATATGAGAAGTGCTGTAAGGTCACACTGCTTTCTGGGCAGTAAGAGGAGGCTTTATGTTAAAGTGGAACAGTTCTGGTTTGGCGGTCGAGTTTCTGAACAGACCTTGGCATTCAGTGACGAACTAGAGTGCTTATGTTGCAGATCAAAAGCACACATGATATGTAAATCTACCCCGGGATACAATGGCCTAGTGTTGTTTTAAATCATTGTTTTATGAATTTACGCTGGATTTAGTATAAATAACTCATTTTTTTTCTTTTAATAAAAACCAGTTTTGACATAACTCTCCAATCATGTGAAGCTTAGCAGTACACTCTCAACTTTCCCAACGTGAGACACGTGCCATATTGGTCCGACTTAGCTCTTGGTTACACTTTAACAATGAAATAAATCCAAAAAAAATAAAAAAAAAAGAGCAACAGCAACCAGAAAGGTGCATTTTTAACGGGATGGATAGGGACATGTCTACCATACCTTCCACATCATGTCTTGAATTACTCACGCGTTCTCTCAAAGGAATACAGATGGCGAGAGATGGAGGAGCATCGACAGGCAGAGCGACTCCAGCGCCAGTTGCAGCAGGAGCAAGCCTACCTCCTGTCGCTGCAGCACGATCACAGGAGGCAGCAGCAGCAGCAACAGCAGCAGCAGCAGCAACAACAGCAGCAGCAGCAGCAACAGCAGCAGCAAGAAAGAAATAAGCAAAGCTATCATACCCCTGAGCCAAAACCCCACTATGAGCCTGCTGAAAGAGCGCGTGAGGTAAGTCCTGCACGTGGCCAGGAATATGCTATCTGCTCCTCGGTCCCTTCCTCTTGGCATCATGGTGACTACGGTTCTGCTAGGGTATGGTTGGAGACCAGGGTGTCCCTCTTAAAGAGCAGGATATTCATAATTTTTGGCCACTGGTTTCCAAACCCGGGTACTTCTGAATACTTCTGCTATCGTTGTAGGTCAGGGTTTTTAGGTGTAAAGAGTGAAAAGGAGTTGTGAAATGCTGCAGACTAAGGGGAACTGACAGTGGAAGTATCAGGTCAATCCCATCTGCACTTTATCAGATGTTTTCACAGGAAATACTGGTACAGTTGTCAATCCGTGTCGCTGGCAGGTACTGAGGCCTGGAAATTGAGAGAGCGCAAACCTATGTGGGATGCTTACACACACCACCTGTAGGTGCTTTAGCCCATGCTCTTGGAAATTTGCTTCTCATGAGCACAGACATGAATTTCATGAATTTAATTTCTGAAGTGTTAAGTATTCTCTGCTGAGATGACATCCCTGCCTTTGTGAAACTCTGTGGTGCTGCCTTCTTGGACTTCGGGCACTCAGAAGTCAATCTGAAATCATCAGAGTGCTGTTTGTCTCAGTGAGTGGTCCCCTGACTTCATTGCTCCACGGTTAACATCGCTAAGCAAGTAATTGCCTCTGATGCATACTTGGCTCTTTTTCAGCGGTCTTGTTCTTGTGCTTCCCTAGAGCATCACACTGCCCACAAACCACTAGACTGGGCAATACTGGTCAAAACTCTTAACGGCATTCATCACCAGCGTGTGGGAACTAGGTAAATACGTTCTGGAACAAGAACAAAAAAAATCCTCGGGGCTATTGAACCTGATAAAATAGCTTTCAGTCCACCTTTGTCCAGTAGTGCTTCACTGCCTTTGAAGTGTTGCTGTTTGGACTTGATGAGCACAAACTCATTTTCTCGTGGATGCTATTGTCCCGGTTCTTCATAAACCGCGTTGTGCTATCTCATCTGTTCCTCTTGGCTGAAGTAGCTGGTATGTGTCTCTCTTCTGGAAGAAGTTCAGACTTGTACAGCATGTTGTGGTGCAAGTGTGGAACAGTCCTCCCCTCCTGTCCTGGTGCTCATTCCTGGCCCGCCTTGGTGAAAGCACAGTGTCAGTCTAGAACTCCCTTCCAGCCTGAGGGTGGGCTTTGGAGGGGTGCAGAACTGTCTCTGTTATCCACCTCTCATTTTCCTTTCAGAATTGAAAAGGAGATAAACTCCTAAAGATTCAAAGACCTTAGAAAGTTAGAAAGAGTAAAGTGAGGGCAAAGAAAAAATTGAGTCAGTAGTCAGAAATATAGCTGTCATCTCTCTGTGCCTGGCAGTTGGAGCAACACCAGTTAATATCAAAAAGCAGACATCAACTCTGATGTACTTTTGGACATAAAATAGTGAATTAAAGTGAGTAATCTGTGCCTTCTACTTTCACAAAAACTCTGTCCAGAGAGTCTCCATCCACTGATGCTGACCATCACGATGCTAAGCCAACATGGGCCATCTCTCCTGTTCTGGCAAATCATGATGTTGTTGTGGTGTTTTTTGTTTTTCCTTTTTTTACCCATTCCAGCTGCAATGAGGATATAAAGAAAATGACTTCTAAGATTGGCTCTGGGAAACAGAAGGAAGCTTAGAGCAAGAAATGAAACTTAATACTGTTTTCTGGTCCAGACAGTCAGATGACTGGAACAGGGACTGTTTCTGTCAAGGGAATAACTGACTATCTCTTTCTCACATCTTGCTTGTTTTTGAGGAGATGTGGCTGTCACAGTTTATGTGCTTTGTGGAGGAAACCTCCTATCATTTACAGCTAGAGACATGAAAGCTTGTTCCTTCAGACAAAAAGACTTGGGGCTTTTCCTTATTCTATTCATAAGAAGGAGACCAAGAGGAGTCTGGCCTATTTTTGTACTTTAAAGGATGGCTCTGTGAGGCTGACATGGTGGTGAAAATGATTGTATGCTGAAGATGCTTGACTCCATTCTTGTTATTTTCCCCAAGACACGGTGTATTTTGTGTAGACCTGCCAGAAGCTTGTCTGGTTGCTCCCGCAGGCAATCTGATACTGTCCTCAAAGTCTAGAAAGCAGAGGCAGGTTAGGTTTGTAAAGCAGCCTCGCTAAGGAGTCCTGGAGACTTGCCTCTGTCTTCCAGCATGGATATATAAATAGTCTCATCATGCCGTTGCTGCTAGGGAGCAGTTAGGGAATCACCCCAATACTGGTTTCATCCTCCAGGCACATGGGTTAAAGCAGATCTCATGAGCAGCATCTCAACAAACGAATCTCAGCCCCAGCTACCGGTTTGATCTTTCTCTGACACTTTGATAAAGTGCTGGGAGTTTAGCATTCCTCAGCAGCAACTCTTCTGGCAGAAAGGTGCATGCTGCCACGATTCCAGCAATTGATTGTTTTAGGAAACGGGAGGGTCTGTCCTTTCTGCCTGTAGCCTCCCTCCATCTCTTTCCCTTCGTACCACTTGCTTTGTTCTGGATGCCGTGGGCTTGAAAGAGGTGACATTTCTGCATGGGGACCTTGCTTGATGTTTGTTTGAGGAATTGCACTTTCTGATTTAGTCTTCCTCTGGAAAAACTCTGTAGGTTAGTGTACAGTCACTTCTACATGTCTCTGAGAACCAGAAATAAGTTGCGGGGGTTGTTCTCTGCAGTCTGAGGTCAGAGTGCAGCACTTAGATGTCATTTTGGGACTATCTGATAAGAGAGGGGATGAGCAGTCCTACAGTTCTGTATCTAAAGCTGAACTGCCTCCAGTATTACTGGATAGAGAAGCATACCCTCTTTCTTCTTGCACTGCCAAAGAGACAAGCACAGGAAAGCAGATAATCAAATAATGTAACTTCTCTTTAGTTTAGTAAGGTGGGTAACTGCAGTAAGGAAAATGTACTTTTATATTGTAAAGTTGTTGCTGTTTTCACTTATTCTTTTTGTTATCTATGTCTACTGATGGGTAGTAACTAGTCTAGGCAGAAGGAAGTATCCTGGTGGTCTCTCATTATATCACTTCACGTTTTACTGCCCACTGTAACCTCTTTCCTAGTATGGATTCCCATATGCCATACTTGCCATGTTGGGACAGTTCATTCTGTTTTACATTGCTGGTGAAAGCTGCAGGGAAAAATATCCTGCCAAGCCTCAAACATATTTGGTCTCCATGGTAAAGAAAGGGAGGTGGTCACCTTCGTATTTCTACTGTAATTGGTTTCCTGATTCTAGACTTAACCTGCATTTATTTTGTCCTAGGTGGAGGAGAGATTTAGAAAAACGAATCAGGGCTCCCCTGAAGCACAGTCAAAGCAGATGGGCAAAGTGTTGGAGCCACCAGTGCCTTCAAGATCAGAGTCCTTTTCCAATGGAAACTCAGAACCTGCTCAGCCTGCCCTGCAGAGGCCAATGGAGCCCCAAGTAAGTGCCCAGGAAAATATCGGTGAGCCTGAAGGAAGTGCAGAAGTCCCAACACGTTTCCTTCAGATTTGCAGATCTTGGCACATAGGAAGTCTTATGTAAAGAGTAGCACTGTTACACAAAACAGCTTATTCAGTAGATTATCTCTGTATGGTTTTGTTTATTGTACTGATAAACTGATGGATTTGTGTGTTTGTTTTCCCTTTTTTTTTTTTAATGACTACTGTTGCATTATCTTATTATCTGTGCAACAGTGGAATGGTTGGCTGAGTACTGGTCATAGTTTCAGTATATTTCTACAATTCAGAATCTGATCTGTGCAAAATATTTACCGCCAAAGAGGATGTTCAGGAAAGCGGTGAGCTGGCTTAGTCTTCTAAGATAATGGGGGAAAAAAGCTAACCGAACAAATGTTTTTTAATTGAATGATCACTGCTTCAAAGAGATGCATGAAACATGACTAAGAAAAGCAAGTTTGTTGTCAGTAGGCTTATGCTTGCTAAACAGAGTTCTGTACCACCCCTGGAAAATGAAAAAGAGGCTGAAACCACTGAGCAACATGGTTGCTGTCATTCTGTTGTTTGCTAATGGAAGCTTGCAAAGCTCGGTAATCGTACCTCATGGGAATTATAGCACACATTTAAAAAATAACTTAAAGTTTAAAAATTACAAATACACCATATGCTCGAAGCTATTGAGATATGCTAAATTAAACAGTCTAGTTCTATATTGAGTTCCTCTGTTTCCATGCAGAATTTTCTTCTCCTACGTAAGACTGTTGATGACAGTACAAACTAAACCCATCCGTGGTTGTGATTAGGCATTGAAACTCTTTTGGGCAGCAGAAGAATTTCTGCAGACAAGAGAGTGGGAGAAATCAGGACAGAACTTCATCTCTTACTCATTAATTCCTGGCTTTTATTCAAACCTCTATGATTATTTCAAAATATTGGACTTGCATCTTCATGCTCTCTGTGCCAGTTACTTTTAAAGTCTGATCTTCCACGCATATTAAGAATAATCAGGCACTTCAACAGCTGTGTGTATGAAAATTGAGGAAATAATAATCATAGAAAAACAAATACAACCAGCCTACTGAAACCAGGGTTGAAAGTGAAATCTTGATTAATTACTAGGTGCAAAAGCAGTATGTTCCTCAGTTGTGACACTTCCTCCTCCTTAGCTTCAGAAATTAAATTAGAAACATGGGTTTATGCACAAAGAAGGAGTAGCTGAAGGGTCAGTATGTATTTCAAAGGAAACCCCAATGGATTTTTAGCTCTGGAGTCACTGTTGTGCCTTCTTAGTGTATCTGTAATTGAATATGTGTGTGTGTATGTGTGTGTTGAGTTTGTGAATAAATATGTATATATGTACAGTATATGGTACATATATGGTATATGTATAATATGCATTGTCCATATGTATACTATATACAATATACAATATATATTATGGTTTTTATATATATATATTGCAATGACTATAAAGGAATAAAGGCTTTTGTGTTACAACTGTTCTCCAAAAGTTTGGAACTGTATCTAGTTTCCAAATTTCTTCGATAACGTAAATGTCTGTTGGTTTGCACACTTTAGAGCATTCTTTAATTTTGCACATTTTTTTTCAATTGGAAATCTGCGTCAAATTCCCCAACCCATCAGTGCTGCCATGAGACCTGGCCAAAGCCCACGGGAGACTGGGGGACAGATGATGACTCCTGTCTTGGGTGGCCTTTGGCCCCAGGCTCATGATGCAGATATCAGGTCCCCTTTTCTTCTGGGCACTAGTGTACGTGTATGTGGAGAGCGTATCTCACACAAATGTGCTGTATTTTCAGTCTGTTACGTTCTTTGGGCGCTTGCCTTGCTTTTAAATGCATTGATTCCACCCCACGCTTACCTAATGCCATAACCAATTTGTCTCTGCCCGCCCCACCTGCCTTTATTCTGTGTTGATTGGACAGCCAGTTATACTGAGCGCATTGAATGTTTTATGTTTTGTTTTCTTGTAAGGTACAGTGGTCCCATCTGGCATCTCTCAAGAACAATGTTTCCCCTGTCTCGCGATCCCATTCCTTCAGTGACCCTTCTCCCAAATTTGCTCATCACCATCTTCGTTCCCAGGACCCATATCCACCTTCACGCAGTGAAGTGCTAAATCAGAGTTCTGACTCTAAGTCGGAGGTACCCGACCCCACCCAAAAGGCTTGGGCTAGATCAGACAGTGACGAGGTGCCTCCAAGGGTAAGGAGTAGAAAGACAGATGTGTGCTATTTCTTTATGATGATGATGATTTTTTTTAAAGCATGTCATAATCTGGGCACTGGGAAGACCGTGCCCTCGTGCCAGTGTTAGTATTTCCGAAGTCAGATCACAACGCAGGAGCTAAGTCAACGGGTTAATGAGAATCAACCTTCAGTACAATATTGAAGCTTTGTATAAAATTGGCAATTATTTATAGAATGCAGCTATTGCAGAGAGACAATTTATTATGCAAAGTTAACAAATCATTACCATATTCCAGAAAGAATTTAAAATATCCCTGAGGTTATTGCTCAGAGTTAATTTTCTTCTTCATGTGTTAGCAACCCAAACTATGAATCATACAAGTACTAAAAATTAAGACGGAACTGAACAAAAAGGAAACATTCAATATTTCCTCCTCCTCTCCTCCCAACCCCCTTCCATCCACTGGGATTTGCTTCTTCCGAGTATATTCTTGCTCCCCCACCAGTCTCTGCCTTCTGCTGATCCATTCCTGGGCATTTGTTTGGTTCCCCTGAGCTTATTCTCCTAATTCTCATGCTGTTTCAGCAAACTGCTTTGCGCCTCCCCTGCTTCAGTCAAAATGCTGTATTCTTTGCAAATGTCTCAGTAGTTGGAGGGTAGTGAGGTGTGTATGTGTTTGTGTGGTAGCTGTTAAACACTACGTAATGTTAAGACTAAACTTGGAGTTCTCTTCAAAATCTGAACAGCATCCCAACTAAGGCTTTGGGGTTTGTGGGTATTTCTTTATAGCTTTTGGTTTTTGATGTTAACTCGGACATAGAATGAGCAGTGTTAAAATCTTAAGAATATATTCTGTAGCAGGCGAGGTTTAATCTTCCTCTTCTTTCTCTCTTCTTCATGGGTTTAACACAACCTTTTTTCTCCCAAGGTACCTGTGAGAACAACGTCCCGATCACCAGTCCTGTCTCGTCGTGATTCTCCACTGCAGGGCAGTGGGCAGCAAAATAACCAAGCAGGTCAAAGAAACTCCACGAGGTTTGTAAGCCTACATGTCCTTGTCTTTCCTGTGTTGGAAGGAAAAGGCTGATGGGAAGACGAGCGTTTTTCAGAGAGCTTTTGGCATTGTCTGTTGGATGTGGAAGGAAGAAGGATTTAGATCCCCTTTTCATAATGATGAATCTTAATTTCCCCTGGTGGATCATGTGTGCCAACAAACACTGGCTAAATTTCCTCTTGCCTCTCCTTCTTTGAGTTGCTTGTCCTACAACTTTTGCAATAATTTCAAAATATCCCTAAGATTACTGAAAAAACGTGGCCATTCGTGAACATCGTGCCTTCGGTGCAACAGGTCATCTTGGGTTATTGTGGGGATTACTGGCAGCAGAAGTGTTTGTAAGACCTAAAGTGAAGAGGTCGCAGAAACTTTCCAGCCTCTCAGCCAGAACCAGACTTTGAGAGGCAGAAGAATCCCTGAGCTGTGATGCAGAACATCTGAGGTCAGGAAGGGGGAAAAAGGAGGTGTTTCCTAAGCTCAGCAAAGCCACGTGGACAGGCCACCCCAGATTTTGGCATCATGGGTGAGGGCATTCTGAGAGCAACAGGCTATGTTGGCTTTTTGGCTTGTGCCTGGGTAGCCAGGGCACTTCTGTGCCAATTCTAAACCTGTTGCATCCAGCCAGAGAGAACTGTCCACTTTGGGTTAGATACATAAGAATGGCAGGTAGCCAATTCCTAATAAAATGAATAGCTTAAACCCACCTAAACTTTTTATTTGACCACCCTAAATAAGGTAATGAGTGTTTCAAAGGGAGCCACTGCTTGGGCTGTGATGTATCATTGATGCTCTCAGCTCAGTGTTTAGTTTTCTTTCAGACTGATTATTAGCAAAACGCTAAGAATGAAATTTGAGTTTAGAAACAGGAATCTGAAACTGAAGTGTGTAACAAAGGCTTTCCTCCCTCCCCTGATACAGCAATATAGAGCCTCGTCTGCTGTGGGAAAGGGTGGAGAAGCTCGTACCAAGGCCGGGCAGTGGCAGCTCTTCAGGCTCAAGCAACTCTGGCTCACAGCCTGGCTCTCACCCCGGCTCTCAGAGTGGGTCTGGAGAGCGGTTCCGGATGAGATGTAAGTCCCTCCCCACCCACCATAACACCGGGTTTTAAATTTGCTGACTGTGCAGCGCTCACTAATGGAGGATGGTAACCTCAGTGGGATAGACCTTTGTGCTTGCAGTATGGAGGGCTGGTTAGCTTCCAGTACCCTTCTTTGCTATGCATGCCTGTTTGGGAAAGATGGATCATGCAGAAGTCATCAAGGAAATGTGTTTCCTTCTCCTCTGATTCATGCTGAGTCACTGCTACACCTTTTGATGCTCGTTGTCTGTCACCTTGGTTTTTGAAGGGGTGCAGTCTGCTAAGGATGGGTCTGAGATGGGGCACGCTGAATGCCAATACAGGCTTGTCAGCTTGTGGCTTCAGTCAAATTAGGCAGTTTCAATCACCTGCAGACCCAATCCCTTCTGCAAATGAGACAGTATTTGCAACCACATTGATTTACAGTTGTGGGACAGTTTGGTTTGGCTTCAGTCAGAGGTCAGCTGCACCTGTAGAGATCACAGCTTAGCAATATTTTTTTGCCTAGTCTTTTGGGGAAAATGTAATAATGAACCAGTGAAACTGGTGTCTTGCTCTCAAGCACTGCTTTGGTAGCCTTCTCACCTCTGTTCCTCACTCCGGAGTGGAATAAGAAAATGTATTTTACTTTCCTGGTGAATCCCTGTTTTGTTTTGTTTTCCTTTTGGGGTCTTGGCACATGCAGCATCATCCAAATCAGAGGGTTCGCCATCACAGCGTCATGAAAGTGCACCTAAAAAGCCTGAAGAGAAAAAGGAAGTCTTCAGACCTATCAAGCCTGCTGTAAGTTGCATCTGCTTTCCCCTGTTCCCCCACATGTTCAGGTAGGCCCACAAAATGCAGTGTGAGCTTTCATTCGTGGTGTCATCGGGAGTGAACTTCAGCAGTTTGTGCCTGTGGGTCCAGCAGCACATTCTGGGTGATGCAGTTGCTTTTACACATCACGATACCTTAAAGAATAAGGTTTGCTCTGCCTTGGGAATTGATTTCTATTCTCTCATCTGCTTTTTTCCTAACCTTTCCCTTTCTCTTTCTTTCAATCCTGTGCTTCCTTGCTGTGGCTGGACCAATGATAATGCATTTGACCTGAATGTTTCAATGCTGTGCTGAATGGTGCAGGGAGAAGTGGTAAGACTTTAAAATGTTATTTTCTGATGTTTTCCTAAGCTGGTTGTTGTTGCAGTTGATGACAGTTCTTTGTATGCAGGGGATCACCGTAGGATTTTGCAGTACTTCCAACTTTCCTTATAACTTTTTTCTCTTGCTATCATGATAATGCACTAGCAGCCAAATCCCTCAGAGCTGCTATTTTAAAGAAACATGGAAGTTGGTCCTCCCTTCACTTCCAGTAGTATAATGTGTGAAGTACTTGCTCTAAACTGTATTCAGCTAAATAAATCATTGCTATACAATTGAGAGCAGCTTGCAGTGACTGCAAACATGTTTTACCCACGCTCCAAGCTGCAGACAGAAAAGCAGCTTATGTCTGTACTGTTTGACAGCTGTGTGTGGCTGAGCCAGGCCTAATGAATCTGCCCTCTCGGGTGAACTCCTTAGAGCATGTCCATGAAACTGGAAATGGATCAAAAGGCTTCAAGGTGATCATCTGTCTGCAACTGTCCAAATATGCTGCGCCTCGGGCAGCTCAATAACTCCTAGACTCTTTCTGCTATCTTGCTGCCCAGAGTTTCTTGTGGTGGATGTTATTTACCTACAAAGTTAAGAAAAATGAACTGCAACAGTCAACCACCCTGTCAAAGTGGGTCTGGGTGCTTATTTATGTCTTTCGTACCTTTATGGTGTAGTGGGATAAACTGAAGTCCTAATCAGAACAGTTTGGACTCAGATTATATGCATTTTTTTATAATATTGCATGGCCTTCTTAGGTTGACCCTGTAGGTGCTCCAGTTTATCAGAAAGCTTTGGTAACTGTCAAGAATGAATAAATCAAAGGAAACAGTGCTGCTGGGGCTAAGGAAACACAGCAGTGGACAAGCGAGCAACCTTGGCCACTAATCCAGTGGGGCTGTCTTGCAAACTCTTCTTCTCTGACTGCAACTTCAATTTTTTCCTCCCTCTCCCATCAGGATTTAACTGCATTGGCAAAGGAATTGCGAGCAGTAGAGGATGTGCGGCCTCCACATAAGGTGACGGATTATTCGTCCTCAAGTGAGGAGTCAGGGACAACGGATGAGGAAGATGATGATATGGAACAAGAAGGAGCAGATGAATCTACTTCTGGACCAGACGATGTCCGAGCAGTGTTAGTTCTGTGGTTTGCTTCTTTTGGTACTTTTAGGGAGCTGAAGGAAACTGACATTGGGCATTTTGGCTTGTATATTAGTTCACAGAATCACAGAATTGTCTAGGTTGGAAGAGACCTCAAGATCATCGAGTCCAACCTCTGACCTAACCCTAACAAGTCCTCCACTAAACCATAGTTTTCCACTAAACCATAAAGTTCACACCAATCTGTGAGCAAGGCATAGCAGCCTTGTACGCTCACATTTTCAAGCACTGAAGGTAGTCTTTTCAAACTCAATCTGAGCATTTAGGAGCCCGTTTAGCAGATATGTCTCTTTAAGTCATTTGTACAAATGGGAAATGGGTTTCTCAGCTAATCCTTTCCCTCTTCTCCTTTTGATTTGTAATAAAAGAAGAATCAGTGTTTAACAAATTCCTTACTTTTTTTTTTTTTTTTTTAATGACAGAGAAGCTTATGCAGGCAGGTTGTGTAAATATTCCACTCTGGTCACAATCTTAAAATAATTTTGATTTTGCCTTGCTGTGGAGCAGTGAAAGTTATGACATAAATGCTCTTATCTCATCCTGATTATTTCTTGTCTGGCAAATAGGTCAACACTGAACTTGAGCAATGGTGAAACAGAGTCAGTGAAAACCATGATCGTCCACGACGATGTAGAGAGCGAACCTGCCTTGACTCCTTCTAAGGAGGGCACCTTAATTGTCCGACAGGTATTGCTTTTCCTTCCCTGCGCAGTGTTGCACCTTTTCTGTGCTCATTAACCCACTCGCTCATTCACCCATGCTGTTTCTACATTATATTCGTTGTTTGTATTATCAAGACACAGCTGTAGTGAATTTCAGATGAGCAAGATGTTTGATGCATGCAAAGAGGAGAGTAGCCCTTCACCCCTTGCTACTGTTTTGCATGCTTTCTAGTGACACCCATGGCAGCACCATGCAGAATACCTCAAAGTCTGTGGGAGAGAATGGTAGAAAAGCTACAGGTGTGTGAAGCAGGTACCTGGAGCGAGGAAGTTGAGTGTAGTTTTACTGTAGAACAAAGTGTGGCTCTCAGGAGCGGGGCTGGGGAGGAGCCTGGGGGGAAGAGTTTAGGGTTTTTAAAAAAAATTCTTCCAAACCTGTAGTTGAGGACGTACAGACCACCCAGATCATTCTCTCTGTCTCACACACACACACACACACACACACACACACAAATTCATGTCACGGTTAGCATGGGGGAATGGAGAAGCAAAACAGGTGGCAAGGCAGAGAATGTGGACAGAGCTAGAGTGCTGTGTTGTTGCCTTTAATTCTGAAAATACCGCATTCTTCTGCCTGTGAAAGATAATGATGCCCTGCTTTTAAATGAGCTCATGTTAATGAGCATGCTAGCTTATAGGATTTTCCTCGGTAATCGCATTTTCTGAATTTCACAACTGAATGCCAATTTCTTAATTGAGCCCTCTGGTTTGAAAATGAAGATTTCATGCTTATTGTTTTAAATAGTTAGCTGAAGGCATTCACCAGACAGTCAATGCTCATATCTCTGTAGGATTTAAGTTAGTTTTAAACAAAACAATAGGGCAGAAATCCTCCCCCACCTCCAAAAGTGCGCTTGTCTGCGTTGTGGTGGAAGACTTACCGGCACAGTTGCTCTTCTGTTCATTACTGGAACTGGCTGTGCAAGTCCACCACGTGAACTAAGCTTTTGCCTGCCAGAAAGGGTGGAAATTTGCAGAATTCTAGTAGCTCTGCCCACTTTCCCTTTCAATCCAGGCATCAAGGCATGGATGATCAGCTTACTTAAAAACTAAATGTAAAAAAGGTAGGAAGAGAGCGAGGGAGAGAAGGAGAGAGGTTGTTAGGGATATAGGCCTTTAAGCAGCACTTGAGCAAGACAAGTGTGCCTGTTTTTTCTACAGAGTACAGTTGACAAAAAGCGTGCCAGCCATCATGAGAGCAATGGCTTTGCCGGTCGCATTCACCTCTTGCCAGATCTCTTACAGCAAAGCCATTCCTCCTCCACTTCCTCCACCTCCTCCTCCCCATCCTCCAGCCAGCCGACACCCACCATGTCCCCACAGACACCCCAGGACAAGCTAACTACTAATGAGGTATGTCTTACACCACAGCTGGCTGCTTTCGTAGGGTTATAGCAGCATTGCCTAGTAGCTAGTTTGCAAAGGAACTCCAGCCAATCTCCCCTGCTTTTTTTTTTCCTGTCACCTTTGTTCCCACCCCAAAATAACACATTTCAGTTCTGTGTAAAAAGCCCTTAACTCTAGAGCAGTCCCACGCCAAACTTGCCAGTTTACTATTTTTGCTTCCTCTTTAGTGAGTCATTAATTGCATGGCATTTGTTTTAAACTAAACTTGACTGCTGTATTTTCTAGCCAGTGCTCGTTATTTTGTTAATTCTGTTTTATTCTGGGAGCAGGCTAATTGCAAGCAGTGTGCCTCTTAAAAATTAGTGGTTAATTTTGGCTTTGTCAGTAGAGGCTGGGCTAGTAACTGTGCACGTATAAGGAGCTGCTTGTGGAAACTCACCCTTTGGGAGAGGAAGCTGCCACGGAGGGATTTTGCTCTTTCAAAACTTGCCACGTGGGCTTGGGTGAACGTATCAGGTGTTGCCCGGGAGGGTTTTAAAATCCTTGGGTATTACTGTTCTGGAATAACGAGTGGGGAGAAATGTTTGTGCTCTGAAACACAGCTGTGTAAATATCACTGCTCTCCACCAGCACTGCTTGGGTCTGTTGGAGAAGCAAAGCTTTGCCACTGGGGAAGCTCCCTCCTGCTGTCCTGGACCAGTCCCAGGGCACTGCCAGGAACGGTGCCTGCCCTTAGTCACCGAGCTGGGCAAACCCTGTCCTTCACACACGTGTAGCCCCTTGCATCAGAGGAGATGCACATGTGTGAATGAAGGGCATCATCCCTGCCTTGCTACCTCTAGCAGTGAGCTGGGAACCCAGCATGCTTGCTCCACTCCCAGCGGGTGGCCAGCCTGGCGTTCAGGGACCTGTCTGTGCCCAAAACGAGCGGTACAGGGGGAGGGAAGCTTTGTGGAAAGAAGCAGCTGCTTCTCGGGCTGGAGTCATCCTGCCGTGTAGGTACGCAAGCGCTGGGTTGAGAAGAATAGATGGCGGTGAGCTGGGTGGGCTCTTGGCAATGCACGTTTTTACCACGGGATGACAAATGCCTCGGACAGGAGGGTGGGCGGGAGGGTTTCCTCCTGGAAATTCAGTTAGCATAATATTTCATTTTCAGCTATGCTTCATTTGCCTTTGATCTTTGTAAAAGCACGCTTCCGTGGGTTAGAGAGATCAGTTGGTTGATCCACAGATAGGCTTGCTCCTTACTTTGATCTAAGCAATAAATAAGCAGGGTTCAGTTAACTCAGCCTGGTAAGTGGAGGCAGCGGCAGCGGCTGGTGGTGAAGGAGCCTCTTGGTATTTAGCTGTGCAGGGGAGTGATGTGCTCACAAGGACCCATCGCTGTTTTTTTGTGCAGAGTAGAGCCTTAGAAAGATCAGAGGTTGAAGATCAGTTGACGACGATGAAGTCCCTAACTACATTTGCATAAAGCTGAGCAAAAACCCAGTACTGCTTGGTATAACTCACCCACGTGCACACCCTGTGTATATATAATACATTTTTTTTTTTTTTACTTGTCCCATTCTGCTTCAGCGTGCGATGTTGTCACTATAATACTAAACTGGCAAGGGTTTTTCAGTCGTTCCATTTCCACTTTTAACAGTTCATTGTTTCACTCGTCTTCTTCCTTTCTTTATGTTTTTTTCATGTTTAGACCACATAACTCGGCAAGCACCAGTGATTTTATCCACTACATATTCATAGCTTCATATCACCGTTTGCTACACCTTCCACACTAATGAGCCCCTTTGTTCGATACAGGTTTAATATTTTGCTTTGTCAAAAAAAAGGTGGAAGAACCTGCTGCAGCTTTCTGGCAAGAGGCTCAGGTTAAACAAAATAGGGAGAACGAACAGTAGTGGACAGTGAAAACATAAACCATTACAGAAGTGAATGCTTGATCGCAGATGGTTCTGATTTTGTTGCACAAGCCAAGAGATCAAATTTCCTAACTTACTCCATAACTAGCTCATTTTAGAACATGCTTCATCAGTACAAGAGTTGACTGTAGTGGACAGCTTGCAGATGAGGTAGTAGGCATACATTTAAGCAGATTTTGAAAAAAAAGAGACTTTCCCTCGCTTTGTGCCTGATCGTAGTGGCCACTCAAAAATCTTCGCTGGCAGCTGAGGTGACAGGGATGGAGGTGTAGCTAATTGCAATTCACTGTAACATGTGCAGAGTGCATATGTTCAGGTGTGGTGCCTGCAGAGCATTATGTATCTGTAAATCAAGCTTGGGGAGGCTATGCAGCATAATTCTGTAGTGACTTCAAAATGTTGGTTGTTGTTATCCTTGCTTTTTATTGTCATTAATATTAATAAAGTTGAAATTTACATTGCAGACTCAGTCCGCTAGTAACACACTCCAGAAACACAAATCTTCCTCCTCCTTTACACCTTTTATAGACCCCAGATTACTACAGATTTCTCCATCTAGTGGGACAACTGTGACTTCTGTGGGTAAGTAAAGTAGCTGAAGACGACAATTGAAAAAGGGTTCAGTGACTTCAGTGGCTCTTTAAAGTACTACGAATGTTACCATCATGCTTTTTATTTGATTTGCAATGGATTGCATAGTTTTTCTTTTTCCATTTACATTTCTTACCAAAAAAAAAAAAAAAAAAGAAAAAAGGCTTGCTCAATATTCTCAGTTACTGATTTGGGTTGTTTGGTGTAAGGAATATATGGCCAAAGCTTCTCAAGTGAGGGATATTACATGCACGTTACTTTTCTTTCTTCAGTAGGATTTTCTAGTGAAGCAATGAGATCAGAGGCAATAAGGCAAGACCCAACGCGGAAAGGATCAGTTGTCAATGTGAATCCTACAAATACGCGACCACAGAGCGATACCCCAGAGATTCGCAAATACAAGAAGAGATTCAATTCTGAGATACTGTGCGCTGCCTTATGGGGTAAGAAAAACCCGCTACTCACTTGCCTCCTGCAGTGTTGAGATGCAGACTTGCCAGTAGGACCTACAGTCTTCGAGAAAATCTCTCTGAAGACAGCTGTTCCTCTGAATTTATTCAGTGTTTGTTCACTTCATTGCAAAAGCTGATTATTTTTATTATGTTTTTACAACATGTTGCTTCTGCTTCAATGTAAGTTCTCACTACAGTATATATTCTTCAAATGAAAGAGTTCAGACTTCATTGAGCTTGCTGGCATGACCTTTTCAGCTCTCTCTAACCCCCACTAATACATTTCCTGCAGCTTTTGGATGCTTGTGGTGGTATTTGTGTTGTGCATCTACTGCACATAGGGCATTCCGTTTGAAAAATAACTATCTTCTTGATGCTAACGTGTTATCACAGCACTTGATGAAGAAGCATTTCGTAAGATGACTTTCCAACTCAGTCATCAGTTTATGTAGGAAGGAAGAAGGAAAATAGAAGGGTAGGAGGAACACTTTCCAGTGTGAGAGTTGCCTTCCTTTCTTTAAGGGTGGTTAGTGCACAGAGAAGCTGGGTATGGGATGTCAGCTGACCCTATATTTCTGGCCTACTTGTCACAAGGGCTAACTTATACCAGTGTCAGACAATCGGTCAGGATCCCTGCAACACCAGGCTGAAAGTTTTTCTCTGCTCTGTAATTTCTCTGGCCAGGATCCATGGGGCCACTTCAATTTTTTCATTATCTAGATGTTAAGAGGTGGTGCTTGTGTCAATTATGTCAATGCTTATATAGTATTCCTAAAGTAGACACATTGTAAGGGCATTTAACTTCAAAGACTATGAAGAAGAGATTTGTCCAGTCCCCTGAGCCACGTGGTGTGTGTACAGGTAGGACAGGACACTTCTCTTGTTCACATTTTCACAGCTCTTTGCAAGGCTTTAGTTATTGTTTGAGCTTATTCCCTGCATTTCTTGTTACTTGGAACAGCACTGCTGACCTAGCCTTCTTGCCTGCAAAGCCATGTCAGTTAGATAGCTCTTCTGACACCTTATCATCTTCCAATCTGCATTTTTCTTTTTTTTTCCAAAGTTTACTGGTAAGAATTTTTACCCCTGTGCTATTTCTGCATGTATTCATATGAATAATTCCCTGGTAAAATGAGGAGACCTGTGCAGGTGTAAACTTTCAGAGCCTGAGAGGGTGAAGGCAGAGAGAAGTTGTATGGGCTCAGTAAAGATGACTCACAGCTCCTCTGATCTGCCTTGTTTTGCCAATAGCAATTTGTGTTAATGGCTTTCTATTTCTTTGATCTATGTATCTGACTGTTTCGATGATTTAAAATGTAGGTGTAAAATCCTAGAGGTGTTTTATAGCTGTAACAAAGCGCTTCCTTGTTAAACATTTAGGGCTAAGCTGATGGTGGTATCAGCTTGGTGCACGTGCTTATTTCTTGATAAGGTCTAGCTTCCTTTTCCCTTAAGCAAATGAGGGCATTTTATAATGATGATTCTTAGCAGCAAAGAGGGGGGCTTTGTCCTTTGTTTTCCTTTGGCTTTACCAGTGGTAATGCCCTAGTATCTGGTAAGTTGCTGGTTGTATGAGGCCTGTGATGCTATTTTTTCTAGTATTGAGCAGAGGAGGTTGATGTTAACAACGTGGATGCCATATCACAATTTTTTTACACTCAGCATCTACAGAGAGCCTATGCTTTTTTCAGGAAGCATTCCCATTTGTTTGAAAAATTAGAACAGCTTAATTGTAGGGTGGAGGTAGAAGAGCTTGGCTGGCTGTGAATAAAGACAATGTCTGCATTTGAAAATCCAGGCACAGCTTGCCACCAGCGCTGGTACCTCATTAGTTTCATCCTGAAATGCGCATAGCTGAGGAAAGGGGTTAGGGACGGGGCGCGGAGGCCAGCTCGGAGCAGGAACAAGTGCCAGGCAGCAGAGGAGGAGGGAGAGGTTGGAGGCAGAAGCGCTTGAGCCCTGGTGCATGAAGAGGGGAAGAGACTGTGAGGGAGCAGTGTGCATGTGGCTTTGTTTGAACTGTAAACCACACCGAAAAAAAAAAAAGCAAAAATATGTATCAAAGCTGAATCACTTGCAGCTTTAATCGCGCTGTCCTGGAGCTGCAGGAAAGAGACTGGGTGCTCCCTTGGTCAGTTTGGTGCTGCTGCACCCTGTGCCTCGCTCTCCCTTCCTCCTCTTCCCAGTTTGAAGTGAGCGTGCCCTCCCTTTTGCAAACCTCCCCCATGCATGGTAGCCAGGATGGTGTTTAGGTAGCGTGCCTTGTCTGCCGTGGGATTAAGGCGCTGAGCAAAGTAATTGTGATTATCTCGCGTGAGTTTCTCTTTGTTGTTTCATTAGTTTATCACGCTGAAGGATAACAAGTTTTACATTGGGATTGAGACATAGAAATCTAATGGAAATCAAACTGCTTGTTTCCCTGTACTGTATTTTACCTGTCTCTGCACAGTTTGTGGGGTCTGGGACTGAAACACTGTAATAATTATGGTTATGAAATTTAAGAGTGATAATCTATTAATAGACTTTTTAAACCTTTTAATGTGTTTTATATATATGCTAAAAGAATGCAATTGATTTTAAATACTAAGGCTCTCTGTACTCATAAACAGGTTTCCAGTGGATGTGTGGACTTTTTCATATATTGAAACTGATCTACTTACTTTTTTTAGTTTGTATTTGCTTGACCTTTAGGAGAGATCCATGGAAACACAGGAGTAACACAATTCCTCTAGTTTTAAGATTCAGATGGAAAAAGCTGTTGGGAAGCTGAGGACCAGCCCTGTGCCTGTCTTTTTACAGGAGTGCTGCACCACCACAATCCGGCCCTCCAATGGGGACCAAACCCCTCCCAGTGCTTTATTGCAATGCTCTTGTCTAAAACCTCCAGTTGCAGACCCCCTAATCAACAGCTAACACATACTTCATAATACATAATCTTGAGAACCATGTCATGCCTCATCCCCCATCTCCAGCATTAATGTACCTTTTTGTTTGGAAATTGGTGCTCCAGAAAGTCCTTCATGGTCTACCAGTCTCTTACTCTCTTGTGCACTGCAGTTTTGGTGTCAGCAGTCACTGGGTGCAGGTAACGTAGAGAACCTTCTAGGAGTGGTTAGGCTTGCTTGAAACAAGACAGTTGCCATGTAAAGCATCGTTTCGTCAGAGTACGTGGAAAATCTGCCTACTAACTTGGATCTCTGTTTGTGTTTCATCTAGGAGTGAACTTGTTAGTGGGCACTGAAAGTGGTCTGATGCTGCTAGACAGAAGTGGTCAGGGGAAGGTTTATCCGCTCATCAATCGAAGAAGATTCCAGCAAATGGATGTACTTGAAGGGCTGAACGTCTTGGTGACAATTTCTGGTAAAGTTAACTATTCAACATGATTTTTCCTCCATCTGGTATGGCACAGCAAAAAGCTTTTCTTGGCAGCCCGTGTGTTGAGGGGGAAGTCCTGACTTGACTGAAGTCAGTGGGTTTTCCATCATTTCACCTCTCTTGAGTCTACAGTTTCTGTGAGTGAATCATTTTCCCCACAACACCCTGTGCATGCTTGTCCCTGTCCTTCCTCCTTCTAAAATGTTGTACAGGTTTGGAGGAAACTTCTCGTTGTGTTCAGTGTTTGGGAGCTCTGTATGAATGTTTTGTGCAGTTTGTACAAATGACATTCTTTCCCTCTGCTGCAGTTATTTCATCCTGGCAGCTTTCTAACCAAGACATCGTTTGCTACTGGGGTTTAAAGACATCTTCTGTGTCTGAATATGTAGAATGGGAAATGCTCTTGCAAAGCAGAGAAATAGGAATAACATGGAGAGAGTGTGTGTGGATGGCAGGGGGACTGCAGTGTGTGTGTGACACGGGAATTAACGAGGTGAGGAGGCAGCTTGGGGCAGCTTCTGGCCTTGCCTCTCACTGAATGCAACAGCAGACGACTCAGCAATGGGAGAAGAAGGGCGGTGGTGATTGTTGTGTTTGTTTTGTGTGCGCTGATGGAAAATGTGTTTTATAAAGCTTGAGGTTCCAGACTCGTTGGCTCCAGAGAGTTATTGCACAAGGTTATTCTGCTGTTAAGCAACTTGATGTGGTGCACTGTTAAGCTTTCTTCACAGGTGGCGTGGAGCCATTTACATTTCCTTTTGGGTTGGTTTGTTTGGGAAGTCAGCCTTTGCTCTGTTGCGCATGTGAGAGAGGGAATGTTAAATGAGGTTTCGCACAGTGGCCCCTGTGTTGTTCATTAAAGCCATTCAAAATTTCGTTGAGGCTCCAGAAGCCATCTGATGCTGCTGGAGGAGCTTTCTGGTTCTCCCGACTCTCCTGCGAAGGGACACACACCTAGACAAGTGAATGCATTGGCTGCATTATGCTGATACAGGTGCAGAGAGCCGTGTGCTGGTGTCATCGTGGAGCTTTGTTTCTGTTTCGAGCAGCTGCACCTGTCTTGGCTTGTTGCGTGCTCAGTTCTCAGCTGCAGTTACGCCATGAAATGTGTAAAAAGAAAAGATGAATCGAGGAACATTTAAAAAGAAAAACAACAACCTGTTGTGTGTCCTTTTGATGTGTGACACTGATAAAAATATAAGCTACTGGAAAGCATCGTTTGATAGAGCTTACTCTATAGGCTGCCTTATAAACAAAAATACTGTATAACCCAACCTGTGTAAGATCTGCTGGTTTGAAGCATATCCTATACAGACGAGTGTCTGTGAATAAATCTTGTGTGTGATTGTTCTAGGTTTATTTATGTTTGCTTCAGTCACAATCCAAGTACCCTGACACATCCGTCTTCTTTGTTTCCTTCAAAACTATTACTTCCCCTGTCAAGACACACTACATTAACCCTTAAGAAATCAGCCGATCTTTGGATCTATTTTACGTCTCTGTCTCTGTCCCCCTGTCCTGCGTTTTCTGGGAGAGCACAGAGGAACAAGGCAGGAAAGAGGCATTTCTGCCCAACCACGGCTCTCACAGCTGTGTATTCCCTTGTTCCCTTGGCTTTTTGGGGAAGTGATGTGCTTGTGGTGGTGATACTTGAAAGATGTTACCACACTGCAAGAAGTTGCAGTACGTTAGGATGCTGAGGGGCTTGTCACCTAAAATTTGCTTTGAATACACACTCTGCTGAGTTTGAAAACCTGAACTCAATTTTTCCCACTATATGTATGTCTGAAATTTGAAATCTTGACCACAAAGCTTTTGATACTGAGCCACTGCAGCTGGTACAAGAAAATTAGAGCAGAGTAGCTAGGCAGTTCTTTAGTTCATACTGTTGGGAGGCAAAACCATCGTTTTGGGTGCTCAGGGTAGCAGTATACAGTGCTGAGAGTTACGAAGGTGCTGGAAGAGAGATTAACGACGTGCATAGAGAACATGCTCCATCTGTGGCTCCCCGAGGGGTTTTAAGCACAACCGGCTGATCGCGGCACTCGGCAAGGTAGGAGAGGTAGACGGAGTAGAAGAACGGGTTGGAATCTGCCCGCTTGGTAATTAAAAACCACACGACAATACAAACAAAAACGCCGTATGGGAAAAGAGACTTTGCAGTTGAAACGCTGTCTGTGGGAGAAGCAGAGCTGGGCGTTCTCACAGAAGTCACTGCCTGATCGACTTACTTAAAGGCTGGAGCAGAGGTTTCTTTCCTATTTCATGGCCATAACAGACAAGAAAAGAAAAAAAAAAAAAAGATCAGATTTTTGAGAGCTGCTTAAGCTGGTGCAGATTTACAAGCAGAAAGATGTAACCCCCCTCCCCGATATGAATATATGAAGAGCAGCAGAACTTGTTGCAATAGATGCATAACAATGTTTATGTAACTAACTGGTTGTGCTCTTTTCATGTCAGCCTGCTGAAAGGCAGAGGAATTTCCTGTCTTGTGACTTTCCTTGTGGTCTAGACACTTAAACACAATAGGAACACACTTGAGATATTTTTCTGTCTTGTTTTTTTTTTTTTTTTTTTTTAATGTTTCTCGTTGGAGAGAAGTACCCTGGTGCTCATCATGTGAACCGGAAGAAAATAGCCACGTGCTGGGAAGTTCCCATGTGCACTGTTTGGTCTGAGTCTTAAGGTTTACTACGTTACTGGGGAAGCTAAAACGATGGAAATATCTGGGAGAGAATTTGTCTCCTGGTAGGTAGGGCCTTGTGATGCCCCAGCCCTCACAGCTGCTTTTCCCGAGGTGCCTGGCTCCGTCAGGGGTCCTCTGCCATCAGGGGCAGGGATCCCAGGGTGGATCCAGCTAGGAACAGCAGGATGGAAACATTTCCAGTTTCTTTTCCCCGCACAGAGACCTCATGGAGCCTTACGGAGTGGATCCCAGTCAGAGCAGAGAAGTTTAGTCTTCCTAACTTCCAGATGGGAAGTTAGACTCTGGGCTGTATTGCAATGACGGTGGGAGATGTAATGTCAGCTGAAGGTAGATTCTCTCACCTGTGAAGAAGAAACAGCCCTTGCAGTTTTCTGTGCACAGCCAGATAAGTACTGCAGCCCTTGGAGCAGAGGGGCAAGTCTGTTTGTAAGGCAGCTGTTGGCTTTTAGCAAGCAGCTGAATTTTTTTTGTGAGCCATGGAAAATTCTGCCACTGCAATTTCGGATGCTGTTCGTTCCTGTTTACAGCAGAACTGGTATAAAGCAGTTGGATGCTGAAATTGTTCTTTGGCAAAATTTTCCTCCAATTAAATAGTAAACAGGCTTAGTAAAACTTGACTGGTTTGTATCGGAGAGGATGATGTAAGTGATGGAAATGTCCTGGTCACTAGCTGCAAAAAGGTTGTAATGTATAACCCCATCACCCCATTCTTCTTTGCTTTTTCTTCCTCCTTTCACACCAGTCCTACTCTCTTCTGGCTCTGTAGCTAGTTTTGAGCCTCGAATTCTACCCTGCTTCTATCCTAGAGTTTTGTGCAAAAAAAAGCCCTTGTTACTCAGCTATGTTTTGGTTTTTTTTCTTCATCCCCGTGCAGGAATCTCTGGTGTGTTTGTTTTGGGATTATAACCTTTTTCACGTAGAAGCTGGTTTTGTCCTAAGATCCAGACAGCCAAAGAGTTTATCACTTTCAGTTCGTGTGGTATTGCCATGCATCTCTGTCATTGATTATCAGGAAAACACATTTTTGGGTGGAGTCTGGAGCAAAGCTGTTGTGGGCATAAATACTGGGAGAGATCTCCGTGGTTGCAGCAGTTTCCCTTTCATTGTTACTTTGGCTTGTTCTGTGGGGCCTTCTGTTTGTTGGGGTAGGGTTGTATTATTGTTTTCTTTTTGCACTTATCTCGCTTGGGAGATAAACTAACCTTTCTCTCTCTGTGGCTAGGTAAGAAGAACAAGTTGCGAGTTTACTATTTGTCCTGGTTAAGAAATAAAATCCTTCACAATGATCCCGAAGTAGAGAAGAAACAGGGTTGGACGACGGTGGGCGACTTGGAAGGCTGTGTGCACTATAAAGTTGGTAAGTGGCAAACGAGGTAATCAAATCGTCGAGATAAAAGCTGGCTGTGAAAGAGAACTGCAGTGCATGCAGCTTGTGGGTTGAAGATTTGTTTTTGTTGCTGGCTGTCTTCCTTATCCCTAAGGACAAACTTTTCTGGTGAAGTGTCAGAATAGATGGCAGGTTACTGTGGGTTGAAATGAATAGGGGGGAGGTTTTGCAACAAGATGCTGGGCTGTGAACTGGAACAAGCACAGATCCCCCATCAGTCTCCTTCCTGTGGTGGATGCATCTTCCAGGAGAAGGCTGACATGGACAGTGAGGGCTGGTGATGTTTCTCCACCTTTGTTTAGACCCTTGGGGTGACAGGGGGACTCGTGTCAACCAACAGCTGTTCTCTCTGTCATCAGGTTTCCCTCTTATTTTACCATGCTGAAATCAAATTCTGGAACAGGGTGAATTATATCTCCTTTTTCATGTAGATTTTTAAGACTGGAGGGAAGGAAAAAAAAAAAAAAAGAGGAAAAAAAAGAAAAAGAGTGGGAGGAAAAAGCAAGCCCAGCTAGTGCACGAGCTTTGGGGAGGCATCTGGGAACAGAAGCATATGTTTAACTTCCAGATGATTCATTGATTCCCCTTAGCTCATGAACTTTCCTAATGCTGTCTCAGATCCTCTGCAATGCAGTTCTGGGGTTACAGGGATGAAGTGTGTTTTCACTAGGCAGGCACCTTCTGAGCAGCCTTAAGTTGTTTAAAGGGGTTTAGACGTGGAAACTTCCACCAAAACCAACAAAAGCACGTCGTGTTTTTGCCGTATGCAGTGATCCTGCTGCCCTGCAGGTGGGGATATGAACTAAGAGCTCTTTCTGCTGCTTCGGTTTCACGATGAATCTTAATGGCCCCTGGATGCTGCGTTTGATTTGGCTTTCTCCTAAGTGCCAGCTCAGTTCCTTTCAAGCTGTGTCGGTCAATGCAGAGCAGCAGCAGTCGGACTGAGCTCGCTCTCCTTCTGTCATACACGTGCTCTTGCAAAAACCTGCTCGCGGGGCATCATCAATAGCTACCGCAGAAGGGACTGCTGAACCTCGGGCTTGACCCCAAAAACAATTAATAACGTGCTTCTCCGGGATCACACCCCAGGGTGCCAGCAGCGTGATGAAGCGGCCTGTTAGCAATACATTAACAGCTACTGAGAGGAGGCTTTCCAGCAGGGAAGTGTGCGAAACAAAGAGCATTCTCTTCCAGATGAAGAGTGATTTGTTGCAGCCTGGCACTGAACTTCCCTCTGAACCAGAAACGTACAGTAGGCTTCTTCAGGTGGTGAGAGGCCTCTTGGACAGCTGTGCCTCAGTTCCCGAGAAGGATGAGCCCTGCGAATAGTCGCGCCTGCAGTCTGGTGGCTGCCACCGAGGCAGCTGGCACTGGCCTCTTCCTTGTCTCTTTGATGCAACAGGGGTCTCAGACGTCAGGCTGAAGTGGTATTTCTGGAGCTTGGTCGCTTCAGGCAACTTTTGGCTCCTCTAAATGATAAATTGCTCTTTTGAAACTTCAGATTTGGGCGAATTCCCAGATAGCACCCAGAGCAAAGAGCGAAGATTATCAAAGGTTCCCTTTCACAGATAAGGTGGTTTTATTCAACACCCCCTTCTTCCCCAAGAAAATATTCCAAGAAGTCTTGCGAGCCAGACAAGACTGAACAAAAGCTCTATTTTTCAGCCGGTACAGCTGTGGAGGTTGAGAGGCTTTTTTTTTGCCTGCTGAAAAAGTGTCAAGTCCTCTAGCACTTACAGCTCAGTATTCTTGCTTTCCTGCAGAGTAAAAGGAAGCAAGTAGCAGCTTTGTCTCCCTGCTGCCTACCAACAGAGAACAGCTACAGGCTTGTACAATAGTCAGATACCTAAAAGACGTGAAAATAGTTTTTATTAAAGAAGCGTTGTTCTCACAAGTCTGAGATTTTTCGCTCCTGCCCTTTTTTAAAATCAGTTTTGGTTGGGAGGTAACAACGGCAGAAGGTGGAGGTGCAGGGAATTACTCAGTGTTTTGGAAAATCATCATTCCCCTAAAACCTCAGGTAAAGAGAGAAGAAATCTCTTGAGCTTTCTAGGTGCCACCCAAATAATGCCTTTTTTTTTCCCCTCTCCTCAAAAAAGAGCGCGAGAAACGGGTTAACAAACCTCAACATTTTGCAAGTCCTCACCGTATCTTCCAGCACAAACCCAGATGCCAGCTGGAAATACAGATCCAGCAGCATTACTTGAACACCCATTTCTAGGCTTCATGGGCCCTGTCCTGAAAAAAAGTGATAGTAAACAGAGCCTTTTTCGATGGTTAAATTTGCCAACTGTTTGAGTGTGGGAACAGAGATACATTTGAGAATTTACAGATCAGCTATGTAATGACGCATTATTATTTCTGATAAATTCTCTGATTTTTTTTTTTTCACGTCTTTGCACTAGCACTGCTTAGTAGCATTTTGTGGCTGAAAAGCAATGATTGCTGCATTTGTCTCTGCCAAAAAAAAAAAAAAAAGTTGCTAAATACTGATTAATGTTGCATCTTTTGTGGGCGAATCTGCTTTTGGGCTTATGTTTCTGAAATGTTCTAGAGAAACTCCTGACTCCTTAACCCCTCTGAAAACTTTTCCATTCTTTAGGCAGAAGGTAAAATGTGTCACCGGAATTGTCATGAAGGTGACTTGAGCTCATGTGTTTTACTTGAGAATTAGGGTTAAGGTCAGTTAGAGAAAGTTCAGGTGATACAACTTGTTTACTTTGTCAGCTACCTGTTTCCTTTAAGCCATCTGCTGAGGAAGAGGTTTTTGGCAGCCACTTAGTGTTTTCCTGGGAAGTTTTTGGTAACAGAGCTTTTTGGCAATAAACAAATTAAAAAAAAACAGCCAACAACAAAACAACAGTTGCCTTTTGTTTTTTTGAACTGGACTTATTTCATTACTTCTTAGCTTTTCATTTCAGTTCCTCCTTTCCCCTCCCTTTCTCTGGGGATTTTTTCCCTCGGCTCAAAATACCACTGCCACAGCGCTGGGATTGTGACTGCCAATAAACTCTGCCACAGCCATTGGCTTCTTTTACTGTAATTGCCCCTGACTGAAGACTGATTTCTGGATGAGCAAGCACTGTCTAATGTGGAAAGAAAAGTGTCAATATGTGTGTACTGACTAGGTAGTTGAAAGCATGGTGATGGGTTCAGTTACTGACAAGAGCAATGATTTTTGTGGCATAAACGTGTCAAAATTCTCAGCTACATAGAATTAGCAATTCTAAAATGCAGTGTTACTGAAAACCTTGAAAGGTATGTAAGCAGGGAGAAATATTGTCATTTTCTGCTTTCTTAAAGTAACTGCAATGACTTTGGTATGATTACTGAACTGATTTTTGTTTTGTTTGAATTTCAGTAAAATATGAAAGAATCAAATTCTTGGTAATTGCATTGAAGAGTTCTGTGGAAGTCTATGCATGGGCACCAAAGCCATACCACAAATTTATGGCCTTTAAGGTAACAATTTATTTCAGTCACACGTAGGATTTTCACCTACCAAGTTGCAGTTACCCCTTTTACAAAACTGGCCTGACATTTTATCATGGCTGTGTTACAAGTTTTTTGGTAGATCTGCCATGAACATCATAGTATATTTTTGTTAAAGGGTGTGGGAGGCTGGCTCTGAGAGGCAGTATACCTATAACTCTTAAGGTGTAACCAAGCATAAATGAATGATCAAAATGACACGATATCCCAATGCTTTGTTTCCTCTCTATAAATAAACCATGAGGCCAAGAGAAGTGAACTGAGTCGAAACTTCTTCATGTGAGCATCATTAGCTGACGCTCAAGATTATTGTATTTCGAATGCTGCAAGAATGAAGTTAGCTGACTCGGAGTGATTACCAGGCTGATTTGCAGACAATCAGTTAATGCCGGTGGTGCAGGCTGAAGCAAACGCTACAGGAGTGTCAAATTGCCCTGAACTTTGGGGAAAGCAATTCTTACTAGTAAAATGAAGCAGACCAACTAAATCAAACCCCAGGGAAAACAGCATGTAAAAATATGTGGTTGAAATATAACAGGGTGCTAAGTAAATCTCTCCTTGTCTGTGGAAGACGCTAACCCAATTGATCTGGTGAATGGAGGCCAGAGGCACGCTGGAGGAATAGACCTATAATATGTGTGTTAAGAGCATATTTTTATAAATACCCTTGTGGTTCTAAGCAGTAAAATAAATCTCACTGATTATTGTCTTACAGTCATTTGGGGAATTGGTACATAAGCCATTGCTGGTGGATCTAACAGTAGAAGAGGGTCAGAGACTAAAAGTGATCTATGGCTCCTGTGCTGGCTTCCATGCTGTTGATGTGGATTCGGGATCAGTCTATGACATTTATCTACCAACACATGTAAGAGCTGTTTCTGGACTGGATTTTTTTCTTTCCTTCTGGTTTCTCCCTCTCTCCCTTTCCTCAGATGACTGTCAGTCCCTGTGGATCACTGGCAGTGGAAAAGCAGATGGAGGGGTCCAAGTGAATGTATCTCAGGGGCTTGTGCCTCAATCTCTATCCTGTCCATAAGGTCCATATGTCTCCTTGGCTGGGAGCTGCTCACTCAGGTCTGGTGTTGGCCAACAAGGCAATCATAAAATGACTTTGGCCTTACTTCTCTGTTTCTGTAGATCCAGAGCAGTATCCAACCTCATGCAATCATAATTCTCCCGAATACGGATGGAATGGAGCTACTGGTCTGCTATGAGGATGAAGGAGTTTATGTAAACACATATGGAAGGATCACCAAGGACGTGGTTCTGCAGTGGGGAGAGATGCCAACTTCAGTTGGTAAGTGCCCTGAGAGAATCAAATACAATTGTGCCGTAAGGGAGCGTGAACGTGGGCAGAAGGAAAATGCATTGGGTTTGACTTCAGATTCAGAGGCAGCGCTGCTGTAATACTGCTGGAAAACAGCTGCACTAAGTGCAGAGGGGCCATATGGATCTGTTTTGTGTTGAGTTTTTTAGAACAAAATGCAAACAAACTTGTGGAGTGCAGGAATAAAAAACTCATTTAATAAACACCAGGGCCTTTGTAAATTCGCTACAATTTTTTTTTGCTGCACAGCAGCAAATTTATGAAAACCCTTTAGTATAAAGGTATGTAAAGAGGCAGACAGGTAGGATATTATTAAGGGTACTTCTACATTGATAACGGTCTGCATATCTGATGTGGTGGGTTTATTTTAATTTACCTGCAGTTTGTTCATCTATCTTAGCATGATACTGTAATCACAGTGCTGATATAGGTGCTCTTGCTATCTGTGCTGCTTTATTGCAGTGATGAGCATAGGACGGGCTGTGATTACACCTTAGTTTTTTGTGCAAACACATTGGGTTTGCTTGTTTGGGAATGGATGCACGTATTAGGAGGTTACTGCTGATAGCTCTTAGAGTAACGTGAACAATAACGGAGGAGGAAATTTAAAGAAGTTTCATGCAGTGCATATTCACTCTGCTGGTGATTAGCTCTTGACTAGATCTGAAAGCAAGCAGATTATATTAAGTGGCAAATCGTAGAGGCTTTGGGAACTGGAGTGCCCGTGAAGTAAATAGCACTGGGGCAGTTGGCATCATCTGAACATCTCATCTGACAATTTTAATAAACTATTTGGCCCACTTAGCACTCGTGACATATGTAAAAGTAAATAAATATCCAGCACAATGGTAGGCATGATGGTATAGATGTGCTGTATAGTAGATAATTTGGTTTCATTTAAATGAAAATTAATATATATATATATATATATAAAAACAAAACATAGAGAAGTATAGTGAAATTAAATCTTATAAAAACTTCCTTGCTAAGATCTATTGTTATTCTTTTCATTTTTCCACTAAGTATGCATACAAATCAGAGGCAACAGCTTATTCTTCACTAAGTCCCCATATGTTAGTTTTGGCAGAATCCGTAAGACTATCCATCAAATTGCTTGTTGAATATACCTTTTCATAGTGCTGGTGCCTTTCTCCTTTATTCAGTTTTTACTGCTATCAAGAACAGATTTTTTTCCTCATTCTAATACTAATCTGTTTCCCCCAGTGATACTCTGAGGCAAAATGCTTGATTTTTGCTTTATTTATCCGAACTCCTACAAGTCAGAGAAACAATACCCTAAGACACTGAACTGATGCTGGGGATGTTCCAGATTGGATAGGCTTAGTCTGTTTAAACCTTGGGTTCTGTTTTCTCCTTGTCAACACCTAATTAACCTGTCTCCTTGCCAAACTTGGGAGAAAAAAGCCTGTGTAAAACTCAGTGTTCCTTCCATTTAATTGAAGGTTGGAAAGCTTCCATCGTGTCATAAATGCTCAGGCACGAACTATGGTACTGACATGGAAAGCCCACGTGGAAATAATTTAAATAAAAAAAGGATTTGGGGGCATTGTGAAGATGTTGAAGACCAAAATAGCACTCTGAGTGTGCATGCAGGTCATTTCTAAGTACAGTATATAACTGTATTCCTCTGCTTGTTCAGTCCTTCTGTGCTTCCCTCTACCTGTCCTAATGGGCTATGTTGTGTTGTGCTTTCTCCCCACAGCGTATATTCGATCCAATCAGATTATGGGCTGGGGAGAAAAAGCGATCGAAATACGATCAGTGGAAACTGGACACTTGGACGGTGTGTTCATGCACAAAAGGGCACAGAGACTCAAGTTCTTATGTGAACGCAACGACAAGGTATGAGCCACCCCTGGTCCCTTTTCATGACAAGATGATAAACAGTACAGAGCCGTAATTGCACCGTAAATATCACGGGCGGTGAAGACAAATTGAAGCCTCTGCTGCTCTACCTGTTGAATTTCCCTCTCTCTTTCCTTTGCAGGTCTTCTTTGCCTCCGTGCGGTCAGGTGGAAGCAGTCAAGTCTATTTCATGACCCTTGGCAGGACTTCTCTTCTGAGCTGGTAGAAGCAGTGGGCTGTGGCGAGGGATTGCTGACATCCAGAGTCTGAGATCTTCATAACTCGGAATTATTTTCAACTGGAGTACAGACCTGCACTAATGCAGCAGCACTCTGTGTAAATGTGTGTGCAGGCATCACTGGTGTTAGGTTTCTTTTTGTTTTTCAACTGAGGCTGCAAGGCAGCTGGTGCTGTAAAGATATTGCCATCAGGTGCTACAAAGTCTTTGAGGTTTGGGATCATGCTAGAAAGCTACAGGTCTTTTTTTCCCTTCAGCTCCAGGATTCCTAGGCTTTGAAGGACTCTGTTTGTTAGTGTGGAAACAGAGGGGGGAAAAAAAAAGGAAAAATAAACACAGACTTATCATGAACATGCTGTTGAGTGGACAGGAGGCAGGCAAGAGAAGGTGAGAAGTGGTGTAGAGAGTCAGACTGGCTGAAACAGAGGGCAGATCTAGTCTATCTAGTAATGTTAACAATGTATTTAATTGACATTTCTTTTTTGTAATGTGACAATATGTGGACAAAGAGGAAGGTGCAGGTTTTAAGAAGTTAATATTTATAAAATGTGAAAGACACAGTGACTAGGATAACTTCTTCTTGGGGACAGGGAGGGTGGGAAGGGGTTGGGGTGGAATTCTTGATTATTTTTTTTTTTGTTTCTGCAGTTTTATTTTGGCCTGGCCAATAACTTTTAGTCATTTTCTGTGTACCAGGTATTGCCTGAAACATGTGCAGATGATAAAAAAAAAAAAGAAAAAGGAAAAAAAAAAAAAGAAAAAATCAACAACGAAAAATAAAGAAAAAAAAAAACATTCATTTTCTATAATGATTCTGTGTTAGGCCAGAACTTGGTTATGTCACAGTATTAGCACTGCCTCAGTTAAAGGTTTAATTTTTGTTTAAACCTAGAAGTGCAACAACAGTTTTACCACAGTCTGCACTCGCAGAACTAAAAAAAAAAAAGAAAAAAAAGAAAAAAAAAAGAAATAAAATCCAAACTACATATGTTTATTTTTTGTGCCTACCTCATTGTTTTTAATGCATAAAATAAAAGAGGTGGTTTAGTTTATACGTTTTTAGATGCAAACCATTAATGTCTAATTTAATCTTAATACCAAAACTACCAGATCGAAAGGTTTCTGACTGTTATCGTGTAGCAAGTTTCAGCAGGAGGAGAGAGTGGTCCATTGGGGCAATAGTGGTAGCGTTATGGCAGTGAGACACTGATTAATGTAATTTGCTTACTAAATTTGGAAAGCAAGCATTTTTTGGAACCAATTTCATCCTTACTAGAAGTCCGAATTTAGCCTAAAACCGGAGGTTTCACTCTTCTAACACGTGGGCTTAGTAACAGGCAGGTAAAATAACTAGGCTAGTTCTATAAACTGTTAAATGTTGTAGGAAACGTTTTGGGGCGGTGATGTTTTTCTTTTTTAAGAATGCAATGCACTAAAACTCTTTTAAGAATGTAGTTAATACTGCTTATTCATAAAAAAACAGCGTATACCTGTGTTTAGATGTAAGATCCCAGCTCTGGCTTTTTTCTTTCTTTTTTTTTTTTTGTTTTGTTTGTTTTGTTTTTAAGTCAGTTTTATTTTATGAATAAGTTCTGACATTTGTAATAAATGTCTTGAGAGTAATAATTTGTTTAATGGCTACATGTTCATTACTTGAGAAACCTTGAGTGTATAATAATCTGTTGGTGATGTAATAATGCACAGTGTCATGATTCAGCCATCTTTTTGTTTGGTTTTTACTTTTTTTTTTTTTTTTAATTATTATTATTATTCTTCCTTCGGTGGGGTACTTTGTTGACAGCTGCCTTAAGCTGTTCATTCAGTGAACAGGCTCTCAGTGTTTCACGGGCTTTGTCTTCTGCTGCGTTTAACTTTCCCTCACGGCGTGACAGGTAGGGCTTTTTAAACACGTCTTCTTCAGTCAGACTCGACCGTTCGAGTGACTGGTCGGTGGCCAGCCGAGAGCACGAGCTGTGCAGAGCTGAGACTCGACCCGACCGACCCTTCTTGTGGGATCCAACCCGACTGCTGTAAACCCTGCAAACCCGAGCAGCGCTTCTGCTGAAGACTCTCCTGTGAACATCACAGACAGTTTTGAGAGTGAGTGGTCAATGCATACCACAAGTGCATGTACACACACACACACAGACACGCTCACACACCCCACACACCAAAAGAATCAAAACTCAAGAAAGCCTTACATTTGCTGGCAGAGGAGGACCTAGAAATATTTTTTTTAACCGTATGACTTTTGGATAGCGTTGAAGGTGAAGGATGTGTTCTTTTCATGCCTGGCACGCTCAGCCAGAAGAACGATCAACTCTTTTTTTGTACTATAATGAACTAAAGGGGGACTTGGAGAAGCGACGTGGGTGTAATCACACAGCGGCCCCGTAGTGTAGCTTCCCGAAGCTGGTTTGATCAAATGCCAGTCTGCGTGATTTAATTCTTCCAGCGCTATGCGGTCCAAAATCAAGTTAGTCCTTGAAAGCCGATGCTATTCTCCCAGAGGAAGATGCTCCAGTACTGTAGGGATTCCCAGGTCACGGATACGTGCTGTTGAAGTTTGGAGGCTCCTGGGGGGGAAACTCCTTCGGGCTGGCTGCTCGCGCCGCAGCCTTCGCCTCCACAGAAGTGCCAGGACAGCAACATGGCAAGGTAAAAACAGTATTACAAAACCACTACATATACAGACATCGAACTCTTCAAACAGTGCTTTTGTAAGCAAAGAAGAAAAGAAAAAGCTCCTAGATTTAGTTTTAAGCTTTAATAAGTAATAATTTTCTGTATCTTTAAGTCAAAGTAACCCTAACTTGTATGACTGCAGTGTTTTTATTTTTTATCTTATGCACATGTTATGTTGGAGAAAATGTTTACAAAAATGGTTTTGTTACACTAATGTGCATCACATATTTATGGTTTATTTGAAAGTGATTTTTGTGGGTTTTTTAGTTTTTCATAGTAGTAGTACACTTTTTGTGATTTATAACCCCAAACTCTGCTGATTATAAAGATGCTAAACAATAATACAAAATGACAAACTGCGTTAAAATTACTAATCGTAGAGCTGCAAAGCAGACTGGTGACAAGTAAAACACTCAGCCTTTTTTTTGCAGTGCTATCTAACTTGTCTTCTGTGTATTATGGAAATTACTGTTTTTTCCCCGTTTTTCCTTAAATAAAGTCAAATTGACACCTATTGTATGTGGAAAGTATTTTGAGTACCTCCTGGCTGCAGAAGTCAAGCTGCATGATGCCTAGTAGCATGTATCGTAAGAACAAAAGCCTTATTGTCAAATCTCATAATTTTATAGACTTTGACAGTAAACATGGGCTTTTTAGGGCTTTTTTTGTTGTTTTTGTACTCCAAGTCCTGTCTCCTGGTGCAGTTGCTCTTTAGAGAACTACGGTTTTCCTTTAAAAAGGAAAAAGAGAAGATCAGGAATGTTAGGAAGTGGCCAGTGGTTCAGAAGGAAGAAGTTGCCTCGAGGAGAGCCTGGACGTGTTGTAAGTATGCCCTCCCACCTCCGTCCAGACCTGATTTTTGGAGCACCCTGAGCTGGATTCTCACATGGTATAAAAGCATGGCTCCGACAAAAATCAAGGCTTTCCAAGTCCTAGGCCATGAGCACTGAGCAAGTTTGATACAACGCCGCTGTTTGCACTGGCGGGGTTCTCCTGGGCTCTTGCACGTGTGTTCCCACCATGGGCTGTGCCTGTTTTCTTCAGTGGAGATAAGCAGTAGACGTTTCCTTCCGAACAGGCTGGTCTCTGCAGGAGGAGGAGGAAGCATGTGTTCCCGGCCTCCTGCCTTTCTTCTCGCTTTCATCTTCAGAAGGCAAGGGCTGAAACCTGTGTCGGGGTTTTGCGTGCTTCCTACAGACAAAGGTATCTGAAATCCTTGAGCCCCGCAGTTTTCTGCCCCTGCAAGTAGCAGATACCGAGGGTGTCTGAACTTGGAAAGCTAACGGGGCCAGCAAAATGCTTGTCCAGCTGCTGCTGCAGGCAGTAGTAGTGAGGAGGCCCTCAGTGAGCTCCTTGTGAGGGCAGGAGGGAGGAACACAGGGCAGAAAAGAATAGCAGGCAAAAAAAATGTGCATATTTAAAACTGACAAATGCAATAGTAATTAACAACTGCAGTTGTCAGACCAGAGAAAGAAGTAATCGGACATCAAAAGGACCCCTTTTATTTATTTATTTATTTTTATTTTACAAGCTTTTAAACATACAACAAGTGGAAATATGAGTAATGAAAAGTAAAGAACACTTAAACATGAGATTAAAGTTTTAAACGCTGCAAATTAGAAGAGAGAGGAGGAGCAGCCTCCTTTTGGTTGCTTTGCTGAAAGATGTGATAGAGAATTAGGATTGTGTGGGACCGTAATGAATGGGGAAATCTGAGTGTTGTGGGCTGCCTATTGTGCAGAGAGCTTGTTCGTCAGCTTGTGTCTGTGCCATTGTCTGGGAGTACTGTAAAATTAAAAAAATAATGTAAAGTGGATGTTGGAGGAGAAACAACTGCAAATGGAAGAGGAGAGCCTGTGGGAGAGCACACTGCATTCAACGCGGGACTGTGCCGCATGAAAATGGTCAAAGGCAACAAATTTGCTAGTAGCAGGGCGAATACATTTCCACTGTAGTCCAGTTCCCTCTTACCCATCTGTCTGTAGCAGCTCAGCCCAGAGCTGTTTGTGCCCCCCAGGCACCTCCCCGCATCGCTGGAGAAGTAGCGGCACTGCCTCGTGGTGCTGTGCAGCACGGCTTTCCCTCTCCCCTAAACCACACGCAGCCCAGCAGGGCTGGTCACTGAACCTTGAGAAGGCCACGTGAGAAATATGCCTGGTAGCCAGGATCTCAGCTGCACGTGGTGGGCATCCCTGGCCTGCTGGGACGCCGTGGGGCATCGAGGGATGGAAGCTCAAAGAGCCGCGGGTGTGTGCGGAGCGGCTGTGCAAATTGCAGCTCTGCTCCAGGGGGGGCAAATTCGCTGCTGACTGCCAGCACCCAGCTGTTGGCCTGTTTCTAACCCGTTAAAGCAGGAAAGGCTGGAAAAAAATGTCATATTGAGATTTTTCTCCATTAAAAAAAATAAGAATCAGTGTGGTATCGTGCTGCTCAGACAGGTACGGCGAGGCAGGTTCCCGTCAGTGTGAACTGCCATGGAAATTACAGGATGGGGGAAGCAAAGACCATCAGGCACCTGCAGTCACTTCATTTGCACTTCGTGATCGTCTGGCTCCATGCAGCGTCTGCTCCCATAAAGGGTAAAAACTGCTCTAGAAATACCGAAATACCGACAGCCTCCCTCCTCCTTTTTTATCTCTCTGGTTTATCCCGCTCTTGTTCTAGGCAATACTAAACTAGGGAGAGAAGGAGAGAGGAGGGTGTTTTGTTGTCTAAGAAAATACATCCCTGACTCAATAAAAATGTGCTCAGTCCAGTTGAGGAAGTTACACTTTTCTTTTTTTTTTTCCTTTTTTTTACCCCCCCAGTTGTTAAATTATAACAGGAAATTGAGTTTAACATTTTATTCTCAGGCTCTGCTGGTTCTGTGGGGCAAACCCACAGCATGGGAAAGTGAGATTACTATGTACCGACTGCTGTACACAGCTCAAATGCTACTTGCCCTCCGTGTGAAGCTTTTATTGCACAACCCCGTGTTTGTCATTCGACGCAATTTGTCCATTAAAAGGCAGTGTCACACCCCGATTTTATTTTAATATTTGCATTTCCGAAGTAATCGTGTCCATACCATGTTAGCCATGGGAAAAAAAAAAAAAAAAAAAAAAAAAAGTGCTTTTTTTGGCTGTGAAACAGCCATTGGAGTGAGGGGATTATAAAATACTGTTTGCCTAGGCTTTTATCACAGAGAGGTTTCAGGCAATTTTCAGCAGAGCCCCGTCGGTATAGTTAGCAAAACTCTGGTTTTATGAACAGGCGAAGTTGAAAGAGAAAAGAGAGCAAATTTCATGCTTGGGATCTTTTAGTGAGCTGGGGATAGAGGAAGAAAACGGAGATTTTGGTATGAAATCTTTCACCTCAGCCATTGAACCCACTTAGCCCCTTTGGATGGTGCAATGGCAGGTTGCAGGGAAGGTGCATCTTCAGCCCTTCTGGAGCTCCTGGTCCAGAAAGGACCATCAGGTTCCTCTGCTGAAGGTCCCCCTTGAATTCTGCATTAAATCGTGTTTCTTTAACTGTAGCTTGTAGAATGCCTTCTGTGATTTATTTTATTTTATTATTTTATTTTATTTTATTTTATTTTATTTTATTTTATTTTATTTTATTTTATTTTATTTTATTTTATTTTATTTTATTTTATTTATTTTATTTTTTAAAGGTCAAATCTCATACAGTTCCTCTATTTTAATGCTTAAAATGCAGACTCCACAGAGTGAGTAGCTGGTGGAGCTGGGGCAGTGTGAGCCCAGAAGCTCTGACCTACAAGCTGGCTCCCTGGACTTCATTAAGACCCAAACCTACCTAAATCAAACCACAAGAACTTCTGGAAAATCCACATGGAAATTTTCTCAATGTTTCAGTAATAAAATTAACTGAAAGATAAGAGGAGAGCACGAACCGGCACAGAACATTAAAATGCAAAGTATGTAATTACAGACTCACAGTTGTAATGATTCTAATGGATATCAGAGACGAGTATAAAAGGAGAATAAATTATTTCAGGCCGTAAAGAATCAGTTATGGGTAATTAAGCTGCAATTATCATTACTGTGCTGCTATGATAGTTTTTTTTTTTTTTTTAAACTAATTTTTCTAAAATGGAATAATGCAAGTTAAGCATGAATTCATCTATTGTCTGCCGTTCAAATAAAAACATATTTTTCCAGTGTTTTTCAAAATGTGCCAGTGGAAAGAATCTCAGTTTTCCACTAGCAAAACTACAATTATTATTACTATATATTTTTTTTTTCAAATGAAGCGATGTATTTCACATCACACAGCTGTTCAATATACGAAGTGTATAAAGCCATGCCTGCCATCAACCACATCGACCAGCAATGAGCTCCAATGGAGCTCTTCACATGCTTAAGATTAAGTGATTTGGTAAACTGGTAATTCAGGCCTTTAATTCAGAGCAAGGACAACACAGTTTAGAGAGGCAAACAGCATCCTTGGTTCAATCTATGGTGCTCAGATGGGTAAGCCTGGAAATCAGCTGCTGAAGAGTTCCAGTTTGCAGTATTGAGATGAGAAGTCCTTGGTGGCAATCAGCCTTAAAAGCCCCTTTGTAAAGCATGGTAGGTGACAAGCAGGCTCGTGAGCATCTCCCCAGGAGCCAGGCATGGTGTGCAAAGGGGCGGTGGTTCTGCTGGTGGACTCAGAGACCTAGGATGGCCGTGTCCTGCAAAGGATGAGCCGGTGAGGCAGTGGGACATCTGCTCTTCTTCTTGAGGCACTGAAGGCTTCGCAGCTGGTGAGTAAGTCCCTACTGGTACCAAATTACAAACCCAGAAGTTACACAAAATCCAGTAGAAGCTAACTTTCCCTATATTGCACCACAACCAGAGCAAAAGGGGGTGAATTCTAGGTTTGCTCTTAGCACTCTCTCTATGGATGCCCCAGAGTAGTTAGTGCTACTTGCAGAGGGATTCCTCTGGATGCCTAAAACCTGGATGCCCTTTAACATCCTAGCTGACTTTCTGCTGCTGCAGAGCGTTGGGATTCTCAGGACAATGAGGTGTCCCAGGTGCCATGGCCATCGGGAAGGGAACTGGAAGCTGGTGTTAGGTACCTAAATCCTGTCAGACGTTTTAACACGTTTGTTGTGACGTCGGAGTCTTCAGTGTAGGGCTTGCCTGTTGCGTGTTTTTGAGTGCTGCCTTGCGTAACACAGCCAGTTGATGCTGTAACACAACTCTTTAGAAAAAAAAAAAAAAAAAAAAGAGTATTTTAACAGTGCTAAAAAAAGAACAGGCTTTAATGTACCAAACTTAAACTTAACCCAGACACCTTTTACTACTGTTGAGCATTTAATTACACTTATAGACTTTTCTTGAAGTGCCATGCTCACTCTACAACAGATGGTCCTCATGGGAGGGAGAAGTGCTCAAAAGCTCTTCATCCTCGTTAATTAGTTCTGGAGCCTTATGTATATCATACTTGGTGTCATCCAAAGTGCTCCTTTTCTCATACATTGTATCGACTTGATATGGTTCCCAAATCCTAATGAGCCTCTCTACATTTTGTTGTTGTGTTATGGTTCTGATATAAGAACTGCAGCAATGTTTTGTCTGGCTGGCCAGACTTTCCACTCATGAGGTGCTCCTTGCCTCGCTGCCTGCCCCAGGTGAGCAGCTTCTGGTTACCTCCAGGCCACAGCACCCACAGGGTTCAGCTGCAGACTTCCAGACACACATGTTTTGGGTAGGTGTTCACTAGAATCACATTCACTAGAAGTGATGTTTTTTGTCACAAGTCCTTTGAGTTTAACCAGCCACATCTCCAACTGGCCAAGGGAAAAAGAGAGCTTGCAGTAGATGGCTGTTAATTAAGAGGAGATAGGCTGGGTATTTCCTAAGCAAAAACAAGTTCCCAGTCAAACAAAGAGATATTCAGTCTGAAAAGGAGGAAAAACTGGTTGTGCTGTGCTATAAACTCTGTGTCTTCAGTGGGTGCCTGATTTCTGGTGTCTGTTTCTCAAGCTTGTCTTTGGAAGATGATTTATTGTCATGCCTTTAACAATGTGTCTTCTGCCTAAAAGTGCATACAGTGATCTTGTTTTTGTGAAGACAGCATGAAATCAATTTTTCCACGCATTCCCCTTGGCAGGAAACTTTTCCCCTTGCAGTATGGGGTCTTTTAAAGAGAGATTCATTGCACCACTTCACTGGGAGGTGGGCACCAGCCCCAGGCTGCAGCATATGGGGAAAAGGAATAGATTCCCTGTGCTCCTTGTTGCACATGTGCATGTGGCTGTAAATCACATGGGGCGTTATTCAGCACAGTTGTTCACGCATTCACAGAGACTGCCTCACAATTGTGTTTCCTAACTGAGACCAATCCAAGATATTGCTCCCCTGGGATCTGTTTGCAGCTCGGATTCATTGCAGCAGAACATTTATTCCTAAAAGACCAGTCAGAGTAGATGGTCTAGAGCATGACTAGCAGTTCAAACTTTCCCTCGTGTTTTCCAGTCAGAAGCATTGCCTGGAAGTGAAATCCGTCAATCTGGAATCTGCAGAAACATATGGATGTAGCGTTAACTGGAACAAATATGGAAATTTCTGCTCCTCTCTAAAGTCAGTCACATTCCAGGTACCTCAGGACAATGAAAGTTAATTCAGATAAATTGTGAGGAAGTAGGCAATGAAGAGCTGGTACCCTTCTACTGGTAGGGGTAGGCGATGAGCCCATCCCCTGCTCTGATTTTTGTGCCTCCCTCCAAGCCCACGATGCAGCAAGGGATCACACTGCAATTACTTCTAAATCAACCTGCGAGCTCCTGTTGGCACCAAGACAAGTGAGCAGACAGCCCCACAACCATCTCCGTGCCCGGGATCCACTGACTTCTGCTCCCACAGGACGGACAAACCTTCACCAGGCCCTGCAGATGGGGATGCCCAACCACCAGCAAGCACACCTGGGCCTTTGCTGGCCATCCCTGTGAGGGAATTGAAGTGCTCTGTGTTTTGGTTGCCTCCTTATGTGGCACAGCCACCATGGGTGACCTGGGCCAGAGCAAGGGCCCTGTCTTTGCCCTCAGTGCCCTGAGGCCCCTGTTCCCCCTTGGAGCTCAGCCACAGAGAATCGGAAGAGGAGAATGTGGTCATGAAAACAGCCGAAGTGCAGTTGTTGATCCCTTATTTCTATAAATAGGCTACCCTTTTGGTTTCGGTTTTATTTCTAGTTGTGGGGAAAGGACCACATTCTCATCTCCATTACCAAAATGGCTAGCTTCAAGGTCTCCTTCCCCTTCCTTTGTGATAACAGCACTGCATGGAGGAAGACATGATTTCCTGGTGGCTGGGAGATGTTTGCATGGTGAGACCAAAGAAATGAAAGCTTAAGTTCTTCTCCGGACATTTGTAGGGAAAGGAATAGAGACTTTGGGGACTGCAGGCTGGCTGAGCTGGGTCTGAATGCTGCCCATGGCTGTGCCCCTCAGCCTGAGGGTTCTGATGAAGCTGGTGAGGCTGCCCAAAGCCCCATCCAACCTGGTCCTGAACATCTCCAGGGATGGGGCATCCACGGCTTCTCTGGGCAGCCTGTGCCAGGGCCTCACCAACTTCTGTCCTTCCTTAATTTATTTGTCTCCAGAGTTCTTGTGACATTCAAGCATGAGAGTGTCTGAAAGAGCAGCTATCCGACTTCTGTTTCTGTCCAAAGCAGTGTTTGTTTTGCAATGCAATGGGCTGAAGCAATACTCTGGAGGTTTTTCAGTGAATGCAGCTTTCTCTCCTTCTAGCAAAAGTGCAGCTGTGTGGTAGTGGGATTGCATTTCTGCACTACAGTGTGTAATTGGGCTTATTCCAGTGACAACTGTCCTGAGATAAGATGACACTCCATCTTTTAATGAAGCAGCTTTGGGCTAATATGGAAATTTGTTCAAATAACAGGATTTGCATGAAGGGATGAGGCTACAAAAGAGGTTTTGAACAGGCCAAATCCAATTCTGGCTTCTAAATTGGCCATCTGTTTGCAAAATATATAACAGCAAATGCTATAATTTCACGTACGTGACTTGGTTTCAAGTTGACTGTGGTAACTCCGAGGCTTGACTAATAGTTTTGTAATAGTCTTCTTCACTACTTACCCTGGAAAGCGTTTTCTGTGCTGACATTTCTCAGACACTGAATGAAAAGGAGTTCCTTTCGGACTTGAAATAGGGCGCTATTAAGCAAGCCCATTTTGCAAGCTCTAATCTCACTCCAGCAAACGCTATTCTCATACAGATGTGACCATCAGAGAAGTACATCCAGTTTCCTTCCAGTAAGATGTGTGCTGAGCTGGTACCTCTCAGCAAGGATGTCGAGTGCCCGCTGGCACGCAGGGTGGGCTCTTGTGGGAGCTTTGTGCAATGACAGTAGGTTGGGAGATGCTCCAAAATCTGAAGTGCACAGAGGCACATACTTTTTGAAGGTCACGACGTGTCAAAGATAAAATATAAAGCATTTCTTTTTCCAGGTGAATAGCAGTGATGCTGTGCACGCAAATACTTCTAACCACAGAAGGGCAAATTCTGCCTCTTTCAACATCTTGCCTGCTCTGCGTGTTGCCAATATTTCACATTTTTGTCACTTTTTTTTTTTTTTAATAACTACATTAAGATAGTCAAGCCACAATATAAAGAGGTTCACATCTCAGACAAAGAATGTTTTGCTGCTGTTTCACAGTGAGAATTTTCACACCAGCTGTGGAGACTTGAGAGTTGTGTGGGACTGGTGGTTTTGTTATCAGGGTGTATGGCATCTGTAGCTCACAGGTAGGAAGAAGCTGAGAATCTCATCTTGGAAAGCTTTAATGATGGCAGTACTTATTATTGGATTCATAAGATTTTTAACTTTTAATCCTACTTTAAAGAGGCCTCCAAGAAAAACAAAACTTCGTTTGCCCATGGTTAGAAAGCAGTTCCAGGAATTCTGTCACTTGGGATTTCTGTTGTGGTTTTCCTGGGGTAGAGGCTTGTCCTGGAAGGACCATTGAGGTTGCTGCTGTACTGAGACTTTGACAATTAACTCAGGTAAACTCCTAATAAATGAAATGTAGTGATCACCTTACTATATGTTTTTAAGACATATTGTGTCAGAAAATCTCAGGAGAGAACTGTTAGCCATGCAAACACACCTGTGGCTCCCTGGTAAATCTCATATTTACCCCATCTTGTCTTTAAAGCACAGGTGTAACCAGGTAAGGGATTGGAGGGCCATCAAAACCTGCAGAAGCTGGCAGGGAACAGCCTCCAAAGGAGGTGCTGGGTAAGACTGTAGATATACTTTTATTTTTTCCTTTATATTCTTATTTTTGTCCTCTCAGTTTTTTAAGAATTATAATTATTTTTTTTTATATCAAAGGTTTTGTCTCAGTGCTATCATATAAATGTGTTATGAACCCATTTTGGTAGCCTTGTTAAGAGGTTAAAATTCTCACTTCACTACATATAAAAGACTCAGACTACTTCAGCTGAGCATGATTTAAGTGTCAGGTCAACCCATTTTGGAATAGCATGATGTCTAATTCTGTTGAGGAGAGCAGGCAGGCTCTTGATGCATTGACTGGGTATGTTGTTGACAGAATAATATGGTACCCAATCACTTGCTTTGGCTGAATGCTTGGTAATTGTGTTTCTTCCTGATGTAAAGCAGAGGGTTTGTAATCCATTTTGCTATCACTTACCAGAGGAGGTCTCCCTGAGCTACAGTGATTTTGTATTGTGTTCCCTGCTAAGTCTCTGATCTCCAGGCATAGTAACTAGCATACCTATCATTTCTCAAGTACTGTAAAAATACAAGCGTATGATTTCAAAAGTTAATTTTAAAATAGCCCAAGTGTAAATGTCACTTTTTTTTCCCCACATAGATACGCTGCACTTTTAGAATTGCTTTTATTTTTATAGTTATTTTTATGGTTTTTTATTTTATTGCTATAAAATTATTGTTAACCTTTATTATTACATTTAAAAAACACTTTAGATGTTTCTGAAAAATGAAAATGCTGCCTTAAATGAACCTTGTCTTAGAAATCTAGGCTCTTCCTCATTGTAATAATAGGTCTGAACTGCCTAAGCCACACGAAAAGAACTGGACTTGAGGAGCAAAACTGCTTGGCCTTGGTTGTCCAAGGATTCCTCCACTGGCTGGGATACATCTTTCTGAGGCAGATTCAGATGTTTTCATCCCCCAGTTTTGAGGTTGTTTGTGCCAAGTGTGTCAGTTTGGGTGATCCCTGTTTAACCTTTTTTCACAAAGGTGGGTGGGTATGTGGTACACAAATGGACTTTTTTCCCCTTCAGTCTGTGCTCATGGGTTGTGACTCAATGAAATTGATGGCCTGAATCTTATCTGTTTGATCACTGTTGGGAATTATTTTTTAAAAAAAGTGATGCTTTTGAGAGATATTTAAAGAAAGCACGGCATCCTTGAAGTGAACAGTGCGTGATATGAGAAAGGAGAGAAGGGAACAAGCATCTAAAAACAGAGCTTGTTAAGTTAGCTGTGTAAGTGGCATTATGCACAAACAGATGGGAGCCAGCTGTCTTTCTGGTAGAAACTGAGACATACTGTATGAACTGGGGAATGAAAATGTACATTAACTGAGCACTGCTAACCTGCAGAATGAAAAAGATTTGTAAAAACCTTCATGAAACCTAGATGATTTTTTTTTTCTGAAATAATTATGGCCATATTTGATGTAAGGTGTATGTTTTTTTTTTTTTTCTAATTAAGAAAAATATTCTTGTTTGAATAATAATTCAAATAGAAAAATATTTCACCTTGTCAGCTGTCAGTCTCTAGAGCTGCTGAAAAACCTCTAGATACATGATAAAATGAATATTTATTGTGTATCGCAGATGGAGAAAGGAATTGTTATTTCTGGAGCCAGGATAAAGGATACATGGCTTCTTTTTGTTGAAATGTTGATTAAATCTTTCACGAAAAGACAACTGGCAGTGGATCAAAAAGAAGTTCAATGCTGGCCATTAGAATGTCTTTGTTTTGTATCACAAACACAAACTTGATGAAGTGGAGAGAAGGGTAGATGTTAAAAAAAAAAAAAAAAAAAAGTGAAGAGCCAGGGCTGAAAGGAGAAGTAGGTTAAATACTGAAATGACCAATTGCTCCATGTGAGTGCTTTTCCAGCTTCTTTTTCTTCTGTGCTGGAGTTCATAATAGAGTTAGATTTGTTCTGGTAGGATGCACAAGGTCATTGATTCAATATCCATAACTTTAGCAGCAGGAGTCATTAGAGAGCAGGATGTTCTTTCAACTCCAGCTGCTGGAAGGAAATATTATATAGGAAACTTGGTGTATAATTTTATCAATAATAATAAATAACTGAAGGTATCAATGTTATCTTTTTATGTTGAAATGATCCTGCTGCCATCTACCTTGGCTGACAAGAGTTCTGGGTCATATTTAGGGTAATGGTAGGGTCTCTGCAATCCCCATTAAATCTCATGGCTCTCAGTACTTCTGTGCAGATGCAGTAATGACTGAGGTCATAAAAAGGAAACACTTCCAAAATCCACCAAGATTGGAGAAATGTGGCTTAGAAGCATCCCACAGTGTGGAACGAGTTCCCTGCTCTTGGCTTGGACTGGCGCATGCTTCGTTGGGTTAGAAACTGGCTGGATAGCCGGGCCCAAAGAGTCGTGGTGAATGGAGCCAAGTCCAGTTGGAGGCCAGTCACTAGTGGGGTTCCCCAGGGCTCGGTGCTGGAGCCGGTCCTCTTTAATATCTTCATTGATGATCTGGACGAAGGCATTGAGTGCACCCTCAGTAAGTTTGCAGATGACACCAAGCTATGCGCGTATGTTGATCTGCTTGAGGGTAGGAAAGCTCTGCAGGAGGATCTGGATAGGCTGCACCGATGGGCTGAGGTCAACTGCATGAAGTTCAACAAGGCCAAGTGCCGGGTCCTGCACCTGGGGCGCAATAACCCCAAGCAGAGCTACAGACTGGGAGAGGAATGGTTGGAGAGCTGCCAGGCAGAGAAGGACCTGGGACTGATGGTGGATAGTCGGCTGAATATGAGCCAGCAGTGTGCTCAGGTGGCCAAGAAGGCCAACGGCATCCTGGCTTGTATCAGGAACAGCGTGACCAGCAGGGCTAGGGAGGTGATCGTCCCCCTGTACTCGGCTCTGGTGAGGCCGCACCTCGAGTACTGTGTTCAGTTTTGGGCCCCTCGCTACAAGAAGGACATCGAGGTGCTTGAGTGGGTCCAGAGAAGGGCGACGAAGCTGGTGAGGGGCCTGGAGAACAAGTCCTACGAGGAGCAGCTGAGGGAGCTGGGCTTGTTCAGCCTGGAGAAAAGGAGGCTCAGGGGCGACCTTATTACTCTCTACAGATACCTTAAAGGAGGCTGTAGCGAGGTGGGGGTTGGTCTGTTTTCCCACGTGCCTGGTGACAGGACGAGGGGGAATGGGCTAAAGTTGCGCCAGGGGAGTTTTAGGTTGGATGTTAGGAAGAACTTCTTTACTGAAAGGGTTGTTAGACACTGGAACAGGCTGCCCAGGGAAGTGGTGGAGTCCCCATCCCTGGAAGTCTTTAAAAGACGTTTAGATGTAGAGCTTAGAGATATGGTTTAGTGGGAACTGTTAGCGTTGTCAGAGGTTGGACTCGATGATCTTGAGGTCTCTTCCAACCTAGAAATTCTGTGATTCTGTGATTCTGTGATTTGTTAGGGGGGAAAACATGCAGATGATGCTAGTCATAATAGAAGTCCTACAGAATGTAATATTTATTTAAAAAAAAAAAGAACGTATACATCAACAGCCAACATTAAACTTTAAGACATGAGTTGTTATAACAGCTATTTGGCCTGATATCTTCCAGGACATATTTCAAGAGGTAAATCCGCATTGTCCTCAGGTGCTTTCCTGTCACCTTGTTCTTCAGCACTGCTGATTTGCCTTGGTAGAAAATTGGATCGTGTCAACAGGGTAAGCTTTTCATTGCCAAGTGAGCAGCAAACTTGTCAGAGATGGGTTTGTAAAGAGGAAGCGAGTTCGAGCCTCTTGGTGTGTGGCAATTCTTCCGGAACAAGGCAGGTTACACGCAATCTGGGATGGCCCCGTGGAAAGCAAATCAATGAATACTTGCACGGAGACGTTGCCTAAGTAAACACAGTCACAGGGTCTTATTTCACAAGAATTTCTTCCTATTACTTGAGTAGTAATAGGATGCTTTTTGTAAAATGAACCCTGGGCACCTTACCTCTACCTTGTTCACCTAGAAAACCTACAACTTTATGACCCAGAGTGCAAAGCATCAGGTTTTGCTCGAAGTGGATGCAGGGATTGAATTGTTTTCAACCGTGAGGTTGCCCTTGGGTGCACTTTTACATTTTCAGCTGTGTATTTGTGCTGGAGCTCCCTACGGTTGCGTGAGCAGTGCACGTACAGTACGTGCTGTTCTGCAATCGGTGTCCATAGGCTTTGTTTCACCCTGTACGTCCCACATGAATTCCGATTGCCTGTAAGTGCCACGAGTTCTGGTCAGCCAACTTGTCATGTATTTCTTCAGAGCTGTCCTGAATGTTTTCAGTAAACATGCACATACTTTGCACAGTGCCGTAGGATGTCTTGAACCCATCACTGTCTTTCCTGCACTCCACTGCTACTGCAAATGGGTGCCTTTTTAAAATGCTGCCTCAATGCATGGAAAAAACCTTGATGTACTTTGTAGTCATTGCAGTCAGGCAAATAAATGGGGTGAGAAGCTGAATCTGAGGGTAATGAGAAAGATGTAAGCAATCAATCAGAGCTAATCCTACCTCTAGAGAAGGGTCAACCAGCAGTGCCCAGCTAGCGGTCAGGGGGGACAGTGTCAGAAGGATGGGGTGGCAGGGAAAGACCTTCATTACATCAAACCACACTTGCCTCAGGTTGTGGGAAGTCCTTGTTGCAATGGCCTGACAATATGAGAACCCCTGGATGTAGATGTTGCTCTCTGCAACCTTGCTGTCTGTTGTTTGTTAACCCACTTGGTGAATGATGATGATGATACATGATGGCTAATGTGCAATGCCAACATACAGTGCCTTTGCCCAGTAGTAAGACTAAGAGGCAAACGGGAAGCTGTTAGTGACTAGGCATGGCTGGACTGCTGGGGCTGGGTTCAACAAGTGCTGGGTTCAACAAGTAGGAAGGGAGCAGAGGGCATGAGAAAATATTGTTACAGTCCTTTTTAAGTTCATATTATGCATGCAAAAACTCTGGTGATCCTACATCAAGAGGGGTATAAAATTATAAAATGTACGCAAATGGGCAGCAGAAGTGACAGAGGACCAGGAGCTGCATCCCTCTACGGCAAGGTTACATACTTTATAGCACAGCAAAGAATTAGCAGCTGGAGGGTATGGTTGTGGCCAAAAGTCTGGGGTAGTATGGAAAAGGCAGATAGGAAATGGGTGATTGCTGATCCTCACACTCCCAGCTCTAGAAGACATCCCCTGAAATTATCAAACAGTAGGTTTAAAATGTACAAGAAGTGGTATTATTATTCTGTCAAGAATATATTTAAACCACAGAACCCATTGCCATAGGGTGTGGTAGGGACTGAATGTATTCACGGATTCAAGAAATTCCTGGAAACCAGATGGCTTTGGGAACAGCCCTTTCTGGAAGCCCCGAAAGCCCTTAATTGCTGGTTGCCAGCAAATACAAGGGTGAAAGTCATGCTAGACCTGCTGTGTTCTTACATCTCCTTAAACATCTGCAGCAAGTTACTATGAAGATCAGACAGTGTGCTACACAGACTTTCAGTATGACCAATGACTGCTGTGATATTCCTATGGTTTTAGACTCCCCAGATGGCACGAATATTTCTCTGTGATGCTGTAAGCCCTGAGCTGTGGCTGTTGGATGGCCTGTGAAGGGTCATAACCATCTTTAGTGGTATAGGATAATTAAATCCAGCATCTCAATGTATGATCTGGTTATAGCAGCCTGGGCATGACTGGTGGGGCACTGGGAGGAGGATGGAGGTCTGCAGAGGACAGAGGGGTGTTGAAGAGAGCAGGCTGAGACATGGAGAAAAACACCTGTCAGAGGCCACAGGGACACTTGTGTCCTGTCTAGGAAAACCTGTTTTTGAAATGGGCTTGATAATATGAATAAAATACTACAGGATTTGCAGATGCTGCATTTTGTTTGTTGACTATGGAGCAGCTGAACTCAAAACAACTCAAGGTTACCCACCACAGATCCTGAGTCAGGCTTGCTGAAAGCACAGTCTCCTTAGTTCATTATTTCTCTTCTGCCTGAACATCTGATGAAAACCTCTCTTACAAAAATATCCAGGTTGACACATTAGAAGAATCCTTTCTTCAAGGTACTGTTTCTTCATCTTCTCAGAAAGCTCAGCCTCAAGGGACAGTTCTGCCAGGCACTTTTCTTTATTACTTTACAGGGTTTTGAAATGTTCATTGAAGTGGGCTGTTAAAACTGGTGGCTGCTTGTATTGTTAAGAAAACATTGCACATCTCCCTTTGGCAGACTGCAGTGCCAGAAAATTTCATACCTCTCTGCTGTTTCACCAAGACTTCATAAATAAATTTTGATTTGAGGATATACTAGAAAATTATTGTCTTCTGCTATAGTAGCGATGCTAGGAAGTGAAGAAGAAAATTAGCCCTAAGAGACAAATGATTTGAGCAAGCTCTTGAGAGTGGCATCTTGGATCTGATGGCTCCATGAGAGCCCAGTTAGAGGGGCCTGGCTACTTGTAGCTAGCAGGTTGAGGGAGGTGATTCTCCCTCCCTACTCTGCTCTTGTGAGGCACCACATGGAGTGCTGCATTCAGCTCTGGAGACCCCAGCACAAGAAGGACATGGAAGTATTAGAGCGAGACCAGAGAAGGGCCACAAGGGTAATTGGGTGGCTGGAGCAGCTCTTCTATGAAAAGAGGCTGATCTTTGTGGCTGTTCAGTCAGGAGAAGAGAAGGCTTTGGGGAGACCTCACTGCAGCCTTCCAGTACCTAAAGAGGGCCTACAGGAAAGCTGGGGAGGGACTCTTTGTCAGGGGATGTAGTGATAAGACAAGGGGGAATGGTTTTAATCTAAAAGAGGTTAGATTTAGATTAGGTATTAGGAAGAAATTCTTCCCTATGAGGGTGGCGAGGCCCTGGCACAGGCTGCCCAGAGAAGCTGTGGATGCCCCATCCCTGGAGGTGTTCAAGGCCAGGCTGGATGGGGCTTTGGGCAACCTGGTCTGGTGGGAGGTGTCCCTGCCCATGGCGGGGGGTTGGAACTGGGTGGGCTTTAGGGTCCTTTCCAACCCCAAACATTCTGTCATTCTGTGTTTTTACTGGAATTTTAATGTAGAATTATGTAAAGAAAATATGTTTTAACATAGTCTTCAGGCTCTCACTATGCATTTAAACATCAACAAAACACTGTTAATTGTGTTATAATAACAACCCAATTTTCTGGCTGGTGTTTTGCTGTAAAATAGTTTTGAGTTTCTCCAAACACTTGCCAGTTTGCCTCAAACAGTCAGATTAGTTGGGAGTTCCTGGGAAAGCACAGCCAGCATCCTGTGGCGGGTTCACCTTGCATGGCACTGTGACAAGCAGAGACAGAAATCCTGTGGGGCTTTCATTTCCACCCTTCTTTTGGGGATCTTTGCACGTGGAATGCAACCCTTCCCTCTCAGCAGGTGGCAGCCTCTGTATTTCTCCATGCATGGGTATGTATATTTCCCTAAATATATATATATTTATCTTTCTCTTGATCTTTGTATGGAGGGAAAGAGATCTTCTGAGTCTAAAAATTACCATTGGAGTGCCAAGGAGTATGTGCTTTTTTACCAAGACTCTTTCAGGATTTCTTCTGGATCTTTTAACATCCATCAAGAGCCTGTGGCTGAGAGCTGTGTCCTTGCCATGCAGAGCTGGCCAGTTGCAACTTTAGGGGAGCCCACAATGGTTAAAGTTTCCAAACAGCACTGTCATATATAATGGCATTACATGGTTAAATTCAGTTCCCCATTTTTGTTTTGTTCCCGTAACTATGTTATCAAGCCAAGATCTGTATCAATTATTCATACACTCTGCCGGAAGCCACTCTCCCTGGCAAGACTATTCACGAGAACTTGTACTTTAATCAAAACAGTGATCTGTAAAGGTCCTGGCATTTTTGAGCTTTCCATGAAGACATAAGGAATGGCTCAACACTTCTGAGAAGGTCAGGTTAGATGACTGGTCCTTAAAGAAAATGCAGGTTTCTGCCAGGTCCCCATTAAAATAACTGCCCCTGAGGGAGCAGATCCTGGAAGCTACAGCCAGGAGGACCAACAGGGATCTCAGTTTTGCAGGGAGGCTCTGAATCAAGGGATGTTCTGGAGGGAAAACAAACAAACAAACACACTGCCACACCCCACATATAGCATAAAATATTGTCTTGATTTTCCATGTGTAAAATCCTCACTAAGTCTTTAAAAATAGTTGCTGAAATGACAACTTCCCTTTTCAGCTGCTGCAGAACATGCTGGAGAAGGCCTTAGCTCAGTGCAGTTGAACTATGAAATCATCCTTAAATTAATTTTGGTGCCCCTAGTATGTTTATACTCTTCTCATGTAGTCAACCATCGTCAATACAACAGAACCCTCCAAGATCAACCGATGATAGCTGTTTTTATTAAAACAAATTTGTTCATTAACCTGAATTAATGATACAAAATCTTTTTTTATTTGGTTCTTGGCTGTGTACACACACCAACGGGACAGATGAAAATCTGCAAGCAAATGTGATCTTGCAGCATCACTTTGGCTTGCTTTTGCATTTCTTCTTCAGAAGTGCAATGGTGATCTTGGGATTTGCTCTTTTTCTTCTGAATTGACTTGATTTCTCCCATATTCAAATACTCTGATTATTTTTTTCTCCACTTGAGAATCATCTATTTATGTTATTCATTTATTTGCAACCCTTTTTTTTTCCATGATATCACCAATCCAGAATAAGTTTCTCGTTTCATTTTTCTCTCAAGCAGCTCTTGCTGTCAGTCAGAATTGCTGACCATCGTGACATTAAACACAGGACAAGTACTGAGCAAAAATGTAAAACACAACTGAAACTTTGGCACATTTATTTCCCTATCATCTGCATTTTCTTTTGTTTTGCACTGTGACACCCCACCCCAGTCCCACAGAGCATTTTGTGAACGAATTGCACATTCTTTCTGTGGAGCAGGAAAGAAATATCATGGGTAACTGTACCCACTAAGAGTATTTCATCTCTTGTGCTTCTTAAAACAAGTGTGAAAACTATACTTGTGTGTCAAAAGGATATTAAAACTACAAGATTTACTGTCTGCATTAAATAAATGACTTCATCTCCTGGGTGAGACAAAGATTTCATTCAGGAACATGTAATAAAAAAAAGAATGGTTACTATTACCCTCTGAGTGCACCTACAGTAACCACTACTACAGATCAACACCAGCTCAATTTTTCCCTACTCTTAGAATATATATTTGTCATTGTTTTTCAGAGCTAAAATGACTTTTTTACCAATTAAATTTAAATACAGCCAACAAGAACAGTAATCATGAACAAAACGCTCCGTCATCTGGTTTTCTTTGCTTAGCTTCTCAAGTTCATTGTTTTCTGGATTGACTGCTTGAAGCAGCCACCATAACTGATTTAGAAATCTTATTCTATTCCTGTTGTTCTGGCTCTTGTAACTCTACATGACTTCATGCTCCTCATCTGGTCACACTTCATCCCCTGCCTGCTGTTACCATGGGCTTTTCATAACCAGTGCCACGTATTTAAATCCCTATACAGTTTTCACATGCAAGTCCACAGAGTGCATTATGTTACTTCATACATAAAAAACTGTTTGTGATTGCAAGCATCACATTTTGGAAGTGGAGGGGAAAAAAAGCTGCTCAGCAATCTCAGGTTTGCTTTTGCTAGCTTTCAAACCATGTTCCCTACTGACTCACTGCCTGTGGTCTGAGATGATGCCACAGCTGTGGGAAGTGTCTGCTCGCTGCTTTCCTTGGCATTGTTTGCTCATGCTGGTCAGCCCCAACACGGTGAGTGGCCATGCCTGTGCTGCAGCTTTACTTAAAGCCTCACACAGAGACATGGTAGGAAATGCATGCTATAGGTTTGCTCCATCCAAGCAGTGATGGCTTGGGAAAATGCTCGAGCAGAGCTGGCAGTTGTGGTCCACTTGCCTCGTCAGCAATCAGCTGCAGAAATGCAGAGAAGTACACACGCATCTGTGCTTGCATGGCCCCACTGATTTCACTTGCTGCACTGGTGAAACTGCCCTCTGACAGTCCGTGAGCACAGTTCAGCATACCTATATGCAATTTTATCCATGGGAAAAGGAAGTAAAGGGCCTCTTTTTCCCCACTCTTATTGTAATGTTTGAGAGGCTTTCAGATGTGGTGATGGTGAAACTGTCACTACTTAGCAATTTAGATTATCATCTCCATTCTGGTGCACAGGAACAGAGACAGCACTTCACTCCTTCAGCTCCCATCAACCTCAGTTTTGCAACAATCCACCTTCCCTGCTTGCCCGCATTGTGCCATATGTCATGTAGACCATGACCAAGGATGGTTTTCTCCCATAAATAAAAAGCCAGCAAACACCACTTTTTTTATCAATCCTTTCTTTATTTCATCATCCTATAGCTGACAATCTAATCTGCTGCTGGCAGCCTGTGTGCTGCACTAGTGGGCAGGACAAAGACTTTCCCATGTCCCAGAAGGGGCCTGCAAATATAGCTGTGATGTGCACAGTGAAGAGCATGGCTGAAGCAGGTAGAGGCTTCTCAGACATCTTCCTCTGTTGGCTTAGACTCCATTTGAGGGCAGAGGAAGCACTGGAGAGGATAAACACAGCCTTCTGTTGCTTGAAGGCCCTCTGGATTATTTCTGCTGGCTCTGGGCCTCTCTAGCCCTCGCTTAGCCCCTTGCAGCCTGTTGACTTCTACAGTAAGGGTCCCCTCCTCCTCCCTTCCTCTTCCAGCCCTTGCCTGTGTAATCAGTCTTCGCAGCCTGTCGGGTTGCTTTTGCAGTGAAAGGAGCTGTTGAAAGCTTAGGAGCCCATGGGGCAGTAGGGAGGCAGCCTGCAACCAAGCTGTCACTTCTCTAGCGAAGCAAGCACCCCCTCATGACAGCGTGTTTGTTTCTTGGCCCATCTCTCCCTGTTTCTCCCATATACCAAATACAACTAGTATGTGACAGCACTTATTTCTCTGGAAAAGCATACGAATTCCTGTATTCTTGGCATCCGTTGCACATCAGGCTAGTCCCTCTGCTCAGTATTACTCTTTCTGTCCCTTTTATTTGGTGTTTCTCAGAGCTGGATAGTTTTTCTTGCCTCTCCATTTCAGAGCTCCCCAAGGGCCCATCTGGGAGCTATGCACAAGGACATTATAAATTATTAAAACCAGGTCTGCCCATATCAATAAGCCCAAGAGCATGTGTTGTTGGTGCAATAGCTGTGGTTTACTTCGCATCTTCTTGCCAGTTAGCTTTCAACATTCAATATTTCTTAACGTCTTGCCACCTTATTCTTATGTGAACAAGAGAAATTTTCTCCTATTTTTAATCATATGAAGCTGGCTCAGCCAAACTGAGTAACAGAACTAATTAGCAAAATCCATGTGAGTGCAGTCTCTGGATGCCAAACAGCATCAACCATGGAGCAATTTGGATGAGTTCCCCCAGGAAAGATAGCAGAACCTGGGAGTCCTTTGTACAGATGGTCTTATCCCCACTCCATGACACATGATTTTCTATTTCCCCTTCCATGAACTACAGATTATGAACAGACACACCTTGTTTGTGAAGGCCTTTTGAAACCCCTGTTGGAAGGGACTGCTAGAATGCCAAATATTATTTGAGATTTTGGGTTATTTTGTTGGGATGTCCTAAGAGAGAAAAATCCACCCATGAGCAGCAAAGGTATCTGCGTGCAACCCTGGTGTGGGAAACAGCTCTCCAGTGAGATGAGCAATGAGTGAGACATATGGGGAATAGCCTGGTCTTCAAGTCAGGAATTTCACAGCTCTGCTCCGGCATCTTGAGCAGTATAAATGAATCATCTGCACAGCGAAACCACAGAACGACACCAGCTTCCCTAAAAGTGCCTCTATATATATAGCTGCTGGACTTGCACATTTTTGTTTATAAATACTCAGTAATAACTGACCACAAAGTGACATGGTCTTCTCAGCAGACAGCCCCTAAAAACATGCATTTCTTCCTGAGCTGTAGGAAACCAGGCTGTTGCACTTCCAGATGTAATATTTTGACTTAAAATCCTGGTAGTGGTGTGTGTGATCACAATGTTTTATGGGAAAAAAAGACAGCTAAGATAGAGCTCTTCCGAAGAAATTTAGTTAAAATTGGAAAAAAATTGAAAAAAAAAAAAGGAAGTTGAAAAAATATTATCTGGCAACCACACCATTACTCTGTAGATATTTGGTTTTAGTCTAGTTTTTTAAAAGGAGGATAGCACATATCATTGCATTATAAACTCACTTTGAATCTTGTAGCCCACTTCATGTTTTCAGAGCATCTGAATTTGTAGAAGTGTGAGGGAAATTGGTTGGCCGTGAGGGGAGGCCATAAGGGGAGAGCTGAAAGGGCTGCAGTGGAGGGGTTTGTGTGTGTGCTAAGGACACATATCTCCAGAAGAGCTAGCGATGCTCATTCTGCTGCTCGCTGAACAGCTTGCGATCAGATGGCTTCATTCAATGAATGCAATGAATGTGTTTGCAGCAGTTGGTAGGTGTGATCGTTTTGAAGTCATTTAACCTCATTTCCTGCAGTTTTGCTCTTTTTGAGCCTGGTAAATGTCTGAGTTTATGTGCTGGCATCTTGTTTGGCACCTGTGGCCAGGGTTGCCATTAGAGATTCCCACCTCCCTTGCGTATGTGAAAAGACTGTCACAGAGAAGTAGAGCTTAGACATCGGATAACATTGGTCACCTTATCTGATGGTTCTTCTGTCTGGCATATGACACATCCCCAAAGACTGCAGTATGTCAATAGGTGTCATCAGCTATATGCTTCTTCTCCCTGTGGAAAATGGCAGCATGGTCTCAAAAACTGGCAATTTTCCCTCTCTTAAACAACATTCTAAGGTTTCCAGTATAAATGAGGATGACAGTAGTTAAATAAAGAGTTCACAAATTATGTTAGGGATAAATTAATAAATGGTACATGAAGGATTTGTATCTCCTTACTGCAATCAATGGTTGCATTGCTTCTGTTTCTGAGTCACTACTCGGTTAGTGGCAGCACCACGATGCCTTAACCTCAAGCTGCGATCCTGGCGCTCCAGACTAGGGCTTCTTGTCTGAGGTTTGTGAAGTCCTGGGGAGGAGGCATTTTTGTGAGGTCTGTTGGCAGGGAGCTGCATGCCAAGGCCAGTACTGGGAGTTCAGCAGGACACCACACAGTGCCTTCCTGGGCTAGCAGTGACGTGGTGCATGACAGCCGGTCCCTGAGGGACAAAGAGACTGGAAGAAGTCCTGGATTGGCCACAGGAGGCATCACATGTCAGGGCAAGGCACGGGAAAAACTGACTTGTGGTCCTGCTCCAGACTGAAGTCCTTCACATGACTGCCCTCTTCTAGACAGGCAGAGGTCAACATTTCCACAGTTGAAAACCCATTTTTTCACCCTTCTGCTTGTGAGCCTGGAGACCGTAGCCTGCTTGCATCAGTTAATTCCTTACACCCCACCATAAAGATGGCCTTCATGCAAAGCGTGAAACTGAGATGGTTGTCATGGAAGGAAAGAGGAATAAACCTATTTGTGATTCACAGGCTATATGAGGAATCACAAAAGAGGAAAAACCTGCCATATTGTCCACACAAAAACTCACCAAACACATTATGTGAAGAGTGCAATTGTTCAGCTGCTGACTATGCTGCAGGACACCGTCTGTCACCCATGAGAAAGTTTGGGTTTAGGTAGAGCGTAAAATAGTCATGTGAAGACACGAGTGCATGTAAACTGCCATTCGTCAGAAAAAGGGAAATTTAGTCATATATTTAGCAGTCATTTCCCCTTTTTTGGGAAACCCAAATGCATATTTTTGCTCTCTCCCTGTCTCTATTTCTCTCATCCTCACTCTACGGAAGGAAAGAAAGGTGGGTCTAAAATGTCATTTGGTTTTGACACAAATTTGATTGGGCAACGAGCGATAAATTTCCGCTGTCTGTTGGGCTAAGCTCTATATAAGGCTCTTACCAGCAATTTTCATTGTTACATCTTTTCACGAGAGACTAATGGGTGAAAGGATGCAGAACCACAGGTAAGTGAAGCTTATAGACATCTGGGAATGAAAGCTATCCCTAAAAACCTTAGGGTGTGCAGGGGCTTACAGAAAATGCTAGATATTACACTGAAGGGACTGGAAACCTCTGAACAAAAATAACCAGGTATTTTCATCAGGCAAAGGATCCGAAGAGATCCTTTTACAGGGTATTACATGTGAACCATTGGCCCATTGGCACTGTTAATGCAGCAAAGGAAGACACTAGCTCCTGATCCAGGCATAGTCATGGAAGGGGATACTGCTCCATGCCAAACGCTTGCATGTATCATGGTATGGGAGCCAACCTGTGGTTATGAAACTGTATTTGTTGAGCAAGAGGTTGGCTGTGTAGTACTGTAAAGATGACAATAAGCTAGAGATAAGTTATTACAGTCAGACTATCAGATGTCAGGTAAATTTAGCCATTAGAACATGGAGAAATTTGGATTAAAATCACATAAATATGAGCATGATGGGATACACAGAGAGTGTTTGCAAGTAAGTACCTATGAATAGGAATGAATTATACTGGTCGAAATACATTTTTGGTCTTGGATAAAACTTGAAGCAGTTGTCTAGTCATTTCATATCCATCTAATGGGACAGTCTTAGCGTTAGACTAATGTTAAATGTATGTAATTTGCATTTCTGTACACAATATGGAAAAAGTATGCATTATGTATGTGTACTGTATTTATGTATGTACACAAATACTTATGTACAGCATAAACTGATGCCTATCTATAGCAAATGTAATGCATTTCTGAATGTTGTACACAGAGATAATATGTGATCAGTTGACTGAGCAACAGCAGTTGAAATCTTATGGCAGACAATAGTGGCCAGTGATGTACACAGATGCCTGCTTGCCTGTCCAGGTCAATACAGATGATAGCTAATGAATGACCAGCAGCAGATAGTTCTGTTTTCAGAGATGGTTGTGGTGTCTATACTCTGTACTCACTTGTGTACCAACTGCAAGGTGGCTGTGCATGAGTCAAAGTTGTTGTTGCCCCGTTTGCTGGGGACACGGAGAGCTTGGCTCTGGTTATAGCAAGGTTTTGTGCTTTCTAGCCTATTTTGGTAGCCATAGTGGGGAAGATGGAGTCACACAGGATTTAATTAAGGCATACAGCCTTGGCAGAAAACTGAAGGGAATGCTTAGAGACCTAAATCTCTGCTGCATCTTCTTTCCTGGGCTTACCCAAACAAGCTACACTACAGCCAACTTGAAGTGGCTGGCCCATGCCTCCATCATGTCTCATTGCTAAATACACAGAGCTGTATTTCTCTACCCTGAGCTATTGCACCAACCAAAACAAAGCAAAACAAACACATGGGGACAGCAGCATCTTGTGGCGTGTTGTTTGCATCTCCCAGAGTGAAAGGAAAATGACAGAAGTGTTTGTGCCAAGCCAGATGCCAAGCCATAATTTGGGGGTGAAGAAGCCCATCTGTTCCCTAAGGAGAACCAAAGATCACCAGGCCTGGTGTTTGGAATAGGGGAATTAACTCTGCTAGTGTTAATGTTGAGTATTTTAATTGTATCTTTTGTCTCCTAATAAACTTGCCTTCAGATTTCAAGACACTTTCCCTCGGTCTTCTCCTTCCCATTTCCTCTGGGAAAAAATGCATGGGCTCTTCTTTGTCCTGCTTACATGCACAGTGGGTGCCTCTGCTTTCAGGCTCCAGCAAGGGAAAAGCACAGGTAAGGGCATGTTCCTTTTTTATTATTATTATTTTTATTTCTTGTCTCCCTCTCCCCTCTTTTTTAATGCGCCTGGCCAGCAGTAATGATAAAATGTTTCTGATTTATATAGAAAACTGCCCAGATCACATCATCTCTTTCCAACACTACTATGAACTGCATGGAGAACCTGTGGTTCTGAAATGTCCTTCCCCCAGATACAAACATCTGGATTTTTCTTCCTTGACCCATAATATCACATGGTACAAAAATGATTCAAAAACCATGATATCAGGAAGAGGTGAAGATACAAGAATCTGGGCAAAAGGAGATGCACTCTGGTTTTTACCAGCAAGGCAAGAAGACTCAGGAGTGTATGTCTGTACGAGAAGGTAGGTACTTAAAAGAAAATTCAGCGTACATAAAAGGTGACTGTATCTAAAATATATTAGCTTGCTTCTAATCTTGATTTATCTTCAGAGTGGGTTTGGATAAGATCATTTCCTCACCAACTTTAATAGAGAAAATACATGGGAAGTTAGAACCTTTAAATATGGTGTGTCTCCTCTATGTATATATAGAAATCTTGATGCGTCATGACACTATTGTTACTCTATGATCTCACAAGGAAATAGTGTACACGAGAGTCTGCTCTAGTTTATTTTTAAGTCAGTCAGGGATGCAGCAAGCACGGGTGTGCAGCAGACAGGGAACACTGCAGAATACAAGCCGTACATCACAGCTTTAGAGAAGCAGACAGTATTGTTTGCGGTTTGGATTGCATTACAAAGCATATACCAAGAGAGAGTGGCTCTGAGGTGTCTTCCTTTTTCCCTGTTCCTTTCCGCTGATCTTTACTTTTCTTCTTTTGCACATTTTAAAGCAGAATTTGTTTGCTTTGGCTTTGCTGGAAGATGTCTCTTGAGACCCAGTGTGTATTTACTGGGCTGGTACCAGACCTGTGATAATACAGGCTTGCAGCCAAGGCTATTTTCAGGCTTACTGGTCATTTTTTTTCTGAGAGTTTATGGTCTGACAGCCTGCTGTACAGTTTCAAAAGAGGAACAAGGATCTGGACTTGTGGCAGACTGAGGAAGGCAAAAACCACCAGTGCCATTCAGGCCTGAAATCCAAGAAGGCGCCTGGGTCCTTGCCCTCCTTCCAGTCCACCTCCCTCTCTGTGGGGCCCATGAGGTCTATACCTGTCTGCACATCCCAGCACCTGGAGCTGCCTCTGCAGAGCTCATTTTCCTTGCAGAACAGCAGGCAGAAAGCAAATTAATAAATCACGTTCAACTTATTAGGCTGGCCTTTCTATGTGTTAGCAGGGAACGCAATGGTGGGGCAGGAGAGAAGACTTCAGTAGTGCAGCCAGCATTAGAAAAGGCTGTAAATATGGAAGTCATGCAAATTCTGCTTTTTATCCTGTTTTTGGACACTCCTGCCTCAGTTCCTCAATGCCTCTAAATGTGGCAGTGTTACTGCCAGCTATAGCAAAATGCTGTGAAACCTGTTTGAGAAAGATATGCAGGGGTTGAGTGCATAGCTTCATTGTTACCATTATTACAGGATTAATGGAGTACAAAAAAAAAAAAATGTACTTCCTTCTCATATGATCCCATAAGGAAATGAAAACATGTCTTCAGCAGTCTGTGAAATGAGGCTGGAAGCGAAGTATCACGGATCTCTTATTTTGCTGAGAAAGAACTTGGGATTTGGGCATCCCACCGGTTCCAGTGCCATAGGAGCAGTGTGAGCCCATCAGCCCACAGACACACGCCTGGTTATGCTGGCCCCTTCCTGGGGGAAGGCAGAAGTAGGCTTTCACAGGCTGGAGAGAACACAGCTCAGGCATCAGCCTCCCCCAAGTTATTTGTCCATTTTGGTCCTCTTTGTGACTGGAAGCGATTGCTACTTGGGGCTGGGAAGAAAAGCTAGATACTGTGCAACTCTCAGGCCTTCTTTTCTATGTAGACCAATATGTACTCACAGAAATGCCTACCAGCTGTACAATAGTAACTGCAGATGTATTTTAATACATGCTTTAAACTTTTTATTTCTTCCTTACGTTGCAATCATTAGGGTTTTCACAGTCAAGAGCTCTTCCAAGGAAATGGGTGGAGGGTTCGTGACACACTTGCCACTATTCAGATGGACACGTTGCCCCTCTGTGCAAAATCAAAGCCATGGCTTTAGCCTGAGGGTGTGCAGCAAACTTTGTGTACAAATAAGAAAAGAAAGCTTGGAACTCTGAGGCAGACATGTGTCAGCAATATGTTTAGATCGTGCCCAAAACAAGTACCAGTGATTCTTCAGGATCCCTCCTGGTATGATCTCTGTCTTGGCCTCCTAGAACGGGCTAAGGAGGGAAACAGAGCTGGGAGGAATGAAACACAGACCAGAGGCTGTGTATCAAGGGGTGGATGGCTGTGGAAGTGAGGGCACCTCTCAGACCAGGCCGGGTGGTCTCCTCAGGTCTGGAAAGACAGGTGTAGAGAGGAACACCCTGATCCAGCTCACACCCACTCAATTACCAGAAAGAGTCTCAATGCCTGCTCTCACTGGCTTCAAACCAGCTCGAGCACATGGCTGCCAGCTTTCAAGTTCACTTGCCATGGATCTGAAGGGTGTCATTTGGGCTCCCTTGTCACCTGCGGGTGCTCACGTCTCCCCGCTCTGCCCGCAGGAACAACTCCTACTGTGCCGAGGTGTCCATCCACCTCACCGTTGTGGAGAAGACAGCTGCTCGAGACATCGCTTATATGCAGGTCCTCTTCACTTTTACCTCTGGAAAGATCGTTTGCCCTGACCTGTGGGAGTTTACATCGAATATAACCAGTCTGGAGCTCAAGTGGTACAAGGTAGAACTTTAAACTTCTCTTCATGCAAAGCCTAATCTCATCCCTTTTGTAAACAAACACTTATCTCTGCTTTCTGTTTCTCCTGAACTCCATGTTGTTAAAGTCACAAGCGTTTTTATGTCACAGCATAATATAATGAAGATTACAACATGTGGAGGTGCTGGAAAGAGATTGAATCAAAGTTTACAGTGGTCTCTTGCCTATCTTGCTAGTCCAGGGCTTTTCAAGTAGGAAATCCTGGTTTTGCCTTTAATGTTAAATTAAACTGACCATCCTCAGCTCTCCACTGCACAGCATGGGAGTCTTGTTATATTTTCCCCATACCTTGGTTTAGCTTTTATTTACACTCCCACTATGACCATATGCTCTGCCTCTTGCTGCTATCCTTCTTAACACAGGATGTCATTCCTCTGCTGGTTTCACACAGCCATGCCTATGGTGTGATAAATACCATGCCAGCAAAGTGGCTCTGCTCAGGTTTTCCTTCAGGAGCAGGCTATAACTGACGTACCTATGCGAAAGTCCTTCCCCACAATGTGCTTCATGCAACAACTGTCAGAAAGAGCTATCCTGCCTTCGCTGAGAAAGAACATAGCTGCTCTTAGCTGGGCTCCAGCCCTTGTGTGAGTGTTAGTGGTACAGAGCAAAAATTTTTCACGGTTTCTGAGATTGTGTAGGGTCAGTAATAGTGTGGTGAAAGCCTGTGTGATTACTAGAATCTATCTGTCTTAGAAGAGTGCCTTAGAATATTATTCTTATAAGGACATGTATGGAATAGCAGGAAAACCTTCCTGTTTACACAAAACTTATTTTTCTTAGAAGAATTTCTTAGTTGATTATTCATAAGAGGACTCAGGAAATATCCTGGTATATTTTTTCCATCTTAAAATGTGGCTTTACTGAAAAGTTTTACACGCCTATTATAGCTATATTAAAATAGCAATTCTTCATACCTCATAGAATGCCCCAGACCATTTTGAAGAGGGATGTACATTTGAACAACCTGATTTGTAGTGGGAAAGCGGAGCTGGGTGTAACCACACCTACTGGGGACATAATACCTGTTGTTGCCATTTCTCCAGGATGCTCTACCTTTGGAAGACAACGGTGAAAAATTTGTGTTTCTGAAAGGCTCGAATTCCCTGATCTTCACTTCTGTATTGCCAACAGACTCTGGCTACTACACCTGCAAGATGTTTTTCCCGTACGAAGGCGTAACGTATGAGATCACCAGAACAATCCAGCTGCAGACAGTGGGTAAATACCGACCCCCCCAAAACAGCACCGCGCTGAAGAAAGCTCTTTGCCACAGCTCATTGCTAGTGAAGCTCAGGAGGGGAGCTTGCATCCAGCCCCTTGGTGCTGCCAGGGGGAGAGAACAGGGGTGCCTGCTTTGGGAGGTGATGCAGCAATTTCTCATAGCACATCTGGCACATCTGGCACAGCTGTGCGGTTAGCCGCAGTGCTTGCCCTGCCTTCGGCAGCAGCCTTGCAGGAGGCAAAACCCATCCCTCGACGTCCTAGGGTGCGGGAGGTCACTGTGCATGACTCTGGGGAGCTTGGGGGAGAAAAGAGCCTCCGTCCTGGCTGGGGTTGGGGGAAGGCCGCTGCTTCGCACCGCCCGGCGGGCAGCAGAGGGCGGCCGTGCGACAGCGACGCGGGCGGCATCCTCCGGGCTCGCCAAGGCTTCTGCCTAAATCCGCTCCTCCGGGCTCCAAAGGGACATCACAGAGTCACTAAGGTTGGAAAAGACCTCCAGTTCACCTGATCCAACCGTCCCCCTACCACCAATATCACCACTAACCTACATCCAACCCCTCTGGGTGATGGAGTGCTGCTTTCCACCGGTCCGGGCAATGACCAGATTTAGCTTCGTGCTAGCACTGACTCTCCGTTCTCTCTTTCTCTGTCCAGAACAAGAAAAGAGAATTACCCCCATAATCGTGTATCCAACTCAAAAGACAACATCAGCTGCTCTTGGTAAGGCTCAGCGTTATTTTGGGGAACATCTAATGAGAGGAAAATTAGAGGAGGTTCCTTTACAGTCCAATTTGTTGGCATTTATTATTATAGTTCTTTTGATACTGGTTATGTCAGTTGAGAGGCAGCTTCTCACGATTCCCTCAAACAGCTCTAGGTCTTCCAGTGGCTTTGAATGAGCCACCAACTCTTTTGGGAGGAGATATTTTTAATTGCTTCTTAATGTTTCAATTGGACAGTTGTCATCGGTTAGAAAGTACCTTGACAGAAACTCATTTTTTTCTTTGAAGATCATGTTATGACTGTGCATTTCTGTTGCCCTTCCTCATTTTAGATAAGAGCAGCTCTTAGTATCTTTATACTAAGCTCTTTTAACATTGATGCTCTACACACAGTGTTCTTAAATTTAAATGCCACTTTTTTTTTTTTTCTTTCAATGTACCACTAAGTCATTTTTTTTGCCTATCCGCTCCACAGAGCGTATTATATCCCTCTGATCACCATCAGTATAATAACAACATTGTATAAATATTGAGCCACGTGTTTTCCATATAAAATAGCTATGCACTAGTGTGAAGGATTTTTATCCTTAGCTCAGAGTAGCAATAATTATAGAAAAATTCTGAATTTTTGTATCATCACTTTGGCTCTAGAGGTCCCATCTTGAACTGAATGTCCTTGCCTGCAGCACTTCCAAGGGAGGTTGCACTGCTGCTTAGTGCACTTGCTCCAGAGCAGTAAATCGCACTGTGCCCTTTTTGCCTCCTAAGGAATACATCTAAATCAAAAACAATCTGGGGCTTAACTTCAGTTTTGAATGTAGCAGTGCTTGACATGTGTGGGAGCTTGATCTCCCACCAGAGATGTTGTTTTTCACTGAGAGAAGGTAGTTCTCAACATGTATCTGAGTGCTTTTTAATCTTTCACCAACAGGCTCCAAGATGACTCTCCCTTGTAAAGTATTTGCTGGACCTAGCAGGCATGTCTATACTGACGTGGAATGGTTAGCAAATGACACCATCATTGATGTGGTTTACAAGCAAAACAGAGTTACAGAGGGAGAACGACAGTAAGTCGGACTAAAATGTTTTCTTGTGGTTGTTATCTTAACTTGCAGTGTTACACTGGCTCTTAGATGAATGCCAGGTAATGAAATGGGGTATGGAGAGTCCAAAAGTAAAAGTCAGAGCTAGGAAAACACACAATCAAACAAAAAGCCAAAACATACCAAGCAGAATGATTTTATTTTATTTTTTTAATCTCTGGATTTCATTCCTGTTATACTGTAAATGACCCAGCTCAGAGCCTTACACTTGAAGCACAGTTTCATGGGCAGCTGAGCTGACGTAAGAGCAGACTGCAGTGGAAAGCAATGGGCCTTGATCCTTCCCTGTGCTTCTCTTATCACTCTCCTTGCCCTGTGCCAAGGAAATGCCACCATGCATTCACCCACACTATCTCTGGCGTTCATCAGATACTTCACTGAGCCTCTGAATACACTGAGATAACAGAAAGCTACCCAATGTTTTTTGCCTTTTATGTTATTTTTTTTAAATTGTTATTTTAATTATTGTTGGTTTTCCCCTTAGGGTTGTTGTTTTTCATGTCAGTGACTTAAAATTTAAACTGACTCACTGAGATGCCCAGGGAGTGCTAGAGCTGGCGCCAGGGAAGCATCAGGGGGGATGCTGGTGGGAGGGAAGGCAGGATATCCCACATCCTCTTGCCCTGATCCATTGTCTCTCCCCATCTTGAGATGTTTTCTGAGTTGCCTCATAGTTGCATGCCTCAAGGCTTCTGCATTTTGCCTGTGCTGTTAGTGGCCAAACAGGTCCCTCACCAGCTATGACCTTCCAAAACAGCTCCTGGCTAGAGATTAAGACTTATTATGTGGCAGAGACCATTGATGACAGGGTCTGGGGATGTGACATCCCTGTTCTGAGGGACAAGAGTGTTTAACAGTTATGGATGTGGGCTGTTTGCAGCCATGCGGCTTCAGTGCCAGATAAGAACCTGGCCGTGCTGAGTTTATTGCACAGTTAGACCCAGAGGTAACATGATAGCTCAGCTGGGTTCCTGAGTCTTTCTGTGTTTTGGTATTCCCCCCAGCTTGATTTAGACCATTCATTCATAATGTTGTTTACACGAGTGAGAGAATTTAAATGCATTGTCAAGTGACATAAGACATTATGTGGAACAGCTAGAGTCTCTTCAGGATTTAGAATAGAGCAGCACACGTGCTTTCGTACTTAGACTTTTATTACTATTACTATCACCACCACTACTACTAATATTACTAATGTAACTATTAAATATTACTACATAGTTGCACATGGAAAGAGGCAATGCCATCTCAGGGTCACACAGTGCCCATGGTGTGTGAGATGTCCCAGCTCTGCTGGAAGCCCTCAGAAGGGCAGCAAGTCATATCAGGTCAAATACCACAGGGAAAACGTATTTCCCACAGAAATTTGTGGCATAGCACTCACTGCCGTGTTGCTACCTTCCTGCGGTACTGACCCCGGAGAAGTCCATTGCTGCAATACATAGCAGACTCATGAACAAGTCATTGCAAAGCAGCTGGACAGCTTCTCCAACAGTGACTAAAAGGTATCAAGAAACAGTATTTGCACCTAGAAAACCACTTTTAAATAGTTGCACTCATGAAACAATCAGGTTAAAGTCAGCTGGAAAATTTCTAGGCAGTTTCTTGTACTGAAATCTAGATTTGAGGTGAATGATAAGCAGGTATGGTGGCTCAGTTTGCTAAGTGAGTGTTTCCAGATTTATGTTCTCCGTGTGTACTCTTCCAGCTGATAGTAACAATTAATCTCAGAAACTAATAGATGGTCAGAAGCAAGGAACTAGATCCTTCCATGATCCTCTGTGGGGAGCTCAGTTATACACAACTCTCTCTGCATTTCTTCCCTCCCTTTTCTTTATTTCTTGCAAGACAAATAAAGATCTTAGAGAAAAAGAATATTCTGGAGTGCAGCAAGGGTACTGAGAGGAACGGAGACTCAAAGAGCTGGCAGAACTGGTCTGGAAGCCACAGGTGTCCTGTAATGCAAAGAGGCTAGTCAGAGATGAGCAAATATCCAATGCATTTTCTTGCAATATGCTGTTAGAAAGAACATATCAGAGAGAGAAAAGCCAGCTGATAAAATGAATTGACATGTGACTTTTCTTTTTCTTTCAGAGAAACCACAGAAAATGGTGAGAACTTCATTGAAGTGCCACTGATTTTTGAATCTGTCGAAGAAGTGGATTTTTATACAGACTTTAAATGTCTGGCACAGAACAGATATGGATCCCAAGTACTGCCAACAAGGGTCAAGCAGGAAGGTAATGAGCTTGACTGCTTATTTGGGGGACAAACATTCTATAATTGTTATAGTTATTCTAAAACTAAATTATCATCAAAGTCATTTACACTTTCCAAGTTAGTATTGAACTGGATTATTACCTGGGAAAAACTGATTGCCTCTTTCAATTGTAGCATGCACAGTGTTTTAGAATAGTCTGTTCACAATGAACACATCTTGTGGGCTGATTATTGACATTTTCCACAAGCGAAAAGATCTGTGCTGGTATATATCTGTTCATTGGCTAGGGCTCAAATTTAGATATGCTTTGTGAAATGATGGCTCCAGTGAGACTACTGGCAAACTCTCATCGGGTGTAACGGGGCCAGATCAACCCCAGCTCCTCAGAAAGTAGGAAAAAAAAAGACAATAGCAGAATAAAGATCAGAGTGTTCCTTCTCCTTGTGCACAGACTGTTGCCAAAATAACAAGAGGTGTAAATTAGGGTGGGTGTTGTTATTTTGGCTTCTAGTAATGGGAAGAGAAGCCCTACACTTAGCGCATTTAATGTTGCAGTGCGATAGACCACTGGCTAAGAAGCAGCTGTAAAAACAATGTGAAGCAATGCTAATTGTTTCTTTGCGTGACGTTGATGAATCACCAAAGTTTGCTCATATAATCTTAGAAAGGAACATGAACATTTACAGTCTTCATTATGAGTTATAGCTCATGACTCACTCTAGCATCCTATGATGAGGGGTTTGTACTCATTTAGCTAGATGATGTGCTGCTCATGTCTTCTGTGAGCTATACAGGTATTGCTAAAGGGGAGGCAGTCCATGAACTGGTGTAGGCCAGCATAATCCAAAATGGTCTGGACAGATGCTTGTCTTGGAAGCTAGGTGTATTTTGGGAAGAAGCTCACAGTCTTGGCTTGATCATTAGTAATTTATCGGGTGGTCTGTATGAGAAAATTCTTCATAGAGCTTGAGAGCAGACTAGCTGTTATGTACTGGATTTCCATGTGGTGCCTTTATTTCCTGCTTGGATTGTCGCTGTGTTAACCGAATTAAGATGGAAAGCACGTAGCCACTCTGAGCAGGGGCTGGGAAGAGCCACATGTACACAGAAGGACTGAACTTTAAATTCTCACCCTCTATTGTTTTCCAATATTTTCCTCCCACCTCGACAAACCCATTTCCCAGAGCACTGAATCAATAGACCTGTTCCTTTTGCAAGTGGTCAACCCTGCTGGAAGGTTAATTTGCAGACATCCTTTTTATGTGATTTCTCCTCTTCCTCCTTGAACGTAGAGAATTAAATTTTCTGACAATATTTCATTTCTTTACTTTTCCAGCTGTTGGCTTGTCCTGGTACATTGCAGTGATTCCAGTCACATTGGCCTGTGTCATCTTAGGGGCGATATGTGTACACAAGTGCTGGAAGAAGAGAGCTGATAAAGGATACATGATAGCAAAGGTTTAAGATCTGCTTTATTCTCCAACTGCCAACAGCGAAAAATTCAGCCTGGCTGACTTCCACTTGAGACTCAGAGAGATGTTTCAGGCTAGACGTACTGCTTTCTCACCGGATGGATGTATATCAGCTTTTTTCTTCTTCTTCATGTCTTCCATGATCTGAATAAATTAGAAATACAAGTTTGTGTAAAATGCTGCCTAGATGCAGGAAACTCACTTCTGTTATTTTGCACCTAGGCTGTGGTTTGTAGCATTTTGAAACATGGTGTCCCAGGTACGTGTCCTTGTTATGAGAAGAATGGTAAGAAAAAAGAGATGGTCTCACCCTTTGTAAATTCAATAGCCTTATCCTTTGAAAGAAGGCAAAACAAAACAAAACAACTAGAACCTAAAAAACAGAAACTAAGAAAACTTGCTCCAGAAGAGCTATTCCACGCCAGAGTGATAAGAATTTTCCTTGTGCACCCAAACTCAATTTATGTTTCTTCAGTCTACAAAACAGCTGCTTTTTTTTTTTTTTTTTTTTTTTTTCCATTTTCCAGAGCCAAATTCAGTTGTCATGACAACGGTACTTCTATGAACTTTTCCACAGAAAATCTCTCTCTCCCTCTTTTTTTTTTTTTTTTTTTTTTTTTTTTTTTTTTTTTTTTTTTTTTACCCACTTGGATTATTCCTTGCTTAAATGGGTGTTTTCAGAATATCCCTCTCCCAGAGATAACTACCTCAGCGTAACAGATAATTGTACACTGGAGAATTTGTTTCTGTTTTTTTCTACAAACATCTCATGGCTACAGAACTGTAGGCAGCTGTAACATGTTGTTATCTTTGCCAAGAAAAGATTTTGGAGGATGTTTTAGTGTTTTGAAAGTCATTTGACTAGTAGTAATAAAATTTTATTCCTGGAAGTGATTCAACAGATTACCAGTAATAAGGTACAGTCTTGCCCTTCTGTGCTTCTAACTTTTATTGCTGGATGTCTCCTTCTCTCTGATATAAGTATAAAAGTCTGGAATAGATTCCTGTAAACAATGAGTCTGCACCAGTCTCAGACTGGTGTAGGTTTGGGAACCATGTATCCTCTGAATTGAAGTACGCAGTCTGATTAATCACGATGCAGAATGGTGCCTATTTAGTTTAGTGTAACTGGATTCAAGTCTTGACATAAATCAGAAGGGAGCAATAAATAAATAAGTAACCATGCTGTACTTTGAGGATCAAAATGAGTAGAATGCCTTGGTTACTTCCTCTTCTGAGCAGATAGTGGAGAAATAATTCCATCGTACATAGTGCATGTCTTCATCTGTATTGAAGGGGAAGAGATCCAGTTTTAAGGTTTAGTTTGTTACAGATCCATAACTGACACCTCTCACAGACACTGAAGAAAAAGCTGTTTCTTTAGGAAAACCAACCTGGAGGTTTTTTGAAAAAATAATCAGGAAAAAAATAATCAGGAAAAATGTTGGCTCTAAAGAAACAACTTTGTAAAGTAAGAATGTTAGAATTGTGCGTAGTCCTGCAGACCAGAGAGATGAACTACTCTCAGACATCTGGGAGAAGCCATTGTCAATCTCCTTTCCACCTCCACTTACAGCTGGTTCTGAATTTAGGTCAAGAAATATTTGAAGAATTTTAAAGACTAGGATGTGGCTTGAATTAGGAAACCCTTCAGGCTATTAGCAAGAACCTTCACAACTTATGAAATGTAAGACAAAATCTCCCTTTATACATTCTAAATGTTCACTGAACAGATACAGGAGTTGAATTTCTGACATGGTTTGTGTCAATGGCAACCAGGCAAGGCAACAGGAATTATTGTTTCCAAGTGCAGGATGTTAAATATGAAGAGAAACGATACATAGATTTTATGGGCAGATGCAAAAGTGTGTCTGAATGTGTTGAAAAAAGTCAGCCTACTTGGATATTTGTTCTTTGAAGGAAGAAAAATGCTGAATGTAGTTGGAAGGAACATGAAAAAAGAGAAAGTTTTAGGTACATCAGGAATCCTGATTTATTTTTTTTTTTTTTCCCAGCAATTGTTATTCTGTAACTAGAGAACAAAATAGGTTTGACAATAAGTATAACCTTTCAAAATGTGGTTTGCTCTTCCCATCCATCTATATCCTCCCAGAGTAGCATGATAACACATCTGGCTGCAGAAGCAGGGTTGGATTTCACTAAGTAGTGGAAAAGAAGTAGACCGTTTTGTATATGGAGTATTGATGTCAAAAGAAAGTTAAATACCTCAGATCCTCCTCCACACTAGAGAAGGAGTAGGAAATGTGAATATGAGATAAAAATTGGGCATGCAGAGAGCTGCTCCTACATACTCAATGGTGTCTTGAATACAAGGGGAATGTAAAGAAACAAAGATTTACTCTTTAATGAAGTAAGTGATACCCACTTTAACTATTGGTACAGTAATTTTCTGAAGGCTTTCATGACAGCTAGACTTGTTCAAATAAACTACAGTATGTAAATGTTTTACGGGTAGATTTGTTCAAATGAACTGCATGATGTAAATGTTTTACTTTGATTTTGTTTTGTTATAAGCAAGTGAAATACATTCTACATTGTTCTTGTAAATACTACCTAAAAAAAAGAAGAAATAAAACAAACAAACAAAACACACAAAAGAAATCAAAGTGCTGGTGTCTGAGTTGGGTGGGAAGGAAGGCTTGAGATGGCTGCTTGGGGGTCCTGTTTTCCAGCACCTTTCTGGAAAGTGCTCAACCCTGGCAGCAGTGTCCCCTGCTCTGTGGGCTGCAGGGGCTCTAGGATGTGCTCCATTCTTCAACCTACCTCTGCTCTGGCCATGCAGCTTTTCACACCAAAAGGAAAACAAATCTGGACGGAGCAGGTTCCTTTCCTGACTGCTGCCACAGCCACAGCTGTCCCTGATCATTCTCTCTCCAGCTACCAGAGTTCGAAGTATTGTGTCCTCTCATGCCTTCTGAGGCTGGAAATGTAGGATAACACAGACTGTTATTGTGGGGATGTGAATTTAGTACATAATCCTTAGTCAGGAAGATCTATCTTATTCAATTTCCCAATGGCAATATTTTTTTTTTTTTTATTTTATTTTATTTTATTTTATTTTATTTTATTTTATTTTATTTTATTTTATTTTATTTTATTTTATTTTTAATAAAAATTAGAGTTCTAGTTGTCACCATATGTATAGTTCTTTGAGTAGGTCTCTCCCAGGAGTTTTCCTTTGGTCTCAACATATTCTGAGGAGAAAATATCCTGAATCTCAAGGCAAACTGAACTTGAGGACTTAGTTGTAGAAGCTTACAATCAGACCTGAAAAACAAAACAAAACAAAACAAAACAGAACAAAACAAAACAAAACAAAACAAAACAAAGGCTACTTTATGTCAAGGACTTGGGTCTCTGTGTAACAATGTTCTTCTGCAGAAAAATTAATGATGTAAGGAAGACAAAGCCACCTCTTTTATGGAACTGCATTTGCCAGTAGAGCTCATCTATCTGCAAAACTTTCCAAGGAACCTCTACAGAGGGGAAAAAACTGGTGTGGTGTGGTCTTGGCATGAGTTAGTTTCCAGGACAGAATCAGCTTCTGCAGAAGTAGTTCTTTGCAGGAAAAGTGAGCTCAATTAACAGTTATTTTATAGTCTTACTTAGAATACATGATCTTGATGTCAGCAGTCCATCTAAATAGACAGCGTAACTGTTTGATCAAAGTAGCAACTAAAATAAAGTAAGTATAATTTAGAGAGCACCACATAACTAGATCTGCTGGTTGTCAGGCAAAACCTTTGAATAAGCATGGGAGTAAATAAAACTAGAAATGAATAGCAGAGTGAATAAAAGTAGAAATAAGAATTAAACCTGTGCACGGAGCTGATCTTGGCAGATGAAGGTTAGAAGGTTATTTTTTTTTTTTTTGATTTTAGTAGCTGAGGGAGGAAGGTGTGCATGAGCAAGGAGAAGAAAGATGTCAAATACCATTGCTAGAAATAAACCTTTACATGTGAGAATAGATGATGAAAATGTTTGATGATTATTCCAACTCAAGTCTGCAATGCTAGAAACTCAGGAGAGCAAAACAAAATAAGAAATTGGTTTTGAAGCTGAGCGCTCCCTGCCCACTTGTAACCTTGGAGCTGCTAAAGATAACCTCGGATTGGGCACCTCTCATCCATCCAGCCTTTGATCATCAGAAAGGAACATTGATGGTCATTGATGTTTCCTCTCCACTTGGTGGAGGAAGAGTTCTCTCTGGTGTCTGAAATAAATAGGATGAATGGCCCTCTAGAGGTGCCTTTTTCCACCGGTTACACAAGCTAAACATCTAACTTCAAGACAAAGGTAGGTCTATCCACGCAGTGTTAGTGGAAAAGTTGATTGTGGACAACATGATTTCAGGTTAACAGAAGGGTTATAGAAAGAAATGGATTTAAGCCCAGAGACATCCTTTCACACGGTCAAGGCTGCTGGGCCTTCTTGGGAAATGACTCTAGTGCTGGCAGCTCCCTGTGCAGAGAAAGGACACAGGCTAAAGGAAAATACTGCATAATGTTGGGATGCAGGCACAAAGTTAGCCATTGTGGAACCCATCATGAAAAAAAGCAGGCTGAAAATGACTGGGAAATGTCTTGGAAAAATGTTTGTAGCTCACAGAGCGTGGTCCATGGCCTGGAGAAGAGCCATAGCTATTATGGGAAGAAAAGAAAGAGCTGCAGAGATGAAGCAGAGTCTCAGCAGAAGGGCTGCCAGCCCTTCCACTCCTGCTGGAGAACACCTACTGCTAGCAGGCACCGCAAGGCAACAACAGTAGACCAGAAAAAATGCTGCTATGTGCACCTGATGTATTGTAAAACTCATCTGCTGCTGGTGGACAAACACGGGCAGCAGCAGATAAAGAAAACATGATAAATATGCATTACATATTAGTCTGTTTTCATCTGTTCATTACGCTGGAACTCTTACTCTGTTGCAGTCTGTAGCTGGTATACATGGTGCCAAAGAGTTCAATAAGGCAGACCAAGTAATAGCACAAGTCGGTTTTCAGGAAGGACATATTGTTGTCTTCCTAAAATCCTCAAGGGAGAGCCAGATACCTAATAATAATGGGGAAGCTTTCAAAAGCTCCCAGAGACCCAAACTCACTTGTTAGGACTTGTGAAATTCACCCATTACCTAATCCTTAGCTGCAAAGTGCAGTTTAGCTCATTTAATTGTGTGTCCCTTCTCCCAGTGTTAGTTTTTGGCACCAGCCCGAATTGTCCCAGAACCTGAATTTCTCTTATATGACCTATATATTTGCTTATCAGACCCAAGTCTGATACAAGTCATACCTACAAGTCTTGGTGGGCTCTGATTTCTTTGCAGACAGTGCAGCATTACCAGTTCTTCTGCCTAGCAGGGATTACATTGTACTACTCATTTCCAGCTTTTTTTGCCTTGGGTATAGAGGATTCATCCATCTGTTTAGTTTTGGGCTAAACGAATCATCTTGTTTGCTTGTTTTGGATCCTGAATGTGCTTTGTCATAAGTGTTGGGAAGGTCAGAGTATGACTGGACATAGTCAATACCATGTTAGTTTATTGGAAAATTAAAGACTCAACAACTTTGCGGCTTTCATGTTTGGGATGCAGCTGAACTAAGTAATCAGTATCATTACATATATATCCTCAATATGTTGGTGCTGCTCTTTTCCTTTTAACTAGGACTTATCATAGCTGATTTCCAGCCAGCTTGAGGGACTATCCAGAGGAGACATCCAGCAAACAACAGTGGTTTCTCAGCTCTCATCATTGACAGTCTGTGGATGCTGGAGATGAGGACCTCTTTTCTGTAGTAGAGAGGAGCTATCAGCTCAGGGGACACACAGATGCCCTACCTTTGACCACAGCTATTAGTTTACCTGCTGAGTTTAATCCTGTAACATGCCTGAGGATACACTGTAGAGAAAGGTCATAAATTCACATCTTCACATCATCAAAGCCCCATGTGTGACTGTTTCCTGTTAGGGAAGAATATATAAGCAAATCGTATTTATTTATTTTTTGTTTGTTTAATCACACAGGCACGGTTTCACTTAGGAAATGTGGAACTCATGGGTAAGATGTGTGGAAGAGGGTGGTTTCCTACAGGGAGTGATATGAAGTGCTGAAAGGACACTTTGGGGGCTGGAGAACCTGTGATTGTAAATATTTCAGCTAATGAAGCAGAATGGGATGAAAAACGCATAACCAAAATTATGTTGGCCGCTAATCACTGCACAGCAGTGGGGTCCTGAAAGACCTTCTCAGCAGGAGTAACGGAGAGGAAAAGAAGCTGGGTGAAGCTGCAAAAGGGATTTGATGTGTGTGGCAGCAGGGGGTCTGTTTGCAAGGCTGCATCATGTCCTGCAGATTTGTGCTCTTTATTTCCATTCGAAACAAAAAACAAACAAACTAAAAACAAAACAAACAAACAAACAACAACAACAACAAAACAAGCTGTAGAGATGCAGATACAAAATCCCATCTAAGAGTTTAATTATTGTGCAATTATTTCCTCAGCTAAATCTCCAGTGCCAAATTTATACAGCCCTTTCAAGCTTTTAAAGGCTGGAAGATCAAAAGAATTAAACACTGAACACAGTTGCTGTATGTCTTTGTAGTCATGTCCAGAGTCCTAATCTGCTTTAAACTCTTCTTGGAGATGCCAGTTTCCTTGGAAAAAAAAAGCCCTTAATGAATCTTGTATTTCCTACTGGAGGGCACAACCCAGTCTCTAAACAAAACTGTGTTGGTGAGGTGAGCTAGGGCTCCATATGACCCCAGTGCCTGTGCTATGCAGAGAGGAGGAGCCCCTTAAATCCTGCTCTGCCCTTTTTCACTCTGTCTCACAGAGGTTACTTTCTGCTTGTTCATTTTACTGCTTAATGGCTGTTGCTGTGGCTTTCACACTTGGCCATGCACTGGGAGCCACTTGCCCTGGTGAGAGCTTCCAGCCTCAGCATCCCCAGACAGTGCAAGCAAGCAAGAGTAAAGTCTCTGTTGGTAGTATCAAGGAACAAAAAGTGGAGTAATAACTTGCAGCAGCATACAGCCGTGGAAGAGGGCTTTAGGAGACAGAACCAGCTGCTGAAACATAACTGCAAGGGGCTTGACAGAAATACTTTGCAGCTTCTGGAATCACATTTCAGGATTATTGCCTGTGCCTGGATTTTTATTTTTATTTTTATTTTTTGCTTACCTTTAACTATAAAAGCAGAATGTTGACTTACCCAGATGTAACACCTACCCCCATGGTTAAGTCAGTAATTCAAGTTTCTAATCATCTGTCTACCCAGTATGGGACACTGGTTATCCAGAAGCAGTCCGAGACTTTGCATATACATCAGTCATCAAGTTCACAAGTCAGATTTGTGCTTGTAATATTTTACATTTGCATTTATTATATTTCTTTCTGATTAAAAAAAATAATTAAATCCTGATTCTCCAATGTCTTTAAAAGCAGACCCATGGTACTTTTGGCATGTTATTCCTAAAAACAATTTGTTATGATGCAATACACTGGGGAGGTCTGAGCATGTTACGGCTTGTCTGTACGGGCAAAACATTATTTGCAGAGATTAGTCTTCATCCTTAGTCTCTCCAGGGAACTGATCCAGTTTCAGCACTTTTATTTATTTATTTATTTTGTCTTCCTTTCATTTATTCTGTTAGCAACATACATTTCAGCAAAGAGGATGCAACTTCAGGCAACTCTCCCTGGTCATGGGAGCCTTCACCTGTGGCTGAGGCCACTCTTACATGACAAGGTATGTACAGGCCTCTTGCAGTTGAGCTCAACCGGGGGTAGGAATCCTTCTGAATGGATGCTGCCCCCTTTTTCCCACCTTCCAGTGAAGAGCAATCCTGCAGAAAACCAAGTAGAAGCATGCAGGACTCTTCACCTCCCATGGACATAGGGTATAGGAGCAAAGAGGCCAGTCCCAGTGAAGCTCTCCTGAGAGCAGTAGTCCTGCTGCTTCGTCTTGTCCCAAGATTTCTTGCTCAGGAATGGCAGAAAGAAAACTACCTTGCATTTTGTCACACCTCATCCTTTCCTCTGTTCTGTCAGGGGGAAAGAGGAGAGGACACACTGGAACCCAAGATCCTGCATGGGGGAAAACAGACAGAGTGATCTGCACAGTGAACGGGTGGAGATCTGAATGGAGGTGCCAGGTCTTGGTGTTTTGGCATGGTGCACAATAGGACCTTGTAGCCCCAAATTTGGCAGCCTTACAGACTCCTTCTTCAGCTCTCTGGAGCCCCTGGGTTTCTGGGCACTCAATTCTTCCCTTCTAAACAAAGCAACTTCCTCAAACATTGAAAGAAAGAAACACTGGAGGGGGAGAAAAGGGATTTAAAACCAAGTGGCCTTCTGGCATAGACTTATTGGGTCATAACATCACTGAAATAAGCAGTTTTTTATTTAGGGAGAAGAACAACTCCTGTACCTCCCATTCTCCTCTGCCTGTGTTATCTTCTCTTCAGGCTATTTTGTTCTCATTAGTTGAAGTCCTAGGTGATGTAAAAGCTGTCTGTTCCTCTGGGCATATGGCTGTTTGGATGCAGTCACTTTGGCTTCACACTCTGCCATGTGATATATTTTCCTTAGGACTGAGGCAGTTCAGATTAGTTCATGAGGTGGGAGCCTTTGACTTCTTGCCACATGTCTGATGTGAAACGGAGTGCATATTTCAGTTTTTCAACACAAATCAAAATACGTCGCTGAATCATGGATGATGTGACCATATACTGTCATTCAGCCTTTCCACGTGAGTTGAGTGTAGCTTCAAAGCATGTGATCAGAGACCACAAATTATTTGTGAATGACTATAAAATGAAGTAAGCTGAGGCATATTTAATGGATTTTTATTTATTTATTTTTAAATGCAGATGTTGATAGTACTGCATTCTCAAACTCCTGCATTTCTCATGTAAATGCTTTAAGATTGATGACTCCAAGATTGTGTGGGAGAGCTAAAATTAGGTATTGAAACAAATGCCAAAATTGTAACAAAACACAGCATGTTGTTAAGAAGTGACTAATGTAATTGCATCTTTTTCACTTGGTTTTAACTTGTTCCTTCAGGACAAATAGTTAACATGTGTCTGTTTTCACTGGGGGGAAAAAGGGAGTGATTTTATAGTTAGCACAGTTATTTTTTTTGCCACATGTAAATTGTTTGCTCACCTTTTGACCTCCTTACATTCAAAAGCCATCAACTTTGCTTGGATTTGTGTTTAGGGACATAGCGGAATAAGACTAAAATCTAACATTAGTGGAGAGCTTGGATATTAGAGGTTGGCATGCCATTATCTTAAGGGATGTATGATTCCCTATGAAGTATTTTAGACTTTTGCAACTTACTATTCAACAGCTCAAAATGTTCTTAAAAGTAAATAAATAAATAAATGAACTGAAGTTATTTGCTTCACTCTCACAGGCCCCAGAGAGTTTTTCAAAACATAACTAACACTTGAGTCTCCTGAATCTACTGCCTGGACCTCTCAGAGTTTAAAGGCAGGGTCTCAAACACTCATTTTCAAAGCAATGTTTGCACTGTGGGCTTGGGGAATTACTTGCTATGAATTCATAAAGAATACACAGAAGTGCAGGATGGAAGGGAAGAAAGCCTGTCCAAAAGTTTCCCCAGTTTTATCTAGATGAAATTTATGAAAACATTTCCATATATATATATATGTATATATGTATATGACTACGATCATATTGTACTGAAAAAGAAAAAGAAATCTCAGGAAAGCTTTAAGGTACTCAAAACTATTGTGTACCTGCAATATCATTATGTTTATCAGGGACATTGTCTGCCAGGTGCCTATTCCATGAAACATGCAGCTAAACCTTCTCTTTCTTGAGTAAATCCTGTGTCTTTGCTGCATCGTTGACAAGCAATATTTTAACAATCCATTTGGGTATCAAAAGGCAGATACAGCATTAGTTATCACCCATATATTTTTTATTTTTGTGACTTGTTGGTCATTCCACAGGAGTTTTGTGGAAAACCTGAAGATGAAATGTGATTTTCAAAGTCAACATTCATGTCATCAAAAAAATAATCAATGTTCTTTTTCTTTTTCTCCCACCCCTAATTCATCCCTTACCAGCTTCCAGATTCTGTGATGAATGAGAGAGGAATCCCATCAAGACCAACCTCCTGTACAGCAAAGCCCTGATTTGCTCCATGGCTTTGTCCATCCGGTGCCCTGCAAGCTGGGGAAAAGAATATGCATCATGCATTTAAATTTTTTTTTATAATGTGTCTGAACCCTCCATTCTTGTATTGCCTAATTTCAGAAGGCTCGATTTTGCAATCTTGTTCATGTTTTTTTTTTTTTAAATATTGTTTTTAAGTGTGTTTATGTTTTCAAAAAAGAGCTTTTGTTTATTAAAAATCACAATGGCTAGTTGGATGCTAGTCAAGCCAGGCCCAGTTAAAGTCAAAGGGATGGAGGACGTCAATTAATGAAACAGTGAAACAGTAAAACAGCAAAACAGCATATACCATTTACTGCAGATGGAAAAAGAAAAATAACACCATTCAAAATTATGGGTTATGTTGTTATTTTTACTGTTTGCAACCAGTGTGGCTATTTCTTCCTACCTCCCCTGACCCCTCCCCTACTGTTTGTGACTCCCTGTCTCGGTCCATGCTGACTGCACCCAGTTGCAGGCTCCACCCTGACATTTTTCACTTTCCTGTTTTTGGGCTAGCTGTCTCTTGTAATTAGGCTACAGAGAGATACAATATGAAATCATGCCATATGTTCTCACTCAGTATCTCTTCACTGCTTTCCTGGCCTCAGTTGAAAAGGACAGCTTTTCCACAAGCATCTGCCAGCTGATGACTGCTTAAGCTGGAAAATAGCTCCCTAGTTCCCATAAAGAGGTACTTTTCCTTCCTTGTCTGGTGACAAACCTACACTTTTTCTAGGAAGGGCGTAAGCTAATGTTGAAGGCCATTAGGTTCTCAAGTTCTTTTTTCACAGAAACTCCTCACAGAAAGATAAGATTTTAAATCTTATCTTGCATCCTTCAATGGTGCACATACAGCACGTCTGCATATTCAGGGTACAGAGGAGAGACTGAGTTTGGCAGTGAGATACCTCCTCTCATCTACATCTCAAGACAGAGGCCATCTGTCATTCTCCATTCAGACTTGCACTATACCTACAAACTGAAACATCCTTTTTTTTTCTTCAAATATGAATTTTGACTCCTTGACCTTGCAGTGTGTCTAAATTCTGCACATCCTGCACCTCAGTAAGTAGAGTCAAGACGACTCCACCTCCTAATTTCCATCTTTTTCTAACCCTCCAGGCCTAATTCTAGGTGACCTGAAAATTTCCCAAGTGTCTGTAACTAGGTGCTAGTATGTACACAGACGTATGTGATGTAGAGTGATGTGAAGATAGGGCTGGGTTGATATTCAGACACACAGACAAATTTGACACCAAGGAGCAGCCTGAAAAGCTGGGTTTCAAAACAGCTGTAGGTGTTGCTGGCTCCTGCCTTTGCCTAGTGCATAGGATGAAAACATTCTTCTGTGAATAAGAAAGACCACATCTAAGATGATTTTTAGAATGAGGAAAACAAATCTCAGTGCCAGAAATGTGCCACAATGAGACTGCATGTGTCTGGATATGGAAATGATGAGGTCCTGTGACTGTCACAGTTCTGTTCTCCTCATGAACAGGGCAGAGGGAGGGCAGACTCATCCCCCAGCTCCTCCCTGAGGAGGTCGTCTGGCTCCCTTTCACCTGCCCTTCTTTCTCCCTTTCTCCCTGAGTGCAAAGTATCTCTGTGTCCCTGGAAGTGGTGAGAATTTATGAAGGATGGAAAGAAAGGATGGATTAGGAAATATAGCTCTACTTAAGTCTCCTTTCCTGGTCCTTCATGTGAAGAAATAGCCTAGGTGTGCCTACTTCTGCCAGCTTCTGGTTTAGAGAATTCAGACTATTTATTTATAGCCACAGGTGTTGATCCTAATTCTCATTTTTTATACAATTTATTTTACATTTGAAATTCATTAGAGAGCACCTTATGCAGCCTTGTTCATCCTTACCTATCTCCCAACCTTCCTTTGCAATGAGATAATCTAATGGTTTTGTAATTTATTTCAGTAGCTGGCAGCTTGTCTGTCTGTTCTCCTTTTATTTTATTATTATTATTTTTTTAAACCCTAGGAGAGCTTTAGATTTCCTGCCAATCAGATACTAGACTGATTGTGCTTTTCAGATCAAAGATTTTCTTAGTCTCCTGCAACTTGTGGTGCTGATTTACTTGTGTAAGAAGTGTGGTATTTACATAATGACACAATTAGGGAGAATGGAAGAAATGTGAGAAATATAATTTGTGTTAGTTAGTTTCCTGCTCACAGATTGTGTCAGAGAGCTAAGTATGTTCCACTTTCCAAGAGCCTTTCAAAATAAACATTAAAAAACCTCTAGTAGTTGATATCTGGTTTTGAACTAGTGTTTACTCTTCCATTGCTTCAAATAAAAGAGATTACTTACTTTTGAATTAATTCCATTATATAAATACATACACTACACATATATGTAAAATATGGGTTATCCTATATTCTTTGTGACTTTATCATGCATTTGCATGCATTTTTTTCTCTTCTCTTTTAAACATTATACTGTAAAATGTTTTAGTGTACTCTGCACACCTAACAAAGTTGATAGTTTATACTACAATGCGGTATACAAAGATAAAGGAGAGGCCAAGGAAGGCACGAGAGAGGTCTGCAAATTCAGATTGCCTATGATTCTTCTCAAGGCCAGAAAGAGATGGAAGGCAGATTTGTTCACTGTTTTTAGGCAAAAATATAAATTGAAAAGAAAAGATTCAGTCTCACAGTAATGGCAGAGGTAAGGATTTGCTGGTAGTAATGGTCTGGACTATTCAGATATCTGTTGAGAAAGAAACAGATGAGGATACAGATGATCCATCAAGTTCTGGGAATGTGTTAGTGGCAACTTTGTGTTGTAGATACAGAGGAAGTTAATAGATAATGGAGAGTAATTAAATGTGTTTGAAATTCAGTCCAGTCAGAGGGTGGACATTAATTTGAATTATAGGAGACTACAAAACAATAGCATCATAAATGAAGGAAGGAAGCCTTGAATCAGTGTAAGTCAGACAGGTAGCATATCTTTGGAAGAACTTCCAAAGAGTATCTAAGGAAAAAGAAAACATGTAAGAGATAAAAAGCTGGTTAAAAATAAGGTGGGTATGCCAATACCAAAGCAAGCCATGCTAGTTCAGTTTCCTCTTTTCTACGATAAGTGACTTAGTGTTAAAGAGAAAGCAGCAGCTGTGATTTATCTCAGATTTAATAAGGGGTTTGAGGATTGTCACAAGTAAACTAGAGAAATGTGGTTAAGATGATGGGAATGTAAGGCTGACACTCAGCTATTGGAAAAGAATATTCATGGAGTAGTCACCAAAGAATTTCTGTCAAACAGGATATTTCAAGGCAATGTTGCAAATTTAATCCCTGCAAATGGTTTAATTCTACTTAATCTTATTTAAGTTAGTAATGCTGGTGACAAACTAGAGAATACTTAATAAATTCATATGTTAAATAAGTAAGATAGGGTGGAAACACATTGAAGATAAGCAATAAGGGTCAAAGTTAAACTGATATGGGGGGAGGGTGGGGAATGGGGGGTGGGTAATAGTACAAACTGATAAAGATAAGCCCAAGAAATGAACATGCTAGTAAAAAAAAACAAACCTTGGTGGTATTTGGGGAACTGATTAAGCAATAGAAGCTCTACAAGGCATATGGAAGACAAAGTCCAGCAGAAATTTGCATGAGTCAGTAATGCAAAACAGTTGCAACACAGACAATTTGTATTGACAAGTACTAACAGGGTTTTCTTATATATAACACAGGAGGTATTTACTCCACTCTGTTCTTAGTGGGAAGGCCTCATCTGAGATTCAGGCTTTATCCAGTTGGAAACACATTTTGAGAAAGATGCACATAAATTACAGACAATCCAGAAGAGATACATGAAGACAAGTTTTGGTAAATAAGATTTATTGGGAATAAATTTAAACAAATTTGCTAATGTAAGAGAAGGCTGGGGTGATATTGATAACAGACTTCCAAAATGGCAAGAAGACAGTGAGCAGTTGTTTTCCATGTTCACTGGATTAGGACAAGCTGTCACAGCGGTGTCCCTGAGGGGGTTGTACTGGATCCAGTCCTGCTCAACTTATTCATCAATGACCTGGATGATGCAATAGGGTGCACCCGCAGCAAGTTTGCTGATGGCACAAAATGGGGAGGAGTGGCTGATACCCCAGAAGGCTGAGCTGCCATTCAGAGGGGCCTGGATGGGCTGAAGCATTGGGTGGTGAGGAACCTCATGAAGTTCAACAAAGGCAAGTGCAGAGTCTTGCATCTAGGGAGGAAGCAAGTTTTTCTAGCCTAAACCCAGAAAGAGGCTATCATGTGGACTATCAAATCTTTACAACCATGTGAAATATCCTTCAGTATATTGCAGATCTACTGGCTTTGCTTCAGGACAAATCCACAGATTACATGCCCTCATGAAGCCCCTTCAAGCTACATCCCAGCCTCCAAGGTCCTCTGCAAGGGTTTGTGTAGTCTTTCCACAGGCAGCAATTTACCTGTGCATGAGTTTAACATGTCCAATTCTTTGTCAGTCTTCTTTCTTTAGCTCCAACACAGATCTGGTAGTCTACTTTAGAGTTAATCTTTTCTCTTTATGTAACTAAGTAAAAAAATTTAATTAGTTGTTACCCTATTAATACATCTGAACTTGGTATGCTGGAAACTTATCTTAAACAGACAACTTTAAGTGAGCAAAAAAGACACTAAATCTGCAAGGGAGAGCTGAGTACATTACAGAAGCCCAAATTTCCCCTTTAGCTGTGGCTAGGGACAGATAAGTGGTTTAATATCTTCACAGAAACATCATGCTCTCACTTTTGGTAATCTGAGACTGCATTTGACTGCTAAATGTTTGAACACAGTGTCGCATAAAATCCAAGAAGTACTTTGGAGCCTTTAATGATGTTGGCAAATATAAATATGTAAAATTAATTTTAGCACCTCTTCTCTATGCTGCCTCTCTAGGTCTGTGGGCATTTTATATAAATATTTAATTCAATTTTATTTCAGGTTCACAGAACAACTAACAATATAGTTATATAATCAACTTTGTCCTTTTGCACTTCTAATCCTACCTTTATTTAACAATTTGTTTTGCTTTTTTTTTTTTTCTGTATAAGCTTCTAATGTATGCTTTTTTTTTTTTTTTTTTTTTAACCAGGAAAACACTTCAGAGTTTCTTTTCTTTTTTTTTTTATATTGTGCGTTTGTGTGTGTGATTCATACAATGCTTGTTTTGGCTGCAGGAGTTTGGTCGTCAGCAGCAAGTTAATGAACAATTTAAGATACTGACATTGACACTTTCACCAATCATACAGCCCATCAAAGTTGCTCAAGGATTTTCTACTGCATTTGGCTTCTGCAAAGTTACTCAAAGATTTTCTATTGAATTAAGCTTCTGCTTGTCCTGCTGTAACTTTGTAAAGGGTTTCAAATAAACAAATTTACATGTTTTGTTACATACACTGTAAATGTCCTGATATTACACAGTAGAAATGAAAAGGAAAAGCAATTAAAAACTGTTTCAAAAAAATAAAAATCTGAAATTCATAGTTCAGAACTACAAGGCCATAGCCAAAGTATGCATCTCTAACCTTTCTCACAGTTATGTAGCCCTGAGGAATATCTTTGCTAATTAGATAATTGCAGAAACTTTTCCTAATACAGCTAATTTTAATGCAAAGTCCCTTAATAAAATTCATTTTTTTTCCTTCCTTTAAAATGTATTTGTCACTCTTAGTTGATTTGTGGGACTTCTACATATCAAAGTTGAAAACCAGCTGGAAAAAAACTTGAATTATATTTTAGGGAGAAACACGATTACAGTGTGAAGAGGAGGAGGAAGTTTTCCTCCTCTGCCCACCACCCTTCCTCAAGGGGCACGTGGCAAAGGCTGGCCTGTGGCTATAAAATGGTACAAACCACAGGCTCCCATCTGAATGTAGATAAAAATGCTATGCCTTCAACCAGCACGTTGGACTGATGGGCCAAAAGAGGCTGTTCTGGAAAAGCTCTGCAACGGGAAAACAGGAGATGGAGCCTACTTTCCCTGCATGTCCCTGCTGAACATACCATAGATGTACCGGTTGAAAGTACAAGGCTTGGCATCCAGACAGGGCTGGGCTACAGAGTGCTGAAATGCCTCTAAGGATTAGTCAAAGGCTGGGTGAGTTTTCCAGTAAGTGGCAGATGAGCTTTGTCCTATGTTCCCCCGCCAGCAGCAGTTGAAAGAACAAAGTGTGAGAACATGGAGCAGTTTTTGACTCAGCCATGCAGACGGCAGCAGAGTGTTCTGGGGAAGATCCCAGAGTTTTCATCAAGTTTTTTCTTAAAAATAATAGTTGGGAAAAAAAAAATAAATCATGGCATAAAATTCAGTAGCAATTTGGCCGAAGACTAACTGTTGAGTGGGAATTTGGCCTGAGACTAATTGGCTCAGACCTGAAACGCAGTGGGATGAGAAGCTCTTTCTTCTTTTCTGACAGCCTGAAACTATTCTTAAGTGTCTACATCTTCCTTTTCAGTTCATCCCTTGTCTGCTGATTGCCGCTGACCAAAACATGCCTGTCATTCAAGTACCGCTCTACCCCAGCCCTGCTTGACTCAGAAGCTTCTTGGGCCGTGTTTTTCAGAAGCTGCATTACTTTTGAAGGAGCTGAGACAGGAAGATGCAACTTTGACAGGTTTGGCATTAGTATGTAATTAAATACTTGTGATACAGCACTCTTCACACTGTGTTAGTTGCAGCTAGCCGTGGGAAAAACAACCCTGCCCAAAGCAAAGCGGGACTTCGAGTGGAATGAAAAAACAATTTAGAAGCTTATGCCTGGAGCTGTGATCTGGAAAGAGGCAGTGCCTGGAGGAAAGGAAGACAGGTTGCCAGCAGGATGATCAGAGTACGGGTAACAATAGTTTTTCAGTCATTTTTTTTCTTTTTTTCTTTTTTTTCTTTTTTTCTTTTTTTCTTTTTTCTTTTTTTTTCTTAATATTGCCTTGCTTCAATGCCGTTGCTCTTCAGACTATGGACTCAGTGGATACATGAGCTCAGAGACAGATCAGGAAAGACTTGCAGTTAATAAGGGCCGAGAATTTTGTCTTCCTTAAAAACAGCTGAAACATCTCCAGCAAAAACTGTGAACCAGTTTCCAGCTGAGCCTGGGATTCTCAAGAGCAAGTGTGGATTGTTATTGTAGGCTCTAGTTTGCACTATATATGCTAGCAGTCTCACTGTTAGTTATTATTTCTGTTGAGTTAGTATCCCGGGCAGAATCAGGGCTACCTTCTTTACAGAGTACAAAGCAAAGGAAATACTCATTTTCCTTTATGCAAATATGTATGCCTCTGGGTGTCTTCAAACCTATTTACAACACCAGTGAACCTCCAATTTTCCATTGACATCTTTCTGCAGGCAATGGGAACCTTTCCAACAACGTCAGACAGAAGCAGATCAGGTCTGTAAGCAAAGGAAGCAGTGTGGGAGACATGCATGCTTCACTGGGATACGTGGCTCCTTCCTGTGTGAAGGGGAGCTGTGGACTGAGCCTGGCTTTCAAAAGTGAATTAAAAAAACAAATAACATTTTCCTGAAAAGCATTTGGTTGTGACCTGTGACAGTTATTATTTTGGATGAATGTTTCTGAGAATTGCCACCATCTTTTCCAGTAAGCCCATTTGCCCCAAACTCTTGCACAAAATGCTCCGAAAAAAAACAAACAGGTCTCATGCTGGAGAACAGCTTGCCATAGCAATTCTTGCATAGGAAGGGTCTAAAGGTTTGTCTCAGTAATTAGTGTATGCAGTCAGCTACCAGAAAGCAAGTCTTGCTCACTTTCGCTGGAATGACGTGTGAGCAGGAGCCACACTGAACCTGAATGGGATGCATAGTTTTTAGGGTGCCTGAGGCATAAAGCAGAGTGCAATCCTATTCCCATTTGAAACAAGGGCAAAGCTGCCACCAAGGTCAGGCTCTCGTTCTGTATGTGTATGCAGAATGAAATCTGCACTGTCAGCAGATTATGTGTATGAATGGGATATGTGATAATAAGTTTGCAGAAGAGCAAGCCTGCACTTGATTTCTGCTTCCATAATGTGGGCTTGTCAGCTTCCCACTTTTCCTTACCAGCCCTTGACATATTTTTAGTGTGAAGTTTTCTACTATATTTGTGTAGCTAAGCAAGAAAAAGAGATATTTCTTCCTCAAGGAAAAGTGACTGATGCTCCTGGTAGGCTTTACCTGCTGTAACATGGGCTTGTGTATGGTTTGCATGTTATTGCAAACCAGAGCTTTGTTTTTTTGTTGTGGCTCATTTAAGGTCCCGAAAATCCACAATGGAAACAGAAAATCAGCCCTCAGTACATTTTTTCTCTTCTGTATGTCACTGTCAAACAAAATAAATGCTAAAAATACAGAGAGGACTTTTTTGTTTTAACAGTCTCTGCAAAGGCACAAGAAACTGACTTTAGTGTTTATGCAATTAGGATCATTTTTTTGGTTACATATTCAGTGCAATGAGTAAGTATTGGTACAGTCAGGCACAAATTAAAGCTGTTCTGACAGTATGTGCTTTAAAAATGGCAGAGAGAAAAGAAATTACTTAATTAGGCAACTTCATGAAATAAGATGGCAAATTTTCCTTTCCTATTGTAGGGGCCAGTGTAAGTGGAGAAGAACAGGGATTTAATTATTAAAACGTTAGTCACTGGAAAATAACAATTTATTAAAATTTAAACTTATTTTTAAAATGAGTTAATTTTGGTGAAGTTAATTTCCAGGAAGAACCTTCAGAGAGTTCATGTCCTTCTCCAGTCTCTGCTCTTCTTGTTCATGTCTAAGTTCAAGGAATTGTTAGGAATGTGTGGATTCCCACTACTTTTTTTTGATTTCCTCCCAGTTTGTACTGATTCTACGATCAGAAAGAGCAACATTTTCACAACTCATTTGGCATCTTCAGCCTGAGAGTTCATTCACAACTTGTAATATCTAGAATACTGCTGACACAAAACAGGAGCAGCTTAGTGGCTGAAACAGGCTAGTGTGTACCAGTGTGAAACACCAGTATTTCTTGTAACACCAAACTTAGCACGTGTATGCATTTCAGCTGCAGGATGGATATAGTTAAGCACCATTAGAGGTGCTTAACTATAACTGTGATTACTGAGGTCCGAGGTGCCATGGGAATGCAATTTTCATTATGCTTCTGTTTTGCATGACACCTCTTTCTCTTGTCTGTCTAGCAAGAATTTCCTATGTGATCTGAAGTACAACAGAACTGATCTCCAACTGAATCTGGGGCAAGTTGCAAAGTCTGATAATTTCTAGCTTCAAACTGCTTTCATTCACCTGGAACGGAATCAGAGAATCACAGAATGCTTTGGGTTGGAAGGGACTTTAGAGACCATCCAGTTCCAACCCCCCTGCAGTGGGCAGGGACACCTCCCACCAGACCAGGTTGCTCAGGACACCATTCAACCTGGCCTCGAACACCTCCAGGGATGTTGCATCCACAGCTTCTCTGGGCAACTTGTTCTAGTGCTTCACCACCCTTGGAGTGAAGAGTTTCTTCCTAATACATAATCCAAACCTACCATCTTTTAGTTTAAATTCATTACCCCATGTTCTATCACTACATTCTCTGACAAAGAGCCCCTCCCCATCTTACCTGTAGGACCCCTTTAAGTACTGGGAGGTTGCTATAAGGCCTCCTCAGAGCCTTCTCTTCTCTTTAGGTTAAAGCCCAGCCCCCCCAGGGCCAGACTTCTACAGGGGAGCCTGCAAGGGTGTGGCATCCTCATTCACTCCCACTGCTGACAGAAATGTTTTAGTCCACAATTTTCTTTGAGTGCTGTTAAGTAAAAATAATAGCATATTCCATCAGCTGACTTACACTGGTTCAGGTAGCTGGTGCTGCTCACCTGCCAGGAGAGTGCTCAGTGGGATCCTACTGGCTGGATCTGGGACTTTCAGCATGTTGCTCACAAAAAGGTGATGTGAATAGTAGCGAGGTGACAGACCTTGTGCCTGCTACAAAATTGTTAGGCTAGTCAAATTCATTGAAACATATTGGGAGAGCTATGGAAGGATCTTACTAAATCTTCTCACAGAACTGACTGATAAAAGAGAGATTTGAATTCAAATCTCTCTGTGAGTAACTTTAGGTGGTTATATCAAAGCAGGCACACCAACATCTTGGAAAGAGCATATCTTTTGAGTCCTTTCATCACCAATAAAACACAGCACAGAGAAGGGTGCCACACATGATGGTGGTATGGGCTGGCTTTGCTACAAGGTTCTGCAGCTTGGAAATGCTGTGAGGTTCCTCTGAGTCATCAATAGTAATGGAGAAAGTGAGCAGGAAAAGATGTGTTCATTCTTTCTCACACAAGCAGAGTGAAGGGTGCCTCACTAAATTACTGAGGGGCAGATTAAGAAAGAGTAGTAGAGGGTTTTAATCACTTTTTAATAAGAGTGTGCCTTTACAGTTTAATGATTAAGCTGCAGGAAATATACGTTGAATGTTGTGGAGGCAACAAAAGATAAGAAGTTCAGAAAGAGACTAGGCAAAATAATAGAGGGAAAGTTAATTAGTCACTAATGAATATGACAATCTGGGCATGACCTTTTGCAGAGGGGATGCCTGAAACACTATTACTGGAAAATGGAAAAGTATGACAAATAAAAACAAACAGTATTTGCATTATTCATTTAAAGTTTTTACAAGTATCTGCAGCCAAAGTCAAAAACATGAGATTGCCTCAGGGGCTGGATGGCCCCTTCATTTGGCCTTAGATCTCTCTTTGTCTCCCACATTGGCTCTAGCAACTGACAGCTTCAGTTTTGTTAACCCATAAGCTGCCATGCAGAACAAATGATCTGACTTTAATCAACAACTTTCAGTGATTAGCTTCACTGAAAAGAGATATAAAATCAGCATGACGTCAAATAATGTCCTATCTGTGTACATCAACATAAAGGAAAGTGGGAAGGTAGCACACTGGAGAGAAGATATGAGAAGGTTTCAAATCTACTTTAAATATTGAAGCCATGAGCCTGTGCCTAAACCAAACTGTTGTCCACTTATTCAGTGGACAAGTAAGAGAGTGAAGTTAAAACAACCTAATGTGTTACTTCCTGGTTATCATAACATAACAAAGCCTTATGTTCTGCTGCTTCATACAAACACGGCTGGCTTGGTTTCCTGTTTGGACTTCCTAAAGGATACGTCAGTAAATGATGCAGCATAGTGAAGGGGTTATCATCTGAACAGGGCTTTCTCTTCTACTTTGGCTCTTTCCCAAACACAGCAATAATTCTTAGGAGTCATAAAAGCGAGACAGTGTGCTGCCTGTGAGCTAAAGTTTTGGCACTGCACAAGTTTGTACACAGGACGTTTTAATCTTTAACAAATAAAAGGGCTTCAGTCATGGACTCAGTCATGAGCATGTTTTAAAGGACCAGCAACAGTTCTGCGTGCCTCACTGGAAGTTAGACCTGTCACCCAAGAAAGAAACAATGAAGTGAAGATATAGATCCTGTTCGGTTTGTGACAAATAGATCTTAGCCTAAGGTAATGATAGTCAAGCATTTGCCATTTTTGTGAGTGTTTCTAAGCTAAAAATTGTTTTTTTTTATGATGTTCTCTGACATGTAGTTAGGACCTAAATCAAAGCCCTTGTAAAGTAGCAGATTTCTCCTCTGGTTATAGACTTGGTATCAGATCTGCAAACAGTAAGTGTAGATATACAAATGAACTTATATTCTGCAGGAATTTTCCACTGCAGGTATTATAAAGGGAGTATACATCTAATTGGCTCAAATGAATGTGCATGACTTGTATATAGGAAAAGGCATACTGAAGATAGTCTATATTATACTGATCATACTGAAGTGTGAATACCTGTTAAATACATGGACAGCTGGAATGACAGCATATATACCACAGATATCTGCTGGGGTAAACTTAGCTGTGACTTCATAGAATCACAGAATATCCTGAGCTGGAAGGGACCCACAAGGATCATCAAGTCCAATTCCTGGGTCCCTAAAAGGCCACCTAAAGAATCAGACCCTGTGTCTGAGAGCATCGTCCAAATGCTCCTTGAACTCCAGCAGGCTTGATGCTGTGACCACTGCCCTGGGCACCCTGTCCCGGTGCCCAACCACCCTCTGGGTGCAGAACCTTTCCCTAACCCCCAGCCTGACCCTCCCCTGTCCCAGCTCCATGCCGTTCCCTCGGGTCCTGTCACTGTCCCCAGAGAGCAGAGCTCAGCGCCTGCCCCTCCGCTCCCCTCGTGAGGGAGCTGCAGGCCACCATGAGGCCTCCCCTCAGCCTGCTCTGCTCTGGGCTGAGCAAACCAAGGGGCCTCACTGCTCCTCATACATCTTCCCCTCCAGACCCTTCACCATCTTCACAGCCCTCCTTTGGACACTCTCTAACAGTTTTAAATCTTTCTTATACTGTGGCACCCAGAACTGCACACAATACTGGAGGTGAGGCTGCACCAGCACAGAGCAGAGAGGGACAATCCCTTCCCTTGACCGGCTAGCAGTGCCGTGCCTGATACACCCCAGGGTATGGTTGGCCCTCTAGGCCACCAGGGCACACTGCTGGCTCATGTTCAGCTTGCTGTCGACCAAAATCTCCAGATATATCTCTGCGGGGCTGATCTTCATCCTCTCATCCCCCAGTCTGTACGTACAGCCAGGGTTGCCCCTTCCCACGTGCAGAATCCGGCACTTTCTCTTGTACTTCTAAATAACGACAGCTGCAGACCAGCTTTTTTATTGAGATCATCGCTCTGAACAAACACATGAGAGCTATTAATGGTGGTTTTGTTGTTGTCTTTTCTCCATCTGTATAGTGAAAACCAAACAAGACATGAGACAGCTTGTCTTCATTAAATTAAAAGAAGCACCTTAGTGAACAGAAAATGCAAGAGACTCATGGTCTTTCATAGACATTGGACAAACGGACCCATGGGTGTTACAGAAAACATCTTACAGGAAAAGATTTAACATTAACTGTGCCATGTTAGACCCCAACTCATAAGCTGGATAGCCCAGAGCTGTAGGTCTGCTTGAGCCCACAGAGTCCATATTGTCAGCTCAGATTTACTCTCTGTTTTCTTTTAACTACGGACACATTAATATGTTTAAATTGTCATTATAGCATGACCTTGAAGCTGTGGCATTAAAATGCACAGAACAACCCAATGATACTGCCGATGTGAATTCAATTTCACAAGCAATTAAAACTTTATATTTTGATTCTCAGTTTCCATCAAGTTACTCCACCGTAAGTGTGAAAGTGTGTACTAATTCATGTAGCATAACAACTGTAATTTAGACAAATACTTAAACTCTTAATTAACTAACCTTTTCAGGTTCTCTCCAGGCTCGAGTTGTCATGGGCTGTGTCACTCCTTCCAGTTCTGGATTTCTAGGCCCTCATAATGAGAATCTGAATAGAGGAAGAATATCATTTTAGTCTTCAAAGTGAAGTTTATTTTCCACTGAAAGCAAAATATAGGGATCCTTCCATGTTCTGAGGTGTCTTCCTGGCATGGGTTCAAACCATGGCTGGGGTCTGTAGCTGGTTTGTGAGGACCCACTCAGCTCCTGGGTCCAACAACCTCAGGGACAACCTCAGGACAAAAGGCAAGTTACGTTACAGGTCTCTTTTCACAGAAGCAATGCAAAATGATTACGGGAGACAGGAGATAAAAGTGGTTGGAAGCTAGGTTTAAAATCATTTCACAAATTGTGATCTTCCCCACAGAAGTCAGTCTGCATTTCTCAGGAAACTTTAAATACTTAGAGCTCTCAGTTGCCACGTTGCACAAAAGAGTTTCTGTTTCAAGAACCTTTTTATTGTTTTTCCTGTGGCTTATGTGGTTCCATTACTGTAATATCTTTACCTTATACAATTATTCCTTATGACCTCAGCGGAGAAAGAAATGCTGCATCCTCAAGGTAATATGAAATACAGGTTGTTGAGTAGTGTCTTAGCCACCTCATGGGGTTTGCAGGTTTGCAGTTCAGTTTTCTATTCCAGCTTTGGGGTACTCATGATCACTTTATCTCTTAAAACTTCAGAAATGACATATATTATCTCACTTGTTTTTTTTTTTTTTTTTTTTTTTTTCACCTACTTGATTAACAAAAGTTCAGTATCCTGGAAGCTGCCTCTAACTGAAGGAAAAATTGGTGATAGATATCTTTGATGCACTTCTGTTTGTTCATACTTCACAACTTTTTTATTTTTATAATTTCCTGACCACAAAAAGCTTTGCATAGGAAAAAGTACACTGAGTAAAGCTCAGTTTGGGATTTTCCTGTTACACAGTGACTGCTTGAAGTTCTCTGATTATTACATGAATGAAAGGATGCTGTATCTGTCTATTTGTCTAAGAAAATCTGTACAGTGGTTTGTAGACTTCAAACATTTCTAAAGCTGATGGTTGGTGTTTCCAGCCATGTGTTGTGTCCACCAGGGTACCTGCGTGGATTTTGTGGTTGTTTCTTAACAGTTTGAGTTCCATGAGCTATTCCCTCATGTTTTATGCCTTGCTGCTACTGCTACAGTTTCTACATGCTGTGTGCAATATGACCATGCAGTTGAAAGCATAACTAGTGTTTGCTAAATTTTCTCTCTTTCAAAACTCTTCTTCTCTGCACCAGTCCTCTTTTCTGAAGAAAAGAGACACAAAGTAGGGCACAGAACTGCTGGAGTGCAGGAAGTAGTCTTTCTGTGCTGAAACTGCTGAGAATGGGTAAAAGACAAAAGCTACAGAAATGGACAAGTTACAGCCCCAGAGCATGTTCTTTAGCAGGGCTTCCAGGTTTGGAGTGTCAAGCTGGCAAGGAATAGAAATGGTGTGACCACAAGGACATTCAGTAAGCATGGGTTTGAAGGCACGTGGTGTTAGTAGAAGCTGAGGGGGATACTATGACACTTTTGCAAGTATAAGTGCATATATCCTTCTGAAAGTGGCGGCAGAGGGAAAGAGATCTCTTATGGACTCTGAAGCACTGAGCGCTCCCTCCATGTGGGCTGTGAATGTATTTTCACAAGCAGCTAATTTGCTGCAGACCCAGGATTGTGAAAGAGGGTGGAAGAGTTCCAAGGATGAATAATCAGAGCACTTCAAGCACACTCTGTCTAACAGGAAACTCCAAATCTGAGCCCTGAACAAAGTCTGGAGGAGGGAGAGACTAAAATCACGATTTCTTTCTGCTAGGAGTGCTAGGAGAAAAATGTGCTCAAAGGTTATCTTCCAAAAGGAAAAAGAATGAACATAGCACAGTAACAATTCTCTGTCATCCTCTTCTTCTCTGGAGGCTTCTGTGAGCAAAACCCATGTATATGTTCTAGGGAATACATGGGCATGGCAGAGTACTTAAGGTTTTGTTGTTGTTGTTGTTGTTGTTTTTGTTTTTGTTTTGTTTGTTTGTTTGTTTGTTTTTGTGGATGACGTTCCAATGTTTTCAGAAGGAAAACCCTACATCTTTGGATGAAGTTGGAAGAGATCAGATGAAGTACTAAATGTATGTAAGACATGAAAGAAAATACACAAGATGGAGAGTTGCAAAATGAGAAGTGAAGCACCTTGTGGACTTGTCTTAGGGATTTTGTTCTGGGGCTTTGCTGGTTCCTGAGTTTACCTGGATGTGCAGGCATGCGAGCAGAGATTCAAGCCCTATTGGTCCTGAAGAGTCTGCATGTTCTGTACATCCAGTTCTTGAGATTACTGTTTTCTTCTGAATGCCAGAGGGCTGCCTGCCCATCCGTGCACTGTCAGAGCTTCCCTGTTGCATGTGTAGTCAAAGGGAGTCCAGTCATCACCTAGAGTTATTTTTAACCTTTAGTAAGGAAACTGTTAAATAACTATGAAACATCGTGTGACGGAAAATGGAACAAATGGGGGAGGTTTGAAAAAATGGGCTTATAATGATCATTTTCTGTAAGATGTGTTTTCTTTGCCAGTCTTAGGCTATATTTAGGTATATAAACCATATATTAAAAACTATATTGTTGATATAGTTTCTGCTCATATACTACAAACTTTTGTTAAAAATACATGTAATTAGAGAGAGGGTTTACTCTGCAATGTTCAAATGAACAGATGGTCTGTAAATCACAGTCCTTGAAAGGTGCTGGAATAGCTTTATTCTTGGGAAGATGATATTTCTGTCTCGGCCTGTAAAGATTTGGACAGAACCACTGCTCTTAGTGCTGGGAAGCTTGGCCATGGTGGTCAGTAGCTGAGTTTGTACAGGGCCTGGCTGAGGCTCTTTGCAACTGCTCCTGCATCTTGTAAGCACCTTGAGCACAGCCTGAGTTCAGGCTGTGGAGAAGTACTGCTTATTTTTGGGGAATACCTGAAGATGCCTGAACCCTTTCTGAAGGGGCTTTTCTAGGCAAGAAAGGTCCCAAGCTATCCTTTTTGTCTGATTTTAAAACAAAAGCAGATGGAGGCCACATACTCTGTTCTGGGAGGCTTGAGCCTGGTCACACTTGTTTTGGTCAAAGTCACAAACATATTTCCTCTTGGGAATAGGTGCAATTTAACTTTAAACTTCTCATATGACATTAACATTATCTCCTTCTCTAAAATAAATATACAAGTGTCTTCAAACAAATACTCAACAAACTTTCACAATAGTGCACCACAGACAATGAACTGCAACAAGAGTTAGTGTTCAAGTACTGTGTATCACACAGATCCTAATTAAAAAGGTGAAAGACAAAAAAAAAAAAATATGTAAAAATGTAGGATAAAATATGAGGTAGATAACAAACTGTTTTACAAGGGTTAGATTCTTATCAGCAAGACTTGATCATTCAAAGATTTCAAAATGGTTTGATTTATAGATCTGACAAGGAGCAGATAGTGAAGAAAGGTTATTGTACTAAACACATTTGAAACACTAGACTCAACAAGAAAAATAATAAGCAAATGGTTCATAAGTTTGTCCTGCATATGCAGTAACTCATGTTATAATTTATAATTTATAATTAGGTCATTTATATTGTAATCTGTATTAGCTCGACATTAATATGAATTTATTTTTAATTTAAATCAATTTACAAGAGGAAAAGTTAAAATTCATAGCCAGGTACACAGCAGAATTAGGAGAAGATTTGCCCCTTTGGATGAAGAAATGCTATCACTTACACTGCTCACATGATTAATGTAGAGGACTTTGTGGATAACACTGTCAATGTTTTAGTCAATGAAGTAAAAACAGGAGATGACCACAATTTATACATTCTTTCTGACTTGGTTTCCAGACTGCTACTCTATTAAGATGACTCAGAGTTGTCCAAGTTTCATTTACCTTACTGATCACAAACAGTAACTTGTGACAGTCCAGCGACTCATTTCAGAGTCGCTCTTTCAGGACCTAATTGGGGAAATCAAGGTCAGTCAAGATCTGGTATCTTGAACTACACTGTTATGGAATTGGACTTGTTATTTCTGTTGTATGTACATGCCAAATCAAAGGTTTGATATTGCAGAGGCAGCTTTGTACATGGCATCTCATTCAAATCTATTAAAATAAGAGAGCCTAGCATACCATTTAGCTGTGTGAGCAAACCAGAGACCACTGGATTACTTCCATCTCCTTGGGAAAAGGATTCATTGGTTTTGCTTTGTTTTGTTTCACAGTTTTCACAAGGAAGACATCAGCTCTCTTGGAAATAGATCGTCACGTGCCGAGCACAAGTATTATTTGGCGTATTGCCTGGAACTGAATTGATAATGTTTTTTTCTCTAAATTTCTCTATTGAAAGGCTTCTGAACAGTACAAAATATGTCTCTTTCATGCTCTGGTGTGTTTGCTGAAGATGTATAAAGCTCTTGGCAAGGGATGAGGAAGAAGTCAGGAGTTTTATCACTTCCTGACATTTTCATACCCATCCAAATAACTCCCTTCCTTTTCCATTTTTAAACAGGTTGTGGAATGACCTGACTCCCATTTCCTTACCAGGCTGCAAGAAACACGTGGGTTATTATTTTAAATTGTCTGCTTATTGAGTTTTCCTGTTTGTGACTTTCTCTGTTTAACACAGAGTGTAATTGCTGTTCATTGCAATAGGGGCATGGCCATAGCTTCAGCCACTACAGTCTCCAAAAAATCCTTTTGACATGCATCAACCAAACTTCAAAAAAGAAAAAGAGAGACATCTTAAAAATTCAATATACAACTATTGCTCCTTAATTTCCATTCCTTTGTATAGGGAGGCACCTAAGGTAAAAGCCTTTGTGTGAAAGGCTATCTGATGTTGTTCAAAAATCCCTTTTGAGATAGGGAGTCTACATACATACATGCTTGTGAACAAAAGCAGCTCATGGGCACTGTCCCACAAGTGTCTCCTCCACCTGCATGCTGCCTGGTACACTTCTGCCTCGTATCAGCCAGCTTCTTCCCAGAAAATCCTTGGCTATGGTACAGGGACCAGCCCAGGCTAGGGATATTTCCCAGTCAGAAGTGAAGCTGAGAACACATTTTTGAAGGCAAAAAGAGCTATATGGAGAGAAACAGACAACCTGTTCTCTAGCCCATTAATTTATTTGTCCTGATATGACTGGGTGTGCAGGTGTTGAGAACACTTTTTGTTTTTATTGTGAAAGCTGGATTGTTTTATGGCAGAAAAGATAAAGGGACAGGGCAAAAACATGGCAAAAGATGAGAAATACAGCTTTAGATCCTGCAACATGATTCTCCTTAGACTGGAAAAAAATGTAACTTCCAAGTTGGGATGCAGAAAAGGTTTTGCACTTGTTCTGTGTTCTAACATAAAGCCATTCCCCAAACTCCACACCATTAATTAGACCAGTGTTAACCTGAAGGAAGATAAAGCACAATCTGCTTCTCTCTCGTGTACTGTAAGTTGATCCTTTGTAGCACTGATAAAGGATATGATAACTGTATTAATAGAATAGAATAGTTCAGTTGGAAGGAACTTTTGAAGACCATCTGGTCCATTAAGGTAGTCAAATGATGACCATGTTAAGATACACCCTTCTTAAGGGTGTGGTAAAGTAGACCAGTATTAGGCTATGAAGGCACAGAAGAGATTTTTGTTCAGCTTTCTCAGGTATGTACACAAACTCCTGCTAGGAGGGACTTACTTTGTTATCACATCTGTATTTTGTAGGCAGACTCTACTTCTCTCACAAGGCTGAAGCAGGTTCTGGCAAACAGTGAAGTGGTGCCCATGTGGAGGTGCCTGCACTAAGAAGTGATGGCGTGCCTGGAAGCACACTCAGCAAGCAGTCTGGGGACACCTCCAGGCCCCCTATTCGAGCTAGGGCCGTGGAGCATGAAGAGAAAAAGAGCTCTGAGCCACTTTCCCCATTTTTGAAGCTGTAAGAGGATTGATGAAAAACTTAAAAGGGGAGTGAATGTAGTGATGATTTGGGAATCCTTTAGGCCTGCTGGCAATTTTTTTAGGCACCTAGGGAATTGTCCTCAAGTCAAATGCTATTGTTCACATCTAAAAATATGCGCAGCTTGAAAACAGAGGAAGGTGGTTTGGCAGCATCTTCTCTTTTCTCCCTGCCATACTTGAACCAAAGAGATAAGACAGGAATCTCCTACACATCCTTTTATTGTATTGTTTGTTTGGTTGGTTTGTTTTTTACAATTGGCTGGAAATGAGGGAGAGGAAGGCAAAGAGTTAGAGCCAACACCATCTCAGGAAGCTTCAAACAATCTTAACAGCTCATAATTTGATACACTTGGTGAAAATGACAATTTCCAACTTCTAAAAGATTTATAAGTATTTCTAAATTATAAATTATGCATGGGTTAATAAACTCTAAGACATGAAAGAGAGGAAAAGGATAAGGTGGGGAAGGAAAAGGGTGCATAAGAGATGGGATGATGACAGGAGCTTCAAGCACATGTTTCAAGATTTAGCCAAAACAAATTGAGTACTGGCAATGGTACTGCATGATTTCAGTAGTGCCTATTATATTTTGGACTAATTCCTCACTGTTGAACAGCTGGATTTTATATTGGATTAAAATGATGTCATTTAATTAGATAATGGTATTGGCTAATGTGTCTTGCTGTAATTCTGGAAGAAAAATCTAGATTAAAATCACCATCATAGTTTATGTTTTAATTATGCAACTTTGGTGTTATGCTACCGGGTATACAAAGGAAGAGCTTTTGAACCTTTATGAGAGGAGTTTTGCTCTCCTCCTGGGTTCAGACTAAGTGATGCCATTTTTCACACTTATCTCTTGTAAAATTAAGGTAAGAAAACATTTGTACTTGGAATTAGCTCATCTGGTTATTTACCTTTGACCCACTCAACATGAACAATGTACCACAGTCTGACCCGTAAGACAAGACCTCAAAACGTGTTTCACGTCATGAAAGCACCATCTGTTTTTTCTAGCAAAGACTGTATGAAGAAAGCACTTATGCAAAAATACTGGTTTCTACTTAGTACTATGTAGAAGAAAAGTGTCCCATTGAGCCATCTTCGATAGAAAGTACAATCAAGCATCAAAGAAGGCAGAGGTGTATCATTGAAACGGGTATAACGTCAATTGTATTTAGGACAGTGATACATAAAAGCATAGCTCCTGTTTTCTAAATTGGGCCAACTACCATTGCTAATTGGGTCAGCTAACCACAAGGGCACATGCTTCATTTCCTCTTCAGGCATGCCATTTGGTGGCTTCTCAGAAAGTTACAGCCTGTGTACTTTACAAAAATACTTTGAAACACACTCCAGAATAATTTATGTTCCTTTCACAGCCATTACTTTCCTTCTGTTCCATTTTCTGTGCCTTGCCTCAGTTATCTCCCCTTTTCTATTATCTTAATATATTTTTTTCGTCCTTTGTATGTTCATTTGTGACTTTATATTATTGTTATTTTTTACTATGATGTCTCTCTCAGTAACTTCTTTAGAATGATTTTTGGTTTCCAACTATTATTAATTATTTCTCTTCTGTGTTTTAATATACTTATCTGAGAAAGTTATGCACACATGACATTTCTTCAGTCATGTCCTCAATTCTTTGCCAGTTCAAATATACCTTTTCCCCTCTCCTTTTTCTATCAGGTTTGGCTACCTTGTCTAATTTGTTTAATCCAGCCCCACTGTTTTGGTCATTATGAGAAATTAGGAATATTGAAACCTAGATATCATAAAATAGTGTTGATTAACTCAGCTAGTTAATTAAATACATTTGACAATTATGAAAAGATGATGACAAATGTCAAACTCCTGTGCTTATAGGAAATGGAAATTTCCACAATACAGCATTCAGGAGAATCTTTTAAGGTTCAGCAAGGTTTTAAGGTTCAGCTCTGAAGATTTTGGCTTTACTGAACATACTCCATTGCTTTGTGGCTGTTGGTGCTGAACATACAGAACAAGTCTGTGGATCAGTCCACAGTCTAGGAATAAAATTGGTCATTGCCTAGACTAAATCTGTGTAAGGTTGGATTTGGAGCAAGTGTTTCATACTTAGGTAAGCAGTAGAAAGAAATAACAGAAAAGTGAGTGAAGTGGGTAGGAAAGACAGTCCGATAAAAAGAAATGTTTTTTGAGAGATTGTTTAGACAGGGAGACTGGCATTAGAGGTTTTTTTTTTTTCCTTTTTTTTTTCCTTTTTTTTTTTTTTTTTTTTTTGTAGAAAGAAAGAAACAACACAGTCAGAATATGACAGGAGATGGATCTACATAGAGTGGGAGATGAAGAAATGGGTGTGAGATGGATAGGGTGGGGAGAGCAACTGCCAACAACCCCCAGAAATTATGTTTGTGAGAGTGTATGACAGGAATGGACTGTACATAGTGGCCAAATTCAACTGATGACCCTAAATAGCATCTCCCATGGCCACTGCTGGAGACAGACTGCTGAGCCAGGTGGGATGTGGTGTGGTCCAGCTGGGCATTGCTTTCATTCTCAGATATTGTGTGCAGCTCTGAGCTTCATGATTTAAAAAGGATATTAAGATATTTGAATGACTCCAGAGGAGGGCAGCAAAGCAGGTAGAAGGGCTGGAAGGCACGTGCTGTGAGGAGAGGCTGAGGACACCAGGACTGTCCAGCCTGGAGAAAGGAGGCCAAGAGATGACCTCAGTGCTCTCTGCAGTGTCCTGAGGAGGGGAAACGCAGAGGGAGGTGCCGGTCTCTGCTCCTGGGGCACTGGTGACAGGACAAACGGGAACGGCACAGAGCTGTCCTGGGGGGGTCAAGCTGGGCATTAGGAAAGATTTCTTTCCCATGAGGGTGGTCAAACCCTGGAATGGGATTCCTAGAGAGGCGATTGATTCCCCATGCCTGTCAGTGTTCAAGAGGCATTTGGACAATGCCCTTAATAAAATGCTTTAACTGCTGGTTAGCCCTGATGGGGTCAGGCAGTTGGACTCAGTGGTCTTTGTAGGTTCCTTCCAAATGAATTATTCTTGTATAGTCTAGTCTAGACTAGTCTATTATCAAGAGTAAGTTTATCAAGATCACAAAACAAATAATTCAAAATAATTTGTTTCTTAAAGTTGCTTATGCATTTTTTTTTCCTATGCATGTGTTATAATTATTTGCTGTACATTGTAGGAAGACTTCAGCTCTGTTAGTAAGAAAGAAGGTGCTGTCTTTTAATCATCATCTAGTCAGGACATTTTTTCTCCCCAGTAACTCAAGGACCATCCTCATGCTTTATCTTCTCTTCAAGTCCAGATCATAAAATATTTGTCTCTACATGTACCTTTTTTTTTTTTTTTTCCTAGTACTGACTTTTCGATCAAGTTATTTTACATAGCAAGCTCGTGCTATAAATTTAGTCAGGACAAGGCTGTGTGTTGAATACAGTTTTTACTTATAGCTGCCAACAAAACTGACAAAGAAAAGAAGGACACACCATAACTCTAAAACTTACATGTGACAGGTATCTTGTCATCAAGAGACTAAATACTTTTGAACAATGAAAACTAGGAAAGGCCAACAGAGGGTGAGATGTATCAAAGTCAGGGAATAAAAGTGTTTGCCATCTCTTCAGAATGGGAGATGCACAAGAAATACGAAAATGGGAATGAAAAGGAGCATCTGCCCATGGGTCCCAGCTGCTACTCCTTGTATGGGTCACGTTCACTTTGAGTATGTGGGCCAGACACAGGTTGCCCCAGAGTATAGCATAGATGTGAACTAACATGTATCTGTTGTAGATACCCTGTTTAACCCAGACTGCCAAATATTATTAGATATCTGAAAATGTGGAACAAAAGAAGTGATGAAATTTTCAATAGAAAATATTCTTTTTTTTTTCCAGTGGAAAACAACTTTGCAATACCTGCAAATGCTGATGCTACTTTATTCTTTGTCACTACTACTTTGTTCTCCCTTTACTGAGTGTTGCACGGAGAGGCAGGAAGCCTGGCAAACCACAGAAGTGTAATCACAATGTGCTGGTACCATATGAGCAATTTTCCAGAAGCAGCCTAAGCTGCTGTAGGGTTGCACCGATTGATGCGATGTACTATCTTTGGTGTAGCAGATATTATTGCCTTTGTGTAACTTAGCTTGTAGCTGAAAAGCTTGTGAATTCAAAAAATCAGTGTCCTAGTGATCTTACAATTTCACTTTTACATTTACATTGAGGAGTTGTTTTCTCTGTAGTCTACTTTTTTTTTTTTTTCTTCTAGGTTTTCAAAAATATTTGTAATCAATAAAACATTTTTCTGAATGTAAGCAATTTCCTTTGAAAATCATTAGCACTAAACAAAACTGGTGACCATTTCAGCATTGCAACAAGTGTGGGTTCCCACAGGAGGCTCTTTCAGCAACTTGCATTATCAGGATGAAACAACTGTTTTTTTAAGCACCAAAACTGCTGTCCAGCTTACCTCAGTGTAGGCTTTCCCAAGAATGTTTGTCAAAGACTCTTTCCAGTGGCAGCCATTGCAATCAAAACACACTGGGAAAAGATACCTTTCAAATGCATCTGATTTGTAAATAGAGCATGTTTTGGCCAGTTTTCTTGTAAGCTGTTATAATTGGTGTGCATTAGGCTGTGAAAAAACTGGATCTACTTACTTTAATGCCAGGAATAGAAACATAATCTTTGTCAGGGACATGGTGCTTGCATTTCTGTAAAGTGCTTTGCAGATTTGGCCAATTTCGAAATTGCTATGTATTTCATCTCACCCGTGGCCATATTTGCTGAGTGTTAGAAGATAAAGCGTTTGGATAATTTATTTATTTATTTTTTTATGGTTGTTCTGTCTGATTTCTGTCCATGCTCTGGGAGCTCAGTTTCTGTGCCATGTGAAAGGAAGTGTTACGTTATTGCAACATCTTCTACGCAAGTCATTGACGCTATATCTTTCCAGAATATCTCGAAAATTCTGGGTCCTAACCCCTGTAGATATCAGCATAAGGAATTTGAGGAGGCAGCCTGTGCCTGCTCTTTTTCAAGCCAGCTGGGACCATGGGCTGTTTTTTCCCAGATATGAGGGTGCCTCTGAAAGCTACTCTAAGCTGTAGCTCCTTTGGAGTGGTCTATTAGGGCCACCAGGTGACTCTGCTTTGGTTGTTCTTTTTCTTCCACTATTCTTGGAAGAAAGAATCCACTATTTTTCTTCCACTATTTTTCTTCCACTGTTTTCTTCCACTTCTCTTCTCTGCTCTGGCTTCCCTAATGGCTAGGGTGGCCAGAAATGTTCACAATGTTGTCAAAAGCAGGAACTTACCCAGCATGAAGTCTCTTGGATGGGCAGGAAGCCTTCTCTGTGTGCTGCACAGCACATGAACCGAGCTCCTTCCCCTCCCTGCCACTTGTGTTTATATGTATTGGTAAGCAATGTCTCTGAGTTAGCACAAAAATACACATCAGATTTGAAATGTTTCAGTAAATTGAAATGTGTCCTTGAAAAGCTGTTCTTGAAGAAAGCAAAACAAACTCTGAGAAATTTCTACCAAGTGAAACAACACAGGTAAATCCCAGTTTTGTAACCTATTGGAGCTGTGCGCTTAACTTTCTAAAAACAGAGAAAAGGTCTGATCTGCAATAAGATATATGTCAGAGACAGCTCAGCTAATGTATGGATTTGTCTTCTTTCCCTTAGCTCTGTTCTTTCTCTTGCACTCCTTTGTGTCCTTTGCCTCATTTGCTCCTTCTCCCCAGGACGCTGTCATTCTGAAACCAAGTGCTGCATTGCTGCTGAGCAACATGGCACAAACACCTCACAAACGAAGGGTGGGGAAATAAAGGCAGGACTTACTGATGAATCATGTAAACAAAAATTATTTTTTCCAGCTTGCCTACATGTAGTGTGCATTCCCGCCCCCAGTATATCCTGTTTAAGAAAATAAAATAACAATAATAAAAAAAGCATGGGACTGTGGTCTGATTTCTTTTCCCTCCTTCAGGCTTCTTAAGAAGAGCAAGAAGCTGAAATAGGAAGGAAGCAAAGCTCACTCATCATCTGGCAGAGCAAAAGGTGCTGGGAGAGTTCAGAGCTCAGAACTGCTTCTCCCATATGATCCAGGGATGGATGAGATGCTGCCTCCCATGATATCACCTTCCCAGCTCTCCAGAAAGTGGCTAGAGACCTGGTAAGGGTGGATGGGGTTGGAGGGAACCAATGGCTACATTAAGTAGAACGTTTTTCTGCATCCCAAACAAGAATCAAATAAAAACCCAGTTGTTTTTGTCCTTTTTATTCACTTTCAAACTCTGCTTAGCACTCCCGAGAGGTTAATATCATCAGTTTAATAGCTTAAACTACTATCAGCTCAAGCTACTGGTTTGACACCAGTTAAATGGTAGTGTCTAATTCAGGTTTTGTGCCTCCTCTTGTGATCAGACATTCTGGTCACACACATTAAGATAATCCACCCTCAGATGGTGAATTAGCATCAGGCTTAGACAATGTCCCAAAGGAGACTGTTGAGGTGGCTCACGTCTTGCTCTCTGTATTCTGTTTTCTCTGGCTGTATTGCTCAATCCCACATGCTTGGACCTTTCCCATCTCATTACAACTTCTTCTAGCTGGAGAAACATCAAGGCTGCTGCCATCAGTGGTGAATGGGGTGACTCTGAAGTCATTATTGTGTCTTCAAAAAGAGTTAAATCAGCAAAAGGTCATTTCATAATAGCAGTAAAAGACAGCAGTTATTGTTCAATGCAACATATTGACTGGTGGCTTAACAGGTTACATTCTCACCCAAGCTTTCTTTGCAAAAGGAAATATAAAAAACACTCCAAACAAATCTACGTCAATGACTTGATGTTCTTTAAGCCACTTTGGGTCCTGTAAGTAAGGTTAGGCTCCCTCTAACAATAGTTGTTCCTGCTCTGTACCCCTGATTATTTAACAGCTTTTGATGCTTCCAGTAGACAAATAGTAACACCCTGTTCCCCTAATCCATAGAACTCTGTTGCTTTAAAGCGAACAAGAAATGGGAAAAATAACAAAGCTCCATGACACATTTCTCACTCTCTAGCTCTACTTGCATGCAAAACTATGGTTAACCTCTGAGTCAAAGCTCTGGCTACTGTTTGTATCTCTTCACTCCCTTACCACAGCAGCACAATGACACTTGAATGACTGATTTTTATTAGGAATCCAGTTCTAACATTTGCCATAAACTTCTTAAAGCTCTTGGTTGCTCTTTTGCAAGGGATAACAAGGAAGCTTTTCTTTACGTGCAAGCACTACCTTACTTTACTTTATAATAGTGTTTCACTTCACTTTTTTCAGCCTTTCTTCTGAACATATCCTCAGAAATCTGGCCACCAGCTTAAATATAAGTTGGTGGTTTTAGCTTACTAGCTGGATTTCCTTCCCCAAATCCTCCTTACTTCCACTCCTTTCTCCCTCCTGATGCAAAGTTTTTACCATTCACACAGCATTATAGCATCTTTTTCAAAAGGCTGTCTTGGACTCTCCCTAGTACATGCAGGTCTTGTTTGATTTTCCTCTTCTCTTCTTTACACAAATCTGGCTATTCCAATGCACTTCTAAGGTTGAAGACACAGGCTAGGACAGTAATATTTTCTATATAAATAAAATCATCAAAACATAAAGAGGCTGCTATCTCAGAACAAGGGAACAAACTGCATTGTTTCCCTTGGAAGACCATACGGAGAGTCCTCATGCATTGCTAATGTTCTTCTTGTCCTCCTATACAAATACTTCTTCATAACACATTTTAGTTTTACATGTATTACATTCTGTTGTGGGCAAAGGTGTACATTATAGCTGTTTGACCACTGCTTTGCTATTGGTAAGCTCTGTTAAAAAGGCAAAGGGCACTAGAATCAGAAACCTGTATAATTAAGGGAACCCAAGCATTTGAATCTTGAACTGTTACTTCTTACAGTGTTGATTTAATTGCCACACTTTTCAGTAGAAAGGTCTAAGTGTTTAAGGGGAAAATGTAGGGTGCTGGTAGACAGTAAGAATGGCAACAGCCTTCTTACACTATCACCATATATTGTGCCTGACATCTCATGATAAAATCTCCAGATATATTGGGGGCAAGTCAAATTATTTGAAATATTTTTAGATGGTGTCAGTATGAATTACTTGAACTTGAGATGCATGTGGGATATATGTCCTCTTTTGTTTCTAAAGCTTGTACAATATAGGAACCTGGTACTTAAATTCTCTGTGGGGAGTAAACTGTCTTGATACCATGAAAAGGAGAAGAAAAGAAGAAGAAAATATTTAGTATATGTTCTTAAGTTTAGCCTTAACTCTTCTCTCTGAAAGAGAGGTATTATGAAAGGCAATGAGCACAGCACATTCTCTCAGTTTGTTTGTCCATTGTTCGATCACTCTGGATAACCCCCCTGTGTTTATCTAGCAGCATCTGAAAGGGCATACTTGGTCTTGCAGGTCCTTATGAACTCTGGACATAAGTGGAGGACATAAGATGCCACACAACATAGTTATGGTCTCCACAGGCTGGGAAGCTGGTCTGGAGGATGGTCCTGGTAGGAACTATAAGATGTAGTATTAGGTAACCTTGATCCCCTAATCTCCCTTCTGAATAGGCTTTATGGTTTCATCTCCATAGTGCTGACTAAGCACATCTTGCATCTTTTGTGCTCCTATCCCTGTTCTACTTCATCTCACATCAAAATGGAAGTTCTGAGAGTCCAGCTGTGTATCCACCTCTTCAGACATAGAGAAATCACATGCAATCCAGAGAAAAGGCAAGGACATAAGGAACACATGGAAGTCCAGAGAAAGAGTGAATGTGATTTCAAAATATTTCAAAACAAACTTAACCTATTCTGGAGCACAGCATTTCAATGTGACATCTGTTGTTGTATTTATTGTGGGCGGAAAACTGGTTATGATTACCAAAACCCAGGCAAAATATAATCTGTAGCCCAATAATTCAGTGAATACATCAGCAATATTTCACTCTAGCTTCCATATCCCAAGTCAGCAGCTAGCACAGGAAAGCAAGGACCATGGGAACAGAAGTGACTACTTGGGCAAAAGGGTACACAAAATATTTTTATTTTTACTCATTTACCATGGTAGTCCTTAAGTATGGAAAAATGAAGAAATTTTAATGAAATTCAACACAAGAGCTCTCTGTGGCTCTGTGCCTATTGAAAACAGCAATACTGTGGGTTTTTCTTCTTCTTCTTCTTCTTTTTATTTATTTATTTATTTATTTTTATTATTATTATTTTAATTCCATCTCCAAAGTGCCATTCAATAGCTGTGGTCCAAAGGAGTTTTATACCAATGAAAACACACAGAATGAATGTCTCCATAGTGCCATTCAAAAGCTGCGGTCCAGTTGAGTTTTATACCAATAAAAACACAGAGAATGAATGTCTCCAGAGAAGAAAGCATAATGCTAGTGTTAGCAGGGATTGCTTAACACCACTGTCTACATTTGCCAATTCATTTTTAAGGATTTCACTGACAGAAAACCAACTCGTAAACTACTTGTGTATTCCACATTATTGTTTACTGTCTTTTGGCTGAGGAGTATGCTGGCTCTCCAAGCAAAGGAAAGTTTTAGTGAAGAATAAACACAGCTACTGCAGGTACTTTTGGGAAGCAACAAAAAGTTATTAGTTTGAAACATAATGCAACCGCTGAGAGAAATTGTCTTCTCTTCTATATCATGATCCAATATAATAAATAAGTGAATTAAAAAATGCATAAAATGCATTATAGATGCTGCAGGCTGTTCAGAAAGGTCTGAGGACAGGATTAATTTCTTGCATTGTAGACATCCACAGCACAGAGAGATGTCTACGGCTGAACCAGTCACCTGCCTCTGTGCCTGGTGACAGGAGTGCAGCTTGTCTCATTTTCAAGCAGAGGGTGACCTCCCTGTGACTCTTGCTGACCACAGTTGGAGCCTGTGCTGAGATGAACTCTACATTCTGAGTGCTCAAGTGAGGCATTTTGAAAGCCCAAGGGACCTACAGACCAAAAGTCCCAAGGAGCTTGCCCTGAAGGGAAGTTTATGTAGCACTGGGGAATAGGAAGAAAGTAAAAACAAGTATAGCAGTGTGGCAGTGGGACACTTGGACACCTTGACAATAAGGAGGTTGGAGACTGTTTTAATTTCTGCTGAGAGTTGTAAGACAAGGATAGGATTTAGGAGAAGCTGTTGTGCTGTAATGAATTAGTCTCCTTGTGGTAAGATAAGAGAGAATTGCAAGGCTACTCTTAGAAGGTCTGAGCTAATGTTTGTGTTTGAAAGACATGTGGAAAGGAAAGGAAAGAAGCAAAAACATCTGTTAGTGTTATGTGTTGTGAATACTGCCGATGACTAAAAGCCTACTGAGAAAAAAATAGGTGTGTCCTGATTGATGTGCTACAATGAATGACAGGGATGCTACAGGGAGGGCCCTGTAACAGGTAAGCTTTGTTTATATACGGGAACTGCAATGAAGCTGTGTCTCATAGGCTTTAAATCTGTCCGTTTTGATGGTGAAACAATTTTGGTTTCAGCTAATATGCTGGCACTGAGCAAAAGCTATGGCATGACACAACCATAGCTGTCTTCCGCTATGAAAGTGTTTGTGTTTAGTTCTTTCCACATGTACCACTAATTAGATGACTGAAATCAAGTTTCTGCTTCTTGTTTATAATCTGTTTCTTTTGTCCTTCCTCTTTTCCTTTGGCTCCTCGTTTTGTAAGCTAGATGGTTCAGGGTGGGTACACAGTGACTGTGAAGAAAAATCTGTGTCAATAACTACATTTTGGACTTTATAACGAGTATTAAAGAATAGCAGATAGATGTTATTAATATAGAATACATAGAAATTCTATTAATATAGTATTAATACAAACCCAATAATAAGAATATTCATGAGCCATTCTCCCCAGGGAGCCTGAAAGTACCAAATTTTTTGAGTAAGGGAGCATGTTGTAATACTGGTTGCATTCACCACCCCAGACTGTTTGGTCTTTTCCTAAAAGTTCTTTGCAATTAGGCTAGCACTGGATCTCTATTCAGTTTGTACACAAAGCTTCTGAGGACTAATTAATTAAAAGCTACTAACAAGGGGAGTACTAATTATTTGTTATGACACTTTAGCAAAATCAATGGCTTAAGCTGGCATAGAGTTAATTTTCTGCCTAATAGATGGTATGGTGCTTGGATTTATGGTTTTGGATTTGTGATGACAACAGATTTGATAACACCCTGATGTTTAGTTGCTGCAGAGCAATGCTTACTGAGGGCCAAGGACTGTTCATCTTCTTGTGGTGCCCTGCCCGCAAGGAGGTTGGGGGTGCACCAGGAGCTGGGAGGGGACACAGCCAGGACAGCAGGCCCAGGCTGACCAAAGGGATATTCCATACCACATGGTGTCATGCTCAGCAATAAAAGCTGGGGGAAAGAAGGTGGAGTAGGGGATGTTCAGAGCGATGGCATTTGTCTTCTCAAGAAACTGTTACATGTGATGAGCCCTGCTTTTCTTGGAAGTGGCTGAACATCTGCCTGCAGATGGGATAACATGAAAGAATTCCTGGTTTTACTTTGCTTGTGCATGCAGCTTTGGCTTCATCTAGCAAACTGTCCTTATCTCTACACAATTCTGTCCCCCATCCCACCCGAAGAGAGTAAGCAAGTGGCTGTGTGGTGCTTAGCTCCCTACTGAGGTGAAAGCATAATAAGCAACAAGGTGAGAAAACAGAAAAATTAAAGCTTTTGAAACAACTCAGGGATGATACCAACAGAGGACATCTGGAAATGCATACAGCAGACAGAAAATTGACTGCTTGGCAAACATCAAAAAGAAGTTGAGTACTCTGCTGTGTCCCTGGAAGCATTTGAGGCAGCATTTAACACAGTGATTTGTGTTCAGCCATTTAGAACTCAGCCCTATGTAAGACAATAAACTATTCTCCAAAAGGAAAGGGTTCATGCTCCAGTCATGGGAAATCCATTTCTGTTGAGTACTAGTTATTTTATTTTGTCATGTGCATTATCTTCCACACAGCTAATACTTTGATTTTTTTTTTTTTTTTTCCTTCAAGAAATATCATAGCTCAGGCAAAAATAGTTCAGTATTTATTTTCCTACATCTCTTGCTGTTTTGAGGCCACAGCTTTTACAAGTGGTAGGAGAAAGCAACAGTACTGTCATTTTTACCTGCTTCTGAGGCAACTAATCCTTCTAACCTGGGCTGAAATTACCAATAAACCTTAGCGTCTCTTGGGACAGAGGTTTATTTTTTCAAAGCTCAATCTAACACAGGTTACTGCTCCCAAAGATCTTTTCAATCGCCATATTTCAGAGTCTGCTCTAATTTTGTGCATCTTTTTTGTGCACTTTCCTAGCAATGTAAAGAAAATTTATTTTGTATATGCATTTCCTCAGGCCAATTTGTTGCTCCAATTTGCTTTTTTTTTTTTCATATAATTTAGTGGTATTCTAGCAAGGGACTAGATAACCTGATTATAGACATTCAGACATTGTATGCTTTGTGCAGACTTTATTGTGTGCTGCCTCTTTCTGGCTGGGTAAAAAGGCTAAATTAAGGATTCTTTTGCTCACAGTTCTAGGTTCCTTTTAATCACATTGCCCTTTATTGTATATTTTTTAAGAAAAATTTCTGAGGGTACATGTTATGTAGGAAATTCCAAAAGCAGAAGCTAGACAGCCGCTTCATAACAGCAGATAGATAGTAGTCATTATAGCTGAGGGCATTTCAAACTCGTGCTAGCTGGATGTGAAGGATAAATTACTGCATCCATCTTAAAGACCTCATTGCAAATTAGTTACAGCCATTTCAGTTGCACTTCTGCTGTCTCCAAGAGCTTTAACCCACAAAGCAGGATAAGATCTTGAGGTGGCTGTGTGTCAGAGATATAGTTGTGAAACTTGATTTTAATTTCACTGAGTCACCTACTGGCTAGTGAAGCCATCACTTTCTTTGGCATTTGGTGAGTTTTGTTACTGCCAGCATATGGGCTCCACCTCAAGGAAGTGGAGGGAGACCAAAAATAACCCTGAAGTTATTTCGAGATATGCCTTGAGAACTGCTTCAGTTCAAACCAGAACTATTGAGTTAATGTCAGTAACACAAGCACTACTGATTTGTTTAAGTGTAATTGGTAGAGCCAAAAAAGCAGGGATTTGGACCTGCTTATTGTGGTGGGTTAAACTTGGTTGGGCAGCAGGTGCCCACCGAGCTGCTCTCTCACTTCCTCTCCTCAGCAGGAAGAGGGGGAAAATACAATGAAAAAACTCATGGGTTGAGATAATGACAGGGAGATTGCTCACAGATTACCATCATGGGCAAAACTCTTAACTTCGGGAAGACTGATTTTCATTATTGTCAATTAATAACAACAGAGTAGAACAGTGAGAACTAAAAAAGTGAAACGAAACAAAACAAACAAAATCCACCACCAACAACTAACTAAAAGCATCTCCCACAGTCCATCTTCTTTCTAGGCTCATCTTCATTCCTGATCCTTCCACCTCCTTCCCCGGTGCAGCATAGGGGAATGGGGGCTGTGATCAGTCCCCAATGCTTCATCTTCGCCACTCCTTCACGGTCACTCTCTGCCCCTGCTCCATGAGGGGTCCCTCCCACGGGATGCCATCCTTCCCAAACTGGGCCTGCGGGGGCTGCTCACAGGCAGCAGCTCTTCAAGAACTGCTCCCACATGGCTCTGTACCACGGGGTCCATCCCCCAGGAGCAAACTGCTCCAGCACGGGTCCCCCACGGGTGGGCGGCAGCTCCCCCCAGACCCCTGCTCCTGCGTGGGCTCCTCTCCACGGGCTGCAGCTGTGGCCCGGGGCCTGCTCCTGCGGGGGCTCTCCATGGGCTGCATCGTGGAGATCTGCTCCATGTGGGACCCATGGGCTGCAGGGGGACAGCCTGCTCCACCAGGGGCCTCTCCACTGGCCACAGGACAATCTGGAGCACCTGGAGCACCTCATTCTCTGACAATGCCTGCGGAGTTGTTACTCCCACATTTTCCATGCTCCTCTCTCTTACAGCTTTTGTGCAGGACTTTTTGCCTTTTCCTAAATACATTATCACAGAGGCCCACACAGCGTTGCTCCCTGGCTCAGCTCTGGACAGCTGTAGGTCTGTTTTGGAGCCAGCTGGAGCTGGCTTTTATATGAAATGCATGGTTCCTGGTGTCTTCTCACAAAGGCAACCCCTGCAGCCCCTCTATTGCCAAAACCTTGACATGTAAATGCAATACACCTAGTGGGAATGAACAAGGCTATAGCGTTTCTGCATGCTAAAGACAAAAAGAAAAAAAATCACCAGCAATTCTCAGCATTCTTCTCAGGAGGCAGGGAAAACAGTCACAGAAAAGATAACGCAGAAGCATCCTGTCATCCTGTAAGGACATCCACAGTGATATGCATTTATAGGAGTGGATGGGGAGAGAAAGGTGCTTCTAGCTCTGCTTGCATTCCTGGTTAAGAGTTGCAATTGCAGTCACACCATTGCAGAGACCTCCTCCACATTAGCTGCAGTTGCACATGGAAACATGTGGAACTGATGAAAAATCTTCCATCTCCTTTGAAAAGAAAATTAAAATATCTGTTTTTATTCTAAACAAGATTCCAATTACTAAAGCTGTCTTTTGAGACATGTGGTGTGTTCAGGTTTTTCACTTACTTAAAATGTCATTTTGAGATCAGTTGCTCTAACCAGTATAAATTTGCTCCAAGTGCTGACAGATATATCTGATCTTTGCTTTGCATGGAAATGCTGGACAGTGTGACTGAACAAGTCTGAACACATGCAAACATGCTTCAGATTACTGCCGCGTGTACAAAGCAGGTTTGACGTGTCCTTGAAGTAGCACTAAAAGCACTCTTGTGAGGGCAATGTTATGCCTTTTTGCTTCAGTTGCAAATCTGTTTTACTGAGTCTCAGTTTGAACTTTGGACTTGGTTGAGTATTCTGCACTAAACAGAAAATCAACGACTCATACATTTAAGATCTTCTAGAATGAGCACCCTGGTAGGCACAAGCTCTGATGCTGTGTTGAAACAGGTATGTTCAGACTGCAGAAACTGAGAACTGGTTTGTGTTTTCAAATATCTATAGCTTTTGGTGCTACAGCAATCTGTAGCATGACTTAACTCAGTGTACATAGATACTTTGGCATAACTTTGTGTTTCTTGATTTCTTTTCACATTATCCTACTTTAAGCAACAAGTCCAAACCGTCCCGTGGAGAACTTCAGTGGACCTACCAGGAATACCTTTGAGTTACCAAATGTGATAGCCATCAATTCCCACATCAGTGATAAGATGAGTCAAGTGCTGTACCTTTCAGGACCAACGGGAACTAGTTACTGTATTACTCTGAAGTTCACCCTGGCCAGATACTCCAAGATACTGAAGGACACAAACCTCTGTCCAGTTTCTTGATGCTGACTGATTCCTGAATAATGAAGTCTTACTAGCAGCAACTTGGCACCTGCCCAGAGGTCTGAGCCCTGAAACATGCCCCAGAGACATGCAGTTGGAAGCAACGAGAGGCTTTTTCCAATTACATGAGCTCAGTGCCACAGTATATTCTCATGATTGACTGTATAATTGGGGTAACAGGCTGGGTTGTACAACTCATGAGGGAAAACAGTTATACAGTAGGATAAGAACAGACTTTAGCGAAATTATTCTTTTCTAACTGCAGTCCTACTAGATGTTTCATGATAAATTCATCTTCAACACTCAGGAAACTCTGGGAAACATCCTCTGCTCTAAGAAAGACGCATACTTTGCCACTGAATCACCGCTTGGCAGTACGGACACTTGCGTGCGTTCTTTCAGAATTGTACTTTTGGTTCCACATGATTAGTTTCTCTATAATGAATGACAGTCAGTACTTTGGATTTTTTACTTTAGAAGTGTGGTTTTGACAGATATGAGATACCACAATTATGGAAATAGTGATGCATGACAGATTCTAGAAATGACTACTTCATCTTCCAATATGTAGGTGTTACTCTTTCTATGAGACTGATGGGTTTCTGGCATGCTCCGTATTCCCTGGCTTTCCTGCTTGTTGCCAGCTACTGGGAGAGACTTCTTTCTCTGAACCCTCACGAGTCACCAACTTTCAAACTAGTTGTGCAGCTTAGTTGGAAGCATTGCTATCATCCTTTGGACATTGTGGAATGATGTATTGCACAAATGGCCACTCACAACACCCTAGTATCTTTGTTCTTAGGATTGCTATAGCCTATGAAATGAATGTTTCAGTGTTAGCCAGTCACCTTAACATCACCCTTGAGTCAAGAAAAGGCAAAAACAGATTAAAATATTCCTTAAAATATTCCATTAAGATATTCCATTAAAATATTCTCCCGTGAAGGCAAAAGCAGATTAAAATATTCCTTCAACAGAGCTAAAATAAATAGGAGAGTTTGCAAAGGTTTATAAACACACAGGCAACAGGAAAGATCTACCCATCTACTCATCTACCTCATAAGGGTTCGTCTCACCCTTTATATCATCCAATAAGCTGATCAGCATTTCATGGCTTTCCTTTTTGACACCTCCATGGCTCAGAGAAGCTCTTCATCCTAAAATTGTCAACACAGAAGAAGCCCAGTAGGACAATCCCATCTTTTCTGTAATTAGTGTTAATGAAACCAAGAGACAAGTAATCTAGCCCTTTCTCCCAAAAAAAGACTAAGCTTCCCGTTTTGGAAATGGCAATGGTTCTGTAAGTCTGGAACAGAGGATCAGCTGTGCCATTTAATAATTTAAAATATTCCTTCCCACACTTTTCTAATCCCTTAACAAGTCCCTTCACACTGTTTTGGGAATGGCTCAAACCCAAAAGGGAACTTTCTTTTTATGTTACGTTTTTATAATTCATCTTATGAATGCTTACTTCATCTGGAATCTCAATGGAGTTAGTGTATGTAGAAGGTTTTGAATAAAAGCAGAGATGGGAATAAGTGGTCACTGAGTACCTTGCAGTCAGGTTTTTGAGGAGTGACCAAAATCGTGTTGGTTGGAATCAAAATGAAGGAGGCTAAGTCAAATTCAAGGAGGAGAGGGCATTGAATTGAAAAATATGGGCAATTAAGCGATTCCAGAGGAACTTTTCCCTGTTTGGAAAAAAATTACATTTTTATGTTTGAACGTGCTTAATTTCAACCATCGAAGTAAGGAATGAGAACTTCTATAAAGTTACTACCCAAATCCAGACAGAAAAAGCTAATTGTTTGAACTGGAAGAGTGATGCCCTGACACAGCAGAAGGGACAGACGACCGAACAGGACAAAAAATAGACACATATGACAGAAACCAAACAAGCTCTGCTCCAAACCCGAGCATAAGCTTATAAACTCATAAACTCGTGAGCCATAAACTCATGTTTATGGCCCTGAGGAGCTCTGAGGAGGGCTGCAGACCTCCCCACTCACGAACCTCCCTGATCCCTGAGGGAAACTGGGCTGCCCTGAGGCCGTCCCCTCGGAGCCATCCCCCGGGCGGTGCAGGCCGAGGGGCGGCCCCGGGGAGGGGCGAGTCCCCATCGCGGCTCGACGGCCGAGGCGGAGCCAGCTGCCTGGCCGCTATGTGGCGGAGCCGGGACGGCGGCCGAGGCTTGGGAAGCAGACGGAGGTGAGGAAGGGCTCGGCGGGGCTCGGGGGGCCGCCTCGGCCAGAGGCGCGGCGGGGAGGGCGGCGAGGGTCCTGCTGCGCGGGCCGCGCGGGGGCGCGGCCATTTTCCCCGCGGGGCAGCGAGGGGCAGCGGGGGCCGGGCGGCCGCTGGCTCGCAGCGTGCCCGGCACGGAGCAGCCTCGCTGGGAGGCGTTTGCCTTCGGCGTGCCCCTCTGCTGCTGCTCCGCGGGTCCCATTGCACAAGGGCAGGTAGGGAGGAAGGGCAGGGAAGCGAGAAGTGCGGGAGCGCCGAGCGTGCCACGTTTAAAGGCTTATAACAGGAAGCAGGAGAAAGCTTTTCGTAAATCTCCTTGACCTGGTAAAGCACCGCAGCAACAACTGTTCATTGCACAACCCTAATCAAACAAGCGCTTCAAGCACTTTTTTTTTTTTTTTTTTTTTTTTTTTTTTTAACTGTTAGTTATGATGACGAGAGCAGGCTTTGGGCAAAAGCGCTGCCCTGGCAGAACTGCTTGCAGATCTCCCTCCAGCAGAGCTCGGGGCTGGGATGGTTGCAACGAAGCCACCGCATGACAGCTCGGTAGGAACAAGCTCGGAGTGACAGCTCGGTAGGAACAAGTCGTCACCCAGCAGTTCCCGAGCTGAATCACGGCCCCAGTTTTCAAGTTTCCAGAAGCAGCTCGTAACTTAGGGGAGTTTTCGCCAGGGATGTCAGGAAACCGCTGGATGCGTTTTGTTTTTGTTCCTCGTAAACTTGGTAGCTTCGGTCTTGTTTGACTTGGACTCCCTACATGTGCTTGAACTCTCAAAAACAGTTCCTAAATGAACACACTGGTCTTTCATACTGATTGTTAAATTGGAATGGGTTGAAAGCTGGGGAACTGGCATAAAACTTTTGCACAAATGTTTAATAACACAAAATCCTTAACTTAGATCCTTTAAGTTAATTCTCAAGTGAGAAATACTTTCTGGTTTTGGTAAACATTTTTTTTTTTCAGAGAATAATACATTTTTATATTTTTTTGCATCACCGTGTGTTTTTTATATTTATAGTTTTATCTACGTGACCCCTCCAGGTCCTTTTAAATGGCTTCGTTCTTTGAAAATGATGGTGAAAAAGTAATAATTTACTTTCAATTTAAGTAACAACTTTTTCATATTACTTTATATTGACAGGCATCAGGAGTTGAAATGACATAGAAAACTGCTACAAGCTCTGACTACAAAATGAGCTTCTTCCACTTGATGCTGAAAGCAGGAACTGGGTTTGATTTATTTGAACACTGGTAAGTTCACTTCCTTAAAGGTAGCGTGGATGCTCTCATTGTCTCCAGTTTGATGTGAGGTGGAAATTTGTGGATAGGTAGCTTTTCGTTTTGCTGGCATCCATGGTTAGTTATCCACATCTGCAGATATCCATCTATATATCTGGACAGCCATTCATCTGTGTTTCTCTCTTCCCTCTCTCCCTGTGCTTTGATGAAAGGTGAGGCAGTACCTGTAACAAACACTTAGCTCAGAATCTAGGCATATGGTTGCTAACACTTTTTCTCACAGCTGAACTGAAAGATGTCTGATATGGTCAGCTACATTTGGCTCATATATTGAGCACATGAGACAGGAAAGTGGGGACCTCAGGTACAGTAAACGGGAAACGAAGTATGTCTGGTAGAAAGTCTGTCTTGCTTTGCTTAGCTTTAAGAAGCCTAATGACAGGAGTAAACTCACCAAGGAAGATGTGAGCTGTGTGAATTGTTGTGGTAGGTTTAATCTTGTCTTGGTGGTTGTATTTTGGAACAAGAACATTTTTTTGTTTTTATTGTTCCCCCCACCCTCCGTCACTCTCCCACCTTCACTGTTTCAGTTAAACTTTAATAAAAATTTTAGTTAAATATTAAAAGTTGACTCATGTAGGTGTGCTTATAAAATCGGGGTACTTTATATCTCAAGTTGCACTTCAAGCACAGTTTTTGTTTCTTTATGGCTTAGAGACTAAGGATCTGCTAGTCCCCTGATAGTAACAAGTCCCTGTAGGTAGTGATCAATATTGAAAACCACTTAAATAAGTTAGTAGCAAAGTGCTGATAAACAACTGAAGGATCTAGATGCTTTCTTAGCTACTATCCTGAATGATTTGTCATTGTATTGGCCTTTGCAAGAATCAGTCATCTCCATGTACTTGTAAATTATTTACAAGTAAAATCATTTTAGAAGTTGCAGACAGAAAATTTTGAAAAGAAAGTTATGGTTATGCCTTTTGCACAGCTTCCTGAAGGACAAGTTTGCTTAGGGGCCCAACATGTCTTTAAAAGCTATTCTTACCATGTTTAAAGTTGGCAGCGTGCCTAAGGCAAGTAAAAGTCAAGTTCTGTGGTGACAGGCATCTTTTGATGAACAAAAAGTCAGTATCTTAAATCAGGTCAACATATTTACTGTTTCTGTTTTCAAGATGTTAATTTTCAAAATTTGAAGGAGAAGTAATAAGTCATATTTCAGCTACGGGAAGGTAAACATTAGGAAAGTAACTTGGAAATCAAAACGTTTCTTTTTTTAGTAGATCAAACCACAGATATGATTGGTAGGTGGGTGGTTTGTTTCTTTCTTCTTTCATAAAGGCTTTGTGTACAAAAATTTTTCCTTTGAACTCAGCAAGCTTTGAGCTGAAATAGTTTTTCAATATAAGTATATAGGCATTGTCATCCGTGAAGTTGCTGTCCTCTCTACATAAGTGAGACATTTTAAGCCTCTGTAGCTGTGTCACAGGGGCATCTCATACTGCTGAGACTGAGGTAGAAGGCAGTACAAGGCTAGTCACTAGGTATGTGAACAAACATCTGCGTTTTAAACAAAGTTTCACATTTATGGAGTCTGAATAATGTTTCACTGTATATTCTTCTTAAGAAAGAATGCTTGTAAGAATCTTTTGTGTCACTTGAAACCAGAATAAATGTTCTGTGTGTTCTCAGATACTGCAACTACAAAAGCTGGAGGCTTCTTCCCTTCTTTCCAGAGTTTCCAAGTTTTACCATTGCAGTATTTGACCTAGGGGGAAGGAAGTTTGTAAATAATAGAACTTTTCCTAAAATGCTGAGCTTTACCGTACACTATTAGAAAGACATCCACCCTTGGTATTTGAAGCCAGTAATGAGTGCAAAATGTAAACCTTAACCTGTTAGATTGCTTACTTATTTTTACCCTAAATTTAGGCATCATTTACTTTCAGTAGTCAGATCAGTCTTACAAAGTGGCTACTTATGTCTGGCTTTGTTGATTGCTTTGACAAATCTGTAATGTCATCTTTTTGACAGAAACAATATTTTTCAAAGCTCTTGGCTAGAATTCTTGGTCAGTCTTTGCTGCAAGTTTTATTGTTCCGCTTTTGTTTTAAGTAGTGTCTCCAGTGTAGGCACAATTATGCTCTTGCTTTTACATTTAGGTTGACTGTTGAAAAAAATTAGCTTTGTGTTAGCAATTTCGTTAGTCAGATTTTCAACCAAGTGATTGTCCCTCTGTACTCATCTCTGGTGAGGCTGCACCTTAAATAGTGTATTCATTTTTGGGCCCCTCACTACAAGAATGACACTGAGGTGCTGGAGTGTGTCCAAACAAGGGCAGTGCAGCTGATGAAGGGTCTGGAACACAAGTCCAGAGGAGTGGGCTCTTCTCCCAGTCATCAAGTGATAAGACAAGAGGAAATGGCCTCAAGTTGTACCAGAGGAGGTTTAGGTTGTATATTAAGAGGAACTTCTTCACTGAAAGGGTTGTGTGGCATTGGAATAGGCTGGCCAGGGAAGTAGCTGAGTCTCTATCCTTGGAGGTTTTCAATAAATGTGTAGATTTAGAACTTAGTAGCATGGTATACTGAAGGACTTTAGTACTAGGTTAAAGGTCGGACTAGATGGTTTGAGAGGTTTTTTCCAAATTGAATGATTCTATGATTCTATTGTCCAAATAATGTGTTTTTTACCATCGCTTTTCCCCTTCTTAATTTTTTACAGGTAAACTGGAATGTCAAGAATGATGATCTACTCTGAGAAGTTACAAGAAAAACACTTACAAGGCAACTAAATAAAGGCTTTGGTATGAATGCTTTGTCAGATAAAAAAATAAGCTGTTGGTTCAAAACAAGCAGATATTTAGAAGCTCTTATATTCCAATGTTGAACTCTGCTCTGTGTGTCCCTTCCTTGTGCCCTGATGCCTCCTTATGTGCAAAGTTTCAAAAGAAGTAGCTGGTGGGGCCTATACGTTGATGTGTGAACTACTTTGGATATAAAAGTAATTCAGGGCCATGGGTGTTTTTCAGGGAATACATGCTCTTCTTCCAAGCCATTGCTAGCTGATTAAAGTACTAGTACCTGTGGTCATTGCATTTGCAATGATTGTTACACAGGAAACCAGATTGCTTTAGTGCAAGAGGGAGCAGCACGCAGAATAGTCATATATGAAAAGCAAGATGGTTAAATGCAGACCTTAACCTACAAAGAGCTGTCAGAAAGGAAAAGGGTCAAGTGTTTGCCAGCTGGCTGTCAGTATGTGGCTTGGGAGGGGCTCTGATGACATCTTGCCAAAGAAAAAAGCAGGCCCATCTGAGAGAGGGCTTGGTTAAGGCGCAATGATTTTGTGGAAACCAGCTCTGAGGGCAGTGGTTTTCTGTTCAGTCATGTATGTGTTAGAGAAACCTGTGAAGAAGACCGGAGGTGTGAAGTGCAACTACAGTTCTAGGAGGCTTTGCTGTTTTGTGTCTGACCACAGCAATTCACATCACCCACGGCTTCCACATATGTGTGTCTGGAAACGTTGTCACCTTTAGACACAAATTTAAGTACCTGCCAGATCATTTTAGAGTTACAGTACGTTTGTTCTCCAGCAAAGAGATACAAGTTCACCAGCTGTTAAAAGGTTCACCAGCTGTTAAAGTGCTGCCTTAATTGTAGGAGCGCAGTTTGCAGAAGGAAACCTCATGTATCTCTGGAACTGTGTCTTTCGTAAATATGGAGAAGGAGCTTAGTCAAGCTCGGTATCAAGATTATATAGTATAGCTTAAATGTTAGCTGTATGCAAGCATAACTTCATCCATGTTAAAGTTGTTTTTGGATTTAACTAGGCTGGCAAAAGAAAAATACACTTTATGCAAGAGTTCTTCCAGAAGAAAACTGGAAAAGTTCCAGTGGAAAGCTGAAAACTGAGCAGCCTTCTGTGGGCACCAACTTTGGTGGTGGCCAAAATATTCAAAGGCTGGGGCTAAACTGCCAAACCGATTTTTCCCTCCCCACAATGACTAATGCTTCTCCTAAATTTTTAAGGAGTAACGCAGGGTGCAGAGGACATTGTAGCTTGGAATGCGCATCACATTAATGGAAAATATTTTTTTTTCTTTGCAGCAAAAGATGACATCTACATTTTTGCTTATTGGTCATCTAATTCTACTGATACCTTTGTTCAGTGCTGGTAAGTTAAATACGTTGCTGAAATTACCATTTTAAAAAAGAAAACCTACAAGAGACAAGTTGTGCATGTCCAGTAGAAAAGAGTTACTGAGAGGAAGTAGTGGATTCAGAGTGTTGAAGATATTCTGAATGCCTCATTTTGGGTTGAAGTTGCACTGGGCATGGGAAGGACAGGTTGACATAAATAGTTTTAAATCTAGTCGCATAAATTTAGGGTACTGAGGCTTTGAATAACCACTCCCTAATTCCTTTAAAGAAAGTACAAAGAGATCGGCTTCCTTGACTACAAGTGAGCTGTTAAATGCCGTCTTTAAGAGATGTGCTGTTTCTCTAGTCCTGAAAACAGACAGGTAGAGGCCAGTTTCCTTTGCAATTAATTAGTAATATTTTTAATGGTAGATCTAAGTTTTCAGTAGAGTTTAGGCTATATAATTTAATGGTATTTATAATGCTGTTCTTGGAATAAGCAGGATAATAATGGATTTACTACTGACTACTTTAATAGGGAGAAGTTATGATTTAAGGTTTGTGAAGTATGTGTTTATTCAACCAGAGGGTACTAAACAGACAAGAAGCAGTAATCTTGTAATATTTTAATAATAAATAGTTACAGAAAGTTTACTTCCTAATTCTTTTTAACTTTGAATGGATATTAATACTTCTTAAAACAAACAAACAAACAAACAGATTAAAAACAATAACTGTTTTCTCTCTCTTTTTTTTTTTTAATAGAAGAGTGCATTATTTGTGATTACTTTGTGCTAGTTGGAGAGCCTACAGCTATCAGTTGCCCAGTAATAACATTGCCAGCGCTTCACTCTGATTACAATATGACATGGTATAAAAATGGTAGTAATACACCCATAACCACAGAGAAACACGCCAGGATTCATGTGCGAAAGGGCTTGCTTTGGTTCATTCCTGCAACGCTGGAAGATTCTGGACTTTATGAATGTGAAGTAAGGTAAGAAAGGGAGGAGGGGAACAACTGGATTACTGATACTTACAGTGGAGTAACATCTGTGGGACTTGGGTGTACAGAATTTTTTTGTTTTAGGTAGAGACCTTAGATCAGTTAAAAGCACTGTATTGACCATGCTTTTTGTTAATTTTGTGCTGCCTTTTTTTCTTTCACGTGTGTAGAATTTGGCATTGCAAAAGTGGTTCATACAGAAAACTTTCTATCTTAAAGCTCAATAATATTAACAATATTATTGTTAATGGGTGTGGGATATTTTCTTTGTTTTGAATGGAGTGTAAGGTCACTGGAAGAAGTCTTAACTCCAGTTCTTCTGTGTTCAAATGGCTGTTTGATGCTGACACATCAGAAAGACATTTTGCTTTCTTCACAGAATGTGGTTAAATGTAAGGAGGATCTAAGTAGAGAGAGTTCTCTGTATGTTACAAAGGATCAACAAATACAGATGTTCCAGAGAGCTTTACAACTTTTTTTTGGAATCCTTCGGGAAATTTATAAATTAAGAGGCCATAAACCATTGTTATATGTCTTATTATAAAGCATTACTAAGTGTTACTGGTCAAAAATGAGAATGCATAAGAAGAGCAAAGCCGTGTGCTAGACAGCTTTAAAGACAGTGAGAGTACTATGTCCTCAGCACTGTTCAGAAGATCTAAGTGCATGGAGAAGAAACAGAAGAATCTTTTCGGCTGTTTGGCATCTTCAAGCTCTTGTTATATTTAGAGCTCAGATTATTGCACTGGAATTTACTGCTTCAGGTGCTCAAATCTTACAATGGCTGAAATTCAGTGTGTGCTGAACAGGAAATTAATGCCAGGAAGGCACATAAAATTTTTGTTGTTGATGTTGTGGTCTTGCCACATCATGCTGAGAACAACCAACGTAGGCTTTTTGTGTGACCCAAAATTTGTTTTAGTAGGGTGTAGTTAGGTGTACTACAGTGCATACAGCACACCAGTTATGTTGAAAGGATTTGGATTGTGAGTGTAGTCACAGTAATCTGCAAGAACCTCCAGTGTAGGCACAGGTCATAAGCTGTTGCAGCTTCTTACTTCAGAGTCAATAATGAATCCCAAATTTAAAGAGGAAAGAAATGCAATCCCTTCAAAGCTAACTACTTAAATAATAAATATCATTTTAATTTAGGCACTCTTGCTTTGTCTTTTCTTGGGTACCTTACCTCTTAAGTCCGGCTTGCTTAATGTCAGCATGCCAAAAAACATATACTAAAATTCAGTTGCATTAACCTGGCTATGGTTTGTGCATCAGGCACTTAAGTCTTAATTATAGCGTTTGTCAAGGTGCAGCATATGGAAGTTGTCGCCAATTCTGTCAAAACATACAGTTGTCTTCTCTGGAAACCAGTCTCCTAAAAGAGCACTGAGAAATGAAGAATAAAGTAGAAGTAATGAGTATTCCTTTATTTCTGGCTTAGACTTCTGCTTTCTAGTGCTGTATCTTCTGGAGAGGTGCTATACCACAGCTTGTTCTCTGTTTCCTTTAAGATCTCAGTCTGAAGTAGTTTCACACCGATGTTTCATCTTGGTGTACACGGTATTCAAAAGCTTTGTCTCCTGCAAAAAAGTTAAGCCTTCTTGTCTTAAAGTGTCCCTTCAAGGACACAGCCCTTCTTCATAAGAGAGGTGCTTCAGCCCTCTGATCATCTTTGTAGCCCTCCTCCAGACTTGTTCTAACAGGTCCACATCTTTCTTGTGCTGGGGGCCCCAAAACTGGTCACAGTACTCCAGTAACTAAGATAAGTCCTGAAGTCCCCTCTGGTGCTTCCAGAGCACCACAGATTCCACTTCTATACACAACACAACATCAGAGCTTATCCCTATCTCTTATGGTCTGGAATGGGGAGTGAGGAGTTGAGAGTAATGTTTAAGAACTAGGAAGACTGTAGCAGGGGTGATAGGAGCAAGGCTGGTGGAAATATTGAAGTCCCTGCAAGTCCTGAAATCTCTTCTCTATAAACTCCCTGAGCTGCTGAAAACAAGAGACCTTGTTGTTAATGACCTGACTTGTCTGCTCTTCTTGTTACAGAGGTCTTAATCGCTCTAACCAGAAGACTATAAATTTAAAGGTTTTTAAGAACGATAATGGTTTGTGTTTTAATGGAAAAATGAAGTATGACCAAGTGGTGAACAGCGCAAATATTGGAAATATTATATGCCCTGATCTAGAGAATTTTAAAGATGAAGACAATGTTAAGCCCGAAGTACACTGGTATAAGGTACTGTACATAAATATTTCAGATATAGAACATAGAAAATATTATATTTAAAACACGTTATGATGTAATTGTGAACAGCAGCTTTTGGAAGGAAAGTTTATTCACTGTGAGGTTTGAGTATGGCATCTACTTTATCATACTGTTGGGAAGATGTGAGGAGGTATGAGAGATATTTAAAACAAACAAAACAAAACAAAAAACCACAACACTGTGTCCACTTTGAAAGAACTTGCAGTCTAAAAAATGTGTTGCTTTTGTTTGTTGATTTGTGAAATGTCCAGTTTATATAGGTGTTAAGTTTGTAGGTAAAGTATAGAAGCAGTAAGTTCAAAAACTTGTGTTTCCTTAAATACAAGGCTCTGCGTAGCTATTTCTATTTCTTAGAGTGTTAGGCTTGTCTTAACTGTTGATTATGGTGCAGCATTCATATGCCTATTGCTCTGATTATGGCAAAATACTCTGTAGCCCATTCAAGCTTGGAGAAGTATATTTTTGTGTTTTTTTTTTTTTTTTTCTTTTTTTTTTTCTATGTTGAGGTAAAATTCTAAGGCAGTTCAGCTCTTAATTCTGTTGTTGGTCTTAAAGCACTTATATGGGCCTGTATATTATATCTGAAATAAGATGCACAAATGTAGCACCAAGGTTCTTTTTGAGATGATGTGGTTGTAAACTGCTTATAGGTCAGAGAAGAGAAACGATTATTTTTTTTTTTTTGCTGCTTTTGCATTGCTGCAGATGTGATAATACACCCAACAGCATGAGTCACTGCTACAACAGCTCTGTTTCAGGGAAGTAGAAATGTAGACACGCACAGGCTCTGCGTGTCTACATATCTCTGTAACAATGGTTGAGGGTGAAAGGACCTCTGGAGGTCATCTTGGCTCAAACAGGGTCACCTAGAGCACATTGCACGGGGTGACATTCAGGCAGGTTTTAAATAACTTTGGAGAAGGAGGCCTCACAGCCTCTCTGGGCAACCTGCTCCCGTGCTCTGCACAGTAAAGAAGTTTCTTCTCGTATTAAAACTGAACTTCCTGTGTTAGTTTGTGCCTGTTGCTGGAACCACCGAAAAGAGCCTGGCTCTATCATCTTGACACCCTCCCTTAAGATATTTAGATACGTTGATAAAATCCCCTCTCAGCCTTTTACTCTCGAGGCTGAACAGTCCCAGCTCTCTCAGCCTCTCCTGATGAGAGCGATGCTCCAGTCCCCTCACCATCTCCGTTGCCCTCTGGGGGACTTCCTCCACTATGTCCAAGCCCCTCTGAGGCCCCAGGCACAGTCCTCTGGGGTATCAGCGAGTCCTCCCAGCATTGTACCACCAGCAAACTTGCTGAAGGTGCACTGTCCCTTCATCCAGTTCACTGACGTGTAAATTGAACAAGACTGGGCCCAGTACTGACCCCTGGGGGATACCGCCAGCTACAGGCCTCCAGCTGGACTCCTGATCACTCCAACACTGCTGAGCACAACCCCCAAACTCCGCCATCCAGCCAGTTCCCAATCCACCTCACTGGCTCCTCATCTATCCCACACTTCCTGAGCTTGCCTAGGAGAATATTGTGGGCGACAGTCTCAAATACCCTCACTGCAGGTGTAAAAGACTTCTAGTACACCTGGGGACATCTGTTTAACTCAAGATATTAAATGAAGGCAGTGAACTAAGAGACTACATCTGAAAACTTAAAGAATTGGCTGCAGTGATATTTAAAAGGTGCAAATACAGCAAGACCTCTTTGGGCTTCATGTTAGAGCACAGTGACGCTTGTATATGACCCACATTGTGGTTTTTAAAAAAAAAAAAGCTGATTTTTAATTAATTTTCAATAAAAATATCAAAATGCTGATTTTTATTTATTTTTAATAATTAGTAGAGTTCATTAGCGGGCTTAATTATAAGATGATTAGTTCCCCTAACTCACAGGTACTTTTGATATATTTAGGAGTGTAAGCCTGGATTTCTAGAAGACAAGCGATTTGTGTTGGCTGAGGGTGAAAATGCTGTCCTGATTCACAATGTATCTGTACAAGACAAAGGCAACTACACATGCCGTATGGTGTATACATACATGGGAAAGCAATATAATGTTTCACGAACCATGAGTCTAGTGGTTAAAGGTGAGTTCACAGAGGTGGTTTTCTGTTTTATTCCTCTACTCGTTATTTTTATGCAAGCGTAAGCAGACTGGAATGACACTTTTCAGCTCTGTGGAAACAGAGCTGCACATTATCTTTACATCTTTTTTTTTCCCTAGAATGCTACAATTAAAGTACAACAATGCATTCTGCTTACCCTTGAGCATTGCTTCAGAGGAAGAATTGTAATAGGGAAATGAGAAATGTGTGGTTAGAAATTAGAAGAAAGCAGGGGTGTTGGTTTCTTTTTGCAAAAACATGTAAATAACCATTAAAACAAAAACAAACAGAATGATTTTATTTATTTATTGCTGAGACCATGACAGCAGAACTCCTGCTGGCCCTATTGGTCAACCTGTCTCTGTAGAGAGCATTACTAATGACCTGAGCGCTACCATGGCTGTAGTCCTTTCAGAAAGGAGGTACATGTAAAGTGGAGGTAAAAGTTGGAGATAAAGTGTTCATCTTCTTAGATTAAATCAACGCTCTTACTTTAGATAGGTGATACAAGAACAGCGGCTTGTTAGCAGTGAGTGTATGTATCACGCAGAAAGATAAAATTCTGTTTGTGTATTCTTGACAACTCTTTTACTTAAAAAGATGTTCACCTGAAGCAGGAGGTCACTGAGGTAATTTCTCTTCCTTATCCATCTCTTTGACAGTTCATTGTACTTCTTTGCTTGTGTTTCTGTTATCTGGTTTTGTATTACTTCTACATCAACTGTCAGTAAGTCTGAGACTTTTTAAAAAAAATGTTTTTAAGATAAGGTGAAGTTTCCTGCTATCTTGGAAACTAGAACTTGGATGAATACAGCAAATTTCATTAGAGATTTTTTCCATTGGAAAATTGAAACTGGTAGTACATAATGGTGCTCCAATAGTACCAAAAAATAAAGCAAAATAATTGTGAAACTGTTGGTTGAAGTAAGTCATGGAACTCATTGTCCAGAGATTTATTTTTTCTCTTTCTTTCTGTTAGAAAGCCCACTGCAGATGAGACCAGAGTTTATTTATCCAAGGAATAACACAATTGAAGTGGAACTTGGTAAGTAGTGACTATTTATGAAATCATTAAAACTTAGAAAGACTGGGAGTTTTACTGAAATAACATGTTAACAATTCCAGTGATTTCAGCAAGACTGTTAGATAGGCATGTGGATTGAGGTTATCTGGAACACAGATGATAGAACATGATTCTTCCAAGTAATTTGCAGGGAGAATAACTGTGTGCACCTAAGATTGGAATTTCTTGACAAGCAATGTCATGTTGGATGCATCTATTTTTTGTTTGTTGCCATATTCCCTTTTGTACTTCCTCTCACTGCCTGTGTCTTGACATATGTACAGTGTCATTGGGAACACAGTTACAAATATGCAACATGTTAGGATAGTTACCAGTTGACTGGTTTAGTAGTTTTTCTCTTCCTCTGTGTTTCCTGTCTTCCTTCCCTCTCAAAAAAAAAAAAAAAAAAAAAAAGATTTTTAATCATTCTTCTAGGGCATTAAACGGTTTCAGATACCATTTTGTACCAAGTAGAACTGTTTCAAGCTAAGTCTTTGATTTAAAAAAGGCTTTAACTGATCTTGGAGAAGTGTGAGTGGCTATTTACTACAATTTCCTAGTGCAGAGAGATCTGAGATGTCTTGTACTTCTTTAAGTAAACAACTATTAGCAGTTAGGGCATTAAAGAAGCTCAGAGGAAAGGTCATGTTGGGGATCTGGCTCCATATGGAAACTGAGGCTGTAGCACTGTGGATTATTCTTCTGTAAATCACAGCTACTTCTGCTGGTGCTTTTCCTGTCATTGAGTTTACAGTTTGATGTGAAACATCTTGTCCTGCTCAAGTTCTGACTTTGAGCATATGGTAGTAAACTAAAGTGAACAAGTGAACAATACTGAGGTACTGGGTAGTTTGTTTGTTTCCTTGCCTTTTTTTTTTTTTTCCCCTCAATTTTTTCCCCTTTTCTTTGATGACTTCAAGGTATCTTTCACAAGTTGTTGTTCCAAAGTTGCCAGATTCTGATGAGGATGAGATTTTGATCAGAATAAAGCTTTAATAGGAGTTATTTTCCTTCAAAGTTTGGAAGACTTTATTTTAAACAGTAGTCTACTGAAGTGTGAAAATTTAGGACCTGATACAAATAGTATTATTGTAGACTTACAGAGCTGTGGTCTTCAGATGATCATTTAAATCTGTTGGAAAGTTAGAAATGGCTCAACAGCCTCCTCTCTTGTAATTACAGCTTCTCTGGTTTTGTTAGAAATACGTATCTGAAAAGCTCTATTTGTGCTCTAATAAGGAAAAGTGCTATATGTGCTGCTAATAAGGAGATTTATTTACCAGATCTTAGTCTGAAATAGGGATACTTGCCACTATCCTTTTATAAACTCATACAGCCCTAATCTTCTATGAAAACTTATCTTTTCCTTTGCAATTGTAACTGTGGAAGAAATACAGTAATATTATGGTGGTGTTTTCCTGTACTAAATCTTGCAGCCACTCAAATGTGTAAATCTCATCCCAAATTCTTATTGGCAAATTAATTATGACTTCCCATAGAATTCAGAAAAGTTCTTGCCAGTGTAACCACTACTCAGGAGTCAGAAGTGCATAGGACCTTAAAAGGCATATTCATTTACTGTATGCATCCTTAAGGATTTTCTTTCTCCTTTGATCATGCTTGTTGAGAAAATGGAGAATTGAGTAAGCAGCAGTCCGGGGCCTGCCTGTGGTTCTCAGCCTATATTAAGATTTGTTATGGGACAACTTGTTTATATTCCTTGATATTTTAAATTAACAGTTGATCCACATTTTTTATGGCTTGAATATTGTTGATTACAATTTACTGTCATATTACTGTTCATTTTAGCTGGTCTAAGGTACCCAAATCCAGCTTTAAGTACCTCACAGATCCTAAGAAAGCAGTCACCCATGAGACTAAAGGGAGACACTTACACATAGGTATCTGCATATGAGGTAGGGGCTTCAACTCATGTTGTTATAAGACCTCAGTTCAGTTGACTAAACATAGATGTCTAGTGCTGTTTTGGATGAACTGGCTGCTCTAGATATGCAGATTTTCTGAATATCTGGAGGCCTATTTGCTAGCTTCCTACAGATGCCTGGGTTGCTGGTGAGCATCTCAAATATTAGGCAACCGATTTGGGCCCTGAAGATCTTTTAGTAATAGTCAGTGAAGTCCAGAGAGCCATTCTGATGTAAGACCCAGGTGTCTATTTTAATATGAGCAGAGTCCAGTGGAGGTGAACTCCTTTATAGCTTAGACATCTGGTTCATGTGTAGACATGAACATTCAGTTACCTACGTTTAGGGTGGGATTCACATCCAGATTGGAGACATCCAGTTGTGGAGTAGAAATGGATGAGTTTAATGGACTCTGTTTTTCATAAGGTAGGTAAGATTTTCCTTATCCCTCCTTTTCCCAGTTGTTCCCTGGTCACTTGATCCCACTTCTCTTACAAGACTTTCAGTTGCTGTATTTAAATGGCTTGTTTTGTTTTGTAGGCTCTCATGTAGTCATGGAATGCAATGTATCCTCTGGCATAAATAGCTTGATTCCATACTGGGAAGTTAATGATGGATATGTTGATGACTTTGATAGCACCTACAGGGAACAGTTTTATGAGTAAGTATCTTCATACATTGAACTGTAAGTACCTTTCTAGGTGATGTAATCTGCACTAATTTGCAATGAATTCACCGGAAAGTTGACTAGTAGTCAATGGCAGTAGTCACAAAAGACTGATTAGAAGTCTGCATCAAGTACATTATATTCTTATTGCTTGATTTTTAAAAATAAGTAATTTATAATAAATAGTAATGCATCTGATACAAATGGAATGAAGCAGCCTTACACACATTTTTAGAATGCTGTTATGAAACATATCATTTTTAAGCCTTATATATACGTTTGTTTTTATGAAATTCTTTTGTTAATAGACTACACCTTCCCCTCCATCATTAATATAGGAAGGGTAGATTGCTCCAAGGCAAAAAAAAAACAAAAACAAAAACAAAACAAAACAAAACAAAAAAAAAAAAAAAAGAAAAAAAAAAGAAAAAAAAGCCCTGTTGAAGTACAGATGTGGCTGTTAATTTCAAAGAACACAAATGAGAAGCTCTTGTAGAAAATCTCTCTTCCAAGAGAGCAGGACCTTTGTTACTCTGTGATAATTGGTCTGTGCTATTGTAGAGTGTGGATATATTGATGCTTTCTCATTATAGTGACAACTGCTATTAATTATAATCCTTAAAATGTATTAGAAGGAAGTACGTGTGGGGGAAAGGGTGACAGGATTCTCAACTGATCAGTTCAGCCTCATGCAGAAGCATTGTTGTTTCCACCAAGTGCCATCATCAGTTAAAAAAAAAAAAAAAAAAAAAGTCTGGTGTTATGTTGCAAACTGCTTTCTTTTCTACAAACCTCTTAGGTTAGTCTTAGTTTTGACCTCTACAAACCTCTTAGGTTTGTAGAGGTCAAAAATGAATATTCATGTATTTACAAATAGTGTTTAACATAGGATAGATTCACCAGAGATTCTAGTTTCTATACTGATATTTCTTTTTTTATTTTAATCCTTTTTTAATAACAGAAAGGGGATGCCTCATGGAATTACTGTGGCTGGAACAAAATTTAACATTTCAAAAGTGAAACTAAAGGATTATGACTATAAATTTTTCTGTCATTTCATATATGAGTCTCAACAATTTACATCATATATCAAATTGGAACGCCCAGGTAAGATATCAAGTCTTGATAAAAATTGTGATCAACGATGCCTACTTTTCAATTAGTTTGACACCACACTACTTGCGGCTAAAACTGTTTCTTAGCAAAATTAAAGGGAGTAGCACTTTGAATTTGCTTTGCCTTCTCTTGTTAGGTATTTTAGCAAGCATTAATGAAATACTTAAATTTCATTTGAAGCAAATATGAGGCCTCAGTGGAATACTGTGCTTCATTTTGCACACTTGTGAAGAAGCATGTGAATCAGAGGAGATACGTGTGTAGAAGAGGAGTGAAAATGGCCAGTTCTCTTAAAGAATTGAGGGGAGACATAACCAAGTATGGAACAGAGTGTGTCAAAAGCAACTGAACATAAACGTGCCACCTGATTGTCCTGTCCTACTGTAACAAATAATGGGCTCAGATTGTCAGGAGGAAAAAAAAAATCTGTTTAGATAGTAGGAAAAGCTCTTAATGATGATAAAGTGAAACAGTGAAATAGGTTGCTTGGAAGGTCAGGGAGTTTCCATTACTGATGCATATGCTTTGTTACCACCTTCTAGATAGGCACAGGAATTTTGGTTGGGGGCATCAGCTTCTTGTTGAATACCTCCGTCTTGTGCTCAGAGACAGGGTAATTTTGACCTGGCACTGGCTAGTCTGAAATCTTTCTTTTTGGTAGATGAACCTCCAAATAAAGGTAAAATGAGCTTGTAAAAACTCAGATGCAAGGTTCAAGAAATTAATTCTTTGTAGTCAAGAACAGATACACAGAAAAGCAAACCATTAGGTTTTTTAAGTGTCCTTTTTTTTTTTTTTTTTTTTTTTTTTTTAATATAGCTACAGAATATTCCCTAGTCTACTGAGTGACAAAGCTGATTTCATTGATTGTGAGCCAGTCTTTTGACAGGTGTCACTTTCAAATTTGCCTTTAGCTGGCCACATTGTAAACAGATAACTGACTGAAGGTGGATACCAGCCCTATCTTGTTACATAACTATAAACAAATTATTTGCTTACTCTAAATAAAGGCCTTCACAATGACCCACAGGGTAGGAATTAACCTCAGACATTCTTAAATGCATGAACTAAAAATTGCAGTTCATGTGGCCATTTCTGGGCTTTAATCTATTTATTTAATCTGTTTTTTTTTTTTTTTTTTTTTTTTAAATCTATTAAGGATAACAAATTAGTTGGTTCAGTGGTGGGTCTTTCAAGAGGCTTGACACAATGAAAAGCTGGTTGATGTGTGGAGAACAGTGTGGTTAGGAAGTCGTCTCCTCTCCTCTGACTTTCTTGCTTTCTGACTGATCAAACTTTGTATGAGAATTCTCTGGGCTATACATTAATATTAATATATATATATATAATCTTAATTTATATATATGATATTAATATTTTGGTGCTTTGGCTGAAGAGTAACCTCTCTTGTCTCATTGTTAAGGTACCTTTTCTCTGAAAGATGAAAGCACACTTATCAAATAACAATATTTGTAGAAAGAATACATGGAAAACTTGCGGTCCTGTCATTCATTACATCTATTTTTTAAAATCCTTTAATGACTAAGTATTTGAGGGGAAAACTGCCAGTTTTTAACATCACGTCTTATTTCTTATATATAATTATATTTTTGTTTCTCTCCTTTTATTCCACTTTCTAAAACTTTTATTCCACTTTCTGCAGCTCAGAACATCCAGGGTTACTTGATTGGAGGAGGAGTTTCTTTGGTGTTTTTAGTGTTTGTTACACTCATTATCTACAAGATCTTCAAAATTGATATTGTGCTTTGGTATCGGAATTCCTGCCATCCTTTCCTGGGTGAAAAAGGTATGTTTATGTTGCAGTAAGGTGTACTTTGAGTGTGCTGCGTGTTGTAACGAGCAGGTTGTCTCCATCTTCTCTTGCAAAGCAATGAGTTAACCTCATTGGAGCATGATTGATCTTGCTTGGGATTTTTGAAAATAGAACACATTTTTATGATGTATAGAATTAGTTCAGATGACAAAAATATCTATGGGAGAAAAATCAACAACTTTCCAAGAATCCAGTTCTATCATTCCTTTCTCTAAAGACATGATTTAGAGGTTTGAATGCTGTTCTGGCTGCAGCTCTTTGGATATCCTTTAATTACCATTCTTACAAAAAGCAGTAATACAATGGAATTGCTCCTCACTCTGGATGAAACAGGACACATTACACTTTTTTTTTTTTTTTTTTTTTTTTTACTATTTAAAGATATTTCTAATCAGTTTACTTTCCTTAAATTCCTGGCATTCAGAATAATGTTGACTGGTGTGCTATCTATAAGAGCAGCATGCTTCAGTATGAGTCATTTCCAAACATCTGAGGGGAGGTACATGGCTAGAGAAGCTGGAGGTAGTTGTTCTGATGGATTTCTGTGAAGCCTTTTCAGTTTGGTCTTTCTGGAAAGCTTGTTCCTAAATACCTAATGTGCTTCTGATCCTGAATTTTGCCAAATATTTTGGTTTTGTTTTCATGTCTAAGCGATTGTTGTGTTATGAAACTTCTGGTTACGAAAATGATCTGCTAGTTATATGGCTACTGGGGATCTTTAAGAATTCAGTTATTCTGCTGGAACACCTATTTTCTACACAATTCACTGGTAACATATATATGTGTATATATATATTTATATTTAATTTAGATAGGTTTGAGTTTTCTTTATTCAACCTTAATTTTGCAGGTCTCTTGCCTATTCAGATCCAGTATGCTGAATCTTAAAGGGCTGATTCTACAAATACATCAGGCTTGATATAGTTATGCATGCTTAGGTAATAGTTGTATTAGAACACAAATCAATGCTTCAAGCAGAGTGGGAAAGTGTTTAGGGATGTTTTTCTGCTTGTGTCTTTAGATTACATTTTTATATATATATATTTTTTTTAGCTTCAGATGGGAAGATCTATGATGCTTATGTTCTGTATCCAAAGAACAGAGAGAGCTGCTTGTACTCATCAGATATTTTTGCTCTGAAGATACTGCCAGAGGTCTTAGAAAGACAGTGTGGATATAACCTCTTTATATTTGGGAGGAATGATTTAGCAGGAGAAGGTAAGCTATCCAAAGACAAATTAGACTTGAGTTTTCTTACTAGCAGCTGAAAAAAGGAAAGCAAAGTGACGCTAATTTATCAGGCAAAAATCAAAGTGTACTTTGCCCTAGTGAAATTCTTACAAAGCATTGCCTTACAAGGCTTTAAAACCCTTGTGGAGGTTTCCTTTGTGTGTGTATGCACACCAAGTTTCAGTTTCTAGCACCTGACACTGAAAATTGCAAGGTCTGTCCCACTGACTGCTTATGTGAAATGAAATGAAGAAACTCGTCTGAAACTTTTGCCATTTCACCTATGGTAATAATAAAATGACATCAAATCATAAGTAGTAGAAAGTTGGTAGCTCTTTTCCGTTTATGCAATACAAATATGTATGTTTTCATGTGGTCAGTGTATGTTTTCATGTGGTCAGAGCGTTGCATTAGCCAAATCTTCACTTGTCAGCTAACCCACAGTAACAGCTTGGATGCTCTTATCCTGTCCCTATTTATGAGGTAAAGGGAGGTTCAAATATCAAACAGTGAATGAAGCAGTTGCAACATATGAGTAACAAAAAATAAAACCCTGGCAGACAGTCTGATTTTTTTTTTTTTGCACAACCTTTTTTCTCTCTACAGCTGTGATCAGTATTGCTGATGAAAAAATCCGTCAAAGTAGAAGAGTGATAGTTATTTTAGTACCAGAACCATCATGTTACAGTATTCTAGAAGACGCGTCTGAAAAGCATCTAGCCATGTATAATGCTCTTATCCAGGATGGTATTAAAGTAATTCTGATCGAACTTGAAAAAATACACGACTATACTAACATGCCAGAATCCATCAAATATATTAAGCAAAAGTATGGGGCTATCCGATGGAAAGGTGACTTCTCGGAAAGGTCTCATTCAGCAAGTACCAGATTCTGGAAGAAAGTACGCTACCACATGCCGTCCAGAAAACGTGGATCTTCGTCAGGATTTCACTTGTTACCATAAAATACCAATTCTTCCTAAATAGCAGAAAAATGACAGTCACTGCCAAAGTTCATTATAATTAGTGATGGATGAATTGAAGGTCATATGTATCTGTTTTGTACAGAAAATCTCATCCAGATTTGCTGGATTGAAGGTACTACAACTTTGTCTACAGATGTGAATCACACTTTCTTCTGGCCAAATCAATAGAATGTTCTGTAATACCATCAGTAGCACACTGATGACATGGAAGCCATATAGGAAGTACATAAGGATACAGAAAATACGTTCTCTTGAAAGAGAATTGCACTGTGATTTGTTGGAATATTTTTTGACTTTAAAAATGGAAAGGAGAAAAAAGAAAACTTCTTTCCAGCAATTTAAGGTTGAATATGAAGGGAACTGTATTAATTATAATTGTGATGTTTTGTAATGGGTTTGGTTGATGCCAGTAAATGTTTGTGCTTTTTTTTTTTTTTTAATGAAATTACATGAATCTTATTTGTTACAAGTTTGTTATTTGCTGCTTTGTTCAGTTTGCTCAAAGATAATTCCATTTGTGTTAGTGCATCAGTGGGGTATCATCCAAGAGAAAAGGTAAGAGACAATCCCAACCCCCCCAAAAAAATACTATTCAACTCGGCGAAGCATAGATTCTCTTACCTGATCTTTTTACGTTTTAAAGAACTGCATGGTTTTCAATCATTTATCCCACTCAGACATCATAAAAATACTATATTGCTGTACCAGGTCATAAAAATGTAAAATCTCCAGAGGACTTTCTTTCCAGTTATGTGGCTTAGTATGTTCTTATTAGCCGTGTGGAACAATGAGCTCATGACACATTCTCTCATACAGAGTTCAGGATGGTTGACTTCTTCCCCTTTCTCCTAGGGACCAAAGGGCTTCAGGGCACAGGCAATGCAGCTGGGCAGTTTTCATGGGATGCCATTGGTAAAAGAGAGCAGGTCTCCTCTCCTGTTCCCAGCTAGGGTTCTGGCTTTAGCATTTGGCACCTCTGAAAACTGAAGCTGCCTGAACGGACTAACATGGCAGAAATTCTTTTCCTTGTAGCTTTCTCCCAGATAAGTGAGTTGATCTGGTTGCTAGAGAAGTCCAAGTGGAATGGCCGAAGTAAAGGGGTAGTGTGGTCAAGCTTTTTGGCTCCAGGTGTGTTTAGAAAATAGAGCTAAAGTAACATTGCCCAGTACTTAGAGAGAGAGAGATGGCTTGTGTTATTGCCTGTAGCTGCTTGCTTTTCTTTTTTCCCCTCTCCACTGATGTCGTAAGGAATCTAAGATGACTGGGCACCTAATTTAGCTGGGGTCAGATGAATTTATGATGGAGTTGCAACTTCTGTGCAGCTGTTTGGGAAAGGAATTTATTAAAACTTACTGTGGACATCAAATGCTTTTCCTTTCCCTCTTCTTTATTTTTTATTTTTTTTTTTAGCAATATTATGTTCAACACAATTTTGTTAGCTCTGAAGCTAAAATGCATATAGGCAGTGATGTAGTTTGTAATAATAAATTCTCTTGCAGGGCATTGATTGTTAAGAAATTATCAAATCTCTTTAAAATCATGTTTATAGCTATGAATTTTACAGGAATGAGAGATGTGAGAGCTAAATTGCGTGTGCTTTTCAGTCTGTGCTCAAAAGTTTACATTTTTAGTTTAAGAGATTTGTTTATGTATGGAAGCTTCAGCGTGTGTCTGTTACAAGTGGGCTGTGTGCTCGGAGTATAAGGCATATCTGGTTCTCCTGAACAACTGGAGCACCTTTTGTTCTCCTCCAAATCAAATTTCAGCAAATCTTTTCTCATACATCTCCCTTACCGCAGAACAACTATCTTACTACTGTGTCAAATTCCAGTGCTTTCCAAGCTGTACTTGAAGGCTGTTGCTAATACAGTATTAGGCAGAAATTTTGCCTTTGAGTTCATCTGAAAAAAACAATGCTCTGCATCATTCAGAACTCTTCAGCTCTTTGAAGACTGCTTCCTTCATTTTGACACTACAGTCTTTATTGGCTTTTTCTTCTTTCATGACTTTTCTGCCCTCCATTTTCAACCAAAAGAAACTGATAATGTGAGGTGCCATCCCACAGAACTGCCAAGTGATGATGGGATGCTGTGACTCTTGTGTTCTGCCTCACTAGTAATAAAACCAATGGAAATAGCTTCCACCTGAAGTTATTTGGTTACCTCAATGTGTGCTGGAAATCTGAAACCCTGCTTCTGGGGAACAATGCCTTCTGAGCTTCAAGCTTCATGTGTTGAGTGTGTCTGACCAGAATCTCTTCCCTTCAGGATAGGAAGGGAAAAACGTGCATTTGAAACGTCAAGATTTATCTCCAACTTTTATGATACTGGAATGTTTAATTGATGAATGTCATGTGTGTACAGACCAATACGTATGCTTATCTTCTGTTCTCATTGTGTGTTTTATACAAGACAAAAATGTCAGGGAAGAAACACTTTTGGTCATGAAGTGCCACATTCACTAAGCTGTTGCACTAAATTTCCTTTTCAATATAGTGTGTGTTTGGTGACAGCCTGTTGAGGGAGGATAAAAGAGCCTTGAGATCCATCCCAAGTTACTGAGATCCATCTGGGCAAGGCGAATGTGCTAATTGTTGTGGTTCACATTGACAGAAGAATTTAGTGGGACAGCAGCTCTGTGGTTTGGTTTTGGAACTCTTTTGTCAGAAGATCCCTATATCAAATGTGAAGACTAGACACTGGAAATATTGTATTTATACCCTGAGGACTAGTGCATAATATTGACTTTGTATTTCCACCTTGACAGTTTGTGGTTTGCAGGCCATCCAACAGAGCTCCAGTAACCTCTGGCCTCCTGAATTTTTCTTTTTATTTTTGCTGTCTGGAATAGATTGTATGATAAACTGCTACTTGTTATGCCTACCTTTGGTGGAAAGTTATTTTACTGAGCCAAAATACTTTTTTTTTTTTTTTTTTTTTTTTTTTGATACTTGTCCCTTTTGCTATATTTATATGACTGCTGAAGTTTTCCTGTGTGTTATGTAAAGACACTTTGAAGAGAGGTCCACTTTTAATTCAATAAAACACTACACAATTTTTTCTTACAGCATTGCTTTTTTTTTTCTCCTCATTCCTCCACTGAAGCACGCTGTGAATGAAGAATGGCACACAGCTGTCTTTGGTTTGAAAGTGTATCGATCAAAATGGCTTTTACTAGCTCTCCATTCAAGCTACTTTTCCCAGAATTGGGAGTGGAGGGGAGAGGGTCTCACTAACATGGGTTTAATCTGGTTTCAGTACAACATTAGCACAAACCACTTCACCCTGGTCATTCTCATTGCTCCCTGAGCATTCTCATTGCTCTGAAGTCCAATTTCAGTGGTCATTGTTACAGCTAAAAAAATTCTTATTAAATGTTTTGACTTACCCTACAAAACTAAAACTCCAATGGTCCAGTTCTCTAGTGGTTTTTTTTTTTTTTTTTTTTTTTTTTGTCGCCACAGTTTCCCCCAGGTGAGTTTAAGCATTACAAACCTGCAGGTAAAGAGAGAGAAAGTAAATTTGTTGGAGGGATGAAAACCAATGAATCATTTCCAGGGGGGGAAGGACAGATTTTGCCATAAAAAGTGGTCTTTTTCTTTTTTTTTTTTTTTTTTTCTTTAATTATTAGAAACTAGATGTTTCTTATAGAAATACAAATTATTTCCCATGCTTTACTGGTGAATAATTTGCAAGATGCTTGATTACCACACCTATAAGTCCAGAAAAAGTCCTGTAAAATGGATGTAAATGCTAAGTTAGTTGCTCGGTGTTAAAACCAAAAGTGGAATTGATTGTCTAGTAAAATAGAATTACACATTCTTAGCACTGAAAGCACATTTAGGCAGCCTTGACATTCTTAGGTACCTGATTTTTGGATAAACAGTACTAAACCAGCCTGTTTCATGCAGCTTTAAAGTTATCTAAGATAATTACCTGCAAATACATTTTGTGATATATTTTGTAGATTCAACAGAGAGTTTCATCTGTGCAAAGATATTCCCAACATCTTTAGCAAAGCTTAAAGTAGAAATTGCAAGAAAATATACAAAAACGGCTTTAAAGTTCTGTTAGGTTTGGATTCAACCTTTTCAGTTTCTGTTGAGAAAGAAATACGATGAATGTGTATTGTAGCCAAAAGCAAAAAATAAGACTGTGGCTATGAACCAGATAGCTTTGCCCTAAATAGACTTCCGTCTGTCTTAGAGATGTGCTATGACTAGAATCTCTTTTCATGCAGAAGGCATAGTTTACCGGGAACAGGTAAAGCACAAGGTTACTGATTTCTATCATTTCCTTTTAAAAAGTAGCAATTACATATCTTGCTTTTGTCACTTGCCCTAAAAAAACACAAACACACAACCCACACACCTCTCTGTCTCCCCTCCACTCCCTTCCTTCCACCCCAAAAAAAAAGAAGGTTGGAGAGTGCTCATGTTAGTACCATAGCTTAGGTCTATATAAGGAAGCATTGCCCTGAATTTTGCAAGATAACTCCACTGGTGTGGAAGACCTGGTCTCCACCCAATGCACATATCAAGAGGTTTTATTTCAGACTGTAGTCAGCCAACTTCAGTCCCACCCATACAGCAGCGAACATTCTCGCTCTGATTTGCAGAAGGAATGAAATACTTGTTTCAGGTATTCTCATTGTTTATATATCATTTATCAATGAAATACTATCCAAGGTGGGGAAAAAAATAATTAAAAAAAAAAAAAAAGGATTTCACAGAAAGATCCTAGTTGACAAATACATCATTTGGGGAAAAATGAAATATACCAACTTCTACACACAAATCTGTTCTCCTCATTACTCATTACCACCTCCGCAGTCACAGAAAGATAAGCCATGTCATGACCATTGCTCTGCTGCAATCCATTTTCGAAGATGGCACTGATAAGTTGAGTTAGAGTCCTCTCTGTGCAAATTGCAACATCATTCTGCCTCAGAGCTTCACGGCTTTGTTGCTGGAGCTGGTGGTTCTTGGTCTGCTTTGAAGTGGTGCTGGTGACAACATCAAATGGTCATGCAAACCAATGTCAGGTGTTGGACTTCTCTGGTCTTCCCTGCCTTTTTGACTTGTAACAGCCAAATTCTGTACTTCAGGTGTGACGTACCCCCGGATTTTGCTGTCTCATGAAACCCAGTCATTTCAGGTGATATTCCTCCAGAGGATTTGCTGAATTCTAATTCTTATCAGTCTCTGCAAAGTTGAATGATTGAATAGATCTCATTTTACCTGTTCATTTTGGTAATGTTTTAACAACATTTTGTTAACCAGAAACATTTTTTCACTATTAGTGATATTATAGTGAAGTTATGAGAAAAAAGGAATACTTCAGAGGTCTCTACCAACCTTGGCCATTCTGTGATTCACTCAGCAGAACCTCCTATGTGTATGTCTCAGTATTCTTCAAAAATGATTTATTTTTTTTTTAATTAGCGCTTCTAGAAAAAAAGCAGTAGAACAGATTATGGAACCCCTCACTTGTCTTTATGATAAACAGATTTGAACCCACAGATGTTTTTTGTTAGTGCAAAATAACATGGAAACTAGAAAACTTACATAAAAATAATTTGACCTTAAGCAGTAAGTGCGTAAGAAACATTTTCAAAATGAAATACGGGTATAATTGCTGACAAAAGACAGAGGAGGTGACTGCGTAAATCCTTAACTCTTTACTGAGCCAGGAATGAGTTCATTCTCTGTGTTCCTCCCAACAGGATAACGTCTGGAGCTGTTACAACACGCCTGCAGCCAGCACTAAGTACCTTCCTTTGGTGGAGGGCAACATACGCAGGCATAGCAGAGCTTCGGCTCTTATCTTACCTCATCTAATCTGTGGTTGTCATGTGGTGAGCAGGATGGTAGAATGTGTTTGTATTTGGTAGATACAATTTAGAAACAGTGCCAGAAAGCACAACAAAAATAAAAGCAGGGTGGGACAAACAGGATAAGCAACGATTATTCTCCACAGCTTTCCTGAAGTGTTTATAACTGGCTTAGCAAGTTTAGCAAATGTGTTTACGATGTACTTTTACCAAGAATGAGAACCTGCCTCGGCAGTCCCAAAGTGCCTGTGATTTCTGATTACTTTGGAAGGAACCTAGGAACGTGCTTTGCTCTATCTGACCATGTATTTTCAGGTAAGTTAATCAGCAAGCTACAGCGGTAAAATGCTTGTGTCTGATTCTGTACTGGCCATGTGGTTTTGAAGAGCTCTGAGTCCAGCAGCGGCGTGTGAGTGAAGCAGAGAGCCCCACACACTGGCGTATTGTGAACACAGCGCTCCTAGAGCAGCCGCAAGCTAAGTAACCTCCAAATGCCCCATCAGGGCTACTTTGTACGTGCTGAGTTTGCAGGTAAAAGCTTGGCAGTGAGATGGGACTACACCAGTATGTTCACGTTTGAGCCACAAAATAGTTCAGCGTGACACACAGCATGACCAAGCTGTTAAGGCAACCTCTTGAAAAAGCTAACAAACAGCTGGTGTCCCCGAGGGGCTCCTTCTGGCACCTCCACCTTGAAGGCACACCGTCTCCTCAGCTACAGAAGCGTGCTTCTGCCGCAGCGATAAGAAGCTGCCTGTGATACAAGAAAAAAAAAACAAGGCAAAAAAATAGAAAAAAAAAAAAAAAAAAAAAAAAAGTCCGTGACAGTCTGTTGCGATTGCAGCTGAGGTAACAGCTTGCCGGGTGGGGAGGGGAGCCCAGCCCTGACGTGGGGCTGCCTCACCACCACCATCGCCGCTGCCTGCGAACAGTGGAAAGGGAAGAGGAGGCTTCACCGGCTGGAGCTGCCCACAGGACGGGGTGAGGGGCCCCTCTCACCCCTCTCAGCCCCTACACAGACTGCCAGGGAGCCAGGCAGCAGGTAGACAGCAGTGGGGTTTCCCCTGGGAGCCCTCGGAGCTGTCAGGGGGATGAGGGGATCAGGAAGGTGCCCACCAGCCTGAGCTAGGTGTCTGGGAGCAGGGCTTGAGTAGGGCAGCAGCTGATGTGAGCTTGGAGCAGGGACCCATGCTCTTCTTGTCAGTCGTGTTGCAAGTCATTTGGCATCAGCAGGATTGGGATAATCCCTCTTTCCCTCCAGGAAAATCGGTACAGGTGTACAGGTAATCTTCCAGGTCCTGTTTTTTTTGGGGGGAGAGCGTGCGGAGACAGGGGGCAGGGTGATGTCTCTGACCAAAGTGTTGTCTTTTGGCTAAACAGGGCTGGAAACTGTTCACAAGCAGGGGTGAAATATTTCATAAAAGGTCAGTGTTTTCCTCCGCGAGTAATGCATGGTTTAATCTGACTTAATTTCGGAGAGGATTTATACAAGTACTTTTTCTCTGAATTTAAGCGTTGGCTCCTGGGCTGGATCAGTGTGCGTAGCCTGTCACAGCGCCGTTGGCTTGCTCAGCACAGGCTGGTTGGGGACCGGGAGTGCCATTATGCTCAGGTCCTCTGCCCCACTCACATGCGTGTTTCGAGGAATAGGTAAAAATTGTAATGCTGTAAAGCGTTTTGGTCCCCTACGTGGCAAGGGATGTGGGTGATTCACAGAAAAATGGCTAAAAATAGATCACAAATGAAAGTCCTGGTTCCGTAACCACCTCTGAACGGGCGGGCTAACACAGCTCTCCAGCGTCAGCTGTATTGCGAGCACAGGCATTTGCTGCAACCGGGAGGGACTTGACAAGTTCTCACGAAGAGTCAGGGCAGACTGTGCAGTTAGAAGCATTTAAGGTAGTATGTATGTATATACATTTTCTGATTTAAAATATTTGTGGGTTCATGTAAAAGAAATGGTGTCATAGTCTTGTGTGTGTTAGTTCTCTTCAGTTCCAAGAACAGGAGTGTTACACATTTTAATCCATCTGTGTGTTTGAACAAGACATTCAAAGAAAAAGTGCTGTGAGTGTGCAGTAATTACTGAAAGCCATGATTCTTCAAAGTTTTGATGAGACTATGTTTGTTTTTTTATTATTATTTTATTTTTATTTTTTTATTTTTTTTAATTGAGTATATCTACTTTGAAAGGGCTAAACAGAAGTGTCTTTCAGACATTTCTGCCTGTCCGTCTGTCTTTTAAACTGATGAGGATATTTCCTTTCAGGGTGAAACTGTGGACATGGCGTCAGATACAACGATTTTTTCCCCTTCTGGAGAATTTGGGCAAAAATAATAGCAGCTGAATTCTGTCCTGAATGGTAAAGCTCTACAGGTCACTTGCAGACTCAAGATGTGGACAAAATGGCTGGGAAAAGGGAGAAATTTAACTGTTTGCCATGGCATAATGTGGTAGGAAAAACATTTGCACTTGATTCTGCAGTCATACTTTATTATTTTCAGCATGATTTATGAAAACATGTCTACAGAACAGAGCCTGTTTTGCTGTCAGATATAACTTAAATATAAATGGAATTTTTTTTTTTTTCAGATAAGTAGTGTGGGTCCCCTCAGAGCAGTTCAAGTGCCTGGTTTTACACAGTGCTATATACTTGCAGCTCTTCCATGTTGGCAACAGGGCAAGTTAAAAACAAAACAAAACAAAACAACAACAACAAAAAAGAACTATTTAGAAAGAACATTGAACTTATAGAGGAGGGACCTGAATGACTGTTCTTCAGGATATGGCAAAATACTACCGCTCGATAGTTTCTGAATCTGCTGGTGAGGCAAAAACTGCTTGGAAAGCATATATGAGACAGAGTAATATGGTAAGGTAATAGAACAGAGCTTATTAAAAAATGATTCAAAAAGTTATAAAGAAAATACCTGGTCAAAAGTGGAGTCCATTCAGTCCTGTTTTCTCTTTAAATTATTTCCATTAAAATATTTTCATCTTCTTTAAAACTAAAATATAGAAATTTTAAGAATGACTGTCTACTCATCACATTTAGTCAAGAAAGGTGGAGTTTTGTACAAACACACATGAAATGCCTCTGGTGATTTAGAGCATAGTGTGTTTCTTTTTATGCTCAGTGTTCTTGTGGGGACTTAACTCCTTAAAGCTAAGCAAGAAAAGACGTGCCTGGTAATTAGAACGGAAATTGCAATGAGGGAAGAGAAGGGGAGGAAGGAGCAAAGCAGGCATTGCAAAAAGCAGTGGGTATGACTCAATGTATGGCGCACTCCAGAGTCAGTTTGGTGAAGAAAGACACAGATTCGGAAGCATCATATTTGATTACTGTTTAGGTTGGTGATTAGCTAAAGATTTTTAACATCAGGATGGGATTCTCCTGATTGTTCTTCAGCTTGTATAACTGCATTTTTCCTTTCATAGCTGTGTAAAAAGTGTAGTAGGTATCTGCAGAAGGTAGCTTTCAAGAAGAGAATTAGCAAAATTTTCAATGCATTATATAAGGATGGAGTCAGCATTAACTTTTGTGAAGGGAAGTCATGGCCCACAAACACTACAAGTGTATTAGAAGTGTAGATGTGTATGTGAACACACTGGCTGCAGAAGACATGGTTAATATAATCTGTCTTAATTTCCAAAAGGCATTCAGCAGAGCACTCAGTGAAACCAGACTGCTATGGTATATGTAGTCTCACATGTATAAATAAGTAGTTAAAAGATAAATGCTCAGTTTCTGAAGTGGAGGAAGATTGCCAGTGAAGTCCCAAGTGAACCTTTTCTGTTCAGCCTATTTTTTTAATGATCTGGACAATGCAGAACTGTTGCAGTGGCAGAATTCGCTGACAATACAAAGTTATTCAGGGTAAAAAGTGGAGGTGTTAATTGCAAAAAGTGTCATCAAGATGTCATGATAGCGATGCAGGTAAATGTAAAGAAAATTTTAAATGAAAACATATGGGTGAAATACTAACATCACATACAGAGTGGCTGACTGGGCTTCCCTGACTTTTTAACACTCAGTGATGCGATCGCAGGCCCATGAAAATATTAGGTCAATACTTAGTCGTAGTCAAAGAATGAATAGAAGTTTAGAAATTACTATGAAGTTATTAGAAATTAGTCCAGAATAAATAATTGTTTCCGTTCATAAATCTGTAATACACCTATGTTTTGATGATTGGATGCCACTTCTGGTTTTTCCTCACCATCTCAGGCAGGCTGTAGTGTACCTGGGGAATCACACTGAGGGGATGAGGTTGGCAGGGACCTCTGGAAGCCACCTCAATCAACCCCTGCTCCAGCAGGGCCACCCAGAGCAGGCTGCCCAGGACCATCTCCAGGTGGCCTTTGGAGATCTCCAGGAAGGTACAGAAGATGGTGGCAAAGATGATCAGATGTATGAAATCGGGCTCCATCTAAGGGACAGTTAAAGAGATAAAAACTAACTTGTAAAAACAAAAACTGGGGAGGAGTGTGCTAGAGATGTGGAAAATTTTGAGTGCTTGACAAGCTGAATAGGAAATGATCACTATTTTTTTTTTCTCTTCTGGTATAAAAGTTAGGAGCTGTCAGATAAAAAGAGCAGATAACAGGCTCAAAACAAGCCAAGGCAATTTTCTGTGTCAGTATTTAAAATCTGTGGCTCCTTGCCATGGTTTCAATGGCTTTGGAGGTTGTTGGACTAGTTTCATGGGAAAAAATCTGCTGGGGGCTATCAAGTATCTAGAGACTGACTCTGGCATAGCTTCCTAAATCATGATTTGATGGATTCTAGGAGACTATTCCAGAGGAATGTCTGTATATTCTTGTTCTCTTGCACTTTATTTCCCAAGACATCTGATATTGGCCACAGCTTGAGACAGGATATTGCTTTTGAGGGACCTCTGATGTTGCTGGCATACACATTCTTATGTATAGCTAGTTGCCTGTCACATTCAATCAGAATTGAGCCTTCCTTTTCTAAGAGAAAGCATGTTATGTAGTGGGGTGGCCTCGTAATTATTGCTTTTTAATCCTAGAGATGGTTGTATTTTCCTGTAACGTAGATGGTTCCTTTTAATATGCTACAAACATGTGAAGTGAATACACTTATATGAGAAAAGTACAGTTGTCAAAAGACACTCAATATGTTATAGAAACTGTGTAATACAAATATTGATTTTCAATTGTGGAAATTTATATTGGAAAACACTAATTCAAGATTTTCTTTCCTTTTCTGTAGGGAAACATTACAGCAAAAACATTACTTTCCTGTAAGATCACAACAGCATTTCTGTCTTTAATTATTGCAGGTAGGTTCATTGGTGGCTATGGAATGCCTTGTTTGGAAACTTAACTTTTCACATACGTAATAGTAATTTTCTGTGAAAATGGCTGAAAATTAAATTTAATGGTGAAGGTTAATTTTATGTGCGTGCTGGTAAGATTTTTTAAAAACATTTCTAAAAGCAGGAGCCTGTAAAGTGTGATATCTTATGTACTATCTTACACAAAATCACTTAGGTTGCAGGTGACCTCTTGAGATCATCTAGTCCAATCTTCCAGCTCAAAGAAGGGTCAGCTGGAGCAGGTTGCCCAGGACCATGTTCAGTTTTGTTTTAAACATCTCCACAGATGGAGACTCCACAACCTCTCTGAGCAACCTGTTCCAGTGTTTGATCACCCGTATAGTAAGAAAGTATTTTCTTGTGTTCAGATGGAATTTCGTGTGTTTCAGTGTGTCTCATGCCTATTGTCCTGTCAGTAGGCACTGCTGGGAAGAAGCTGTCTCCCTCTTTTTCATTCTGTTCCATCAGGTGTATAAGTTTACACATTGATAAGATCCACTCCACCACCAAGCTTTCTCTTCAAGTTGAACAGTCCCAGCTCTCTTGGCCTCTCTGATGCTCCAGTCCCTTAGTCATCTTTGTGGCCCTTCACTAGACTCCAGTAAATCCATCTCTCTCTTGTACTAGCAAGTGCTACTCCAGATGCATCTCACCATTGCTGAGTGCAGGAAGGATCACTTCTCTCAGCCTGTGGGCAGCACTCTTTCTAATGCAGCCCAGGACACCTTTAGCTACCTTTGCCATGACCAAGCATTTCTGACTTATGGTCTGACAGGACCTGAAGGTAGTCTGGAGTCTCCTGGACCCTGAGGGGATTCTTCCCCATGTACAGGACTTTGCATTTACCTTTGTTGGACTTCAGGAGATTCCTGTCAGCTCATTTCTGCAGCCTGTCGAGGTACCTCTGAATGGCAACACAACTCTCTGGTGTATGAACTGATGAAAGGAATTGTAGTTCTAACTTTCCAAAGTGTATTCATATGACTTTTTTCCATGTTGGAAAATACAGCCATTTGACAATTGATACAATGTCTAGATTTTTGTAAAACTACAAGAGTATTCAGTTTAATTTCTGCCCTTCAGTTGTCAACCAAGAATCCAGTGCATGTTAAAACTTTTCAAATGGATCAAATGAGTTGCTGTAATAATCTTGTCTTGCTACCTAGAATCTTGCTGCAGTGCCAGATTGTTAGAAGAAAAACACTCTGAATTTCCATTCCTTGAGTTTCTATTGTCTGTGGATGGACAAGTTCCTACACTCACCAGTCGTTTGGATATTTTGTTTTTGAAGCTAAGTTAAAATAATGGTCAGCATTAGGGGAGAGGGATTTCAGAGAATGTAAAGCAGGAAGTGCTCAAAATATGATACTATTTCCAAGCCTTAGGACTTAGTGGCAGAAAAATGCATCAATTTGTGTGGCCACAGCAAGTAATTACTGGTCTTCATTTCATAACCATCAAAGTTATGGAGCAATCTGTACAGATATCTGAGCTATTCAGTGTTTTGTTAAGTAATTTGGTATGCATGTAGGATATATGCATGTACTAGATGGTGAGAACATTAAGGTAGAAATTCTTGGGAAAAATACTACTTTGACATCTCTGGATGCTCTCTGGAATCATTATCTGTGTCTTCACTGATGGTCAGAAAAGCAGAATTTTAGGAAAGAAATACATTAGAAAACAAGGCTTTGTTATGCCCTATATAACTTCATGGTAAATGTGCATCAGTTGAACTCTGCAATTCTGATTATTCCATCTGTGAAAGACTGGGTCAAAATAGGCAAAGAAGTAGGTGACAGTGTTGTCTGAGATGTGATGGCTTCCATATGAGAAATCATTAAATGAATGAGGATTCTGAGGTAAAGAAAAGAGATGACATAGGGAAGGTGTGGCAGAGGTCAGTAAAATCATGACTACAAGAGAGTAGGCAGATAATGGAATGTTTATGTTGTCATTTCTCATAACAAGAAATAAATGATACCCAGAGAAATAATAAAAGGCAATAGTATTTCATGAAGAGCATGAAAGGGAAGAGAGGGGCCGGAAACAAACTATTAATTTACACATCCTGTCCTACTTTACTTTCTTATACATATGGAACTGACTGTTATCAGAGACAGGCTTTTGGACTGGGCAGATGCTTGCATGGCCGTGCATGGCTGTTCTTGCATTCTAGTAAAACAAGTTATTTTAGATAAATAGTACTGACTCTGGAATGTGACCAGCGTATCCCGAGTTGCTGCTTTTTTTGTTGTACTGACAAAAAAATAAAATAAAATAAAATAAAATAAAATAAAATAAAATAAAATAAAATAAAATAAAATAAAATAAAATAAAATAAAATAAAATAAAAATTCTTGTGGTGTTGCTCTTTTCCCATCTGAATCTCCTTGGGTTCAGGGGAAAGAAAATGAGCTCATCATAAGTGCTTGTAAAAGTTCCTCTCTAAATGCTCATAAAATGAGGGATGAGTTGAAATTTCCATAGCAAATTTAATTCTTGTACAACTGCAACTTTAACTTTCATTGTCCTCTTAGGACATTTGGGTACTGCAAGTATAGTCTGCCTTAAAAACTTACTTTGCCTATTCTTAAGTGAAAGTAGCAAATAAAGACACTAAATTTGAAAAATGTGTGTGCACATGCGTATTATGTGAGTGAAACAGACTGAAGAAATACAAGGACTCTAATCATTTGCATCTGAACTAAAACATACAAATGACAATCAGCTACAAAGTGATTCTGTTAAACATAGAAGTTGCACTTGGAAAACAGCATTTCACTTCAATAGCGCATCTGTATATTATTGAATAATGCTCTCAACTCCAAAGACAAGGGATTATAATTGTATTTTAGTAAATGACGTAAGAATGAAGGTGAACACTACAATAAACTTAGTAAACATGATCAATGATCAGTAGTTCAGCGTATTCTTTCACAATGTTTGAGGTTTTCTTTAACGTTTATCTCTTTCCTTTAGAGAAATATGAAGCCTATGATGTGATGTTTAGGCACAGTCTTGTGCCTGCTGGGCAGCCTCTTGCTATTACATGTTCTCTGGAAAAGAGCTTGAATGTTAAAAGTGGAGACTACAACTTAACATGGTATAAAGTTGGTAACCAGACAGCTGTGCCTAGAGACAAACTTTCTAGAATTCATCAGCAGAAGAATTTAATTTGGTTTCTCCCTGCAATGTTAGAAGATTCTGGAGATTATGAATGTGTCATAAGGTGATGGTTAAAAAAATTAAATTGCTATAGAAATGAGTTGCAAATGGAATAACTTTTAAAAAGCAAGTAGGATTTTTGGGGTAAGAGAAATACTAAATAAGAAGGGAGAAGAAGGGGGAATATGTTCACAAAAACTAACTTTATAGTGGTATTGGGGGATGTAAGTCTTTTTTTTTTTTTTTGGTAAGCAAAAGTAAATCTATAAGAGAAATTATAAATTGTAGTCCTCTCTTTCTCTTCCAAAAAGAATACAATACATTTTTGAGTTGGAAAATATGTCAAGTAGCTTAATTACGTTATGTTAGTTGCAGGAATTTGACAAGCTGCAGCAAAATGTCTACAAAAGTAACGGTTTTTGAGAGGATTGATGGTTCATGCTTAAACAAAAAATTTGCTGTAGAGGAGGTGGTATTTACTTCATCATCTGCAAAGGTTGTGTGTCCACACTTGAGTTACTTCAGGAATGAGAAGAATATACTGCCTGTTCGCTGGTATAAGGTAACAATACCCTCTTTTTTACTGACATAAATTATTTAATTATTATATCAATTATTTAAAATATAAGTAACTGAGATTTATGAATTGTAGGAGAAAAACTACATATTTATTATAAATGTGAGAAAGAATATTTTAGAACAACTGGAGGAGGGGGAATAAAACTTTCATCTTCTAAAGTTATATACAATTTTTTTTGAATAATGGGATAGAAATTCAGTTTAAATGTAGCTTTGACCCATATATCCACTAGGTGGCATCTTTTAACCTGGTAGTGAAACACTGTCATTCATTTCTTTTGCGTGGAAACAGTAAGTGCTTTGTGAGACAAAACATATCCATTGTGTGTTCAGTATTGTTCCATCAAATAAATGTCATTTTGTATTGTTTACAATTATTTTATGGCTACTTCTGTTAAGAACATATTGCCTTCTCCAGCATTACTGCCTCATGCCTGTGCGATCTATAAGATACTGAGAATATTTGAGTACTTGAAAAAATTAAGTCTAATTATTGAGTGATTCTTCATTAACAAATACTTTTATAAAACCTGACCCCTCCATGTCACTTCCTTATTTCTCTCTTTTATATGTATATATATATATTTTAATATGAGAATAATGGGTGTATCTGTGAATTAGAAACCCAGAGTCCAAATGAACTGTGGTTTGCTTTTATTTTAGCCCCCTTCCCCTTCCTCAGGCCGTACAAGGAATCCATCCTTATGTTGTGGTCCACTGAAAGCTCAGATTGCATTAAAGAGTTACAAATCATGTGATAGTGATGTGAGTTCTTTACCCATGTTTAGGACTGTCAGCTATTAAAAGGGAGAAGGTTTGCCTTTTTAAACAGTGATCTTGTGATTTTCAATGTGACTGTGCAAGATCAAGGAAACTATACTTGCAAAACAACATATATCTACAATGGAAAGCAATATAACATTTCACGAGACGTTATTCTGACTGTAGCGGGTAAGTAGATAAATTCACTTTTTGTTTATAGCAAGGACTCTACAAAAGTTTGTCCAGGTTTCTAATGACAGTTAAAAGATTCAATTTGTGGTAGAGACACATAGGACAATTAGTTTGCACCTAAAAAAGGGAAATAAATGCTACATGAGAATTTATATATTTTAATCTACTGTTACCACTCTGTTGATTACTCTTCCTTTGTAACTTGTACAGAGAAATAAACTTTCCAGAGTGTTGTATGCCAAGTACTAATGTAAACATCTAAACAGGAAGGTTGGTGTTGTACTTCCTTTAGATAGTGCTCTGGGCAGAACTGTAAGGCCTTTAATGGAGTACAGAAATTTAATTTCACCTTTATAATATTGAAAGTCTAAAACAGATAAATTGCAGTCTAAAATTATTTATCTCCAGTTTGTATCTGTGAGTTGCTGGCTGATAAGCTAGCCAGACTGTAAAGTGGTAATAATATAGATATTTACCTATATCCTTCTCTGCACCTCTGTGTACAATATTACATGATTTATATGTCATGGAACAGAGAGTCTGTCATCACCATGATGACATCAGATTAGTAGCACTACATTTTGGAAAGGGTGGAGTGAAGAATAGTTGAGCTTCAAGTCACGAGAAATATGACTGTCTTAGATATGACACTGACTATTGAGTGATGTCTGTTGTAAAATTGCTGTCAACCTTGTCCATAGGACAGGGTGTTTTTAGGTTGTTGTTTGGTTATAGAGCATAGAACAGGCTGCAGCTGTCCATGGTTTTCTGAAAAGGACTTTCTATCTTTTGCTTAGTGAGCCCACCAAAAAAGCCTCCAGAAATATCTTATCCACGAAACAACTCCATTGAAGTGGAACTTGGTAAGTAATTTTCCCTATAAAAAATATGATTTTGTATCCTAGTGAAAATTCACGCCCAAGAAGAGTGTGTGCTTGTTTTCTTTAGACAAAAACTAGTTCGGTGACCAGAACAGTTTCTCCTTTACACCCTGCAGTCTCTTGCAGGAGAAGTGTTTGGGGGTGGGAAGGAAAGAGACAAGGGATATTGCTTAAAAAGCCATAGAAAAGCCATAGGGAAATTTCTCAGATGCGATGAAAGTTATAGGGAAACCAAGTGAATCTCTGTCACATCCATTGCTTTCCATCACTCTGAAAGAGGTTCTGAAAACAGATCCATCTTTGAATCTGCAGGGAAAGTGATACCACAAAGGGAGACATCTTCCTGATTTGGTCTCTTCCATCCTATCAGTCTCTTTTTGAAACAGCACATCACTGAATGTATAGGCACTGTTAGAGGAGCTTTTCTGAAAGGGTGTGGGGCCTTCCTTAGCTGGTCTATATGGGAGTCTGTGAACAGAACTGTATAACTTTTAGAGTATGAAAATTAACTTTTCACTTTGTAACACAATTTTATAGGCTCACAGGTTACAGTGGATTGCAATACAACAGGTGCTGATGGGTATGAAGTGTTTTGGACAGGCAACGGTGTGTATATTGATGTATTTTATATGAGCAGAATTTTTGCAAGGCCTTATGAGTAAGTATATTTTCAGATTAGAAAATACTGGATTGGCAACCAAAGTGGAACTTTCTGACTCTTGCCTCCTCCATTTCACTTTTGGTTTGATGTAGAAACTTGAAATGTAGTAGGTGCATGGATTTTGTGTGAATTATGTTATTTCTGGTCATTATAAAAATCTGTCTAAATTTATGACCTTGGGAAAAGGTGACCTACAGAGGCGTACAGTCTCACAACTGTAATGCATTTTCTGCTGAGCAAGTTCTGGCCCAGAGGACCGAGACCTCTTTCAGTGGGGTCAAGCATGTCCTGCCACATGATCTTCAGACTGTCTCTCCGGTGTTCTCCTTGTCCTTCCCATCTACCTCTCTGAAAGGTTACAAGAAGGATAAACTGTGCTTTACAGGAGAAATTGAGACTTCTAGTTTTAACAGTCTTGAGTTAGAGAAGTGTAACTGCGATCAGGTAGAGAGCTAATGGAAGATTTTGTTGAGGATGTGCACTGAAGCTTAGTGGAGTGAGAGGAGAAAAGGAAGACAGATTTCCATGATGGGTTGGGGTCTGAGAGGAAGACTGAGATTTGGACTGAGTGAAGCAATTGTGAGATAAGGTGAGGATGAAAGGAGGGAAATGGAGTTAGGAGGGAAAAAATTAGACCTGACTTGGAAAGGCAACTAAAAGTGAAGCAGAAGGAAGTCTGAAAAAGTGTCACAGATACGATTGGTTGGGAACTAAGGTACTGAAAGCTAGCTTTTTTGTCAGCCCTCATCTCACGGTGGTGCTATGAAGAATAAATGTGATTGCTTTTATACGTTCTCAAGCACCATCTGTGAGGGAGAAACTGATGAAGAAATTAGAATGATATCTTCAAGGTAAGAATATGGTTCTGAGAAATTATTAAGTCCTCATTGTAAAACAAAGGGGGAAATAAATGCTGAATTCTTTTAGTGCTCACCTAGAGAAAACCCTATACAGAAGTCATATCTTATAACGTCATAAGCAATTGTGATGTCATAAACAATTTGACCATAATACAGTCATTGAGCTGATATCATAAAAGTGATGCTATTTTTTTATATTTCCTAACACTTAAATGGTTGTCTTGTTATATTTGCAAGCATAATATTCTCTGGATCTAGTCATTTGTATTAATGACATTGATTCATTTACTCCTTACAGTGTTCAAACTGCTATAACCTATTGGTCATATACAGATTTGTGTGGTCCTGTATGTGGTTTCTATGATTTATTTCAAGCCTTTTTTTATTATTATTTTGCATTTGAAGTGGTAATTAGAGTATGTTTTAAAGGACAAAAAGTTATTCGCTAACTAGTCTGGTTAGTTAATTTTGCATTTGAGATCTACTGTTAATGAGGTAGTAATATCCCTTATTTTGCTGATTGTTAAAAAGTTACTTAGTTTGAACATCAGTCACACATAACAGAACATGACTAATTGAATGTGCAGCTTTAATATCTTTTTTGTGCCCTTATGCAATGGGAATAACTTGTTGTTACAACATTGCATGTTGTAATGGTGCAGCCTGATGTTATAGCTGTTCAGAGTCTATTCTGATTCTTGGGATGAAGCAGCAATGTAGATCCTATTTCCTGCAGATGGAATGCATCATGAGTTAGTGTTGTCTGCTTTGGTTGACAACTTCATTGTCTTCCCTGTCCCAGAGCTGCTCACCAGAAGATGATGTCCTTGTACTGGGGCCACTTGTTAAGTCATTTCATGTTGTGCAATTTTCTCTTCAGGCAAGCACTGGGGCTCTCCACAGGGGCTGAGAACCCCCTGTAACAAGAGGGGGGTTTATGTTTGTAAGATATATGTTTGTACTGTAGTCTATATATATCATATTTTTGGGGGAAACAGCTCCTGATAGGATTGGCTCATGTTTTCTGATGTCTATGCTAAACCTCAGTAAGAGGCCCAACTGCTGTTTGGGTGTCCCTCATGTAATGTAGTTACTCATCTGCTGTTACTGAAGTTCAGTTGACATTTGCAGATAGAAGTGACCATTGTCATGTTTCAGATATTAGTAAGGAAGCCATTACAGAAAGAACTGTGTTTTTATGTCTCAGTTTGTCATCTTTTGCATAGGGAGGAAACTTCTTATGATGGACGCCCTATCTATTCTGTGAAGCTCATAATTTCAGAAGTGAATAGTGAAGATTATGAACAACCATTTGTCTGTCAAGCTTCAAATGCCTTTGGGCAGGTTGCATCCTATATTATACTAAAACACAGAGGTAAGGACTACTGCTATTTTTTGTGGTCTTTGTATCACTTGACTTTCCTGGAAGGGGTTTTGACACCAAATGCTCATAAATCGCATCAACAGAATGCACAAGGATTACTCTTTGTGTATTTATGCATGTCCCCCATGCATATGGGAGGAGTCGCTGTAGTTATATATTTATCATTATTAAAATAATAGGTGGAAATGAAAAATATGAAATTCACATTTGTACTACGTTTGTGTGAAAGATCAGATTTGGACAAATTCAACATTTTCTTTTTATTGTTATTATATTTTGTGCAGTTCCTGATACACGAACATGGCTGATTGGAGGGCTTCTCTCTTTGTTGATTTTAACATTTATTATTTTAATAATCTATAAGATTTTCAAGATTGACCTGGTGCTTTGGTACCGGGATTCTGGATGTGCCTTTGTAAGTAAGGAAGGTAAGTGAGTGTGACTAATTATGTTGTAACTAGCCTATCAATTTTTTTTTTTCATTTACCATTATTTCTAAGCAATAATATGATTATTTAATAGAACGTATTTGGAATTTCCTTGAGAATTATTCAGATATGCTCTGAAAGATTTTTTCAGTCATGTGGGTGAAATATGTAATCATAATTGAGGTGATAAACACTGCAGAATAATTAAAACAGTTATGATGAGTTATGGTCAGAAAGAACTCTATATTTTTTTCCCCAATTAGCATGTTGCACTCACTTTTCTGTAGTTTCTCTGTGTGTAGATTTGTGGTCACTGATGATGATCAATAGGTGTCAGCAGAGCTACATCCCATAGACTAGCTGTTTAAAAATGTGCATTAAATATTTATAGTAAAAATGAGACTCCCATTTTCTCAGAGAAAAGCGTTGGTTGATTTGTTTGTTTTTGCGCAACTTCTCTGTCTTACTCATCACTTTTCCTATAAATCCTGCAAGTTATGATGGTTACATGCCAAAGAGAAGAAATTATACTAGTTGTCTCTTCTGTGATTCAGTGTTTCTATTACTTATTATGTGTTATCTATTAAATATGTGTTTCTGTTGATGTAGTGTAGATAAATACATTGAATGAGTGTGAAAAAGTGGGAATAAGTGCAACATAGTTTATATTTTGCTTGGGCAACCCTTAGAATTTGATTGTCTGAAGTTCCCCAGAGCTTGAAAGTAAATGGATTATGTGCAATAAGATAGTAAACATTTAAAAGCTGAGTTTTCCCAGTAATTTTTAATATTCTAATGAGAATATAAAATCAAAGAAACTATGTTTCGTAACTTGGTGAGCAAAACTTATCTTGTTGAGTTAAATTTGATTTTGCTTTAGTTTCTTCACTTCACTACTGTTTATTATGCAATATTGACTCTCAAAACTTCAGGCTTTTTCTGGTCTCTATCTGCCTTTTACTCACATAATTATTAGGAAAGAATTGCCATTTTTCCACCCTTGCTGGTGGTTCATCATAAGTGGAAAGAACTGCTGTTGGGTTTGTTTCAGGAGAGGTGGCGAAGAAAGTCCTGCAATAAGACACTTTATTAATGTCCTGGCACTTGTGGGGCTGGGGACTCCTTCCTGCAGACCCCAGGGTCTTGCATCGAGCTCACTTGCTGGCAATGTTCTGCCCCATGAGAGGAAAAAGAGATCAGATTCTGTGGTTCATCATCTTCCTTTTGACCTGTAGAGCATTTTAATGTTTTGCTGTTATTCTGTCAGGCAGGTGTGAATAAATCCCTCATTACTATTTTTTAAATAGTTTAGAATGAAACCTTGTAATAGAAGGAAACCTTGTAATTTCCTAATAGAAACATGTTTCTTCCTTTCTGTTTAACAGAAACATTTGTGTTTGTTTTAGATGGGAAAATCTATGATGCGTATGTCCTGTATACAAAAGGCAGTGGAGGCAGCAGCTTCTGTCATCTGGAAACCTTTGTTCTTGGAATTCTCCCCAGTGTTTTAGAACAACAATGTGGATATAATCTCTTTATATTAGGAAGGGATGATTTACCAGGAGAAGGTATGGTTTAATTAGCAGAATTAATATGTTGGGGTTAGAAGATTACATATACAACCGAAAAAAAACAGCTATTATTGTAAAGCAAATTTAAAACTAAGCTCTTGTTGTTGTTGTTGTTCTTGTTTATTTGTTTGTTTTTATATGGAGAATTTGATCTCTTGTCCATTGGATAATATGTTAATTTCTAATAAGTTGTTGTTTTTGGTGGTGGTGGTGGTTTTCCATATTCAAATTTCTGTTTTGATGTTATAAGCACCTGCATTTTCTTTCTAATGATAAACAAGCTCCTGGGGACTGAAGAAAACAATTTTTGTCAGCAATTTTATGCAATGGACTTGAATCATGGATGATAGTTGGGAGATCTCAGACCTATCAGTTCTTTCTCTGAGCTAGTTATTATTCCATATATATAATATACCTATATACACACATAAAAATTTAAAAAAATAATATTTGAAATATTGAAATATTTTGCATCAGTTATAAAGTTTCTATGCAAACTTTGATTGTTCTTTCAGCTGTGGTCAGTGTTGCTGATGAAACCCTTAAGCAAAGCAGAAGGCTGATGATTATTTTGGCATCGGAAACACCTAGTTGCCTGTTAGAAGATGCTTGTGAACAACAATTAGCTATGTACAATGCTCTCATCCGTGATGGGACTCAAGTAATTCTTATAGAAATGGATGAAATACTGGACTACACAAGCATGCCAGAATCAGTCAGGTACATTAAGCAAAAACATGGGGCTATCCAATGGAAAGGAGACTTCTCAGAAAAATCTTGTTCAGCAAATACAAAATTCTGGAAGAATGTACGCTATCAGATGCCATCTAAGAAAAAAATGTCTCATTCTGAAATTTATTTATTGCGCCAAACTTTGAACAGTTCCACCACGAAGGGAAACTAAGACCCACTTACTAAAATAATACTGCAAAGGTAATTCTAAAACGCTTTCTACAGAAATTCTGTGTGTTATGAACAGTGTTTTCTTCAAGGAGTATGAACTACTCATCCTGTCCCCAAATTATATCCCTAATTGGAAAATTCTGTGCAACTTTGTTTCTGCTTGGGCTATGGATAGTGACACAATTTATTGTGTTGGCCTCAACCAGACATTTGAAGTAAGTATGCAGATGTTGTTGGACTGTTAAATAGTGGTAATCTACAGAAATGAAATATCCACTGAAGAACCAACCTTGAAGTCCATTTGTTTCCTAATTCAAACTGCAGATGATAAATTAAAAACGTTTGTGTAGGCTGCATTTTCCTAGTTTTTCTGTTCTTCTTGTTGCCCCTCTGTGGTTGTCTGACTTCCTCATTACCACAAGAATTTGTACTGTGCAAGTTCTGGGGGCCCTTCCTGAGCAACAGTTCTCATCATTGCTTCTTTAAAGGGATGGGGAAATATATGACATGGCAGGTATATTTTAAACTCCTCATGATACTGCATGCATTTCAGCTGAACAGTTGATTACCAAATGTGTTAGAGGAATGGAATGAAATCCACGACTTCTTAAACATTTATTGAATAATTCTGTGAGAACTCATACATGTTTTTTTTTTTTTTTTCTAAACTTTGAAATGGTCAGGAAAATGAAAATATTTCAGGTTTCTTGCAAACCCGAAGCTTTCTAGACTGTGCTGCTACTCAGGAAATCATGGCAATAAATCATATCTTATTTACGGCCAAAAAAATAATAAAAAAAATAGAGGCATGTGGCTTTATCTACTTGGAAGTAGCTTTGTACTTCTAGGCACTTCTTTGTACTTCCATTGTTTTATGTGTATCACCATGAAAAGGGGAATGCTACTTCCTTTCCAAGATGGTCTGAAATGGCAACAGTTTTCACTCTCCATCCTTGAAGAGCATCATCTGAATACAAATGTGAATTCTACTTGCTTTTTGTGTTCATATCTAAAATTGAGCAGGTTCTTAAATTATATTTCTTGTCAGGATAACATCTCTCACTGATTCCTTTCCAGTTTTCAGACATGTTTATGCTCTGGTATATACTCATAGTTGGGCTTTATTTGTATTGATGGGACAGACATTAAGAACCAGGAGTGTAACATTTATAAAGTGAAAGACTTGCAGTAGCATTTCATGGTAGCTATTTCTTTGTGAAGGTTGAATTATATTCCTTACGAGCAGTGTCCCAGTGTCCTGGCTGTTGGGTTCACAGCTTCGTAATTTTCTACAGCCTCCACTGGCTAGAAGTATCTTCTAAGATATTGCCATGTAAATGGAGATCAGAATAGATCCATCAGATGAGGTAATGTTGTTCTAGCAGTTTTTGAATCAGTCTTCTTTAGAAATGCATTGTGTTTAGGCTGGAACCTTTAAAAAATAAATTTGGGAAACTGAAGAGTTTAAATAATCACTAATGTCAATTTTTATATTATGCTGAGGCTTAGACTTGCTCAGAAAAGTGTTGAAAACTACTGTTTGTTTCCAAGACCTTTTTCACTTGTGTTAAAAAACAGAATCTTCTTATTTCCATGGGATGTAGCAAGGGAAACAATAAAGAAAAGATGCTGAAAACATGGTTGATTTTTTCAACTTTAGATTTTATTTTAGAGCACATAAAAATAAATAATAGTAATTAAAAAGTGACTCTAGGATTTGTAGTATTACAGATAAGTACATTGATTTGCATGGAGTTGTGCTGGTATTTTTTGTTTCATCTGTGAAAGTTCTGTGATGATTTCTGGTGACTTTTTTTGTAGTTCTTTTCAGATGTTTGCTACAATATTAGAGACAAGCATTTTTCCACTAAGACTCTTAAGGACTGTAAATGAAGACAGATGATTGTAAATTGGCATTTATCTACCTGAGACTTTCTTTTAAGCAACCACATTCAGTATGAGTATTTAGGCATTTTAAGTTTTGTATGTGTGTGTGAAAAAGTGGGGGAGGTTTTGGTTATTGTGGTTAATTGTTAGTTAACTACTGGAGTGCAGCCCAAAACAAAGTGCCTTAACCTTCTACTGTGGGAGTTTGTTTGCAGTTGAATTTTATATCTGTTTTCTGTTCTTGGAAACTTTTTTTTTAGTTCAATAAAAGAACTCCCATAGAGACAGATGTGCTGATTGTTCTTGATTAAAACTAAAAAAAAAAAACAAACAATAACAAATTAGTTAGCAAGAGGTTTGCTTCTGGAAACTTCATAGGTCCAGAAGAAAAAAAAAAATCTCTGAAGTAGTATTTGTTCACCACAATGGGGTAGATGTACTTTAGTTCATTGTCTGTGCTAACAGAAAATAGTCAGAATGGTATGTGTTGGAAGATACACTCAAAGTATTCTTTCCACAATTTTTTTACTTTTGAACCATAAATATGTAATATTTCTCCTGTTAGCTTGTTCCTGTCATTTTATTTATATATATTTTTTGGCACTGCAAGTTGTCCCTCCCCTTTCTTGTCTTGTGATTAACTTGTCTCAAATTTTCTAACTCCAATCCAACTTTCCATCCATGCTGTGAAACTTTTTTCCCCCTGTAGTGCTTTTCTCCTTTCATAATTTTTCTCTTTCCTGTCTTTGTCAGCTAATGCTGAGCATATGGCATACTTTACATTTAAATCTACACATCTATGACTGTAATAGTTCATAATAGAGGCTCATGTGGTGGGGAAGAGGATATGCTGAGTCCAAACTAAAGGCTTCTGCCTTCTGTTCTGAGGCCATGGTGGTTTACATTGGTAAGCCTTCCATATCTGCAGTTAGCTGGAAAGTAAAGCAGGCAGAATGCCATTAATGTTTATAAAAATGTAGGCTAAGGAAAACCTTTTTTTTTTTTGTCTGAAAATAATTAAGGATATGTTTACCTTCAAGATGGCATGTAAGTAGAATTGGTAACTAGCAGCTTTATTCCAGAGTACCCAGGTCACTGGTTCAGCACTGTATGCTATGGCACAGGAACAACAGGAACAGTAAAGTTTCCTCCTCTCTTCTCTATGCTCATTATTCCCCTGCTGCCAATGTAGGCAGCAGCAGAGCAAAGGTAAAGTATGCCAAGTACTATGCATGCTTGTTCTCTTTTAAGATGTGATAGTAATAACCAGGGCTTGTTGGAAATCTACTGTAACTCACCTGGGAAAAAAAAAGGGAGACTGAACAAGTGGGAAAACACATCTTCCCCTGACCCTGCCTCAGAAACTATTAACAATGACACCTTTCATGCTTTTTCTCCAGGGAGATGGCCAACCTTAATTTCTTTCTCTCAAGTTATCTCCTTGAAACTGTAACTTCTAGTAGCTCAAAGGCTTTTGACTTGCGTATTGTAAAAACAGTATTTCTTCTACATATAGCACATTCTCACAATTGACACTTCACAGAAGTAATGAGAACGCCACCAGTATCTACTCCATCTGTTTCTTATCACAAAGAAGATTTGATTTCACAGTAAGGCACCTTTTTCATACAGCCTGTTGTTCTATCTTAACAAATACTTGAAAACATTCTTCAAAGTCAGCCTTACCTGCATGCACTTGAGCTTCTAAGTTTATTTATTTTTTTAATTATTATTATTATTTGTTTTTTAGGGCTGGGAAGGAAGCTTAGAATCCATGTAAGTAACTTCCCTGAAAACAGGCAGGGTGAAGGAAGTACTCAAACTCCCCAACACAAAACAATTGTAGAACCCAGGAACACTTACCTGCCAGCTTCTGAACTTGAATCACTACCAAACTACTTCAAAGGGAAGCAGCACCACCAGTGTTTTCCTGTCCTGAGAAGGCACCACCAACGTAACTAGCTCATAGAATCTCTAAAACTATTTCACAGAGATAGTGGAAAACACGAAGAAAAAGCAGCCTACTGGAGAGCACGGAGTCCATTTCACCAGGACAGTAGAAAAGCACCCTAGGTAACCTGAACCTCAAACTCCCCTGGGGAGACAATTCCTCCCATAAGTCCTCATGCTTCCTATATAGCAAGGGTCAAATGATCCCCACCTGGCAGATTTCACTTCACAAGGGTGAAGCCAAGAGACTTTGTGGAATAGGCTCATCTACCTGGCTTCAATGTTTTAAGGTCAATTGCTCCTTATCACTAATAGAAATAACCTGACAAGGGGCTTAGTGGTTAGAGTTGACCTAATGAATTATTTACAAAAGGTGCGTAAGGGCCATATTTCTGCTAGTCATTCTGTGAGGAAAATTAGTACAGAGCCTGTTAAAATAAGACAAGTAAACACAAATGAAAGAAATAAATAAAAGAAAAAAGAAAATTATCTAAAAGGCAAAATTGCCGTCATAGATTTTCACCTGTCTAGTCATGACAGATAAAGAATATAGCAATCAGAAAGACTTTTCTTGACATTAATGTTATTTAAACTTGCTTTTCTGAGATCTCTTCTTTATGCGGGACTTTTCGAAATCTAGTGTCATGACCTCTGACTGCAGTATTTACTTTGGCTGCATACAAACTATCATGTCTAAATGCCACGATCCGGATCCTCACTCCCTATTCAGGTCAAGGACGGGGCTGAAAGTTTTGGCTTTAATTTGGTTACATGCCTACATTGCTGTTTTCTGACATGTCGTGGGTAGAAGATTTGTTGGCTTGGAGGAGCTTCTGTGCACATGGCTTTTAGGCTGCAGCGAAAGCGTTCCTCTAGATCTGGAATTTTGAAGATGGTCACAGTCTCCAAGCTCAGAGCCAATCATGTATTAGTCTCACGCAATTGACTTTTGTGTTCCTCGCCCTAGCTGTTCCTTCACCTCCTCTTCACATACAAGGACACACCTCTCTTTCCTGCTCATTCATTAATAAACAAACCAGGATAGATTAAAACCTCTTTCTTTTTTGGAAGTTGTCTTGCAACAAAGATCCTTTGGTGACTGAAGGGTCGAAGAATAGCCCCAGGTGTGCTTCATGTCGCCCTCAAATATATGGTGCTGCCAAAGCTGGAGTTTTCTGCTCCAGCTCTTGGGAGGCTTGGAGCAGTCCCTGGCTTTTTTGGGGAGGCTGGCAGTTGTGGGAGAGACTCAGGGGTTTGGTGGGGCTTCAGAAACCAGGGAATCATGTCATGTTCTTGTTTCCCTCCTTCCCCACTCTATTTCTTTCTGCTGGTAAACCCTTGAAAGAGCCCACCTCTTGTTCGTCTCTTGTTCATCCCTTTCTCTCTCGTTCATCTCTCATACTCAGTGGCATTCAGCTGCTTGTCACCAAAAAAAAATTAAAAAATTTTAAAAAAGAAGAGAAAACAAAAGAAAAAAAGAAAAGGAAAGAAAACAAGACACAAACCAAATCACCAACAATAACTATTAATTCCTCTGCACTCCGCACTGTGCATTACAACAAATCCCAGCTGGGCTAGGGCCTTTGAGAAAGGACTATATATATTTCTCTCAGAGGTGTGAATGGTATAGGATAGTGGCTATTTCCACTTAGGGAGTAGTATTGGACAGTATTAGATGTTGTTTTGAAGAAATTAAAAAGAGGATGTTTGGCAACACCATCATGGGGGGTGGATTTTAACTCAAAAAGGATTTTTCGCCAAGAAAACATAGAATTTTTGAAAATAACCTTAAGACAACCTTTGGCAGTTAAACAACATCTCAATTGGGTAAGAGGCTAATTGAAAAAAAAATAAATCTTGTAATGTTTTAAATGTGTTTATCCAATCTGACTTAGACCTGGCAGTATTATAAAGTTTCTGCGTCCTGGCCCGTATTGGGGGAGAATAAGGGAGGAAGAGAGGAATAAAAATGGCAGCAGCATCTTACTTAATTACTGATTAAGATCACAGGTAGCATTTGAGCTGTTTGTGGGACATATGAAGTAGAAAAGTGCAGTTTTATCCTTGTATGTGCCTCTCTCTAACCACAGATGTATATAAAATGTGTGTATTTCACTGATTGTTGTTTTTCTCACTGAAGATAACTTCAATCAGCCTGATGATCATATTCTGATTTCCTCATCGGGGCAACCTCCTGGATCACAATGTTCCTCTCACAAGACTCAGTGTTGTGGAAATTCCCTTTACTTAGATGCAGAGCAGATTCTTTCTTCCCCTAAATGCTTCTGGTTTGCCATCAACCAAGTCTTTTCAAGCATGAGTACAGAGTACTTCTGAGTAGGAGGGGAAGGGGAGCAGAGGTTTTACAGACTGTATAGACTCAGCTGTGAAAGTTGTTATTTTTGACCTACACTGAACATCTTCACCTGTATTTCATTACAGAATGTGGGATGTATCCACCTGCAGATTATTATAAATGTCCTGGTGAGGAAAAAAAAAGGCTTTTGAAATGTGATGAAGTTTGGTTACAGATGGTGCATGCCTGCATGCTCCTTGGGACAGGGGCTTGTAATGGACGAAGGGAAAAGAGCTTGCTGCAGTAGCTCCAGCTGACATACTCCTTGGGCCAAGGGCTGTCTTGCAGCCAAAGAGCCCAGTTTACTTATACTGTTTACTGGGAGGAAAAAAAAAAAAAAAAAAAGCGCTGTAGAATAACACAAGAAACACTTTGCAGAGTCACGCCAGCAGTCAACTGAGACAGGCATTTTGCCCTCAACAGTGGCAAGAGGAGATTCTGAATGCCCATCTGTTGAGATGGACATCTCAACAGCAGTGCTGACAGATTCAATGGGCATCTGGGCTGGTTCTCTGCTTGCTGAGGCAGCTGGATAGGTCCCTGCTATCTGCTCCCTTCTGTTCCAGCTTTGGGCAGGTTGTTCTGTCATCATGGGGAAGGGTGTTATTTCTGAGAGCTCAGGTGGATGTCCAAGCTGAAGCCAGCCTTGCTTTGGTGCTGCACCAACAGCTTCTCAAAGGTGCTGGCTCTAGCTGTGCCTCTTGTTGCCATCAGCAAAATCCACCTTGGCTCTTGCACCATGGCCAGACAACTTCTCTGCTGTCACCATCATGTAGGCTGCTCATTCAGTGTCTCAGGTCTGATCCTGTACTTGTCATCCTTACAGCTTCCTCAGGTGCTCCGTAAAAGGCTAGGAAATGGAGCCAAGTGCAGGCAAGGTGCTTTGCTTTTCCATCTCCCAAACAAATGTCAGCAGGGAGTATGCACGTTTGCAGTTGTTGAGCTATGGCTAAATCAGATTACAAATATTTATGTCCAGCATTCAGAATGTGAAACCTGAGCTCCATTGAAACCCCAGAATCGAGAAAACATGCTCTTGTCTAAACCCTGAAGTTTGGTTATGCTTCCTCTTCCCCTCAGTAGCAACAAACAAAACGTGATACCTGCCAGGTTTTGTGCAGCTTGTTTAGTTTATGTCCTGTAAGCCTTATAAGCTGCATGGAACAGAGATCATTCCTGTTTAGATATAATTATGCTGAGTTGGTCTGTTGTTTTTACACAGTTAAACATTACACAGTTAACCTCCCTCAGAAGGGAGATGGGGATGTCTTTCCTTATTAAGGTGACTTTGGACACTGAGAGTTATTAAAATATTCCCCTTTGCTCTTGAAGGAAACATCTTTCTTCGAAGGTTCTTGGTTGACAAACACGCAATATAAAATCACCAGGGAAATAAATGCCTGCAGACATCACATTGACACAGCCATCCAGTGTAGCTGAGTACTGGGAGAGGTGTGACACTTTTTCCCTCTTCATCTGGTGTAGTCTGACTGGTGTTTATGCTCTGGGCTTGCTGGCTTGGACTGTCCGGCTCACACTTGCTCCAAGGCTGCCCCTTCTGTTGTACCAGCACAGCTGTGAAGTTGGCCCAAGAACTAAACCAACTGAAAAATAACTACGGTTTTCCTGTTCCTCTTGGCCAGTTATTTCTTAGGCAGATCTATTTTCTGAAGGTCTGCCATCTAGGAAAATACAAAGTTTTTGTTTTGTTTTGTTTTGTTTTCTAGTACTGAAAAGGCAGGGAAGTCAAAGTGATTGGTTAGGATAGCATGAGAAGTACTGCTCCTAAAGTATGGCTTTGGGAGGGTTAAATGCCTGGGTGATGTTCTGTCCTATCGTGGCCACACCATTTCTAGCACTCAAGCTCTACACACTGAAGTGTCGTGCCAGGAACACATTGTCTGATATAACATCTCCCTTATCTGGTCCCTCATTTGGGTTTGGGGGATTTTTTTCCATGCATTGCATCTGATAGACTTTTAGTTGCCTTGGTCAAGGGATTGAATGAAAAAGGTTATAAGCCACAGGGAGCAGCATGTTCTAGGACACCAGTATCAGATGAGGGGTATGTTTTGCAACCCACACAACTTTTCTTGTTTTGCTACCAAGTAAGCTTCAGCACAATTTTAGTGCTGGCAATCCAGTTCATTAAACTGAAATAAATGTCAGATTTTATGAAAAGAATAGCAGTACTGTAGCACTCCTTGCAAAAAAGACGTTGCAGCAGTAGGAAGCCTACATGGGTTCCTGGGGAAGCCAGACTTGGAAGAGATATCCAATAGCAGGTGAATGAACAGACAAATTTTAACAGGCTCAGGGATTTCCTGGTACTGAGAGCAACTGGAAACTAGGAGAGTGCTGTGGAGGAGTGATGGTGTACGCTGGCCCTGATCTTACTCTTTACTTTTCTTAGTAGTCATTTCTGCAGAAAAAGTACTGAGATAGATGGTGTGAACCTGCACAGCTGTTTTCATATTCCTATGACTGGAAGTATAAAAACATGACAATGATGGAGCTTGCTCTGTCATTCCTTCAGTTCGCTAACACCACTGTAGACATTCTTTCATATCTTTTTTCATGTAATTTATTAATGGTCTTATTCCACAGATATCAAGTCTTACAGGAAATCCTCTTGTATGAATAGTAAACTCTTCAAAATTTGTCATCTGTTTCTTCTGTCTGTCACTACCTGTTCCACTGTTTCAACAAAGTCTGCTGTCATTGTCCATTACATTGCATCAACAGGCTTCACCATTGCTTTTTATCCCTCTGAGAATTTGTCATTCTGCCATTATTTCAGTCACCTAAATAGCTATTTTTCGACTCAAGATGTGAGTTTTCCAGTGTTTGTAGCTTTTTTTTTTTTTTCTTTGTCTTTTCAACCTTTAATGGACCATCAGATGAAACACCGTTGGTGAAAATCATCTGGAATCATTTGTGTAGAGCAGGCTCTTTTGTCATCATTATTCTATTGTATTAGCCTTTGAGATATAAATATTTATTTTCTCTTGGTGCAGATGATGCTGTTCCAGCTTCACATTGGATATTATTTTTTGATTTAAACTTCTCACTTCTCATTAATTTACTGTGATTTCTGTCATAAGATGTTGACTCTTTCCAAAAATATTGCCCAACAGTGAGATCACTTGGCTCTGACATATATAAAGAAAGAAAAAAAAGAAAATAAAATAGGATTTGGAACTTCCCAGACTTTTCTATTGCCCTGTTGTAGGGAGATGCATGAACTAGATAGAAATGTTCCATAGTGTTTGGAATGAAACACAAACTGTTATGGTGAATACTACTTATAACTTCCTTAAATTGCACATTTTAAGCTATAATGGTAGGTGAAATTGACCATAATAACAAAGTGCAGCTGTTATTTAATGGTGGGATTTCCACTGTAGGTTTTGTATTCTCCAAATCAAAAGATCTCCTCTCTCCTCCTCCCAAACTCCACCCTCTTCTCTCCCCCCACCTCCAGGGGGAGAAACTTTCAGGGATGGGGTATCCACAGCTTCTAGAGGTAAACTCTTCCAGGGCCTCACCACCTGCCGAGTGAATAATTTCTTCCTAATATCTAATCTAAATCTCCCCTCTCTTTGTTTAGAAACATTACCCCTTGTCCTATCACTACACTCCTTAACAAATAATCCCTCTCCAGTTTTCCCATAGAAATGCTTTAGGTACTAGAAAGCTGCAATGAGATCTCCCCAGAGCCTTCTCCTTTCCAGGGTACGGTTGGCTTTTTGGGCTGCAAGTGCACGTTGCTAGCTCATGTTGAATTTTTCATCCACCAACAACCCCAAGTCCTTCTCCTCAGGTCTGCTCCCAACCCCCTCATTGCCCAGCCTGTATTCATGTTTGGAATTGCCCTGACCCAGGTGCAGGACCTTGCACTTGGCCTTACTGAACTTCATGAGCTTCACACACAGAATCACACAGAATCACAGAATTTTCTGGGTTGGAAGAGACCTCAAGATCATCGAGTCCAACCTCTGACCTAACACTAACAGTCCCCACTAAACCATATCCCTAAGCTCTACATCTAAACGTCTTTTGAAGACTTCCAGGGATGGTGACTCCACCACTTCCCTGGGCAGCCTGTTCCAGTGCCTCACAACTCTTTCAGTGAAGAAGTTCTTCCTAACATCTAACCTAAAACTCCCCTGGCTCAACTTAAGCTTCATATAGGCCTTCACTGATCTATCAACCACAGAGTTGCTATTCTATTTATGACTACTTTTAAACTCTGTCTTTCCATCCTTTAGTGTATGAATTCGTAGAAGAAAAAAAATACCACTTTGCTAGTGATGTAGAGAGAGATTAAACTGATTTTCTGGTTTTATTTTTTATGATGAACTCCCTTTTCTGCTGAACTATTCAAACTCAAAGTCTGTGTCTGTCCAAAGGTCAGATCTGACACCTAAGGTTTTTCTGGGGCACAAAACCAACCTGACAGAAACTTTATGCTGACTTGACTGTGTAGATAAGCTTTGTGATGGCAGTAGGCAGAAAGGCTGTGCAAAGAGCTACCCAAAAAAGCACCCCCATTCAGAAGACTTCTGGTTATCTGAACTAACTAGGATAATTTAATTTTCATGAATGTAGGACTACTTCTGTAGTCCTGTAACTCCTGCAGAGTTAGAAACATGAGTGCCTTGGGCAATATGTTTGATTGAATTTCTACACACAGGAACAAAAGGGAAAGCGAGAGTCTGATATGCTTATCTAGTCAGCCGCAGAAGGTGAGGACCTCTAAGGCCTTCAGAGGGAGCCCTTCTCCCTAAACTGGCTACTGTTGACCCTTGCTGTTGACTGCATAGGGAAATAATAAAAAATTTCTATTTCCACCCCCAGTCATGTTGTAAGCTGGCTATATATGTTTTCTGAGAATAGATGTTACCAGTGAACTCCCACTCAATTCTTCATTCTCATACTAGCTTTGTGGTCAGAGCAGTCAGTACAAAATACCAAAGCAGATCAAACTAAACCAAATGAAAAACAAGAAAAAAAAAATTAAAAAAAATCTTGCCCTGAAGAATGCGCTCTCTCACAACCTATTTGGACACTTCCTTTTCTTCTGAGGTAGCTGGGCTCTTTTGTGCCTGGTAGTGAAGTTTTGCCTGTTGAAGGAAAACAGGAGGGACCCCAACCCACCTAAGAGAAGTCAGAGTCTCAGAATAAACATTTCATATTAATGTCCATCCCACATTAATTTGGCTAGAGTAAAATTAATTCTTGCCTGTTTTTTTTTTCTTCCACGTGATTTATAATCCACCAATACATAACATCTCAGTTTCAGTGGGCAGGGGGGAGTGTTCTTTCAATGATGTATACACCTATACAGAACTTAGGAGCTGAGTCTTCTGGTTTCTAGATAAGTATTTGGACTGAAAGTCTTCTCTGGGCATTGTGGATTTTTCTCAGTCCGAGTTGTAAATGATTTTACATAGGAGAGCAATCTTTGTCTTGTCCAGAGGATGGGATTCTGAGTGTTTAGAGTACCTGTCTTTAGCACAGAAGAGATCCTGAATGAGTTAGTGTGGTGGTTTTACCGTGCTAGGCAGCTAAACACCACAACCGCTCTCTCACTCCCCCTCCTTAGATGAGGAGGGGAAGAAGTAAAGCAAAGAACAACTTGTGGGTTGAGATAAGGATAATTTAATTAAAGAGAAATAATAATAATAATAATAATAATAATAATAATAATAATAATAATAATAATAAAGCTTCTGCAGCTGTCTAGATACATGGAGACAACTGGGTCAGACAGAGTCTGTCCTATCACATCCACAGCGGTGTGGCACATCTGCACAATTGTTGCTGAGGCAATAAGGAGCTGGCCAGGGAGCATCCTCAGCTCAGTGGCCTAGTCTGTGATCGGTGTGTTATGTACTGCACATAAATGCAATGCCACCTGAGGAAGTCAGACAATTCATGGAAGACACAAGCCTCAAGATCATTACTAAGCTAATCAGAAATACAGAGACAGGCTGTAGCAATCCTCATGTACAGTTACCTGAATGAACAATGCAGGGTGACTGGCAGTTGCTATGGGGTCCAATAAATGGTACACACTGAGTCTGTGGAAGTGCAGAGGACACGAGGGCACACCTGCCATGATTTGTCATTCTTTGCAGGACAGACTTTTGCTGAACAACCCACATGCATTTTTAATAATGTTTTTATCAGTTCTAGTACTTATGCTTCTGCATTAGGAATGTTCATGTACCCTAACAGATACCAACATATGCACAATAGGTAATTAAAAAAAAATATCCTTTCTTGTTTCCTCTTTTAGGTTTGATTTCCTATTGCACTCACAAAGTGCTGAGGGACTGGTTCAAAAAATATCAATATATATTATAAAAAAAAAAAAGAAAAAAAAAGTATAGTGATGCAACCCCTGTAATGGAAGAGCATGGCTCCAGAAGTGTAGCTTACCTGCCACTGAGGAGGACACCCACAGGCCCTAATACCTAGCACAGGTGAGTGAAATGGGTGAGGCTCTAACAGAGCTCAGTGAGGTATTACTAAACTGGCTAGCAGGAAACAAAAAAGATGACTGTGCTGGAAACTCTGTTTCCTTTGGCACTTCAGTGAAACTGAGATTTGGAACAGAAAACTATCTGTTGGCATAAAATAATAGGTTTATTTCCTTAGAAATGAAAAAAAAACTGCTACTAGTTTTTGCTACTCTCAGAGCTCAAAATCCACCAATTTAAGTGGCTCCTCTATGGAGAGTATTTCTCCATATTTTTGCATTTCTTTATATTTCTGAGCCATAAAGAATGAAAATTTGTTACTCTGGAATCTGTTACTGTCCTCAACCATTAAACTTGCCTCTTGCACTCAAGCTGTAGAAATGCAGGGCATTTTTTCATACTTCATTCCCTAGTGTTTTCAACAAATGGCAGTAAATACATGTTTCTATAACATATATTTGAAATTACTGTGATTTTTGAGGTATGTTCACACAAGTTATTTCACTCGTGTAAGAAGATAAAAAATTGCTGTCATCTTTGACCCCAGTAATGCCAGGGCAGGAAGCATGAAGCAATATCATCTGCTTCAAGGCTAGAACAAGTGGGAGGAAGGAAATGAGCTTTTTCAAAAAGCCCAACTAAAGACCTCAAAAGATCAGACCTCCAGGCTCTGCAGGATTTCCAGGTCTCAGGGAAGGAAAACCGTTTTTCTAGCTCTTTGCAGAATTATTAATCACAGCATTTATGAGACGAAATGAAATAACAGACAAAAAAAAAAAAAAAGAAAAGGCAGGGAATTTAAACTCAAAGGAGTTACCTCATTTTTAGTTAGTCTGTTTTGTTTGCTTCCTTATTAATGTAAGAAAATAAGAATTATCATACCAGCTCACACACATATATATGCAAAAACCTCACCTAGGTCTTTATCCTTTTGCTAAACAAAACCACGACGGGAAAAAAAAAAAAAAAAAAAAAAAAAAGACCAAAACCGAAAAACAGACAAAGGGGAGGATGATGAACCCTGTTAGTCCTTACCAGTGTCAATCAATCTTATGGGATGGATGTCCTCTGTATAAAGTAACTTCTCCAATGGCATCTTAAACGTTGATCAATGTATCTTTTCTTCCTAAGTTCATGTCATAATTTGGAACACATTTGTGTATCCATTTTGGCAACTTCATGCAGCATCAAATTTCATCTTTATTTATGTGAAAGAGTAGCTTTCTCTGTTTTAACCATGTGGTGATAATTTCCCTATTTCTTTTATCATGAAAGGTACTGAAAAGTCATTCCCTGTGTAATTTTTCCTCATGCTAAAAGTCCTCTCTTTTCATATGCGGAGAGTGCCAGTCTATTTGTTTCATCCTTGCAGCAGAAGTCCTCTGCACCTCTGATAGCCTCACCACTCCTTTCGGTAACATTTGTGCTGTTACATCCTTTTTGTCATTGGTGACCAGAATTGCATCCAGTGCACAAGATAAGAATATGTTGCATCAGTATAACATTTCCTGTTTTGTTCTTTATTCTTTTTCTAATAACTCCTCACAATCAATTTGCCCACTTGGCAGCTGCTGAACATCAAGCTGTTTTCAGGAGAATAAATAAATAAAAACAAGTGCAAGATGTCATTCCCAGGTTGTGGAAGCTGATAATTTTCTGTGTGTTGGTAAGACCATTTGTCTGAGAATAGTGCTTTGTGTATATCAATGGCCAACAACACCAAGCACAAGAAAACTAGAGAACACCTAATTTCATGGGGTACCCCATGAACATTTGAACACACTGTTCATAAACTGCCTCACTGATGCAGAGCTGACCAACGGACTGGCATCATGTTTCAATTAGTTTCACCAGATCTATGAAACTTCCAGCATCTGGGAACTAGGGTTATTTATGTATGGCTGTAGGTAGGGTTATTTAGTATGGCTGTCAGGCTCTGGCATGGGGTGAGGCTGTGATGTAGTGAGGGGAGGAGAGAGATGTACCTGCTCACATTGTACAACACACAGCATGCTCTTCACTGCTGATGTGGGAGGTTTGGGGTAAATTTGCCTCTGCAGGCTGTTGAGCGAAAAGTTTATGAATGGTTTGGCCAGTGGTCACAGATGCTGAGAGCAGTAAGATCTCTAGTAGTTGGGCAGGCTGCCTGACAGGAGTGATTGACAGCTGTAGCTTTTGAAGGTGGAGATGTTCTGCTGTGGGCTGTGGAAAAGAGGTAAAGCAAAGATGTTTTTAACTGAACACTTTTAGCTAAACAGATACTAACTGAATTCTATTCTGTTCAGAAATTAGGAGTTTGACCTTGCGGTGAATACAAAGATGAGCAATTGATACACCAAGACTGTGTTATGCAGGAAGAGTAGGCATGGTGACCATGAATGAGCAAAAATAACTCCTTTTAGAGTGATGGGAAAAGAAATGTGCTTCCTGAAACAGCACATCTCCCAAGAAGACTTGCAGTAAGTCCTGTGGAGAGCTGCAAGAAGGTGCTTTCAGAGGAATTTTTGGTTAGTGAAGGGACAGAAGGAAGGATGTATTAATTTTATATTTTCATGGTGAAAGGAACAAGAAATTCCCCAAACTCCTTGCAACTGACCAAGCCAGATGCTTACATTTCTATAACAATCAGCAAAATCACTGACATATTCTATCCTAGTTTCCATATAACTAGAAGTTGGAAATCAGGGTCAAAGAAGGTTTTACTGCTCATAGCCCTCCCTATGTTGATAAGTGTTTTAATGTCTAAGGAGAAGAACAAATTTCTGAACACTAGCAGAGGATGTCCAGACACTTGGGTTAACATCTGGATACTACAGTTACAGAAAAAAAAAATAATAAAGTGTTGTTGTTGTTTTCTATTTTGGAAAAAAAAAAAAAAAGAGTTGGGTGACATTTCTTTTTCACAGGAAATGTTCTGGCTTTCATGGAAAACCTTGATTTCCTTTCCAAAATGCTTAGAACTTTTAGGGAGTGGAAACTCCGAGTGGCAGCCAGATCTGATGCTAAATACAGTGAACCAGTTCTCATAAAAAAAAGGTTTGTCTAAAAACTCAGTCCATAGCCTATAGGTAAAACAAAACATTTTCTCAAATAGCAATATTATTAAAAATATAAATAATTATTAAAACTAAAGCTCTGTTCCTACGTGCTGTCGATATGTTACGATCCTTTTTTATCAGTAAGACATTCACTTCCAGTAATTCATATACATTTAGAAACAAACAAGGCTATTTATATGGAGTCACTATAAACTGTATCATTTGTCAACAAAGATATTAAACGACTTTTCAAAGAATCCCAATTTGGTTCAGTCTTGTAAAGTAGGAAGAAGTGTGTCATTCCCATCCAAGTCACAATTTCCAGTATATGATATATTTATAGAAGTTTCTTCCTAAGAAATAGTGTGGAAGAACTCTTTATTTTCAGGGAAGAAGTCAGATATGAACAACAATATACTGATTAACTTTCAATTTCAACAATAATGGGAAATAGAGAAAGTGCTGCACAAGAGGTTAGGCATTTGCTGTTACACTAAGCAGTAACCTCTTGGATCAAGTTGTCTTTAAATTAAAACTGGAAGATTTAACTTGGGTATATCTTGTCTTTGTTCTGGACCTGTTTCCTAAAATTATTTGGACACAGGATGGTTGATTCATTCAGCTTTGCTTTTGTGGATAAACTTTGGATAGGTTTCTTGCCCAAAGATATTTGCCTGCTCAGACTCACTTTTGTCTCTGTCCTGTAAAGCAGTGTGGCATCCAATGCAGCTTGACAGGACCACTGGTGGGAACAGAAGACCCTGGGAGCTCAGCGTAATATTTTTATTTCCATAAAAAGCAACAGATGTACTGCAACAATCCTCTCTGGTTGCTTTTGTGGTCTTTTTATGGGGATCCTGCTGGTGACCCGATCACATTCAGAACAGCTGCTGCTATTTTCATTCTGGCTACGCTGTTTTCAGCCTCCTTAGGATGGCAGTTCAACTGCTTTCTGTCTGGGACAAGGCATGGAACACAGAAATTGAGAACTTTGTTGTAAAGGGAATCTGGTTTTAAGATGCAAAGGTAATGGTGTTAAGATTTTTGTTTGAACAATATCATCCCTAGCCTGACAGCCGTAACTACCACTGTCAAGATTTTATAGAAACTGCTGGTGATCAAAGGACTTCCCAAGTAACATATCAATGTGCAAACCAGAGGCAAATATGTGCCAACCACATTAAAAAAAAAAAAAAAAAAAAAAAAAAAAGGCACACAATTCTTGGACAATTCTCTCTTTCAAGATACTCTCACCTCCATTTTGTATCCTCTGAACTTTAATACACTATTTAGCAATTACAGGAGAGCTGAAAGCCTGATAAGAAACTTAATAGCTGTGCCTTAGTGGGATGGAGGAGATCGATGAGTATGATGAAAATGCTATTGGCTCTGTAACATTTAAATTGCCATTAAGCCTTTTCTGTCCACATTCATGTCCTCATTTACTGTTGCGTGGGACCCTGCAATGCAATAATCACGTGGTCTATCAGTCACCCAAAGTAGCCCCCTGACTCAGTGTCGTGATAGAACTGAATGACTAATGATAAAGACCAGGGACAACTCTTACCTTGGGGAAAGATGAGTCCAGTCCCATCAGAATATCTACAACCCTTGAAAATTTTTCCGAGTCTTACTTCCCTTTTTACAGAAAGAATGCGATGGACTGTGTTGGGTTTATGTGACAAGGCTTTGGCAGCGGTGGGTGTGTTGGAGTGTCCTCTGTGAGCAGAGCCCAGCAGCAGTCCCATGTCAGATCAGAACCAGCTCCATCTGGCTCCAATGGGGACCTGCCGCTGGCCAGAGCCGAGCCAGGGAGCAACACTGGGTGGGCTGCGGGGACAGCAGATTGAAGGAAAACCTGATGTGCAACAGCAGCTGGGAGAGAGGAGTGAGAAGCAGCCCTGCAGCCCCCCAGGTCAGTGCAGCAGGAGGGCAGGAGGTGCTCCAGACAGGCAGCAGCAATTCCCCTGCGGCCTGTGGAGAGGTCTCTGGTGGAGCAGGCTGTCCCCCTGCAGCCCATGGGTCCCACATGGAGCAGATCTCCACGCTGCAGCCCCCCCATGGGTGGAGGAGCCCCTGGTGGAGCAGGTGGATGTGGCCTGGAGGAGGCTGCGGCCCATGGAGAGCCCCCGCAGGAGCAGGCCCTGGGCCGGAGCTGCAGCCCATGGAGAGGAGCCCATGCAGGAGCAGGGGGTCTGGGGGGAGCTGCCGCCCACCCGTGGGGGACCCGTGCTGGAGCAGTTTGCTCCTGGGGGATGGATGGACCCTGTGGGACGGAGCCATGTGGGAGCAGTGCTTGAAGAGCTGCTGCCTGTGGGCAGCCCCCATAGGATCAATTTGGGAAGACTGGCATCCCGTGGGAGGGATCCCATGGGGAACAGGGGCAGAAAATGACTGTGAAGGAGTGGTGGAGACCAAGTATTAGGGACTGACCATAACCCCCATTCCTCATTTTCCTGTGTCACTCAGGGGGAGGAGGTAGAAGAGGGTGGATGTGGGGAAGGTGGGAAGTTTTTTTTTTTTTTTTTTTCTTTGTGTGTGTGTGTGTGTGTGTGTGGTGTTGGTTTTTTGTTTGTTTGTTTGTTTGTTTCATTTTGTTTTTAGTTTCTCACTGCCCTAGGAGTTGGAGTTCTTTTGAGAAGGGGGAATGAGAGAGCAATGTGGTGGAGTTCAGATGCCCATCAGTGTGAAACCACCACATGCACATGCAAGCCCCGGGCAAGGTGCCAAAATGCACAGGAAAAAGAAAGTCTGCACGCTCAGTAGGGTGGATCTCCATCAACTAAAAAACATGAGACCTACTGTGGGTATGGGCACACATAACAGCAGCTTCCCCTGCCAGTCTGCCATTTGATGGCTTTCTGACTCATCCTCAAGAACTCTATGTAGTATAACCTTCTCTGCCAGGGTCACTTCTGTCCAGATGTCCTCTACGGTGGGCAATGGCAGTCTGCAAGCAGGCTGTAAAAAAAATACACACCAATTATTTCCTGGCTTATACAGACAAGTATTAGACTATCACATCTGTAAGCTAAGCACATGTTTTTGGAGCAGAGTGGATCTTGGTGTTGCTGAGTTGCTGTTTACCTATCTTGGCTTTTTATCTCAGGATTTTATTTTTCTCATGTCATCATTTTTTTTTTTTGTCTTGAACTCTTGAGCTCCTATTATCATCTCAATAACATCATTTGAACTATATTTTCACTTTTCTTATCTAGCATGGCTTTAACTTGTGTACTTTTCACAGCTCAGGAGTAATTTTGCAGGCACAACTGAGTTAAGTTCATACAGCCATGCAACATCAAAACAGCCATTGGATCATAGCCAGCTGAGTCACAAGGCCATTGACTAGTGTTGGTAGAGACCGGTGGAGCCGTCTACTGCATCTTGTTATCAGTCACAGATTTATCTTTATGGAAAGTCTGGTGGCAACTCCACAAGGTTCTCAGCAAGCTATTGCAGTGCTGCGCTTTTTTTTTTTTTTATTTCTTTTTTTTTTTCCTCCGCTGTCTTACCCAGCTATTCCCTGCTTCAGTTTAAGCCCATTACTTCTTGATTATTTTTTTTTTTTTGGCGGACTGATGATTTTCTTGCTCATTGGACTGCTATGCATACAGTCTACCAAAGGGGTATGATGCACATAACTCCTTAAAGGAATTTTTCCTTTTTTTTTTTTTTTTTTTTTTTGTAAACACATTTTTCCACATTTATACTGAACAGATTTTTTTTTTTTTTTTTCCAAGCTGGGGGTTGTGGTTTAACCTGGCAGGCAGCTAATTATTACACAGCTGTTCACTCACCACCCACTGGCCTCAGGGGAGAGAAATGAAAAAATGTGAAAATTCGTGGGTTGAGATAAAGGCAGTTTAATAAGAAGGAAGGGAAAAACAATACGAAACAGAAAACAGAAAACAAAACAAGTGATGCACAACACAATTGTTCACAATCAGCTGACCGATGTTCAGCCAGTCCCTGAGCAATGGCAGCCACCCCCCATGCAGCCAACTCCATGTAGTTTTCTTGCTGAGCATGACACCATGTGGTACAGGATATCCCTTTGGTCAGCCTGGGCTAGCTGTTCTGGCTGTGACCCCTCCCAGCTCTTGGTGCACCCCCAGCCTCCTGGCTGGCAGGGCAGCACGAGAAGCTGAACAACCCTTGGCTCTGTGTAAGCACCGCTCTGCATCAACTAAAATGTCAGCAAATCAGTGTTATCAGCAATATTGTCATCACAAATCCAAAACACAGCACCATAGAAGCTACCGGGGAAAAAATTTACCCTATCCAACCAAAAACAGGACACTGGATCAAAAATAGCAAAGCATTCAACATTGATTGTGACTTCTTACAAAAGCTGCAGGATGGCTTTTGCTCAGCTGCTAACTTTAATCTATAGCCATGAGCTCAGTTCCACACCTGCATCATGATCTGGGAATGAACTGGGCTTGAAGAATGGTCTATGGGATAAAGGACTCTTCTGAGGTCTGGAGCAATATTGTCAGCATCTCTGATTTCACTTTATTACAGATCTAATTCTACATTCAGGCAATGGAAGATATCTTCAACTGAAGGTATTTAACTTTATCCTAGAGTGACCTGACATGTCATGGTGAGAGGAGGCTGAATATACACTGAATGCAGATAATTTACTGTGTATTTTCTGCCTGAGTCTCTAAGGAATGGCATGAGGAAACAGGGAAGGCCTTGATGCTGATGAAACTCCACGAATCTTAGCAGGAAGTGGTTTGTCAGCTTTTCAAGCTATCGATCTTTAACAGACGCTGACTGGTTGACCAAAGCACTGTGGGATTTCATTGTTGCAGAATGTCCATATGACACTTTGCATTTTCTGTGTCATATGGAAAGTGCAGCCTCTAGACTGTTATAAATTAGACCACACAATTTACTGGTCTATTGAAATTATTTTATTAATCAAGTAAGCAGACACAAGCAAAACAGCGCTGGGCGGCTGGGGAGTCTCCGCTCCGCAACAGCACACACCTTCCCTTTCCAGGGTAGCTATTTTATAGCAGTCGAGTTCCAGCTTATCGAGACCTATTGAACTGGCTGAGGCTGCGCAGTTTATTGTTGAGAGGGGGGGTCGTTGTTCCTCTGCTGGTGTTCACACGTTGTGCTCGTATTCAGGTGGGGGTAATGAAGCGGCAGACAGGATGTCTGGTTTCACTCAAGGATGTGTATCCAATACTCCCTCCTGTTATCTGCTTGCTTTAATCCTCCCCTTTACCAAGGCCGTTAATTTGTACAACCTTATCTCTTCAGCAGTTTCTCCAAATTCCTCAAAGACAATGAACAAACCCCCCACTAATTTATCACAATCCCTCCTTTTTCTTTTTCTAACATATTTTGTTCATTGAATTTTTGCAATATTTGCTTGCTGAGCATTAAAGTTTCTGTGTCTTCCTTCTCCTGCTCAAGAAATTCATACTCAGCACGCACGAGCATAAGATGAGCTGCCTCTAATCGGCTTTTCACAATTGCGATTACTCGATTGAATATACATGGTCCAAAAGTCAGTGCTAATATTAATAACAACAAGGGCCCCGCTATGGTTGATAGCAGGGTAGTAAGCCAAGGTGAGTAATTAAACCAGGATTCATACCAATTCTGACGAGCTTCATTTTCCTTTTTGCGTTTTTCTAATCCTTCCCTCAATTTAGTCATTGTATCTCTTACCACCCCAGTATGATCTGCATATACACAACATTCTTCACGTAGGGCTGCACACAGTCCTCCTTGTTGTAAGAAAATCAAATCCAACCCTCTACGGTTTTGGAGTACCACTTCGGATAATGACCTAACCGATTTTTCCAGAGCTGTTATTGATTGCTCTATACGGGCCAGATCCTCATCTACGGCAATGCGTAGAGAAGTAAATTCCTGGCTTTGTTTTATCAGGGAAGCAATTCCAGTTCCTGCACCTGCAGCCCCAAGGGCCATTAAAGTGGCTAAGGTGACAGCTGTAATAGGCTCCCTCTTTACCAGATGGTATTCAGTCACTGTGTGATAGGTATACATATACTCTTCAGTGTGGTATAGAATCCTTGGTATAATGACCACCTGTACACAAAAATCATGAGATATGCTAAACAATTTTAAAGATAGGCAAGGAGTGACTCCCAACAATGAACATACCCACCTAGTATTATTTGCAGGAATTAACCATTTGTGTGTTTGGTCCATTTTTTCAGTGGCATGGCATAGATCATTTTTATCTCTTGGAACTGTGCCGATACATCTACCTTTTCCCGTAACTTGAGTCAGAGTTATCCCGATTTCCTGACCCCAACTGCACTTGGAAGGATTTGACTCATTTGAATATTCAGGCCCCCCCATATCTCCTATAGCTTCATAATATGGGGGCTTAACACTTACACATAGCCAGCATCCTTCAGTTATCTCAGGATTAGTTTGATTTAGTACCTGGAAACTAGCATTTATAACTTTCCACATACTACTCTCGGGTACAACCCCTTTCCTTTTTACAATGCTAGGAAGCAGTGTGGGAAAGGATAACTTTGTCGTCTTATTAGAAAACACTGTAGTAGGTTGTGCAGTCCCAGGTATCTTTACAGTCTGGGCAACCAAACCTTCCCCTAATAACTCTTTATTAGGCCCTACTACCTTGGATATCTCGGGTTTTTCCTTCTTTATTAATATGAGTCCTCCCCTGTCAGTTCCAGGTTCCGTATACCTTATTCCCCACACTCTTCCCATGTTCCACCCTCTATCCGTGGGTTGGGTAACATTTAAAAAGAGATATTTACAGTTTCCACGTCCTCCCCACCCTTGCGGTGGAATGCACCCATATGGACCCCATTGGACCCTTAGGTATTTATCTCTACCGTATCCCGGTATCCAACTAGGGGCTATAGTCTCACAGCCCCAATAGCTGCAGTAATATTGATTAGGGGAGTTGCAGTACCCCTTTCCAGGATTCGAACTTGGGCACATATAAAATCCCATATATTCCCAGCATCGAGGCCTCGGGACCAGCTGACACAGTGTAGAAGTAAAACTTGGCCCCCCTGATGTTATCTGGGTTGCAATAACCTGTTGATCTTCGAATCGACTTAAAGTCCATTTAAAAGGTTGGTGAGGGTGGTGTTGAGTCGCTATGCAGGATGAAATCACTGCGAGAACCCCCAAATACCAATAGGAATGGCTGAGGCTCATTTTCTTTCCCCACTTATTCACTCCTCTGCCTCACTCGTCAGTTGGGTTGCAGCCAACTACGAGGGTTTTAGTTCTTCTCGGCAGCAGTAGTGTTCTTCAGGGGAGAGCCTTTACCTTAACCCACGGTACCTATCGGGTTCGTCGCAATGTGAGCTTCAGGTCTTTGTTCCCTGGAGCGATCTCCCACTTCTCATCACAGATGGGTCCTTTAACACGGCTGGCATGTGTCCATCCTTTCTCCGCAGTTCGAATAGCCGTTTCTGTAGTAAGCAAAACAACATAGGGGCCTTCCCATTGTGGTGTTAATGTAACTTCTTTCCAAGTTTTTATCAGGACCTTATCTCCGGGCTGTATCTTGTGAATTGCTATGTCCAAAGGGGGACGTTGCGCAATTAAACCCTTTTTCTGTAATTCCCTGCGTCTATTTATCAATTGTGTGAGGTAAGGTTTTAATTGATCATCTTGTAGGTGGGGATGATCAAGGGGTATCTCGAGATCATAAGGCATACCATACAGCATTTCAAAAGGGGAGATTCCCAGATCAGTCCTGGGTTTTACGCGTATACTTAGCAAAGCTAGTGGCAGGCACTTTATCCAAGAGGTTTTTGTTTCTAACATTAATTTAGTAAGTTGCTTTTTAATTTCACCGTTCATCCGTTCTACTTTTCCCGAGCTCTGAGGATGCCAGGGAGTATGATATTCCCATTTGATTCCTAAAGCTTTCATTGTGTCACGGGATACTTTTGACACAAAGTGCGGTCCCCTATCAGAATCTATTGCTTCTACAATCCCATATCGGGGAATTATGTTTTCTAACAATATTTTCACTACAGTTTGTGCTGTAGCCCTTGTCGTGGGAAATGCTTCAACAAAATTTGTGAGATGGTCTATAATTACCAGCAAATATTTGTATCTTCCTGTTTTGGGAAGTTCGGTAAAATCCAATTGAATTCTTGCAAAGGGTCGGTGGGCTAATTCTCGTCCTCCCGGAACCCTTTTTCTCATATTTTTAGCATTTATCCTCCGACAAGTCATACACCCATTAACAATTCCTTTGGCTATGTTATATATCCCTATACACATATAATTAGTGGCGAATTGATCTACTAACGCCTGAGCACCCCAATGCATTTGTTCATGAAATCTCCGTAGCACCCTCATAGCTACTGATTTTGGTAACACTTCTCGTCCATCAGGTAGTACCCATTTTCCTTTTTCATTTTCTCGAATCCCCATTTTTGTCATTTTTTCCTTTTCTACAGTAGTAAAACAAAACAAGGGGAGGGGGACGTGCCCACCAGACCATAAAAATTTAGCTGGGCCATGCTTGTAACAGTTTCTATAAGGCGGACTCTCCTCCTCCGAACAATTACATTCAATCCCTTCTACTCCCCAGTCTTTCCAGCAATCATAGCATGGAAATTTCTTTAAATCCTTCCCCTTGCCACAACTCGGGCAGTCTGCTCTCTTAGTCACTTCATATATGCACATGAGGGCTGCTCTTTTTGCTTCCTGGTCAGCTAAGTTATTGCCTCTGATTTGGGGATTCAGCCCTCGCTGGTGTCCTTTTACATGCACCACCGCAATCTCCTTAGGCTCCCTGATGGCTTGTAAAACTTGGAGAATCAACTCCTGATGAATTAGTCCTTTTCCTTGTGAATTTATAAGTCCTCTCTCTTCCCATATTTTCCCGAAGGTGTGTATTACTCCATAAGCATATTTAGAGTCTGTATATATTGTTCCGCTTTTGTTCTTTAATAATTTCAGAGCTCTTAACATGGCATATAACTCGCAAGCCTGCGCTGACCAGCTTGGGCTCAGAGGGCCTGATTCTATTACCTCAAATGTTTTTCCGTTAACCAATGCGTAACCTGATCTTCTTTTACCCTCGACTACCCTTGAGGATCCGTCCACAAATATCTTTTCCCCTAAAGGCAATTCTACATCTTCCAGATCAGGCCTCAATCTCACTTGTTCTTCTATGTTTCTAAGACAATTATGTTCAGGCTGCTCATTTGGTTCACCATAAAGAAACTGAGCGGGGTTTTGTGCTGCAGTCGTTTCTAATGTTAATCTGGGTGATGATATTAGGATCCCTTCATATTTTAGTAACCTTGCATCCGTTATCCATTTTTCAGCTTTTTGTTGCAGCACCCCACGTATATTGTGAGGGGATATAACCTTTATTTCTCCCCCTAATGTAATCTTTTGTGCTTCTTCCACTAGTAGGGCAGCTGCTACCACTACTTGCAAGCAGCTGGGCCAACCTCTACTAACAGGGTCTAATAGCTTAGATAAATAGGCTACTGGTTTTTTACTGTCTGCCCATTCTTGAGCCAGTACTCCATAGGCAGTCCCCTCTGTGCTATTTACGAACAAGAAAAATGGTTTTTTTAATTCTGGACAGTTTAAAACTGGTGGATGCATCAGTTCTTCTTTTAATTTCTCTAATTGCTCCTCGTCTTCTTTTGTCCATTTTAGTAATCCATCCCTATTCAATTTGTTATATAGAAATTTAACCTTTCCACTGTAATCTTCTATCCATTGTCTACAATATCCAGTTAACCCTAACAGTTGCCGCACTTGCCTTTTGGTAGTTGGGGCCTTTATTCCTAGGATCCCTTTAACCCTTTCAGGATCCAGCCTTTTAGTTCCTTTATTTAGCAAATGACCCAAATATTTTACCTCTTTTTCTACAAACTGTAGTTTTGACCTGGACACCTTTAATCCCTGCGACCCCAAAAAATTCAATAGGCTAACGCTAGCTTGTCTTACAATGTCTTCATCTTTTCCAGCTATTAGTAAATCATCTACGTATTGGATCAGGGTTGTGCCCGGTACTCTGTTGTACTCTTGCAAAATTTGCTCCAGTGCTTGCCCAAACAAGTTTGGGGATTCTGTAAACCCCTGGGGCAGGACCGTCCACCTTAACTGCTGTTTTCTATAGGTGTCTGGGTCCTCCCATTCAAAGGCAAAATAATCCCTAGATTTTTCGTCCAGGGGGCATGCCCAAAATGCGTCTTTTAGATCGATTACACTATACCATCGGTCGTCTGGGTGCAGTTGGCTTAACAAAGTGTGTGGATTTGCTACCACGGGGAACCTAGTAACAGTTCTCTTATTAATTTCCCTCAGGTCATGTACCAATCTGTACTTGCCGTCTTTCTTTTTTATGGGTAAGATAGGAGTGTTAAAAGGAGACATGCAAGGCTCCAACAGCCCCTGCTGCAGCAATCTTTGAATCTCGGGTTTTAACCCTCTCCTACCTTCCTCCGAAAGAGGGTATTGTTTTATCCTGACTGGTACTTCTGGATTGTTTATGGTCACTTCGAAAGGCCTTATTTTCAATTTTCCTACACTTTCTGACGTGTACCAGACTCTAGGATCGATGTTTGCTTCATCTTCTACTCGGAGTGGGCATAATTTTATTTCTAATTTCTTTCCTATCACTTCTAATCCTATTCCTAATTCTATTATTAAATCTCTGCCTAACAAATTATACTCAGCTTCCGGTACTAGGAGCAGAGTCCCCTTACTCACTTTAGAATCTGATTCTATTATTACTTCTTTTATAACAGGGACCCCAAAGGGCTCCCCCTTTGCTCCGATTACCTGGACTTTTTCAGTGGAGGCCTTGCATCCAGTGGGCAAGGTTTGGACTGTTGATCTTTCAGCCCCTGTATCTATGAGGAATTCTACCTCCTCGCGCTGGGGACCCACTTTTAATTTTATCAAGGGCTCGGTCTTGTTTCGGATCCCCAGCAAATAGAGCCCCTGACACCCCTATTCGCTCTTAAACATCCTCTCATCCTCTTTTCTTTGCCTGCATTCTTTCTTCATGTGACCTTTCTTGTTGCAATAAAAACAGGTCACATTTTTTCGTTCTTTGCTACCTCTTTCCTCCGCCCTAGGTCTCCCATGCATCTGGTCGAACCTTCGATTCGGTTCAGCCCCCCTTTTTCCTTCTCGCACTGCTGCCACCACCATACGTACTTGATTTTTCTCCTTCTCTTCTTCCCTTCTAACATACACCTTCTGTGCCTCCCTTAACAATTCGTCCAGACCTCGATCTTGCCAATCCTCTATTTTTTCCAATTTCTTCCTAATATCTACCCATGATTTTGCCACAAATTGGGCTTTAAGTAATGCCTCCCCTATCGGGGTTCCAGGGTCTAAGCCACTATATAGTTGCAAATTCTTTCGTAATCTTTCTAACCATTCCGTTGGGGTTTCATCCTTTTTCTGTTGTTCGTTAAGAGCTTTGTTTATGTTCTGTCCTCTGGGGACAGATTCTCGTATCCCCTGAATTATGATTGTTCTTAAATCTTGCATATGTCCCCTGTGTATGGGGTCTTGATTATTCCAATTAGGCTGCTGCATTGGCCACTTTATGTCTGCAGCCGGCCCCTGCTGGTGTTGCTGATCCCAAATTTGCATCCCAGTACGCCTAATCATTCTTCTTTCCTCTGATGTAAAGAGGATTCCCAGGATGGATTGTAACTCTTCCCAGGTATATATATTTGGGCCTAAGAATTGGTCTACTCGTTCCGCCACTCCCAATGGGTCTTCTAGTAAACTTCCCATCTCCTTTTTAAAATCCCTCACATCCCCTGAATTAATGGGAACAGCCACGTATCCCATTCCTGGCTGGGGTCCCCCCATCGCTATTTCTCGTAGGGGATATAATCCCTCCCTTAAAGCAGATTTCTGATTTCTTGCCCTGCTTCTGGTTACCGGCCCCTGTGTTTCATGATCCGATTCCGTTTCTCCTGAGTTTGCTAATTCGGGGAGTCCATTAAGGACAGGAGCCGTTGGTGCGGGCAGTGGAATATAGGGCGGGGGCGATGTCGGGACTTCTAAGTCCTTTCTCTTTTTATCCCGCCCTCCTTTTTCTTTTAGAGGATATAGATGCGTCCTCGTATCTGAATTTATCCAGAGGTGCGCATATTCACTTTCTTCCAAACTAAAGGGCTCCTTAGAGTTAACATAAATATTGAGGGCTTGGCATACCCAATCCTCAAAGGAGCCGAACGGGGGCCAGAAAACGCTGTCCCCTTTGATGGGCTTGTTGCCCCACACTTCTATACAATAATAAATCATTTTAACTTTACTCTTTCCCCGCCTAGAAGGGGAATCATCCCAATTCTTAATCATTTGTCCTAACGGACTATCAGAAGGAACAGAGGGTATCCCTACAGCATTGGATCCCTCCCTCATGGGGCCAGAAGGCTTACTTTTCTTCTGTCCCATCTTCCGGAGCACCTTCACACACACACACACAACGCTTCCCCCTTTTCGTGGCCCAGTCCCTCGCGGGAGGTGGGAACCGCACTACCGAGGGGTCCGCACTCGCTTCGTCCGCACTTGGACGTCTCAAATGTCGTGCTCCGGGATACCCAACCCCAACCGAACGGAACACCGGCCTATACTTACCCACCCCGTGGGTCTTCGTTCGGGCTTCGTGCACAAAGGTTGCCTGGGGTTTACCGGTTTTATTTGCTTGTGTCTAATTTTGGGTTCGTCGGTGAAGGGTTTGATTGAAAGTAGTCCTAGCGAAGGCCGCTGAAATCAGCGGGGCGCCCCCTCCGAAGGTCTTTCAATCAGATTTGCCTTCATCCGAGTCACGGCACCAAATTGTTATAAATTAGACCACACAATTTACTGGTCTATTGAAATTATTTTATTAATCAAGTAAGCAGACACAAGCAAAACAGCGCTGGGCGGCTGGGGAGTCTCCGCTCCGCAACAGCACACACCTTCCCTTTCCAGGGTAGCTATTTTATAGCAGTCGAGTTCCAGCTTATCGAGACCTATTGAACTGGCTGAGGCTGCGCAGTTTATTGTTGAGAGGGGGGGTCGTTGTTCCTCTGCTGGTGTTCACACGTTGTGCTCGTATTCAGGTGGGGGTAATGAAGCGGCAGACAGGATGTCTGGTTTCACTCAAGGATGTGTATCCAATACTCCCTCCTGTTATCTGCTTGCTTTAATCCTCCCCTTTACCAAGGCCGTTAATTTGTACAACCTTATCTCTTCAGCAGTTTCTCCAAATTCCTCAAAGACAATGAACAAACCCCCCACTAATTTATCACATAGACCACTTCATAGGAAGTGACATGCCAAGATCAGGGGAAAGCATGGGTATGGACAGCAGTGGCAAGACACTTGCCTGCTGGCGTATAATTGTTACATCTTTGTATATTAATATGGAGTTGCTGACAATGCTAGTGACTGCAGCTCACAGCAGATTCCCAGAAACACTGAAAGTTATAAAGACTATCAGCGACTCTGTCAGGGGGAAAAAAAAAAAAGTGTTTGAATGACTGTAGTATGAAATCCTCTTGTTTGGTTCAAGAAAGAATGAAACATTGATTCTCAAAATGTCTTTTTTATTTTATTCTGCCAAGATGTACAAAGCTCATTCATCCCTTGGAATATGGCTGATTTGTTACTGAAATCTCCCCTTTAGACTAGCAGACACACATAAGGGGACAGCTTGGGACGTTTGGGGTCCAGGTTTAGTGCTGATGCTTGGAAGGCATCAGCAGTCTTGCACAGTGCTCCTAAAATGTCTTTCTGACATTAGGTAGTCCATACTGCCTCCTGAGTACCTGCTCATGGCTGTCACAGTGCACTGAGCCACTTCCATCCCTGTGGGGACTTCTCCTGCTCCTGCTTGCTCTCCCAGATTTTCTCCTGGAATTCTAATGAAACTGCCCTGCTCTTCCAGCCTTCTTTCCTTCACTGACTTAGTTTAGTCATTGTGGTGCAGAGAATTGTTTTCACAGGAGCCTTCTTTTATCAGTTTACCTTCCGTGAAGCAGTTTCCCGTGTAAAAATCATTCCCGGTGCTCCAGTGATGTGTACAGCTGTTCTGCAGAAACTGCTCCCTGACCAGCCCTATCAGAGATACCACTTGTTTTCAAAGCAAATCGGTTTTAAAGCACCCTCTGTCGACTGAATGCTCCTCCTTTGTTCCCCTCAACTATGTAAGAAAACCCCTAATTAGGATGCAGGCTTTTAGTACAATCACACTAAAATGGCATAATTTGTGATTAATGCAAAACCTGTGCTCTCAGTAGAAGAGATCTGATTAACTGTAACTAGAAGATGCCATCTCTGATAGGTACCTAGAGTCACTACAGTCATTTGCATATTCTGTTCTGTTCAGTGGGAGGCAACTAAATGAGCTGTAAATCATGCTCCTCCAGATACGCGTTGCAGAAGCCAGTTAAAAAGAGGTCCCAGTAATCTCTGGTACAAGCAAAGGATCCAGTCACAGGATAAACTACTTCTCTACTGTCTGAATTTTCCAAATGGTAAGTCAAACCTTTATTTTATCATTTAGCCAAAAATAAGTGAAGCTGTTGGAAGAACTATCTATTATTTTATAAGAAACTTTATTTCAGTTCACTTACATCTCTCTCTATCCCAAGAAAAAAATGTTAGATTAAAACTGGGGATACACTTGTGATATACAAGTCATCTGGGGACCAACTTAAAATCTTATCTATAATGAAGTGTATGGAAATGGATTTGTCTTCAGTATATCTGAATATCTGACAGGTATTTTTGCCAATTACTCAACAACAGAAAATATTCATTATGCAGTTCAGTATAAAGTTTTGCTTCAAAATATTTTATAAAAATAATGTATATATTATTTCTATCATTGTCATTATTTAATTTTAATTAAATTTTAATATTAAAATTCCTAAATTTTAAATTAATAACTAATTATTGTAGGCGTCAACTATCATGACTGTTCTGGAATAATTTTAGTGTTACTGTTTCTATTTTAATAGCTCATTTTCAGTTAGACTGGATTTTCTGTTATAATAAGAGACTGAAAATAACTTTCAAAGGGAGAATGAGTGAATTCTATGTCTTTGTAAACCTATCTCACACACCTGCTATTTCATGGTATTTTTACATTGCGAAATCTCTTAAGCTTCTTAAAGTAGAAATTACAATAACATTTTCAAATTTTGTTGGCATGCTATTTTTATAATGTTTGTTCAGTTTTATGAACAGCAGTACAGTTTGTTGCTAAACACACCTTTGGGAAAAAAAGAATGCTATTAATACAATTGCCTTTGGAGAAGCAAGGAGTTAAGCCTTAGAAACTAGTAATTCTGTAACATAACAAGGTAGTTCCCAGTTCTTTCATCCTCCTTTGATATTGGATCTTTAGGGGTTAGATTTTGACTTACGTAATTATGGCAAACCCTTGTATTTGGATCTAGTGCTTTTTCAACCTCAGACTGAAGTTTTCCTTAACAGAGTGAATTAAGCTTATTACATACAGGTACTGTGAACTATATGGAAGGAAATAATTTATGGAAAGTACATCCTTTCCTTTTTATCCCTGAATATTAGCAATCTAAATTTACTGTACACTGAGAACCTGAAAATGCAGATTTTACTATAGACAAATATATATAAGTTACAAATTATACAAATAAGCAAAAACAGAGAGAAGGAGACATCTTCTCATAAGTATTTTCAGAAGTCATGGCCTTTGTCTCACAGTGCGTTGAGCTGCAGGAAGCACTTTTGATTGTGGGATGTAAGGTGTCAGTGCTTTTGTCTTGTGCTGTTTGCCTTTTTATTTGGTCTTAATATCACAGATGAGTGGATACTTTAATTTTGCTTTGCAAAGGGTAATGCCACAAGCTTGAAGCACTAGTTACTCAGTCCCTGTCTTGCCATGTACTGTCTAGAACTGCAACTTCTGCCTCAGTTTTTGTTGAGGTAATTGGGTAGCTTGCAGCTGACCGAAGTGGAAAATGCAAACAGAATTGCGTTGTTCTTTTAATTGTCTGAAGTTTTTATTTATTTATTTTCAAGCAACAGTTGTCTTTAAGTAGAGCCCCATATGTTGCCCATATTTGCATACACAAACTCTACTTGAACTGATGCCAAACATAGCAAAACATAGCTGCTTAAAAATGGGAGAGAAATTAGTAAAATGATCATCAAAATTATGGGGGAAGAATGTGTTCTTTCAGCACAACTATTTTGCATTGTTTTGGTGCAGGTTGGTGGCCCAATATGTGTAAGGTTTCTTGAAGTCATACATTTTCAAGAAACAGAAGGCTAAAGACAACAGCCAACAAGTACAACCATAGGCAAATACAATTTCTTACCCTGTGTTGTTCTGGCACTTGTTCGAAGAGTTAGTGAGGGTAAGTAATTGGCTTTCTTCATCTCTGTACAAAGTTGTCTCTCAAAACAAAGGAAGCACAGATCCTTGAAACTTTTTTAATTGCCAACCTTCAGTTTCTAGGACTGGAAACAGCACTGGCAATAAATGGATTGAAAGGATCTCCAATAGTTTTATTACTTTGGGTCAAATATGAAATAAAATATCAAATGAGAAAGAATCTTTCAGACAGTCTCCAACTGAGAAACTGATTTTCCTTAAAAATCACCCACCTCACTTTTTTGTCATCTTGCTTAAATATGTGCTTGCTTAAAATAACTCTAAAAAGTATTCAGACAGTTAATAATACCAGTATACTTTGTCTGGGACAAACAAGTTAATGGAAAAGAACAAAACACTTGGAGGGAAAAAACTCCCAGCAGAGCTGCAGGGATATTCATGCCTATATTAGTACCTTTTCCCATGCCTATATTAGTACTAATACTCAAATAATCTAATAATAATAAACTCTAGTTATTACTCACCTCAGTTTTTCACTTAGCTGATTCTTAGGGTCCATTTGCAAACTTCACTGTGGAGTCTCATTTGATATGGATGTATCCAATCTCAGCTGTATGAGTTAGCCCTGCTGCAGCTAGGTTTTGCATATCAAGTTTGTGTATGCATATACACAATCATGTATTTGGCATGCCGCATGCATTCACAGAATCACGCAGACTCACAGAATAGTTGAGGTTGGAAGGGACCTCTGGAGATCATCTGGTCCAACCTCCCGCCAAAGAGGGTCACCTAGAGCACATTGCACAGGATGGCATCCAGGCAGGTTTTGAATAATTCTAGTGAAGGAGACTCCACAGCCTCTCTGGGTGGCCTGCTCCAGTGCTCTGTCACCCACACAGTAAAGAAGTTTTTCCTCATACTCAGTGGGAGCTTCCTGTGCTTCAGTATGTGTCTGTTGTCTCTTGTCCTGTTGCTGGGCACCACTGAAAAGAGTCTGGCCCATCCTCTTGACACCCTCTCTTCAGATATTTATATGTGTTGATGAGATCCCCTCTCAATATTCTCTTCTCCAAGCTAAACAGTCCCAGCCCTCTCAGGCTGTCCTCATATGACTGGTGCTCCAGTTCCCTACTCACCATTGTAGCCCTCCTCTGGACTCATTTCAGTAGCTCCATGTTCGTCTTGTACTGGGGAGTCCAGAACTGCACACAATACTCCAAATGAGGCCTCACCAGGGCTGAGTAGGGCAGGATCACTCGACCTACTGGCAACGCTCTTCCTAATGCACACCAGGACACCATTGGCCTTCTCGGCCACAAGGGCTCATTTCTGGCTCATGGTCCACTAGGACCAGCAGGACAGCCCCCAGCCTGTACTGGTGCATGGGGTTATTCCTCCCTAGGTGCTGAACCCTGCCCTTGCTTTTGTTGAACTTCATGAGGTTCCTCTCAGCCCAACCCTCTGGCCTGTCCAGGCCCCTCTGAATGGCAGCACAGCCTCAGCGAGTCCTTCCAGCTTTGTGCCATCAGCAAACTTGCTGAGGGTGCTCTGTCCCTTCATCCAGGTCCCTGATGTGTAAATTGAATAAGACTGGGCCCAGTACTGACCCTTGGGGGATACCACCAACTACAGCCCTCCAGCTGGACTCCTGAGCTGTTGTGTTAAAAAGTAACTTCTAAATATCTATTAATTTGGCCTAAGATTTCCTTAAAATTAAAGAAGTCAATGAACTGCAGGTGCTTGTATGTGGTGCTTTTCTAAAGAAAAAAAAAGCTCTAAAAAAAGCTCTTTCTAAAGCTCTAAAGAGAATGAGCAGCTCCTCACACAAACTGTTTCTAGGAGATCCTGGATGGTCACTGACTTCCTATAACAGGCATGGCAACAACCTCGCTGGGATGATGCATTTTTGGTCTAAACCTCGTATTTCCAGTAATTTGTGAGTATCCCTGCAAAACACCTACACTGAAACACTCATGCTTTTCTCTTCCAACACTACATTTTTTTTTAGAGTTTAAGAATAAATCCCTGGGTGTAATTAAACTTTAAAACAGAAGAAGTTTCCCACATCAATATAAAAACAATGGCATTTCTGAAAGAAATTTCAAAATTAAGCATTTCAAAATTAAGCTTGTTCTGAATTTCAGACTTGGCACAAATGTAGGCCAGTGTTTGTTTAGTCTGGAAATCTTTGGCACCAAAATAAAAATTCCTTGCAGTTAATGTGACGACAGTACTTACGCTGCCTGTATTTTTTTTTGCCTATTTTTTCACTGGTGTTCCTGTGCTTTCTATCCGTGGGATAAATTATAACTCACTGCTAACTTGCTTTCTCTTTAAAACTTATCTGCCATCTGTTGCACCCACTCCTTCATTATATGTGATAGCAATAGCCACCACTCTGTAATCTGCAGTTACAGATAACATTCAAGTGAAATCTTTATTAATGGTAAGTAGAATTCTTATGATTGCTTAATAGATCTGGATTGCATGTGTGCTGTTTCCTGGGATATTCACAGATTAGGTCAAAAATAATGTCCACAAACCAATAACCAATTTCTGAGATAAAGTGTTTTTCTGGAGGGTTCCTGAGCCACACTGCCAGCTGCTAGTTGCATACACCTAATTATAGGAGGTGTATGTCAAATAAACACAAATAAAAACATCAGTGAGGCACAGGATCTGCCCTACTACTATTATGTGAGGATAATATATATTCCTTTACCTACCTTTCCAGTTCATTTCTTCACTTACCCTTCAGGTTTGCATTGCTGATGGTGCTCGTCTGTTTCTATTCTTGCCGCTAAACCCTTACCTATGAGAACCTGTCTCTGAAGATACCTCCACAGAAAACAAAGCAGGTGGTGTGCAACTACGCAGTAGATTGGATGTAAGCTTAACTCAAAATCAAGGTATGTATTTTCAAATCCATGATCTGTCTTTTTCTAAATCAAGGTATAATTTTTCACAGTTGACTATGAAGAAGGTGCCAAAGTACATATGCCTTCCTTAAAAATAAAAATAGGAAAAGAAAAACAACAACCAAGGAAGAATAGGCTTCTGTATGAGGCCTGCCATGGCAGAGTAATTCCCCCACCCTCAAATCAAACTAAGTCATAACAGTAGTTTCGATGGAACATCAGTTGTTGCATTGACTGTAGCACAAAGAGCATCACCTCAAAGCTGTAGAATTGCTATTACAGGCACACACACATGTTCTGCACAGAACAGCCCACATGACTCAGCTTATCTCTGCATGATGCTGTTATCTGCCAGTAGATGTACATCAGCAACGTGGCAATAGCATAACCGATGTAGTAAGAGCATATTCTGAGATATCTTTATTTTATTTTTTTCCTTTGGTTTAGAAATATGGTGGGGTATGTACATTTGATATTCCTATCTACCTTCCTCTTGGTTTCCGTGACATCAGAATCATGTGAGTCGCATTTAAAATTTATTTTCTAATTAATTTTATTCTGCATAAGTGTTTAAGATGGTACTGAATTAATATTTTTTAACCTAAAATTAGCTAGTTTATCTCAAACCATTGATCACAGCTTAAAAGTTAGCTCTACACGTTGTTTTCTCCCTATATTAAAATGCACAGAGTAGTGTCCATTTCTCTGACATTAAGTATAGGTTCTACTTTTGCTCTTTGGCATGTCTGCAAGCAGAAGGAAAAGGTTTCTTAGATTTAGAGTAGCTGATATTCCTGGCCCCAGCTGGGCAAAGTCTCTCAGAGCATGCTTAAATCACACTGAGCAGGTTTAACACATGCACTTTGTTGCACAGTTCTAGTGGCCCTGCAATCATTTCCTACCAGTGAAACAACATTATATAGCACTCACATTGTACCTGGTCTCCAGTTGCACTGCATATTTTTCTGAAAAACAGTGTAAGATACAATCTTACACTTAAATATCTTAAATATTAAATATTTCCCTGTATTCTCAATTTTACAATATGAATAATAATTTTTAGAACAAACTAGATCTATTAAGAGATCGAATTCTGCTGAAGAATTAACCAAGAAAATTTTTGCAGATGTCACTGAGTTTACATAAGGCCTCCCATTTTATCTTTGTTTCCTTTCTTTTATTTTTTCCTGAAGAGTGCTGTACTTCCACTATGTTCCTCCTTTGGTGGGGCAAGAAAGGACTTGTGGGTGGGAATGCTGTTACAATGATGGACTCAGGGTTGTGTATACCTGATGTGGATAATTTAGGTGTCTGAGTAAATGAGTCTATATGTAATGTCAATGGAGAAAGACCACTTCAGAGAGAATGGGAAGGAAGAATGAAGAAGGACTCACCCATGACGTGATCTATGCATGCATCTAAAGCCAGGCAGTGCTCCCCCAAAGTGTCATTTTTGATAGAGATTCTCTGTTTTGATTAGCTATTTGGTTACATCATCTTTTGATTAGCTTTTTGGTTACAACATCATTTGGTTACATTATCCCTGGAAGTCTTCAAAAGACGTTTAGATGTAGAGCTTAGGGATATGGTTTAGTGGGGACTGCTAGCGTTAGGTCAGAGTTTGGACTCGATGATCTTGAGGTCTCTTCCAACCTAGAAATTTTGTGTGTGATTCTGTGTGTGATCTCATTTTCTTGCTCCCTCATTTACTGTAGCTCTTGTACTGATATGCCCAGTTTCTATCTTTGCCAATTTTCTCATGTTTCTCTTCTCCAAAACTGCATTTGACCTTCAGACTAGAGTTTCTATGTTCAGAAGTCAGTTTACAGTTCAGGTAGCAGGGCACTTAAATAGCTGTCAAAATGCCTGTTTCAAATTTCTCTGGACCAGTTTCAGTATTCAAAAGTTTATTCAAAAATACATGCAGTTTCTTTAATTAAAAATTAGTTCCTTATGCCCAACTTTTTTTTTTTCTTTCTTTTTTTTTTTTTTTTTCTTTTTAATTTTTATTTCTTTATTCCCAAGCTGTTTACTCCTCTGCTTACTCCTCTCATTCCTCTCTGGTGTCTTCAACTTTTCATCTGATTCTTCCTTTCAGTCTGTTGCATTTTTTTTTCTTCACATTTTCATGATTTTAAGAAAGAAGCTCTTCTGTTTGTTGTTGTTTTTATCCATTTTCTGCATTGAAAAGGTATAGCAAAAAATCCCCTCTGTTATGTAAATAAATATTATTACCAGAGTATGGAAAGCTAAGTTTATAAAACACTATTAAAACCAATACTTTTCTTTGTGAAAGATTCATGTTTAGAACTCTGCTTTGAATAAATACAGGATTTCAAGCAAAGATTTGCATGAGTTCATTTCAACCAATCATACTTTCCAATTTAAAACTTTTTTTTTTTTAACTATATGTCTGCTTTGAACCCAGGTATTTTTGTTTGTTTGTTTGTTTTCTGTCCCACACACTATTTTTGCATGTCTTCATAGTCTTCATAACTGACGAAGATTTTGTTTTGTTTTGTTTCTTGAAAAAAATCTACTGGGAATTCATTTGCTTTTCATTATCTCTGAAAGCCTGGGGATGGTATTAGAGGCATTTGAATGGCCTACTGATCCAGAAATGCTAAGGTCTCCTCAGTCTTCAATATGAATAAGGTTTAATTCATCTGAGATTTTAATATTTTGTTCATTTGCAGATGATGCAATGGAAGGTGAGGCTTTAGTTGTAAAATGTCCCCGAGGAAATTCAGCTGTGAAAGTCACCTGGTATCACACAGACACTAAGAAAATAATTCCCCAAGAAGAAGAGGGATCACGAATATTTTCATTAGGAAGATTTCTCTGGTTTCTGCCAAATTCTGTAGAAGATTCTGGAAACTATACTTGTGTTACACATTAGTAAGTAGAATATTAAAAAGATAAAAACTTAAGATTTGGGGAAAAAAAAAGCATAAGTATTTTAAAAATACATTTTGATTATTATCTGTGCAAATTATGTGATTTTGATGGTGTATGGAAATTTATTTAACTTTCATTCTGCAATTGTTATTTTTATAACAGGCCCAGTAAAAATCAATATGCAATCAAAATATAGTAACCACACATGTGCTTTTAAAACAAGACTCACATGTTACAAATATTCATTCTATTCCATATAATAATACTGTCATTAAAATACCTTCATTCATTTCTTAAAGCCCGAATAATAGCACAAAAGAGTTCAACATGAGCGTGAAGGTGCATCCGTACAAGGAAGGAATATGTTTCCCAAGCCGGATACTTTATCCAAATGACACTAGAAGTGGAAAAATTGTTTGTCCTACATTTGACAATTATAAGAATGCTACTATGATCCAGTGGTATAAGGTAAAGAAAATCCTGATGGTGCCAGCTGTAGATCAGATTACTGTGAGAAGTTATTTGCAGCCAAATAAAGAAAGCTGTCTTTTCCAGGATTGCAGACCTCTTCAGGGGGAGAGATATTTGAAGAAAGATAAATATATTTTTATTAGTGACTTGACAAAGGAGGATGATGGTTATTATACTTGCCATTTTACCTACACTCACAGAGGAAATGTGTTCAATGTGTCAGCTACAAGGATCTTTATAAGTGAAGGTAAGACAGTCATTTTCTAGCTCGGTAAAGTAGAAAAGATTATCATCTCCTTAAAGGAAATGAAACTCCTTGTACAATATCACCAAAAATAAATAAATAAATAAATAAATAAAAATATCTTTGGTTGGTTAGTTATATCTTCTTAATGAAACTTTAGCTCAACTTTTTTTTTTTTTAGATGAATTTTGTGGGAGGGAATTCCAAAGGAGAAAGCTGGAGATACAGTCAGACCTGTCCACGTTTGTTTTCTTGGTAACATTTTCTGAGGGCTCTGGTTTCCTGCTGCAGTTGGCAGGGCTCATATTTTTGAGGTGAAGGGTCTTTTTTGTGGGTTACCACAAAGCTCCACTTTATATTTGTTTGGCAGGAAGAAGGACCTTAGCTAGCGACAATCTGGTGATCTCTGGATCACTGATATGGTGATGGCATACAACTCAATACCTGCTGCCCCATCTTGATTATCTAGCATTTATTTTATAGTTGGACTGGAAAAAAAAAAAAAAAAAGAAAAAAAAGAAAAGAAAAAAACTTTTAGATTTCTGTTGACTGAGATAAAATGAGGGACATATATAGATGGAAAATTAATGGAGCTCCGTGATTACTGTCTTTGTTAATTTGAAAGTGTCCATCATAGCTGAGTTGTGTGGACCTAGGGGTGTTTCTAGGATTCAATGTCCTCAGGGAGGCCTTGAATTTTGATGGCAGTCAGGGAAGAGCATGCCAGCAATCAGCAGTGCCAGACTGCATCAACTTACAAGACTTCAAAATGTGTTTTCATTCTGCAATAAGATCAATACATATATATATATATATATATATATATATATATATATATATATATATATATATAATTTTTTTGGCGAAACTAAATAATGTTCATTTGCAGACCGACATCACAACTGTTTGTTGTTGGAAGATGCCCAACTTTATGGAAAAGATACTGATCTGGAGTGTAGAAGCCTTGATTAGTTTTTGCTGATGTACCCAGATCTCAGTAGCAGAGTTTGTTCCAATTATTCTGAGTTGGATAGAAGAGATTTGAGCCAAGAGCTAATATGGTAGTTTAGGAGGCGCCACACCTTTTCTCCGCGTCTTCCATGTAATACCCTGTTGGTCTACATGACAATCTCTGCCTAGCATTCCATTTTTGTTTGAATGTACTTTCATTAAAACTTTTCTAACCAGTCAAGAATTTTGTTCTGCTTGGGTTATAACAGAAATAGCTATTATTTATTTGGCACAAAGCCACCTAAAATTACACAAATCTTTGTTGCATCTAGACAGATTATTTCATTTCAAAGATAATCTGGCTTTTTAAATAATTCTGAAAGAAAAGATTGCAACATAACATGTGAAGTCTCAGAGTGGTCTGTTGAGTCTGCTTTTTTTACCATTCAAAATAATTAACAGCATCATTCTTGACTTCTTATTAGCCCTTAAAATTATTATGCCGGATGAGTAAAGCTGTTACATGTTGTTAATATTGGTTTATGATGTAAATCCCCGTTGCCTTGCAGATCCATGCTGTCCCAGAGGATATTCTGCCTCTGAATGCCAGCATCTAAATGCTTAGCATTGTCAGCAAGCTACGAAATTTCTGCATTTCTCCAAGTTCAGATCCGGCTAAAGAAACTTAGACATGGTTAGGATAAATAAAGAGAATGGCTTTTCTGGCAGCCTGGGAAAGTGGTGCTAAATATGTTCTTACGGATTTTTTAGGGAAATATTGTTATGGGATTTACAGAGGTGCCTTGAGAAGGAAAAGCTTATAATGAGGGAAAGGATAGCAAGCCATGTGTTTGGAGTGTGATGTATGCAACAGTATGAATGGTAAGAAAAGAAGCAAAATACAACACAGGAAAAAGATGCCTAACTGAAGCATCTGGATGTAGTTTGGGACCTGCCCATATCAATTATTACTGGAGATGAAACGTAAGAATATCAGAAGAAAAGAAGCACTCCTAAAAGCTAGTGGCAAGGGATGTTCAGTGTGAGGGAAGACAGATGTAAGAGGGAGTGGTTGTGTGCAGCACCAGTGTGTAGGGAGCCGGATGTGCTCAACGTTGGGAACAGAAGTCAACAGAGGCAGGCATCAGGGGAAGTGGGACTGTATGTCATATATTGCACAGAAGTGTATATTCTAGCTATTCCATATCATGGATAGGAGTCATTTCTCAAATGTCTGAAGGAATTTCATTTAAAAACAAAATTAGCAACTGAGAAAACACGCAACTCCCAATATTAGCTTTTTTTTTTCCCCTTCCACTCAGCATCTAAAAACAGTATTTGAGAAACTGAAACTTTTCCTTGCTCTTTATGTACAAATGTAAAAATCAAACAGGCAGAAAATATTTAGACTATTGACTTGTACTGTCTCACCAAAAATATCTGGTCATAGGAATAAAATCAGATAACACTGACAGGAATGTGAAGCACTGTTGTAATGTTTGCAAATCTACTTCAAGATGCTAAAGCATTATCAGTACAAATGATAGTCATTATTTTACAAAATGAAATTTCAAAACTTTCTAATCTATACTTCCTTCTCTCTTTAATTTCTAAAGCAAAACACCTGTCTCTACCTGCTCAAATTTTGTTTCCAAAAGAAAAAGATGTGATAGAAGTAGAGCTTGGTAAGTACAGATCTTAAATTGCTTTTAAAACAGTTTGTGATGGCCTAATGAACATGGGGATCTTGAAGAATTAATTATGGAAATGTTCATTACTTTTTTTTTTCTTTTTTTTTTTTTTTTTTTTTTTTCACTGTAATTTTAACCAGATTTCATGCACCCCAAGGCAGAGATGTGAAGTTAGGAATAACTGATAGGGTAATGCTTAGGCATTAAGCAGCAATTTCAGGACTTAAATAGTTTATTCTACTTTCACTGGGATAAACTAGGATAACTCACATGGTCAATTATCACATCTCAGCTGAAAGTGTGACAGCTTCCATGCACTTCAAAGAGGGCCTTAACTAACCCCTTTGAAACTGATGGTATCCTTAAGAGAGGATAGATGCGTGATGGTATCCTTAAGAAAGAATGACGGTAAGAGAGAAAGACAGAGCAACTAGAGATACTCTTTACTTGTGATTCTGGTCTGGACATAGCAGCTGCATCTCTGTTGATGAATGAATGAGAACAAGGGACTAGTCATTGGTCCTGCCATGGTGGCTGGCACTGAGCAGATTGCTCTGATCGAGGGGTGAAAGAACCAGGGACTGAACAAGCAAATAGTAGGCTGAACAGCTCTTGGTGCAGAACATGTGCCCTGTCTCCCATTTGTTTAGGACTGGGGATGTTCTCCATGGTTCAGATTCTTCACCCCTTGTAACTTGTGGTAGGAGCAAGGGCCATCTAGGTTCTTTCTTTGTATAGTCAATGGAGAAAGATGGGCTTCTCCAGAAAGTGACTCTGCCCATCTGAAACATTAATAGGTTGCCTAAGAAGCCTGTCTCCCAGGGGAGGTAGGATGAATCTGGGTCACTGGGAGCTGGGATCACAATTACAGTTCCACAGTTTCTGCCCTCCAGCACTTGTCCTACAGCAAGACTGCTCTAACAGCATCTACCTTGGGGGACCTGGGCTCAGGCTCCTTTTCATGTAGGCTTGTATTCCTGTTCTTTTTTTTTTTTTCTTCTTTCCTCCAGTTTCTTTGTCACTCAGAATTAGTGCACCAGATGGCTAGTCTTTAATATTCTCTGTGCTCTGCCTAACCTTCTCGGACAGTATGTAATCTTGCAATGACAGATTAAAAGTAAAGTAAAATTAGGTAAGAAAAATAAGATTAAAAGTAAAGTAAATTTGATTAACATCTAGAAAATACTTTCTGTACTGGGTCTATTATATCCTCTTTGCAGAACTGAAAGGACTTCTCCGTGATCCTTATTACCAATTCAGGATGTAAATTATAAAATTTGTTAACCTTATCTAAGCCCTGCTTTGATGCAGATTAACATGGAAATAATTTTAATAGTTTTAAAAATAAATAAAATAAATAAATAAAATAAATAAAAGTAGTTTTAATTATATTTTCTTCCAGTGCAACAGTGACTTTTTTTTCTGGAATAAATATTTCCTGATGGCAAATATATCGTAGGACATTTCCTGTTTTAGTTTTGGTTGGACTAGTTTGCTCTAGTCTTGTCCAGTTTGAATAAAATCCAAGATAAGAATCAGCAAACAAGACAAGTGAAATACTGTATGCTGAAATTAAATTATGCTATTTTCATATGTCTGTATGTAAACTAGCATTTCCTTTCCATACTCCTCAATAGTTGATTAGTTGTGTTAAGCATCACAAGTAAAGTCTACTTTCCTTTCACAGTAACATATACAAATAATTCCTTTTATAATCCTTGTTAATGTATTAGATATTTTGTTAATATCTCCATTTACTATTTCAAGTCCTTCCTATGCAACATTTTCTCTAGGTTAACTCAGAAATATGTCAAAATTGCTAAGGTAAAATCAAAAGTGATATGGAGATTTATAGAAAAAGATGTTATGAGGAAAATAATGTTATATGTTACATATATTTTACATTGAGGAATGTTTACAGCTCTCTGAATCTTGGTTAGGTGCTCCATTGTCTCTGAAATGTCAGGCCCGTCTGGGGATTAAGAAACAGCCTATAGGTGTTGTCTCATGGGATGTGGATAACAACCCAGTAATATACACAGATACTTCAAGATTTCATGAAGAAACTCATTTGTAAGTACATATAATGTGGAATAATCCTTTTCTTAATGCAAATTTTGTTTAAGAGTAGCCAATACCAACTCTTTCTCTCTATTAGTTTTGAAGGACAAGCACGAGAATATTACAAAGAGGCAACTTTACACATCAGTGAAATAAAAGAGGAGGATCTGCAGTCAAATTTCACATGTGTAGTGGTGAATGAAATGGGAAATACAAGGGCCACGGTGACATTACAACTCAAAGCACAATGTAAGGGTAGAATTTGTTCATTTTGTTTTCTTACATACTTAACTCTCAATTTGAAATACATTGGTGGTTTTATTTTTATTTTAAATTTATTTTGCATGTTTATTTTTAAATTTTATTTATTTTCTGCTGGTAAGAAAGTTTGTTGTTTAGAATTAAAACCAGTCTTCATCCTCCCTACATCTTCAAATTAATGGCCAAGTTCTTGTGGCTTCCTTAGGCTATGAAATGCCTTGGTGTAAATTCTGCTTTGGGGGAAGGAAAAATGGTATCAGTGAGAGATTAAATGTGCAGAGCAGGACAGTGCACCACCCATGTGACAAGAATAACCTAGGATATTCCTGCCCTCTCCCTCTAAGTGCCACTGAGCTCACTCTGTGCCACACAGAGATGAGAGTGACAATTTGAAGGCTTTCTCTCGGTTTCATTTTGAAATGCATTGTTCTAGTCATTTCTGCTGGAGAAGGAGAATTAAGGTCAGTGAATGGTGGGATTGTCTTTATCAGTTATGGGAATTTTTTGTTAGGGATGGTCAAATCCCTGAATTGTTGCCAAATCACTAAGTTTGATTCTTATGACAGGAGTGGTGGTCAATGGTTTCCTCTCTTATCCCTTCAGATGGGCTGAACCACCTTGAGATGAAATCCCACGGCCTTTAAGATTAGGGATTAGTTTTTTATGAGAATGAGTAAAATCAAGTTTATTTTGATCACAGGATTTGCACAATTACACGTCCTGCTGTCTTCTTGACTGTTCCTAACTGCCTACAGGATTATGGCTTCAAGCAGAGTCATAATTCTGTGCTGCAGCCTAGACTAGACGGGATGTAGTTGATTTATAATGGAGAAGGGAGCATCATTGAGGAGGGTAGCCCAGAATTCCCTAGCGGAAGGTGAGAGGGGATGTTCTGGCTGGATATTACTGGGTGAGTGAGAGCGTGGCCTCTCTCAGGAGGCTGGGCACACGTCAGAAGTGTGCCAAGTTATGAGTGTGGGAATGTACTTACCATGAAGGGGAAGGAAACTGAGTAACACTTCCTGTTCACTCTAGTTCAGTCAATGCAATCATTTATCGACCCTATACTGCAAACTAGAAGAAGGAAAGGCTGCATGAAGGAACAAGTATATTTGATATTCCATATTTGTGAAGTGATTCATTAAATCTTATTTCTGCTGTAGACAAATCTTATTTTATTTTTATCCATAGGTCATCCGTAAATGTTCAGGAAAACTCTTGACTGTGACACCCTTTGCAACAGCCTATTTTATGTGGATGTCTATGCCTTTCTTGTTGCTGCTATTGTCAAGATGCCTGCTTCTGCTACTCCTCATCACTGTTGGTGTGAGCAAGGCTAAATCCAGAAATGGCTGTGCACTGCTTTGATTTTCTTTACTTGCTCCTCATACAGTTCAGCAATATATTTTCTAAAACATTGGTAGCTTGCCTCTGAGTATAATGAAAATGCTGCATAGATGTCTTGTGCCTCACATCTTGTAAATGTGTAATAAAGACATGTACTCTTCTTTTTTGTTTCTTTTTGTTTTAGATGATTTTTTTTTTATTTTTTTTTATATCTATGGTCATCTCTTAGTTTTTCTTACAGCATAACTCATGTCTCCTAGCTACTGTCTGTTATTGTGCTTTTTACACAAGTTTCCTCTCTGTATTGTGATTTTTTTTTTTCCCTAAGTTTTTTAGTATGGGTTACATTGTTATTATTTGTAGCACAAATCTGCGATAGGAAGTAAGAGATCAATAGATGGTGCATTTATTACTGAAGTTACTTGCAGAAACTGCATGGACTAGTTAAATTGTGTTTAGCAGCACAGGTGGCAGGTTAAAGAAGGAAACAAAGATGCTGTAGGTGACTGCATTTAAGTTCCTCTGCTTGAATCTGTTCCATCTTACAGTCTTCAAAAATGCTGAATGAATAAATCACCACATAGAAATTTTCCTGGGAAACCAGGAATTAAATCTAATCTTCTCAGTCATAATCAAATACTTTAAGAACTAGCTCATTTTTAGCAGTATCTTTATAACGAATTTTAGCAATTTGATTTGTTAACAGTTGTCACCTACATAAGAATTACTAATTGCCAGAGAGGAGTGAAGAGAAAATATGGGGTTTCTGTCAGAGTCAGAGTCAGCTGTTTGGTTTTGTCTCCATGACAAACAAAAATACTAAATACTGCCAGGAAAGGACAATATGAAACCCTTCCTTCAAAATTATTTCCTGTCTTTTCCCTCCCCACTTTGCCTGAGGCTGTTTGGTATCTTCTGACTCCTTTACTAACACTAGCTCATAAAAAAATACCCTTTATGTCTCATAATGGTTTTAATACCTTAAAGCAATTAGTATTTAAAGTAATACCTTTTAGTATTAGCCCATGACAAGGGCTGTCTCATTTCCTCCAGATCTTTCAATCCTGTGCCTCCATTTATAATCCCAGCGATGGTGATCATCCCATGTTTTACATTCTCCCCCTGCCACAAGACACAATCTCTGATGTGCTCTGAGATCATCTCCATTACTTCTCTGTATGGTCAGTATAAGGAATTTGCAAAAAGTTTTCATTACATTTCTTCCTCCTTTCCTGGCCAAGATGTAGCTAGTCTTACTGGACACCTGGCAAGAGGCAGCAACTCTGCCTGCAGCTAAACTATGTTACCCTCCACAGCCGCTTGATGTCTCTCATGCTGGAATATACCACCTCCTTGCACCACAGTGCTGGTGTCCAAGCCAGCTCAGATCACTGATAACTGCAGTGGGTAAATGCGTTGCTGTCAGGATTGTGGTGGGAGGTGGCACGACACCGTTAACCCCTGACAGGGAAGCCATGACAAGTGGAGAAACACTGGAAGTTTTAACTCTTTCTACCAGCACAGCTCAATCAGGACAAGAACATTACCTCAGCATCACATCTAATCTGTCTTCTCAGGAATTCAGAACCTGTCAGAATATCTCCCAAGTGTTTACCTTTTTATTAACAAATAAATTGCCGCTAGCTTCTAGTTCTTCATGAAATCACAGAATGGTTTGGGTTGGAAGGGACTTTAAAGATCATCTAATTCCCTGCCATGGGCAGAGACACCTCCCACCAGACCAGGCTGTCCAAAGTCCCATCCATCCTGGCCTTGAACACCTCCAGGGATGGGGCATCCACAGCTTCTCTGGGCAGCCTGTTTCAGCCTCTCTTCATAGGAGAGGTGCTCCAGCCCTCCAACCATCCTTGTGTCCCTTCTCTGGACTCATTCTATAGGTCCTTCTTGTGCTGGGGTCCCCAGAGCTGAATACAGGGTTCCAGGTGAGGTCTCACAAGAGTAGAGCAGAAGGGGACAATCACTTCCCTCGCCCTGCTGGCTATGCTGCTGCTGCTGCATCCCAGGATAAGGTTGGCTTTCTGGACTGCAAGTGCACATTGCTGGCTCATGGTGAGATTTTTCTTCATTCAGGGCTTGTTAAATAACTGGTGGTTGTGTTTCATGGTTCTGACGCACAAGTATTGTCTCATCTCCCCCTGGGCATTGCTCAATTCTCATCTGCAAAGAAGTGTAAAATGTCTGGGGTACCACAAATCCTTCTGGTGTGAATGTTCTGCTCTGGAGAATGCTTGAAATTCCAGTTGTTCTGAGAAGAGATAGAATTCATCCCAGCACATCAGGTCTGTTTTTCCTCAAAATTATTTAATGCTGTACCTAACATTTTATCTCATCTTCAGTAAAAAGATGTGGCCAGGAATTCCAGATCCAGACCTATGTCTTTGCTATCTGGAAGTGTGTTTTCTTTAGAAATTAAATTTAGAAAAATATGCAGTTCTTACAGAATCTGTCAGGAGGTGCCTTCAAATGTTCTTTTCTGACTTGTTTTCCCTGATAGTTCTGTGTTCCCATTGCTCTTAAATATCAATAAATAGTATTAAACTACAGTCAGCTTATGAACTTTCTGCTACTAAATAATGCAGTGAAGTCAAATCAAGCAGCAGGATTTGGTCAGTCTTGATCAGGGCCTCCAAAAGTGGCTTCTGGCCTTTGTCCCCATTGTCCTGAATATAGTCGATTTATTCCAGAGCAATGAGAGGCTGAGTCAGCCTTACTGGGAACTGAAACTGCTCTTCCAGAAAGACCACTGTGGAGATTCTTGTCTGAGGCTTTACAAGTTTTATAAGCACAGGAAATTTATCTTTTTTTTTTTTTTTTTTTTTTTTTTTTCCCCTGGACTTGGTCTAATAACTGCAAGGCCAAGTGTAAACAGCTTGTTTTAGGTTCATAATTGCAGAAGTTGTTGTTGTTGGAACCTGTTTCTTTTCTATTTGTTTTCTAAACAATTGCAAATCTCATAGTTCTTGTGGGGGTATTTTTCACCAGGTGCCTGATGGCTGGATGTTTCTTTCTCCCTTTAAATGGCAAAGAAAGAAACAAGAAGAGTGAAAATCATGTCAGATTTGTCTCATTTCCTACTAAGGGAACTGGAAAATGTACTTGCAAAACCTTTGTTTATCTAGCTTTTCAGTGGCATTTCTCAGGGATTTATTAATTAATGCTTTAATTTAAGGTTGTCTCCAGAGGTACTACTCAATGTACTGACTTATTCACCATCTCCTGGAGAAGCTAGGGAACCTGTAAATATCAATATATGAGACTCTTCACTGATATATATTTAATCCTATTTCATTCACTTAGGGCAAGTCCAAGAGAAGCTCTGGAATTGCTTCTTGGTGGTGGTAGTCTGTGCGTTCACCTGGTAGCTTGCTGGCGGCATTAAATCTACAATTTGTTCCACTGTGTCTTGCTGACTCTTTTGTAGAGAAAGTTGAGACTGGCCCAACAGACTGCTGTGACATGTAGCTCCTCAGGTGCTGGTGAACAGCCTATTGCTGTAGCCACGTGTGATTTGTGTATGTTTTGCAGGCAGAGGGAGGCAAAGCCCTGAAAATCTGATCCCTGTATAAAGCTGGTCTGGGTAGAGTTGCTACCAGCACATGTGAACACCGTCCACCAGCTGGGATGTTGTAAAGGGTGTCTACCGTGTGAGAGCCAGACCCCCAAATTAGTACTGCCAGAATGTCTATATTTCAATTTATGTGTGGCCAACACTCAGTGGACTATTTCTTTCCTGAGGCAAGGTAGTCTGACATCGCAGCATACCTCAAACTTCACTGTAAGACTGAAGGGATGGTTCTAGCCATACTCAGAACCAAGTTATTGCACCAGACAATTGTTATATTTACTACATTGTACTAAAAAAAATATTCATGTTGTCACTTTTATGCACTTTTAAAATCACTTTTGTGATATGCTATCTGGACTTTTCCATTTGCATTTCTTTTGGGGTCAAAGTTTGTCACCCACTCTGACTCTTCTGGAGGTATATATTTTTTAATCCAAATCTTTTTAGTGGTCTGAATCACAGAAAAGTCACCAAAGTGGTTGCATTATTACAACTATAAGACAATGAATCATCATGATGGATGGGAATAAATAGATTAAGAAGGTGGACTGCAAATGGAACTCTCTTAACTGGTTTATCTGTCAGAGAAAAATGTCTACGGAACTGCTCTGTGTCTGTGTGTTGAAACCAGGTGGAATTAATTTGGGTATTTTTATTTGCTTTGAAGCATATTTCTACTATGAGGCAATTGCTGTTAATCTTCCATCCAATGGAATAATGCTTCCTCTTTGTGTAATTGCTGTATACATATATTTTTAAATATTTTAATTTCAAATGTGGCTATCTAGAATTCACAGTGTTTTCTATACCAAATACTGTGAGAATTCAGTATGTCTGGGACATAGGTCAAAAATATCTCTTCAGCTTTTTGGGTGTAATAATCTGAGGATTAAGCTTCTAGCTTTCTAAACTGGAGAGAGCACACAATGACCTCATTTCTATCTCCCAGCATTTTTTTCTGCAGCAGAACCAGATGTCATCTAGAGGCTGCCCACATCTAGACTGACTTCTGCTATGCGAATCACAAAGAGAGAGGAGAAACAGGCAATTACAGGAAAATATCTGACTGGATTGCTATAGAAATATAGCAATCCCTAGAAGATATAGCTGTTCCCTAGAAGAGCGATAATCACAATAGCTATACTGTGAGCATATGATAGCACAAAGCTGATGACAGCCATCTTTGATAGCTTTCATCTCTGAGGATGAGGTGATTGGATTCAAGAGCTCTTCCTTGAGGGAAGCTGGAACTGCAGTGGATGACTTCTTTCTTCCCAGTTTTCCTTACTTGTCGTAGTTTTTTTATGCTCTTTGACCCTCAAAGGAAAAGAAGGGGGAGAATCTCATCTGCCACTGCCATAGTTTATCTTATTTTTAAGGCCAGACTTGTTCTGTTTTCCTGCTTGTCTTGTGTACTTTGTTCTTATCTTGCAGATTTTATTAATTGCACATGTTTCTCCATACCCTGTTTGCGCAACAATGCCCCAAGCCTCTGCTTGCCCCTGCATGGACGCTTACTGGTGTCAAGCTTGGGCTCAACTGCCTTGCAAAGTGATTGAACATTGTTGTTGAGCAAAATACTTAGAAACATTGCTCCCAGATGTGGTATTTAATGAGCTTTGGTCTGAGTGCAACACTCGCAGATATTAATTGTATACCGCTCAGTACACTTCTACTTTAGGGGTTCAACAGGCCTCTGTGCTGGCTACATCAGCTAGGGAAGGTAAAGGTCTTGTCTTCTTAGTTGTGAACTCCTTAAAACCATAGCAGATGTAAATATATGAGAAGCTAAGGCTGCAACTAACACTTCATTTCTCTTCTTTGCAGCAGATCATCCTAATGTCCTCATGATTGTTGGATTTCTAGTTCTGCTAGTGATAGTAGCAGTCTCTGTTGTACTTTATCAATTCTTCCGAATTGATATTGTCCTATTTTATCGGGAGATATTTCAGCCCTACTCAGTCAAAGATGGTGAGTAAGCATTGCATAAGAAAGTTTAAAGGACAGGAAAGGGCAAACCATGTGGAAACAGATAAATCTGATAGTTGTTTACTAACTCAAATGACACTTGAGCCTTATTCTTCACTTTCTCATGCTTCTTGAAATCATTTATATAAGGGGGAACAAGCATAGTTCTAGTAGTGCTTTGCATTCACTGCAGAACCGTGTATTGGTTCTATAATGATGTATTGCAGAAACAAAGGATTCAATCCTGGTTTCACTTTTTTTTTTTTATAAAAAAATATTTGTCATGAAATATTGAGTGACAGTGAAAATCTGATTTAACAGCCTATTATTCCACTGAAATAACAAACAATCAGACTCATCTCTATTTCATGTTAATATGCATTGATTAATTGAACTCTTATTTTATACACCATAAGATACAGCTTTCAGAATGCAGCAGTCAAATTCTCCAAAGCAGCAAATATATAAGACATAACAGTTCAGCATGGAAAACACAAAATGAGCACAGTCTCTGATTTCCAAACATGTATCCAAAGATGCACGTCATTATAATTATCAGGAAGATCTACTTAAATCTATTTCAAAGACTGTATAGTTGTTATTTTACTCAGCTTTACAATAGACAGCTCTAATTCATGTTAACAGAAGGCACTTTCCTCTTGCTCTACCTTGCAGATGGGAAGATATATGATGCATATGTGATCTACCCCAGAAGCTACGGCAATGAGGCTAATTTTGTGGAATATTTTGTACACCAAATTATGCCAGATATTCTAGAAAATAAATGTGGATATAAATTATGCATTTATGGTAGAGATACTTATCCCGGAGAAGGTGAGTTTCAACTCAGATAATGCACTGCATTACTTGTTAAGTTGGAGCAAGTTGTGTTCCTACATGTAGACCCTTTCATTCCTGAGTGGGCTGCTCATCTCATCAGCAGCTGTGTGTCTAATGTGTCAAGCAGGGTGACACAATGGCACTTTGTGCTTGTTGGTGTTCTATGAAAAGCAAGTTGTAGGTTGGGGACAGAAATTGTTTATCAACTTCTTGGGTGATGCAGGAAATGTGACTCGAAGTGTGACTCTCAGACATACACCTATTCTTTGGGTTGTGTAACTCTGCATTGCCACTGTCTGGGCAAAGCCATGACAAACCATTCATGAGTAGGCCTACAAGATACCAAGAGAAGAAAACCACAAAGTTGAAGAATTAACCTTGCTGTTATCACTCAGGGTTTTTCAACCTGTGACAAAGGATGTCATAGTTACAGGAAGTTCAGATTCTGTTCACAGAGATGACCTACTTTCATTTTTTACAATTCCCAGAGCTACTTCAAGAGACAATCTGTGTTCTCTATTCCCATTTCCTTGTCATCCAAAATGAATTTGTGTTAATTAATCTGTGTTAATTTTCACAAGGACAACCCTACACTCTCATATTAGCTGTCATCTAGATATTATCTGCTTTCCTCCAGGGCTTAATTGTCTGTCTTGTGCTCTGGTGTTCTGTGGACCACATGTTCTCTTCTTGTCGTAAAACAGGCATGAAACCAAAGATAGCCCATTCTGAGTTATACACTGCTAAAATCATCTGCATTGGACCAGATGTGACTCATTTGCCCAGATCTGGGCCAATATCTTCGATGTTCTCTTCTGACAAGTGGCAAAAGTTCTGCCTGGACTTGAGAAAAAACACTGCAACAAGAATGAAAAAAAAACAAAAACAAAAAACAAACAAACAAACAAAAAAAAACAAAAACAAAAACAAAAAAAAGCAAGAATTGCTGATCCAGACTATAGCTATCATGTGAGTTTCAGAATAAGGAACTAACATTGGCCCACAAAGATGTTAATGGCAGAAATTTATGCCACCTGCTTAGGTAATATTCTGTTTTGGGATGGTATTCTTAAACTTTCCTGGAGAAAATGGAGCACAGCGTGCAACTGAAATGCAGACTGGGACTAACAGGGATTCTCTTGGTTGAAAACAAAGACATTTTCATTGTGCAAAGGCATGAATGAATGCCTGTAGCCCAGGCAGTATGAAGACCCACCAAGTCAGCCTCGGACAACTAATAATTCCTTTTTTGACTCATTCAGTCTGATTTTACTGAAACTCTAATAATGTCTTGAGCATTGACTGTTGTCTTTTTCTCTTCGTGTTTATATTCACAGCCTTCTGCTTTTGTCTTCCTTGTTCACTTTCAAGTCCCCAAATATTTACACTTAGGTGGAAAAGTTATTCAGAATCAGTCTGTCATGGGGAGCACATAAAAGTTCCCTGCTTCCAGGCAGATGGACTTCACGCATACACTCCTCACTCTTGTTTACCTTGATTTTGATCTTGATTCTTTTGTTATCAGATTTCCAAATCTAAAACCTTACAGTTAAAATATGCTAAACACAGAGTAAATCAGGAGTATTATCAGTAAATACCACTGAGTTACTGTAAACTTTCATGAATATGTATCATATTATCTGATGAATCATCATTTTTCACCATTAAACTCCATGTATTTCCAGAAAACAAAATGCAGCAAGGATATAAAATGGGATTATTATTTGAATGGGATTATTATTTGAAGAAGAGTTCATGACTCTTGGTTTCAGAGGAAAGCTTTGTAATTTATAACTTGTGCTCTTCCAGTAATAAAAAAGATGAAGAGAATGATTCAAGCAACAAACAGCACTACACAGCTGTTGGACTTCCATTGGTTTTCCTAAATTCACTTTTGTTATTGTTGTTGTTGTTTCCTGTTCTTACTGATTAAAGGCATTTTCTGTGACTTATCTGTTGCCTGAAAGAGGTGTAAATGCAAGTATTACCCAGCAAAGGAAGAGGTTTCTGCTCCATTCTTTTCACGGTCCCATTGGCTTGCCCCAACTACATTCCTTGACACAGAATCTAACTAAACACTGTCAGAGCTGCTGTATCTGTAGCACACACACACACAAAGAGAGAAAATAACATAAAAATGATCATAAGAATGATGATACTTCACTGCACCAATGTTCTGTGCAGCCAAGTGTCCTACCTTCAGCAGTAACCATGGGCAAATTACTGTAAGAACAGTCTTTTCCTGACCCAGGAATTGCAAATGCTGGGCCTCTCTGAGACTGAGAAGACCCTTACAATGGGCTGGCAACCTCTAGCAAAGGAAAAGAGGTCACATATGCAGATGATAGATAATGTCTCTTAAAAGTGCCTTTAAAGAAGTATAACAGCTGTTTAATAAAGAGTGCTTTTATTAAATAGCTGTTACATCAAAATTCCTTAGCTCAGCTCCCACTTTGGGATTCTTTGGCCCAGCATCACATACTTCCAGTAAAACAACTCCAGTTTCCCTTCTGCAGACCACAGGAAACTCTTCTGACTGGGACAAGTATTTCACCAGATAGGTACTCATCTGCAGTGGACAGCAGGTCATTGAGAAAAGCAGATCCTAGATGTGGAGCTTTCTGAGCTGGCCCAGAGCTTGAGTTTTGTAGGTACAACACAGCTAACATCACAGTCCTAACTGTGGTTAATGAACTGTCCCTAACAGCTTTTCAGTGGGAAAGAAAAATACCTTTAGTCATGGTGATGATCAAATTCCCTGCAAGTCTGGATCCAGCCCTGTTGGGTTAACGTCTAAATTAGCACACTATAGCTCAGGAGTATTAGCACTCCCTCTACAGGAAAATAAGCCTCTTAGAAGTCACCCAAATGGATCCAAATGACTATTTTTTAATGGCTAAGTACTGAAGGATTGTTTTTTAGAGCACTAAACTGAAAGAATATGATGCCTTACATGCAAATTATTGACTAAGCACAAATTTGATGTAATACAGATCTACTGAGCTTGACCTGTGGATTAGAAATTCCTAACAATCCCTAACAGTGTGAAAATATTAAGATTTCAGCTAAAGAAAACATCTGAAAGAAAACTGATTACTGTGAGTTTTTTAATCTCTTTTTCTAATGAATAAACTGTATCTGACTGAAGTGAGACAGGTTTCTTTTGGTTGAAAAGCAATGGAAATGAAATGCCTATGCACAAAAGAGTCTATAAAAGAAATTTCAGTCTCACCATTTTCTCGTGCGTTGTAGATAAAGCCAGTGCAATTGAGAAGAGGATACAGAAGAGCAGACGGCTGATCATTCTTCTAACACACCAGCTGCTTAATTGTAAAGAATTTGCTTATGATCAACATGTTGCTTTATACGATGCCCTCATTCAAAACAATACAAAGGTGATCTTGCTGGAAATGGAGAGGATGGAGACGTATGAGACTCTTCAGGAATCTCTTAAATATATCATCAAGAAACAAGGTACTGTCAAATGGAAAGAACAGCACACTGTGCACCCACAGTCATCCAATTCTAAGTTCTGGAAACGTGTGAGGTACCTTATGCCACTGAGACTCAGGTCATCATGCTCAGTTAATGCTGTATGAACAGTCTGTCTAAGAAAGCTCTAGTATGCTGTCAGGTCAAACCATATACATGCAGCTTCTTTTGCTTTCAGTAGGAACATTATTTTGCAGTTCGAATGTCTGGCTGCATTTTTTTTTTCACTTTTTTGTTTAGTCCTTCAATTGAGTAGTGATCAAATAAACTGATAGAGGAAGGCCTTTGGGGCTGAGGGGAGTCTGTGGAGCTTTGAGAATTCTGCAAATGAATTATTCCAGATGCTGTACAAAATTTTGCATATCATTGGAAACAAACCTACCTTTACTCTTCCTATATGTACTTGGATATATAACTGAAAGTTTTGATTCTGAATAGTTGAATATTCTGCAGGTTTACTTTACCTTTCTACTGTGGTTGATCAAACATAAACACCTTCTATATTACTTGACTAGAAAGCATGATGTTGCAGTTTTCTTCATTTTATCCACCATGTGTTTGTTTTTGCTCCAACAGTCATATTTCTATCATGAAATTTTATTTTTCCTTAGTAGGGATGCTTCAGTAAAAGCTCTTTTGAAACTAATGTGAATAGAGCATTTTAAAAAAATACAGTGTTAAGGAAAGTGCATACATACTGATTGACTGACATATATATGCATTTATATATACATAAATATATTTATGTATACATAAATGAATCTCATACAAAGGGGAAATTATCTTATAGAGCTATTACAAAGTGATTTTGAGATTAAAGATACACATAATTAAATTCTTATAGCTAGTAGTATTTTAAATCTTTCAGGCATGATAGACCGTACAGTTATTACTACTGCCTGATACAAATAACACATTAAAATTTATGTTACATAAGTATATATATATATTGTACATGGCTAACATTCCTTTAAGCTACTGAAAAAAAATAGAGACTGCAATTTTATAACTGTCAGTATCTTTTTTTTTTTTTTTTTTTCCTGCTTTGATATTATGCCTGGCTTTACTTTGTTCTGACAGAGAATAGCCTGAGATGCAAAGGTCAGAATAAAATCCCCTCTGAGTGCAGGAGTGCATGATCAAAGCATGTTCTAGTGCATATATCCTTGGGAGATTTAATGTTTTTGGGTTCTAAAAACAGGAATTTTTGTACAGTCAGTGAAGGTTTGTTTTTGAGCTTCAGATCAGCTACAGAGATGGACTTGAAAAGACAAAATTAGATGCAGAATATCTAATGTTACCAAGTGCTTTTATTGTACATTGTAGGTTTTTATTGAATATGAAACTTCAGACTTATGGATGGCCATTTGCAATAGGAAGAACATGTATGAAATACATGTATAGATTTTTATTTCAATGTGAAATAAAGGTCAATGGCAAACTAAAGAGCTTTTCATTGATTTATTATATTTTCAAATGCTGGTGAAAGTGAAGTCATCACTCACTGCACCACAACTGTAAAACATACAATGCTGCATTTTATTACTGCCTTACTAAACCATCTGCAGTACTGGGACCCATTCCTGAAGGGCCCTCTAGTTCCCCTTCACTGTTTTAGGAAGATCCACAAAATGTATTTATGTCAATGTAAGAGATTTGGTTTATTATAGACTCAATAGGGGTTTTGATAGTTCTTATGGTAAGAACTTTCACAAAAAGAATACTAATACTAAGTCATGTATAAAGGCAGGAAAGCCTGTTGGTTTTCACTATGAAGATTTTTCACAGGAATTTCTGATTAAGACAAAATATGAACTTTCAATACTATTACGAGATGATTTTTAATAGAGATTTTGTAGTAGGCATTTATGAGAAAGAAAGGATAATAACCAGGTATCCATCTTGGAAACAATTTCTGGGGTGAATTTTGAACTTGGAAAAGAGTTGTGGAGGAGAAAGTATGATGAGGAAATGCAAAGGGGACTACAAATATTATTCTGAAATTATTCTGATTATTCTGAAATATGGGGATATCTCATTGACCTCTCTTCAGTTGTTGTCTTCAGGGCTGTGGTTAGGATGGTGAAAAACAAACCCACTAAATGGATCTTGTGGTGGCAATCTTTTTGCATCAAACCTCATGGCCAACAAAGGACAAAAAAATAAAAAGAAAAAAAATACCAAAAATGCTTGAGAACTCTTAATGTGATTTATCAATAGTGAACAGTATAGCCTTGACAGAAAGAAAAGGGGTAAATTCTGAGAGTGGCAAAGACCTTTTACCAAGCCTAGGGGTGAATATGTGACTGCAGTAATGATAGAGAAATGCAGAAGTTGTTGATTACCTTTATATTCGTTGGTGATTAGTACAGAAATTGGAGATACACACTCAAATTAACATCTATATATAACTATTTTCACATTTGTAATGTGAAAGAGGCAGTACAAAAAGACTGGTGGTATATTTTTACAGCATAAGTAGCTTAATAAAGATCTAAATTTTTGAAAACATGAATGGAAAATTGGCATTTTTTATTTCATATTGTGTTGGATACACACACATTACACCAGGCTACCTGCTTTAATGGAATAGCAAAAGAGAATTCTGCCCTGTGTCAAAATCTCTTATTTCACTGTAAAAATTTTATAAAAGATTGAGTTTGAATGCTTAAAACTTAAACTACACAGAACAAAAACAATTTTTGTAGCATAATTAGAACTTCCACCTAGATATTTAACACTTTTTAACTTCTCTTCTGTGCTCCCCTATTTTTGGTGCCATTGAAAAAATGGATCAGGGTATCATTTTGCTTTCTTGTAGTAGAGAAGAGTCAGCGTGCCATCTAGTGGATGAACACGTATCAAAAGATTGTGGCCAACTAGAAATAAGTCAATTTAAGGATGCCATTAGAAATATTCACAGTGAACATTTCAGAACCTGCATACTGCTATAATTTCCTGACAACCATACCTGTGAAGAGCATCTCAGAATCTGGCACAAAATCCAGTGCTGAATTTCTTATAATATACTGTGAAGAAACAAAAGTGTCTTTGTGGAATATAACTGCTTTCTGGATACTTCATATTTGACAAGTGTATGGTGTATTGCTGGCAACAAGGAAATATCGAAGAGTCAGGAATGAGCATTGACTTTGTGAACCTCTTGATGTCAGTGCTAATATGAAGTACGATGATTGTGTGGTTACCAAGCACTGACACAAGTTACTCAGAGAGGTTGTGGTGTCTCCCTTCTTGGAGATATTCTGTCCTGGGCAACCTGCTCTAGATGGCCATGCTTGAGCAATGTAGTTGGACCGGGTTGTAATCCCAAGGTTCATCAAGTCCAACTCCTGTCTCCACACAGGACCACCACCACCACCCCAAAAAATAATAATAATGAGATGTCTGAGAGCATTGTCCAGACCTGGTGACCTCCAGAGGTCCCTTACAAGCTGAATTACTATGTGATGGTATGATATGGAGGAAAGTTTGCAAAATGTGCAACCTGAATATTCCAGTGCTTCTGAAAATCTTATGAGGGTCCTACAGACATGGTATCAGTTGGGAACCTGCTTTTTTGACATCAGGTACAGATAATGCTGAAAAATGATTGAACATAACATCAGCTAAGAATTAATGTGGCTGGTATGCAGATATATCAGAGGTAGATTTAGAAAGACTAGATAGACTCAAAGAACACTCAGACTGTGATGACAAGAGCTGGATGTGTCGCTGTTTATGATGGAAACAGTTTCTCAGTTCAGGTTTTCATTTAGCACCTCTGAGTTATGTATGGTGGATGGAAAAGTAAGATATGAAAAATTGTGAGAAGTAATTGGTCTTCCACAGCTGATTGGTCAGGCAGTCCTAGGTTCAGAGAAAAAATAAAATGAAATCTGTTTTCAGTATTAGTGTGTTTCCATTTTCATCATGGCACTTTCATCATGAGCAGGGTGACACACTGAGCAGCAGTTGTTTTCATTATTGAGTTACATCCCTATTACAAGGCTATTACTTCTCCATTAAAACTTGTATTATTCTGAGCTAAAAATTGTAAACTTGATTCCATCTGTGTACATTCATACATCTCAGAGCGAGCTATGACATTAGTTAAAAGGACTAATTGAACATGGTGCTTTCTGCCATACAGCTGAAAGTTCAGAAACTGAAGAGCATTTTAAAAGGACATAAAAGCAAATGAATATGAGAACAACTCATGGAAAATATTGCTGTGAAAGAGTGAATAAAACAGAATAGCTGTTTCCAAACTGTCACTATCAAGGCTTAGCTCGTCAAAGTAAGTAACTGATGATATTTGACTGTACAGTTTATTTGCTGTCTGCTAAGTTGCTTTCAGACTCATGTAAAATCACTGTCATCTTTAAAATGCATGCGCTATATATCTAAGTTTTAGAATCAACCACATAAGAACAATAAACTCTGTGAAGCACCTTGTACACATTTTAAAAGTAGTTACACTGGTTCAGATTCTCAGCTGACTTTCCTGAAGTTGCACTGATTTACATTAGCAAACAGTCTGATTGTGTTTATATGCATATTGTTTAAATCTGTGATGAGGGAAACAAATGAGGTGAGGCAGAGAAACTCTCCGGGGTTTCTTTGCTTCACCTCAGCAGCAAAATGTGAAAACTGCCGGCTCTGTGGAATCCCTCCTTTTTATTGTAGTTCGCTCATTTCACCTCCAAAGTGACATCTCCTGTTGTTACTGGGAAATTCTGTCCTGGGTGAAAAAGGAAAAAAAAATAAAAAAATAAAAAAAAAAAGGAAAAAAAAAATGGGAAAAAAAATATGTGGTTGTCACCAGACAAGTTTCTGAAGCCGAACCATTACTACAGAATGGTTTCAGTTGGAAGGGGCCTTAAAAACCATCCAGTTCCAACACCCTTGGAAATAAAAGAAATTCTGAGGAGATGAAAACTTTCCTGCTGCTATCAAAATAACTTCATTTACAAATGTAATGAGTCATTGCGCAGTAAATATCAAATAAATCTGTGTGAAGTAAGCAGTGTCAAACGTTCATTTACACTGGAAGAGCACTTAAACAGGTAACGCTGCTGTCAGAAATCCTTCATAGAAACACAGTTCCAGCAGACCAACATATGGTTTAAAACTGGCCAGCTGGTGGCACAAGGGTTTCTTTAGAGGTAACTACCAACACCCCTTTCACAATAATGGAATTATAAAATGTTCTGTGTCTTGAAACCTTGCATCACTCTACCCCAAAAGCAGATGCTGGCACAGAAAAGACAGCAGCGAAATCAGGAAAATCAGATCTACGTGTCAGTAAATCTTTTAGAGGATCATGTGTTTTGCCTTTTCTCTTTTGCTGCGGGTCATAATTTGTGAGGTTTGCTTTCTTTTTTTTTTGTTTGTTTTCTTTCCCTCCCCCCCCCCCCCCTCCTTTTTTTTTTTTTTTTTTTAATAATCTTTGCAGGGTATCAGCTTTTCAGCATCCATCCTCAATACGGCCAGTGAGGAGGGATGAAATTCGTAGCAGAAACAACAAGATAAAAGCTGCCTTTTTTAGCTTAATATTTATTTAGCTTACGTCCCTAAAGCTCCATACTACTTCCATCACGCTTCTTGGAAAGGCATCCCGCCGCCAGCGTTCAGCAGAAGAGCAGAGGAAGCGGTGTTTCGATTACAAATACCAAAGCCATCACTTTCTTGTGCCCTATCCTCCCACGAAGGTCGTGAAAAGGAAGAACCCCCCACTGCTGCCTGCCCCTTCCAACCCCTCCGGCGCGGTGCTGAGCGGTGCTGAGCGGCTCCAGCAGAGCCAGGTAATGTCCGGGGGCGGCGACGGGAGGGCAGGGGAAGGGCGGTGGGGTTTGGGAGGCGAGGACCGGGAGGGGCAGCCCCTGCTCCCCCCACCCCACGCACCTCGGGGGAGCCTCTGGCCGCATCACTGCGCGGGGATGTGCACGCTGGTGGGCTCCAGCATCGTCCCGCCGTCGTCCCCAGCACTGCTTGTCACCCCTAAGGCCCCCTCGGTTTTCCTCCCCCTTCCCCCCACAGGACCTTGACGTGCTTCTTCCTTATAATAACTCAGTATAATTTAGCCCTGGAAATGGCTTATTAGGTTATGCAGCCCCTCACTGGTACTACAAGGTCTCCCCCCTCCCCAGGCTGCCCTGGCCCTTTCCTTCACCCCTAGGTAGCTTTGGGGTAGGTGGCAGGAAGAGGAAAAAAAAAAATAAATAAATTAATAAAAAGATTCCCAAACCATTTATATGTCAACCCTCAAATGCCTCATTTAGAAAAGTTAATATTCATCTTTTGCTATACTTTTCCAATCAGTACTTGTAAAAGTAAATTTCTCACTTCTACCTTTTCCATTTTCCTCCGTGCAGTCAACAGTTCAAAGTGACAAATTCTGCTCTTGCTTTTTCAAGAGGTTTTTCAGACTGAGCTGTCTTTGCATTGAATCACTTACTGAGAGTGATCGCTCTCTGTTTCTGTGAAGAATGAAGGTTCAGAACATTTGTGAGTACAAGTTGTGACTGTCTGCAGTTTGGAAGATTACCTCTGCATCCACTTTCAACTTGACAAAACCTGCATGGTAAGTAAACACTTATGTTGTTTGAAATGTAGGCAAATTTTCATTTTAACCAATAACTAGAAATCCCGGCAGAAAAGTGCTTAGACCTACTAAGGTTGAGACAACTGTTTGCTAGATCTTTTTTGCTTTTCTGCATGAATGTTATTTGACTTGTGGCATATTTAAAGTCATACTTGAAAAAGACTTAAGTTGACAAGAAGTCATCCTTAAAGATGTAAGACTAGTGGCTTCCCCACTTGACCCCAAAATGTTTGTTCAAACAGTCTGAGGTTCAGAAGAATCTGATATTTTAATTTTTTTTTTTTTTTTTTTTTTTTAAGGAAGCCACAGCCCTTTGGGTATAAATTAAGGTTTCCAAAAGTGTTGATCAAAATGAGTGATTTTACCAAACTGAAAATCACTTAAGTGTATCAACACCCTTTCATTCAGAACTCCTCTGGTAATTCTAGGAAAATGAGGAATTTCCTGACAAAGTTAATGATCATTAAACACACTCAGTTGTCTACTTTGTGAGATATCATTAATGCAGTTTGTAGAATTTAAAATATTTGGTTTGTTTTAAGATTTTTTTTTGGATTCACAATGGCACAATGATTTTTAGAAAACACTTTTAATTATTAAAAATTCAACTGTAGCTTTAAGCGTGTACAAAATTTGAAAAACACGCTTAAACCTATTGTCACTTCAGACAACTAATAGACAACTCTTGTTTTATTTCTGTCTTTGAAACTGTCATTCGCTGGTATTGCCTTAGCATTTTGTCCATTGAATATTTTTGTATTCCTTCAGAGTCAGAGAATCTTTGCCTTTTAAATTATCTCCCCATTTCTTTTTGAATATAAAAGACCTTATTCCAATCCTTGAAGAATATTTTTATAGTAGTTGAATTTCACCAAAAACTATACATTTTTTGTTTCTTAGTTTCGTTGTTTTTTTTTTTTTTTTTTTTTTTTTTTTTACCCTCCTGGTATTTCATTAAAGAATACTGCAAACCATATTGCTCAAATGTAAATACTACTAGCCTGAAGTAGAACAATTTCAAACAAATTGATCAGGTTCAATAGCAGTGTGAGAGTAAGACTAAGGCTGTGTGTTTTGCTTGTTTATTTGTACCCACCAATCTCAAACATGGCCATCATTAAGTAGCTTGCATAAGACTTTGTTCTTTAATCCCTATTCAAAGAATCAAGGGCTTTGATCTGCATTCACTGAAATATCCATATTGTGCTGAAGTGATGTGCCAACAAGGAATGGGATTTAGAATTAACATCTGATGATATGTGATTTTATCCTTATGTAGCGGATCGTAGTTTCATGGTCTGTAGCAGTTGTACTTCTTCTGGATGTGCTAGGGTCAAAAATGAAAAGTAAATTCAAGAAATGAAAACAGAGAATGTGTAGAAGGGAACTGAAACCAGGTCTGAGGAGTTTACTGTATGGTCCCTTAAAGTTGCTTCTTTAGCTGCTTTCTAAACTGGGGTCTGTCTACCAGTCAGTCTGAAAAAGGGGATGTGAAACAGCTCTTTCATCTTCTTACAGTGATTTATGGGATGGTGGCACACTTGTAATGAATTGGAGAGAATAAGAGAGGGAGAGGAGCTACAGATCTTGCTGTCATTCAGGAATATAAAATAATAAAAAAATCTCAGGCAGGTGTCTTACAACAGTAAGTATGTCTTCTCAAACTGCAAGTTTTATGTAGTAAAACCAAAGAAATGGAATGCTAAAAGAGATTACTTTGGACAGCTCTCTGTGAAATATCTCTTTGAAGTATGTGTCCTATTTGTATATTCACGTTCAGATGTCTAAGTAAGGACATCTGTCTTGGCTGAGCTCAGGTTATTATGCATCTAAGCTGTCTGTCTTGTTAGCAAAATTGAGGCGCAGTTTTAGGATTGGCTTTGCACTTGGTTGTTAACCTGCTGTTCAGAGGAATCTCAGAAGAGATACTCCACACTGGTTTTATTTAGTAAAGTTTCATGTTTTTCTTTGAAAGAACAATTGAAAATGGGTTTCTTTATCTTCCCCCCTCCCCCCCAGACGGAAACATGAACACTCTCAACTGGTACTTATCTGTTCTGTAGGTGAAAATGTGTGGCAAAATTGTAGACCTCATTGTTTTCCAACAGGATAAGATTAGACAACAAGATGTCTGATCCATCCACATTCTGCTGTTCTCATGAAGTGTAAGGGAAGATTCTATTAGCTGTGTTTCTTTAAGGTCCAATCCTGCAAAGATTATACTGTTTGTGGAGAAGAAAAAGCACTGTCCTGCTCACTGATAGGTGTTCACTGGCTTGGGATCTAAGTCTAGATGCTTCTATATGATTGTCAGTTTACTCAGGAGTACAAAGGGCCTCTAGTGAACATGTAAAAGGAGGGAGAAGACTGTGCATTGCTTTCTGAATTTGGAATAAGACTTGCCAAAGAAAATATAGATATGTTGCCTGGCACATAAAAACACCTGGTACAATAAAAATGAGTAACTTCCCAGTTGGAAAGCCTTCTTCAGTAACAGGCATTAGTAACACTGCTCTCAGTGCTCAGAGTGGTCTATTTCATTGCACTTGTGATGATCTGTGGATCTGTTTTTCTTAGGCTTTCAGAACCAAGAAGAAATTACCTTATTTATTTATTTATTTATTATTATTTTTTTTTTTCTGTAGAAGTGAGAATTAACTCAAGAAAATGACTCTGCTGATATTTTTAGTAATGTTTATTACTGAATCTGCCACGGGTAAGTATAAATCCTCATTTCAACCATAGAACCTTTAAAATATTTGCCAAATATATGACAGCTTCTTGACAGTTGCTCAGAGTGGTGAAACTTTCATACTTCTCTAAGAACAAAATCTTTAAGGTTTTCCAATTGCAGACCAATTTCTAGACTTGGAAAATTTGGTCCAAAGTAACAAAATTATTAAATAAATAGAACTGAGTTGCTATGTGGAAACACCTGATTATGTTGTATGGGAGCATGGCAATATGGAGAGCCACAACAAGAAAAATAGTGATCATGATTCTTTTTGTGACATTCAGAAGTGTAGTCAGAATGGTTGATAAAGAGAGAGAATCTCTAGGACAAAGAGACTGAAGGCTTATTTTGTTCTTGAATATTTGCACTAGACCATGTTTCCTTTTCTGTATTTTGTATGACTTCCATGTGTAAAGGTACATTTAGAAAAATTATTAAAAAAGCAGACTTTGAGGCTAAATTTTTCACATACAACCTTGTTCCAAGGGAAATTTTCTAAAAATATATGAAGTTTTTAAGAAATCTTATCATGTAACAATTTTGTTTTAATTAAGAAGAAAATATACATGTTAATTCATAGGATCTCTGCTTTTATGGCAGTTGATCTTTTCTGAGGATTAGCCACCTTTGTCAAGTCAATACATTTTCCTTACCCTTTCCATTTGTGACAGCTGCTTTTTTATAAAGTTCTACAGACTGTGCTCTTTGGATTTGTACACTTATGGACCCGCATGAAAGAATCTTAGGGAAATGTCTATTTTTTATCTTTCTATGCCTTCTAATTTTGCTTGGGTAAGGTAGAATGAAAACTTGGACAAGTGAGTTCTCAGACTGAAATAGATTTTGCTGGAACAAATAAATACTGCCAAACTTCTCTGCTAAAAGAAAGTCCTAAGGTATAAAAGACCTGCTACATAGCAAGTCACTTTAAAGTCAGGATAATAACATTTTCTGAAAGAGTATTGAGCCTCTTTTTTCCTTTTTTTTTTTTTTTTCCTTTTTCTTTTTTTTTTTTTTCTTCTTTTCTTTCTGAAGAGAAGCTGTGTCCCCTTCGCACCTCCATTGATGTACTAGAAGGGGAATACTTTTTCCTTTGTTTTCCTGAGTTGATGCTACATCCTGAGACAGAAGGATACACGATAAACTGGTACAAAGAAAATGCTGGAAGGCAGAAGCTGATACAGAAAACACAGAGAATTATTTCCCAAATGAATTTTCTGGAGTTTTGGCCAGCTGAACTCAGTGACTCTGGGAATTACTCTGTCACTCACAGGTGGGTACACAGGAAGTGGATGAACAACATCCTGCCCTTAAAGTTGTCTATAAAGATGGTCTTGGTCTTTGTCTTGTTTGTGGCATTTATGTAAAGGAAGTTCACGCAACTACATTAATTATGGTGTCACTTCCCACATCATTTCACAATAACCACCCAGACAGACATATTTCTACAGGCTGATACAGCCTTTTAAAGGTTCTGTAAACTTTTGATAAAACAGGTAGTATTTCTGCTGTTTCATGGCTGATTCTCTAAGCACAATGAGAAATATGAGCCAGCAGTGTGCCCTGGCACCCAGGAGGGCCAATCGTGTCCTGGGGTGCATCAAGCACGGCATCGCTAGTAGGTCAAGGGAGGTGATTGTCCCGCTCTACTCTGCGCTGGTGCGGCCTCACCTCGAGTACTGTGTGCAGTTCTGGGCACCACAGTATAAAAAGGACATGAAACTGCTGGAAAGTGTCCAGAGGAGGGCTACGAAGATGGTGAAAGGCCTTAAGGGGAAGACGTACGAGGAACGGCTGAGGTCACTGGGCCTGTTCAGCCTGGAGAAGAGGAGGCTGAGGGGAGACCTCATCACAGTCTACAACTTCCTCGTAAGGGGGTGTCGAGAGGCAGGAGACCTTTTCTCCATTAACACTAGTGACAGGACCCGCGGGAACGGGGTTAAGCTGAGGCAGGGGAAATTTAGGCTGGACGTCAGGAGGGGGTTCTTCACAGAGAAGGTGGTTGCACACTGGAACAGGCTCCCCAGGGAAGTGGTCACTGCACCGAGCCTGGCTGAATTTAAGAAGAGATTGGACTGTGCACTTAGTCACATGGTCTGAACTTTTGGGTAGACCTGTGCGGTGTCAAGAGTTGGACTTGATGATCCTTAAGGGTCCCTTCCAACTCAGGATATTCTATGATTCTATGATTCTATGAAATAGGCAACCCTTCTGTCAATGGCCAACTAGAAGGAAGCTTTTGCTTGTCCTCTCAACCAGACCTGTTCTTCCTTACTTTGTTGCGTGGTACTTACTCAGTGAGGCCTGCCAAGTAAATCAAATGTAGTAAGGTAATGGTGACAGAGCTGAACTTTGGTTTCTTTGCACAGCCTGGCATGCTTGGAGCTATTCAAAGAACAAATTAAATCACTGTATTTGAATTCTTACCATCATAGAATTCTTACCATCACGAGGCAGAAACGGAAATAAGACTGGGCTTCAGCTGATGGTCATATTCCTTGTTTGATCATGAGGAATGACAGAAGGACGAAATCAAATTTTTGTTGTATTAAGTTTTTATGACTAACTTGCACAACAACTGTAATTCACGATTTACATTTGAAGTAACAATTCATTTTAAACAATTTTTTTTTTCATATAATGATTTGCGCTGTTCTTGAGGTAATATTTTTAAGGTTCTTACCTGGTTCATAAAGGTTATTGGCTGTTATAGGGCATCATATACTGTAAAATGCTATCCACACTTCTCCACCAACATTGCATAAACAATTTTGATAGTATATAGTTTTAAGTTAGGCTTCAATTGCTAATCTGTTAACTAGTTAATGTTCAAGTTAGAAGCTGAAAACCTCATGTTATATTTTTCCATGTATCATTATTGTTGTATTGATTTTATTTTAAAAAGAAATGAGTCACCGTATTTGAAAAGCTGAATGCTATAAAAGAAAGGCCTACAGGTAGAGCAAAGACACACATGAATATTTCTTTTGGTTGCATGTGATTTCTTATTAATGGCAGGTCAGTCTTTCTCCAGTTAGTAAATAAAGCTTGAGAAAAAAATTCCTAAGGTATGTTGAATGTGATATTAACAGAATTGGCCTTAGGGGTGATGACCGTGGTAGTATGGCCACTTTGTTCTGCAATGTAGTACAGATTTAGCATATTATTAGGTACAGATATCTGTCTAAATTAGCAGAAGTGAAGCCAGTTGCCTAGCTGTGGTACTTCGGGGTTAGACAATACCTGATATAGGCTTGTGGGTTGTCATGGACCTATACTTTTCATATCAAGTCTGAACTTGACTTTAAAGCTTTATTGCTTTATTGATGACCTTGAGCAGTCATCCATATACTGACTTCACTAAATATGGTGATAAAAAGTTATTAAATTTAAAAACTCACTCTACTGCCATAAATAACAGGATAAATAACAGGATAAAATGCACACTCTGGCATGGAGCAAGGAACATATCTGAATCACCTGCAAAAGAAGGTTGCCATAACAAGTCTTAAAAAAAGGCACAACAGAGGAAAGTTGTGATAACCCTTAATTCACAATACTTGTGATTTTGTGATTTTTTTGAGAATTTGGAATAATGGTAGTAAATATACAGTGAATTACAAGGACTATATAAAACTAATATGATAAAAATATAAACTCAATATTGAGGGAAAAAGTCTTTTATTTAGAAGAAAGAGATGAGGGAAAAAGATCCCAAGTAAAATTATTAGGATGAAGTTTCTTAAAATGATTAGTTGTTAGAAAACACAAAAATGTCTGATCCTTTGTGAAATGTTTTGATTTGCTGATTTGTCAAAGCAAGAAACAGAAGAAAAAGTTTTTGATTTTATCAAAGTATTTGTATGCAATTAAGAGTTTTGATTTTCAGTTATGAAACTCTATTTTCATTTTCTAAGATGCTATATTATGATACTATCTTATAAAAATGTGTTTTGAAAAAAGGGACTTTTATTAAGATAAAAGTTTCTGAAATAAAATATTTCAACCAGCATGAAACAATATATATTTATTTATTTAGAATATCTTTCTGTTAGACATATATGGATATCTGGATATCTTTTTTTTTTTTTATTTTTTTTTTCCTTAGGATCAGAATGCAGAATGAAGGTCATTGAAATAATACCCATAAGTGGTTTTTTGTTTGTTTGTTTGTTTGTTTGTTTTTCTTGGGATTTTCATGGGATCTTGGGATTATTTTATCTGATGATTCCCACTGTTGGCAAACATATTAAAGGTGTTACATTTCAGAAAATATAGAAGGTTATTTTCAAAATCAGTTTCCTGCAGTGAAGGAGGACTTTTATTAGTCTCTATGGAGAGGAAAATATTGTGGAATAATGAATTGGTTTAAGACTTAGTAAGACTGACAGAACGGAGTTTGTTTTGTTTCAGAGCATTTATAATAGCCTTTTGTTTTAAAGTAGACATTCTAAGATAGTTTTGTTTATATATTTTACATGTATTTTAAAGTATTTAATTTATATATGATAATTTGTAAACAATATAGGAAAATATTTTTTTTAGCTGCTTAGGCAGTTTTAGTGAACAAAGTGTCAATCTAATTTACTGCAGATTTTCAGGAAGTGTATGACAACATAGCACTGACAGATTTTGCAAACTATTTTTTCCTGCTATGTTGCAACTGACAATGTGCAACAAGAAAGAGGTGAAAATGATGCAACAGTATGGTATATAGTATATATACTATATAGTATATAGTATATAGTATATATAGTATATATATACTATATACTACATATACTATATATATAGTATATATATACATATATGTAGTATAGTATATACTACATATATGTATATATATACTATATATACTATATACAGTATACACTATATATATACTATATATATAGTATATATACATATACTATATACTGTATATAGTATATATATAGTATATATATAGTATATAGTATATAGTATATGTATAGTGTATTATTCACTTATTTTTATTTTTGACTTAAAGAAGAATAAGATTTTTTCCAGTTAAAGTGTTTTGCTGAGACATAGCATATATAGCCAAAGATGCATATGTTGATGTGTTTTCACATTTCTTAGTAGAGTAGTGTTCAGCCATTATTTCAGAATTAATAGACTTCACTTGAAAGCCTGAGTGTGTGCATGTTCATCAAAAAAATCTTTAAAATGAAGGATTTCATATGTATTTGGTGTGGGAGTGGTAAGAAGAAAATCTGTGTCACACATATTTGGTAGGATTTCTAATTTATATGGGTTTTCATAACTTATATCCTGTGGTTGTCCAAAAAAAAAAAAAAAAAAAAGAACACAAACCAAAACAACCAACCAAAAAAAAGCAGGTCATCTTGCTGCTCTATACTTATGAACTTGAAAATCTTGCTACTCTGTATTTATGAATTTGAAATAGAGAGAACAACAATATTGTGCACTGGAAGGCTGATTGTCACTTTCTTGATGTAGATAGAAATACAGTACTGGGTTTGTGCAGTGAAATAACTAAAGGATGACAAAATTGGATATGCATGCAGTCTTTATGGCAAACTCAGATTATATTCTCTAAGGGCTTTCACTTCCTTGTATTCCCTCTTGGGTCAATCTATTTTTTGTTGTTCCTTCTTGGTGGGTTTTATGAGTGAAGCTGAAAGGCTGTTAAGCCAGCAGCCAGTTTTATAGCCCCAAAAGTATCACTAAAGAATTGCAGCAAGTGAAGACCGAGACAGGAATATAACAGCTCAGACACTAGCAGTTTAAGCAATACAATTAATTTATTTTTATTTTTATTTTTTGGTGGTGTAGAAAATCATGTATATTGCAGACAAATAGAAATTATATAAGCCAAATTAATCCTAGTTTTGCATAGGTATGTTTTTGTCACCTTCCAGAGTGTTGGTCCTTGCCGGAGTTTGTCTTGTCAGCTAGAATATCGTGATCCACTTTGTCTGAAATCCTCATTTTTTTGAAGTGATTTCCCTAAAATAATGACGGAAAAAATCCTCTATGGAGTGATGGTGCTGAGGAGAGCATGTGGTTTTATTGATCATTTTCTTCCATTTTCTGAATCTAGGTACTAAACTTATATTTATTTTATGGCCAGACCCATAATTGCATCTCCAGCAGTATTCAGATACAAGTGTAATATCTAAAAGAGCACACAGACTTGGTGAAATTCATTGGAACTAATATTTATGACTACACCTTAGCTATTTACCTTAGGTGCCTTTAATGTCATGGAGAGAGAGAAGTCTCTCTGGGGCACAGATTATCTTGTCCTAAAAAACACTTGTGAAATAGGTCATGTAAACTGCACTCTGAGAGGTTACCGAGTGTCATCCCGCTGCTGACTGTGGTGTGTAGGTCTGGTTTAAATGTGTAAATGTGATGTTGAAGAACAGATGAGAAGGACTCCACCTACTGTGAATATAACTCTGATGGAAATGTTCTGATAAGGCTTTTCCTGTTTATGACACTGCAGTTAACTGATTAAGAAACCAAACCTTGTTTAGATTTAGATAGTCAATTGCAACTATGAATAATGAATACCATGAGTAAGGAGAAAAATCTGCAGGCTGAAAAAGGACTGCAATGTGAAGAGGGTGAGCAAAGCAATTCTGTTTTGGGGAGTTGGTAAGGGAAAAAAAAATGAAATCTCAAGCTAAATTCATCATATAAGTGATGTTGTAATGGTTCTTCTGACTCTTTTAACAGTAAAAGGTATATCACACTAGAAGGGTATGAAAGCTGATACACTTGTCAGACTTGTTTCTCCATTTCAACCTCTTTGTCCCTTAGCCATTTTCAGTGAAATAGTTCTTTGCTTGTTTCAGTTCTCCTGGGAGCAATTCCTTTTTCTTTTCGTGGAGGCAGGAAGATTCAAACATATTTATGAAGACATGTCTGACACCAGAAGGAAGTGTTCAGTGATTACTACTTTTGCTTTGTCAGACCCTGTTTGTTTAGTAAAAATGAGAGCTGAGCTTTAGGCATTAATTGTAAAACCTCACCCATTAATTTACAGGCAGAAAAAAAACTTTCTCTTAAGCCCTAACTTTGCCAAAGTGAGACTAACTTCACCAAAGTTAAGCCCTTCAGGTTCTTTTCCCTTTGTAGCCATGTATTTGGACATATCCAGCAATGAAATAACTCACAGCTATAATCTGAGTCATTAGGGAAATATGTGGATAGAATATATTAGATACCTGAATGATCACATTCAGCTTCTAGATAGTCAGAAGAGGCATTTTTGGAACATATTCACCTGACTTTTTATAGATATGGGATATGATGAACATGCTCTAGAAGAAAGAGTTCATGGCTTTTCCATCAACCTGGGGTAGCCATTAAACCGTAGACCTCTGATCAGTAGAGAATGAGAGAAAAAGAGATTAATTCCTTCCAACATGACTTCTTGGGCAGACATAGAATCATGGAACACATTGGGTTGGAAGGGTTCTTAAAGATCATCCAGTTTCCATACCCTGACGTAGGGATGCTGCCCACTTGGGCCTCATCCAGCCTGGCCTTGAACACCTCCAGGGATGGGGCATCCACAGCTTCTCTGGACAATCTGCCAGTGCCTCACCACCCTCTGAATGAAGAATTTCCTCCTAACATCTGATCTAAATCTCCTCTTTTAGTTTAAAGCCATTCCCCCTCATCTTGTCATTGTCTGCCCAAGAAAGAAGTTGCTCTCCACCTTTTTTATAACCCACCTTTAAGCATTGAAAAGCCACAACGAGGTCACTCCTGAACCTTCTCTTCTTCAGGCTGAACATCCCCAGCTCTCTCAGCCTTTCTTCACAGGAGAGGTGCTCCAGCCCTCTGATCAACTTTGTGGCCCTCCTCTGGACCTGTTCTAACAGGTCCACATCCTTCTTGTGCTGGGGGCCCCATACCTGGATGCGGTACTCCAAGTGGAGCATCACATGGGCAGAGCAGAGGGGCACAATCACCTCCCTCACCCTGCTGGCCACTTCTCTGGTGATGCATCCCAGGACACAATTGGCCTTCTGGGCTGCAAGTGCACCCTGCCAACTCACGTCGAGCTTTTTGTCCATCAGAACCTCCAAGTCTTTCTCTGCAGGGCTGCTCTCAATGAGTTCTTCTCCCAGTCTGTACTCATATCTGGGATTGCCCCAAACCAGGTGCAGCACCTTGCACTTTAACTTGTTGAACCTCATTTGGTTCATGTGGGCCCAGTTCTAAGGCTTGTCCAGGTCCCTTTGGATGGCATCCCTTCCTTCTGTTGTATCAACTGCACCACTCATCTTAGTGTCAACTTTAAATCCAGAAGTATCATGCTTGAATCCAGAAGTGATTAAATAATTCATGAGAATTGCATAGTTTGGAAATATTTCCAAAATATTGGTAATTATCTACGCAGCATCAAACAATGAAAAATGTGACTTTTTGAACAATAACACAGTAGCCTGTTTTATTTTTTATGTTTAAAATATATATTTCTTAGTTACTGCTTTAAACCTTAGCATAAGAGATTAAACCTGCCAGATCACATGCTGATTTAAGCTACTAAAACTCTTTTGTTCTCACTTGTAACTATATATCATGCCACAGATAGTTAAATTTTTATTCTGGTAGATATGGAATATATTGTCATATTTCATAGGTATAATTTTATTGTCAAGTGTTTTGTGATGATTTAGTTTGGATAACCTATTTCATTGTGAGAAATAATGCATTTGGAATTGGAAAAGCAGTGAAGGGGAATGTAAATAATCAGTTCATTACTGATGTATTTTTTACCTAACAGATGTATTAAAGAACTTGTTTTTGTTTTGCTATGAGCTATATTCCTTTAAAAAGCTCCTAACACTGATTTCACAAATGTTTTTTCATAGCAATGGAAGACAAAATTTCACAATTCAGAAGTGGACCTTGAATGTGCTTGAAAGGAATAAAAGCAGCTGTTTCAACAAAAATCATTTGACAACCGAAATTCAAAATGCTGGAACAGGTCATTCACTGAAATGCAGTGATTTGTCTGTCAATGAAAATGACAGTGTAACATGGTACAAGGTAATCGCTCAAATCGTTGGCTGTAGATCAAAAACATCTGCAGGAAAAATTAATTATGAAGATTTTTAGAAACATTTACAAGTCTTATAACGCTTTAATTTCTCATGGTTTTGGTGAAAAAAAGCCTTTAGACAGATACAGAGAATAAAGTTTCTATGTGCTTTCAGATTTGTTAGAAAAATGAACCAGCAATCAGAAATTACTGTTAGTTTGGAATGGTAATAGATCTGATGTGCACATTTGTTGGCTGATTTAGCTACTTTGTTAATGTATGTATTATTCCGACATTAAATTAAGTGCCAAGATATTTCTTTTACAGTTGGCTTGTGCTTGTAAAGTAATTGAAAAACTTTTACATTTTGCCATTTCTGAACATTTTTTCCAAAATGTAGCAGATCTAGTTCAGTTTAGGCAAATCATTGGTCTTCTCTGGACCAGTCTTTGCCCGGGCATAGACAATAGCTGTATAAGCTTTTGTAACTGTTGAGTGTTGGTGTGCTCAGCCATTGGAACCCTGACTAGGTTTCTTCCACCCTGTCCCTACTCACCACCTTGAGCAGTGCTCCTTATTCCTCTCCGTGTGCCCTGCTTGGAGTAACACCATTCCTTCATGTACATGTTGAATCAACTTCAGGAAAGGATTTTGGTGTCTTAAGTGCTGGCATCTGTGTTCTGCCTGACACAACCCTCCTTCCTTGTCCTTGAGAGGGCAGGACCATTGATGGATATGTTTTTCTCAGTAAAGGGGTGTGCTTTGGACTGACCTTGCTCATGGCTGACTATATCGATGCCTAATATTTTTATGACTAATATTGTATGAGACAGGTGAAGCAGCCATCCTTAGAGTTAAATATCCTTGGGTGAAATTTTTGAAAGCTTTCATATTACCCTTGAAGCTGAGATAAAAGAGGGATGATAACACATCTTTTTGTACAAGAGCCTGGTAACAAACGTATGCATCCAGGAAATGTTAATTCCCTGATTCCACCAGTGACCATTTCCCTTCTTAATCTAAGGTAATTCAGACCAGAACCATATTATAGTGCTCTCTACTTTTAATGGGTTGAATATTCAGAGATTGTGTTTAAATGACTCTGACTAAACACTGGGCCTCACGTCCTTTGGGTCAGGTAAATGGCGTTGAGAAAATAAAAGAGTGATGGTGACGATTTATTTCAAAAAATAAAGTTTGTCTTTTTTAAGGTTTTGAATATATCTTTGCTACAGAATAATATTTTCTGCATTTATTGATGTAGGACTGTAAGAACTATGAAAATGAAACAGAACGGGAACTGGATTTTAAAACCTTAACAGTTCAGCACTCTGGTATATATACCTGTAAAATTTTGATCAGTCATAATGGAAGGATATACCACAGCACAAATACAATTAAGCTGGTAGTAGAAGAGGGTAAGAAAACTTTCTGAAAACTTCGAAGCATGCTTTTGGTTCTCCTTACTATGGAAAAAATTCCCTGTTAAACTTATTTGTTTATGGATATGGTTCATTATCCCCTAATTATAGTTATTTGATCAATAAATAAATATATAAAGGTGATCAGATCTGGAAATCTGATCTATTTTGCAATAATTTAAAAATAAAAACCAGAAGTTTACATTACTTATTACCAGTTTGGAAAAATGTATTTAGTATGTCTTCCCTGAAGTTGTAATTTTTTCAAAATTCTTTGCTGTAAGTCAGACAAACTTACTAAGAGTTTTGTGAGAGAGCCTTTCCAACCATTGCAAACTTTATATTGTACATGTATGCAAGTGAAAAAAAAAAATCAACAGGACATACTGCTTTTTAAACTGCTTGGTAATGACAGGTCCAGATAACAGGTCAAGATATTTCTCCTTGAATCAAATGGAATCTATATGGTTTGTTTTAGAAATAATGCAAATGTCATTTTTACTGTGGTAGAACCTAAGAAAGCTGTTACTTCAATATCAGTAATTATTATTTTTTTTTAGATGCACCAGAGGCTGTAACTTTGGAGATAGTTGGACGCGATGAAGAAATTGAAACAGAAATAGGTATCAGATTAGTTCAAGAACTAATTATTTTAGCTGCATCATATATAAGATTTTGTTCAGATCTCTTTATACTTGATTGTTTGGTTAAGTCTGATTGAACTAATTGTCTGTGTACCATTCTGGATGTGATCTATCTTCACATATGGTTACATTTTGCTTAGTGGATTTCATGATTGATATACATTAAATTCACCCTTACAGAGGCCGAAGATTAGGTTGTTGTTATGACCAGCAAGAGAAAGTGACAGTGATGATAAACCACGACTTCCCTTTTTAGACGGCAAACCCCACAGAATGATGTGTGAAATATATCTGGTTTGTCCAGTGAGCAACAATAAGTAATCTCTTTAATATTTGATGCAGTCAAGGACATCATTCTGCAGAGAAATGAGAAACGTGAAAGATGACAGTCCTGGCAATGCAAGCATGCGGATCTGTTACTGTTTCAAAGAATTTGTCGTATTGTCAAAAGCCAAAAAATTGACTGTCCTCTTATCTGGGAAAAGGTCTGTAGGCTTTACACAGTGTTGGAAACTATCCAAGATTTTGACCACAAAGCATCTAAGAGGCTGTATGTAATTCTTAAGAATATAACTTCACCTGTATTTTTGCTCTCCTGTGTCTGAGGGATTCTCCAATTTGATTACTTAGTCTTCGCACATTTCTGCAAACACATATTCACCACCTCTGTGGCTCATATGTGTATCTCATCTGCTCAGCTAAGACACCAGATGTTGGCTTACTTTCCACCCCACAAAGAGCAGCTGGTAGGTCCTTTTTTCTAATGCCAGCACCCCAATCCTATATCGCCTTATGTCTCCCAGTCTCCCAGAGCACTGTTCCTACACAGTTCTTATCACTTACTCTGCTCATCTGAACCCTTACATGGAAACGTGGTTCAGCATCAAATGATTATGAACCATAAGTCTTCTACATTTTATATGCTTTGATCAGATTTTTTGATAAGATCATTGAACTACCTGATGGTGCCCTATAGGATCTCCTTGGGGAAAAAAAAAAACAACAACAAAACAAAACAAAACAACAACAACAACAAAAAACCACAAAACAAAACAACAAAAAAAAACTTTTGTAGCTGTTGTGCACAGTGAAAAGGCTAGAGTTGTAAGGTAGATAATAATATTCTTTTAGGTCTATGTTTCAATCTGTGCAAATGTGATTTGGATTTGTAAGGTCTAAATCTAAGGGTGCCACATTTTCATCTTGATCTAGCTTTAAAGATTCTTAAGCAGTTTCACTGGAAGCATCCACTCTGTTAAATCTTGAGAAGTCTGTTTATAATGTATGTTCTCAAAGTATTCCTGGACATGCTGACTTACTGGAAAGCATCTGTGCATAGTGTCCTGAACAAGAATTAGTGTGCGGCTTTTGTGGTTTACTGAAATGTGTTCTGGATGTGTTCCCTGGAAATGGTGCTGGCATAACCTAGAAATGGTGATGCAATGTTGTAGCTAACCTCAGGACAAGCTTTCCATGACAATGTTTAAATTCAAATGCCTTGCAGATCATCAGATTTTACACTCCACAGATCCAGATCTTTCCTTTTATTTTCCCATGTGCACTGTTGTCTTTTTACTTTTGCTCTTTTTTATAATTAACCAGAATCTAAGGCGTTGTTCCTTTACACTTCCAAATAGTGTTTTGGAGTGGTACAGAGCAGCTATACAGAGCATAAATAAAAAATATTATTTATGCATTCAGGATTATGCTGATTTCCAGGTGTGGTGCTGGGAAGAGAATTTCTCTGTGAGAGGTCAGCACGGGTGCTAGCAGATTTTGTTACTTCTTACGTTGTAGTATACAGTTTAGCTATCATCATCAATCATTCCCCTTACTAGTTACTTATTTTATATGTCCTTGGGGCACTGGTGTTGGTGGTACGCTCCTGTTTTCTGCCTGCAGCACACAGTTTTGTTCTCTGAAGTCTGAAATGCTTTGGCCTATTTAAACTTTTCTGGCTGTTACAGTTAATCTGAGATAAAAGAGTGGATGACTCTCCCTCTACAGTGAAGTGCAACAGAGCCCTGTGCTTGGTTGCCAAAGCCACTGCCATCATGGCACACGTATGAAAGGGGCTACTAAGCCCATAAGGAAACCTTTCTGCTTGGATATGAGACCTGGAAAGCTGACATTTTATTGCACTGTGAACATGAATGTCACTTTTGACTACATCTTCTTATGTTATGCTTTGTGTAGGTAAAGAAGAGATACTCAATTGCACAGGTTTCTTGGGTTATGATATGCAAGAAGATGCCAGCCTCTACTGGTTGATTAATGAAACATTTCCAGAAAAATGCTCAGATATCCCCAAGAATGACCCTTTGATATGTGAAGAAGAACTCAAAAAATTACAGTAGGTTTCCAGAAAATACTGAACTTCTGATGTATGTGATCAATTCCTATATTTTGTGCACTGCAAACTCATTAAAATGTCTGAGGTTCTTCTACATACTTTTCCTCAAAATCTGCCTCTCAACTTATTGTAGATTTCTATGCAGGTAGTGTTGCTAACACCATTCCTCCTTGCAGTTTGGGAAACAAGTTTTATGTCACAAGGCTACTACAGATTAAAAAAGTAAGAGATGAGGACTTGCATCACAATTTCACCTGTAAGCTTCAAGCTGATGAAGCAACGAAAATAAAAATAGTGAAACTGAAGAAAGGTACAGTATTATCTATGAACCATACTTCTCGTTTTTAATTACTAATCATGCCAGCCTCTCAACAGAGGAAGCAGGGTACTGATCCAGATATGGGTGTGTGCTGGTAAAGACCCTGGTTCTTCTGGGGTTTGATTTAACAAGCTCTTTGGGTGATTCCTTATGCTCTGAGATGGGGCAGTGGGGATTGCTTCTCCTTCTGCTACATCAGCCCTAACTGTGCGAGGGCTCCACAGTTAAACCGATGATGGTGTGGATACAGATGGGGGAGGCTGAGCTAAGCTCTGTCTGACAGATCCCTTTGCAGCAGTTTGTTAGATTCCATAATAAAACATCCCCTGTCATCTCCAGCACATCACATTGGTGGGATCATCAGGGTTGACTACGTAAACCTCAGTGCAACCCAGAGTCTGTTATTTGGGCCACTTTGCTTATTAAGCAGCTCTTTTTTTTTTTTTTTTTTTTTTTTCTTCTTTCCTTCATTCATGGAAAAGGTAGTCTTTGATATTCCTGTTAATGTCTCACACATTCTGGTTGATAATTTCTCAGAAGGATACAGTCGGGGACTCTATCTTTCTAGCTTAGGAAAGTTGAGCTCTACTTTGAACTTGTAGTCCATACAGCTTGGAGATTCATGGCAAATGGGCATACTCTGCTTGTTTTCCATCTCTCTCTCTCTTAGACCTTTTCAAAGTTTATTGAGAAGAAATATTTAATTCTGTATGTGTGAAAGTAGACTAGTCGATCTTAAAAGATGTAGTATATAATAAAACAAATGAAATACAGACTACAATGAGCATGACATGATGTCTTCACAAAGGACTTCACAAAGATTTAATACTTAAAAACCTGTATTTGGAATTGAAAAGGGGAGGATAATAGAACAAACCAATTTAAAATAAAATAAAATAAAATAAAATAAAATAAAATAAAATAAAATAAAATAAAATAAAATAAAATAAAATAAAATAAATCTTTTAAAAAGCCTGAAAGAGAATAGAGACAGACACAAAAGAAGATCTTGGGCAAAGAGATTAAATGTGTCATTAAGGGCTGTTATGGATGGGCTGAGAGAAGGGTAAAGAATAACACAAAATGATAGAGATCCTGAAGAGAACTCATCATAAAAGTGGTTGTATATTCCAGTATATTCCTCCGGTCTGGGATGCCATACATCTTTGAGGACTTGTAGTCTCAGTACTGATTCCACATACATCTCATTTATGTATGTGCAGAATGTGTGCAGACATGCAAGATCTCCACTTTTTAGAGTAATCTATGTTCTGTAGTTTTTCTCCATCTCAGGATGAATGGGATGCATGTGTACTTGAGATACTGGCAGGAGAGAATTCACACAAACATTTTAGTTTGGGTAATTTTAAGATGCCATGAGAATTTACTAAATGAATCTTGTCCTATAATACTCTTTGTTAAGGCCTTAATTTCCTGGGATTCTCTTTTACAGAAAACACCCGAGATCTGCCAGTACACCTATTTACAACTGGAATGATTCTTGCTGTACTACTTCCATGTGTTTTAATAGCCATGATAGTTGTCTGTGTGATGTTCAGAGTAGACTTAGTTCTACTTTACAGGAACATATGCAGAAGAGATGACACTGCTGGAGGTATGACTTAGCTAATGCTGACATTGAAAGAGAGTGCTGATTAAAAAGTAGCTTCTGGTAAGCTCTAAAAAACAATCATCATAGAGGAAGGGGCAAAATAAGTCCAGGAGTTTTGTAAGTTGAAACAGCGAGGAATATGTGAAAGGGAACTTGATTGTCAAGTTAGTGTGTTATCCACCTTGGGGTAATAAAGCGGATGAACACAGTCAGGAAGTTGCCTCTGGAACAGACAGTAGAAGGAACACATTTGGCTGCTGATCCAGCATGCTTTATTGTGCAATGTTCTTTATCACAGAAGCTGAAGAATTGTTGGCAAAGATATGGAAGTATATAGGTAATCTATCTTCAGGGAGGATGAACACCCTGGAACTGACAGCCCATTTTTAGTTTCTGTTTCCAAATTTGTTTTCACCTCACTGATGTCTTTCTGCTTGAGGTTAAAATGCTTCCTTGTCTGTAGAGGTCATTGCAGTGTTTATAGGTTTGTCACTAAATGCACTTAAAGAGAGTACACTGCCAGTGTTTTACCAAGCAACTTTGCTGGGACCTTGACTTAAGGAGCAAGCCTGACAATTACCTAACTCTGGTTATAATTTTCACTCTGTGACTGTGTTTCTGAGAATTGCAGTTTGCTGTCTATATGTACCTAATTTCCTTAGACCTCCTCAGTCTCTAAATCTGCTTGAATATACCTTGAATGAGCTGCAGTGGTTGGAGTTTTCTCAGTAATGGGTGAATGTCATTTATGCCTGCCAGGGTTATTTATTTTTCCATTCATGCTAGGGAAGAAGCATAGTTTATGATTCAAAACCATGTGTGCTATTGCATCAATCCAGACAGTTTTATTGCAAGTTTCAATTAAAGATTGCTTAATGTGGTAAGCCTGGTTTCTAAATTGGTCTTACTTGGATTTTATGTTTATAATTTACTGGCCAATATATGACCAGACACAGTATATTCTTATAACTCTAAGTGATTAAAATAATAAACTAGCTTATTTTTTCAGTACCTGTTCTACAGAACTACTTGGTAGCATTAGATGAAAGATAAAATCATTGTGAAAATGGGCAATAGGACTTGTATAACTTTCTTATCAAGTTGCAGACATGTTGAGCATACTAGTCTGTAATAAGGAAGATGTTTCTGGATGCTTTGATACTGAGACAATAATTTTGTAAGCCAGAATGGTGGATCAGATACTGTATTTCTAACGGTTGCCAATAAGACAAAAATTGGTGATTTCTTTCCAGATGGAAAAGAATATGATGCTTTTGTGTCTTATCTGAAAGACTGTGCTTCTACTAGTGAAGAAGAGAGAGAATTTGCTTTGAAGATATTACCGATGATACTAGAAGAAAACTTTGGGTACAAGTTATGTATATTTGAGAGAGATGTCTCTCCTGGAGGAGGTAAGTGTATTGAACATTTTTGTCATTAAATAGACATATCCTTTTCATGAATATGTAAAAGTCTGCAACGAGAAAGAAATCTGACAGAAGTTCTATGCATTGAAATGGTACATTTTCATTTTATCTAGGCTGCGTTTGCATGCAAAGGCAGCATAAATACATTTTATACATTTTATATATTTTTATGAATTCATATATACATGTATACATACCTTTAATTACACAATCAAAATAATGTGAAAAAGCAATCATGGAGAAAGTTAGGGTGAGAACACAGAGAATATAATGTGCTTTATGGTAATAGCACTCTTGCTCTGCTTTTGCTGAGGGCAGGCATCTGTGTGTGAACTCATGCTTACTGCACTGAGCAGTTAATGGTTCTGTTACTCAGATCCTCAGATAACTTGCATTTTTGTCTGTATCTTCAGTCTGGCAGTTGATAGCATGTTGTGAATGCGCTGGGAGCCATAGGGGTAAGAAAATATGAGAAAATGCCATGAGAACATGGCATTTTTTTTCCTTATATTACTAATGGCCTTTTACAGGTGCTTAAAAAGAAAAAAAAAAAAAAAAAAGATACTGGGGGATTCCATTTAGTTTGAAGGCCTATTTGGAGAATTGGATTTTCTTGTTAAAAACACAGAACAATAAGCTTAGTCACCCTCCTTCCTACAGCAGGATCTTCTCTTCATGTGTCCTTTCCTGACACATTCTTCTAACCTGAGAGAGATACCACAACTTTCCCAATCCATTTTGAGTATTAAAAAAGGCTTTTCTAAGTGTTCAGTCTGATTCTTCCTTGCAGGAGTTCTAGCTTATTTCCTTTTCTCTGGTTTGATCCACTGTGAGTATGGAAAACAGATTGTTTCCCTCTATTTACAGGAGCCATTGGTATATTGCAATACCCTTTCCAGCCTTCTTCTCCTCTCTGTTTTCTCTGTATTGTGTTACTACTGCAGTTTGCTTTCTCTGTCCCTATAAGGCATGTTTTCTAGACCTGTTGTCTCTGTAGATCTCATTGTCCCATGGTTGTGGAGACAGAGTTGGAACTCATTCTGTCATCACATGATGGTCTTCTCAGCCTTGGATTACTGGCAATAGATTTGGGGATTCAGTGAAATAAAGGAAGGAGTAAATTGAGATTTACTGAATATTCAGGTGGCTGCTGGTGACTTTGTGTGGAATCTCTCTAACGGTATCCATTACGAAAGAACAAAGAGACATCTGGCTGGAAGAAGAATAAATTTTGCTGTCACCTTCAGTCCATGTGACTACTGACAGACAGCTGTCTCAAGTAGCTGGAGACTGTAGGTTTTTATCTGTCCCAGAGAACAAGCTTTGGCCCTGTGAGAATTCATTTTCACAGACTCATGATCTGTAATGCACATTAATGTCTTAAGGGCAGGATGTTTCCTTGCTGTCACTTTATAAGGGGAACATTTTTGGTACATGCGCAATTGTTAAATGAAATCAATTCAATGCCTGTCCTTTCAATTTAGTTTAATAACACATTTATCTTTAATTTGCAGCTGTTGTTGATGATATCCATTCATTCATTGATAAAAGTCGAAGATTAATCATTGTACTGAGCCAAAACTACATTTCTGACACAGCCGTATATGAACTTGAGAGTGGACTACATAAAGCTCTAGTTGAAAGGAAAACTAAGATCATATTAATTGAATATATGCCTATAAGTGACTACAATTTCTTGCCAGAATCCCTGTCTCTTTTACCATCAAAGAGGGTTGTGAAGTGGAAAAAGGATAAATCTCTTCCCACGAATTCCAGGTTTTGGAAGAATCTTCGGTATCTGATGCCAGCGAAACCTACCAAGTCAAACACCAAAGGGCACTGTAACAATCTAGGTCTAGGCTCAGATGGGACTCAACCATGGATTGGGGGCTGTGACTGTAATGCAGTCATATAGCAATTATGGAGATGGAAGATGCTGCAGAAAATTGCCAGTTTTGCTAAATCCAAATAGAAAACACAAACTGTGCTTATTTTTGGGAGATAGTGTTCATAAGAGGCCAATCTGAGATATAAGAAGAGTATAAGAAACGTCACAGTGGCTAAGATGATGTTAATTCCAGTGCTAAATGCTATTCCAGAGACATTTTCCTCAGTAGTCTACACAAGGAGCTGAACTTTGATTCTGCATAAGTCAACACCTGGCACCAAGAACAACACGTAACCTTTTGGTTTCACTTTTTCCTTCTTGTAGAATGATGTTAGTTATACTTGCATACTTCTTGAGACCCCTCAATGAATTTATAAGTATTTACAAAGTATTATGAATTAGATGGTCTCAGTTCTGTGTTTTGATATTTCCTAAGAACCCTGCTTGGGAGCTGATCCAAATGGCTCCTGCCCTAGGGAGCTTGGCATATAGGGTTTAGGCAACATTGAGCATAAAAGTCAAGTGAAAATGAAGACAGGGAAGGATAAAAGGAATCAGACATTTACTCAGGCTAACTGCATTCACTCCTGAGTTGCGTGTGGTATAGACAAGCTAAGTGGCAGTTATTTGGAGGAATGGTAAAGTTTGCTTTCATCCTCTAATTTAACTGAGAATACTGTAAATTGTCATTTTGGCAGAGAAAAGAGAGGAATGGGATAGAGCTAATAATACTTTGTCCATGGACACCAATATCTACGTCATATCCTGAGGTACCTTCAGCTGATAGCTGCAGAGGATTTATGCAAAAATGAGATCAGTATACATACATCTATTCCTAACCCTTTAGAACATTAATACCTAGCATTATTTTCAATAACAAACCTAGCAATGTCATTCAAAACCATGATCATACTCTGTTACTATTAGCTGCCTGGCAGAAGATTACAATCAGACATATAAGTACCTGGAAACTATGGAACTCTATTTCCTCCTAACGCCAATACAGAACAAGTATTGGAAAATTATTTTGGAAGAACGTCAATCACTTTGCTAGGAGACCATCAAGGCTTGTCCCACCCTCATAACTGTCTTTTATTCAACTAATGCTAATTCTGAGGAGATATATCTTTGATACTGACATTTAATTCATGCAGCTCTGTTATCTTCTTGGTGCTCTTGAGAATACAGTTGTAGTGATGGATGTTATAACTGTCTCGGGATTTATGAGAATGAAATACATTTTTTTTTTTTCTTTTCAAATATCCCCTAATCACACAAATGAGAAGGAATAGAGGAATAAGACACACATTTTTTGTGTCTTTCATAGCAGCTTCATGAGGTCTCCCTATTTCTGTCATGCAACTAAAGAGCTGTCAAACTGTGGTACTTAGGCAAAAGCCTTCCTCTGGCTTAAGCTTTTACCAAAGAGGGTTTCTACTCTGTAGATAAGTGTGCTTTTATATTTCTAAATCTTTCTCAAAGTTCAGTTCTTTTCCACCAGTGTTTCCTGTTTTAACATTTAACATGTTTCCTTTTTAACATTTTTCAGCAGGACTAATGATTGTCCCTACTTCAGAAATGCCATTGGTTGTACCATGCATTTCCATTCCTTGGCCATAAAACTAAAAGAAATGGTGGTAACCTTTCTGGTACTTAACCAATATGTTATATTTGTTCCTCAGCCACATTGTTTTTCATACGTTGTCATCAACACATTGCCTAACAACTTAAATTGTCAAATGTGAGTATGAAGAGTGCACAGAGTTTATTTAAAGCTTTGGACTGAGCCTGCCCTCTACAAGAATCAGCTATTATAAAGCAAGATTGGATTTTATGTGAACTCCCCACCTCAGCTTGGAGAGGTGATATAGCTAATCCTCACTGCCCATGCCTTGGTAAAAGGAGACGAAGGAAATTAAGTCTACGTTAATGCCAGATGTTGTTCTTAGTGCTCTTATATCCAGAATTACTGACTTTAACCAGGGCTTGGAAATGCCTGCTTTCTGTTTGCCAATCTCTAGAGAAAAGAAGCTGCTAATGTGACTTATAGAATGTAGTTGTGCTGATTTGCCTAATCTTGTGTATGTCAATTTACAAGTGACTTCACATGATAGTTGGTTTGAAGTAATGGGTCATTTCAGTGATTTTTGTAGTATTTCTGTTACATTTTTTGCTCTTAATAAAACTTCATTTCCCCCTCCACACAACAGTGGCTTCTATTTTTGCTGCAGTTAGACAGCAGTAAGTGTCAAAAATTGTACCTCTAGTAAGAAAAATAATGCAAGCACTACAAACACTTCTGTTCCTCTATTGTCATCTGCATTCTTTACATACATGTGGTGAGAGGTAGAATATGTCACTCTGTATCCAAGCTTCAGGACAAATCCTATCTCTTCCACCTGTAAAGAAAGATTGTAAAGAAAGATTGTAAAGAAAGCAGGAGGTTTGCAGAAGGGCTGGAGTACATAGGGAACTGCAAGAGTCCTGGTAGAAGATTTGCTGGTTATGTTGCAGCTATACTGAAGATGAGTGCAGAAGTAATTTGTCAGTAGCACGTTTCCCAAGCTAGAAACTAAACAGAAAATTTTCAGTCAGCTCAAAAATGAGGTGTCCTACATGGTAACACACTGTGGGCACGTGTCTATTGCATGTGCAGGGCAAGGTTACTATATGCTGGACATGTCAGGGCGTAGAGGAAAGACGCAATTGATTTGTTCAGGAAGGTCCGAAATTTTACGTGTCACATCCAGAAGTTGATAGATTGATTCCTGGATTCATTAAAGGCCATAAAAAAAGGCAAGAAAGTAAAGATTGGCAGACATGAGTGTAGCCAGGAAGAGTACTCAAAAACTGTGCTTATATATTAAAGTCATACTTCTCAATCATGCTTTCTTGGTGAAAGTAAAAAAAAATAAAATAAAAAATCGTAGAAATTACTTAGAAATGAGCTTGCATGGAAGAGGCAACTTTTAACTCATTAAATCTTATGTTAATTTAATACAATTTTTGAAACATTGACTTTCTAGTGTTATGCTTGTGACATAGTTAAAACGTATTCAGTGTTTTGAAACAGAAAATGTGATTGCATTTTTGGGAAATACTTTTCTGGTTTAGTAGCTATAATTAAACATGGTGCCTGAGTGAAACGGTATTTACTAAGCTTTCTGCAACAGCCACAAGTTACATAAGATACAAAATTGAAAAAAGACACCACTAGAATCTGTTCCAGTTTTGATCAACTTGTGACAGCTTCATGTGGTTCAGTAATGCAAATTCCTGGACTTCAGTGACAGCAGCTGCAGATAGACCACAATAGTCTCATTTTTGAGTTTCACTAAATGTATAATTATCCCATTACAGGGTTTTGTCTCTTAGATTGCATTGTTTTATCTTCCGTCTGGCCTCTATTACTGGGATATAGGATGTACATCAGTGAGATACACAACAGTCCAGTGTAATATATTTATTATTACCTATCGAACACAAAAGTAATAAAGTTCAGTGCTTTGATGGCTTAAAGTATTTACGGAAGACAATCAAATAAATTCACAGTTTATTGTTCTAATTGTTTTGATAACTTCCATAGTTAAATCAGTTTCAGTCATTTGCTGGAGACCTTATTTCAATACGTGGTTACAAAACTGTTGACTACATATATTGCAAGAAAATAGTAGCTGGTTGAGTTTTTTTGACTATGGTGAAGGAATGCTGTTCCGTAAGAGGATCCAAAACTGCTTGTAAAGCAGTATGAATCTGACTTTTATTTAAACAACAACAAAAAACTACTGTGCAAATTTAGAAGTGACAGTGAGTTTAGAAAACTCATAATATGGTGGTGGTCATCTGTGTTGGGTTTATATTTCTTGGCTTCCAGTAAGTGGACTAGACTAACAAGAAAGTCAAGAAGGGATTGCTATTGAATTTGAAGTACTAGGCAATCTTTCCAAATTAACAATGAAAAAGATTGTAAGAGTGAAAAGGTTTTGAAGGTCTGAGTTATGAGCATTTTCTTTGTTCTTTTTTCTGTTGTCAAGTGTTCTATTCAGTTATTAGTACCTCCATGTGGCACTGGTATTATTACACCCTAATACCCAAGACAGACTGTACAGCAGATTTGTGCTAAGTAACAAGACCTTCTCTTATTTCCCAGGGGAGTAATAGGTGAATTACCTTACTGTTCCATAAGCCACACTTGACAACATGCCATTCCACTGACTGTATAAACTAGTACAAACCAGACAGAAGTTCGTGTTTAGATATTGTTTAACACCTCCTGTGATAGCAGAATCAACACCACCAACTCAGTGTAGAAAATAATTGGAGTGGAAATTTTCTTACCTACTCAGTGTTAACCATAGCTGGGGAGGGGAGGATGTATGTGTGAATGTGTTAAGCCAGAATAGTACCAGAAAACTAGAGACTTAATTCCTCCCACTAGTACAAGACTACATACTGAGATGGTACATTTCCCCTTCTGCTTCTTGGTTGACAAAATGCTTAAGCAAAAGTGAGATGGATAAGGTAGGACATGGATCCCCAACTTGAATTTCCACAGGGCTGGGAAGACATTCCTGAGAACGGAGCCTGCAATATCCTGTAGCTGTAGCATAAAGTATGCTGAATGAGTGAACAAGTGAGTGAGTGAGGGGAAAGGAAGCAGAGAGGGACTTCTGGATCAGACTTTTACCTTCTCTTTTGTAAACGTGCAAGGGGAAAATAGGAGCCTGGGAAGAACATTATATGAGTTTGCTTTTTTAGCATATATATTACTTTTACAAAACAGGATGGGTGAATTGGGGCAGAGGCTCTGTCAAATATTTGATTCTACTTGACAAGATATTCATCTGGTGTGGTTTTGTCAGCATGACTTTCAAAACTGTGTGTGACTGGTGTTTCTGTTGTATTCTGCTCTAGTAATTGGACTGACCTATTAATTGTTTTAGAATTTATTTAATAAACCTATTACCTAGAGAGTACTGCAATGAGCACTTGAAAAGAATGAAGTGTGTTTATCTTTGTAAGGTGTGTCTTTGGGAAAAATCCATCTTCTCTTACCAACAGTCTGAAGTCTTGACTTTGTTTATGTTTCAGTCCATAATTGCTTGAAGGAAAAAGATAAGTAAACTTATTATTATTTTTCCACATTCAGAAAAGACACCTTCAAAAGGCTTAACTCTTTATATTGAAACTTACAAAGATACATTGGAGTGTTCTGTAACTTATAAACCAAAGATATACTTTGTATTGGGACAAAATACTGAAGGTATTTGGGGAGACAGTCAGCAAGCATATGGAACTCCGTTTGGGAAGGGGCAAAGGGATAAACACGTGGTTGAATCTGAGAATACACATCCTATATCTCCAGATGCTCAGAACCCAATGTAGCCATATATTAATATTAATATATGCCAATATATTATTAATAATAATTAATATTAATAATAATAGCCAAATATTAGTACTGGACATTGCCTAAAGGAATATGCACATGAACATAGTCAATGCTGAGCTCACTTGCTATACAGCAAAAAGCCGTTCCTAGCTTCTTCCTATGGACCCTGAATGAAATAGAGTAATTGCCTCAGTCCGCAGTAAAGAGAGTGATCTCACCAGGGAAGCAGAAACAAGTCCTACTGGTCTTGAAATGTCTGGTGCAATCTGAGGGGCCTGTGTATCCACATGACCTCTATTGAAATGGGGAGAATTGTAATGCATTAATAAGAAAGTGCTGTCAGACGTCTTTTTGTAGTTAGAGTCACTGTGCAACCTGTCATTTAAGGGTTTCATGTCCATACAGGAAGACTGGAAGAGGGACTGGACTCTCTGGGACGGTATATGCTGAAAGGTTTGCCTGCCTTGCCAGTCCAATGGGGAAGTCACAGGCAGCTGTGACTATTCATTTTATCTCCTACAAAAGCCCCACTAAGATAGCCAACAAAGCTAAACTGTGAGGGCACAGAAAGAAAGTAATAGCCCTCATATAATGCCTGCTTGCAGTGCATGTGGAAAGAGACTACAGGCAGGGAGAACTTGCCTGTTACAGTGAATATTGATCTGTGTTGTGTATTGTGCATTGGCTAGCTTGCAGATTATTGATATTACACACTTTTATGAACCATCCAGTAGCAGCATTTGGAAAAGAAAAAAAAAATAAATAAATCTTTTACCCTTTCTGCTCTTAAATGAAGCAAACTAAAAAGCCCAATGCATTTTTGACACAAAGCAAGTAAAAGATTTTAAAACTCAGAATGCTTAGATCTCTTACTAGAGGCAAACTTTTTTTTTCCCCCCTGATCTTTTTACAAGAAAATTACCCGTAAACTTTGAATCTAGTGTACCTAAACTGAAAAAGGAAGGGATGATGACACTGAGGTAGAGGAAATTCCTGTAAAGGAAACAACTCAACAGTGTTCAGCTAAAGCTAACCACAATTTGTATCGTGTAGTGTAGGATGTGCAGGTAAGATTTTCAGATAATTTCTTTTTTTAATTAGCTTTTAGCTTCAAATTTAAATCCTCCCCCTACCTGATTGACAAATGAGTTGTTTTTATTGTCTTTGAAAATGCATTTTAAAGTAAATTGGTTTTAATTACTTTGGCAAAGCAGTGGCTCCTTAATAAGTAGTTTCATCAGAATATTTTTTGTTTCATAGGCATGGTGAACCTATTTTTCTTCTCCTGTGTGACTATTTGTAATCTTGCTCTTAGAATTAGATTATCTTTGCCCTTTTTTTTTTTTTTTTTGGATGTAAATCCAAAACAACTCATAGAAATTGGTAGCTCCGAGTCTGAAGTAACTTTCACCAGAATATTAGACATAAGATAATTGTTTGATGATTTTTAGTACATTTCAGAGATACTGTGAAATTTTGTGCCGCTCTCAGGATTTTTATTTCTTTTCCTTATATTTTATGTAAATGTATACCAAATACTGTCAAATGGAGATTTATTATTTCCTTGTGAGAGTCCTGAAGGAGTTTAAACATAGGCAAAATAAGACAGTTCTTGTTCTCTTACATTGTTTTACCATGTTAAGATAACATTAGACTCATTTGCATATAAGTTACGTTTCAGTGAAATGACATACTAAATTACTGGACCTAGGATATGATAATAGGGATGCAGACATGGCAGAAGGCAGAGAGACTCCTTTTAATAAGTTGCCCAGGGAAAGGCTGCTTTCTTTTTTTTTTTTTTTTGGCAGATACCGACCAAGATAAAAGCAAGTCACTGAATATTTTGAGTCACTGAATCACCCTGAGTCCACCTGCAGTGCAAATACACATGGATGGTCATTTACTATTTCACGTAACCCCTTCCTTTGATAATTGTTTTTTGCTTCAGCTGTGAATTTCCTTCTTCTCGTCAAACACTTTTGCAAGACCACACTTCTTAGTTTCACATCTTGTAATGATTTTGCAAGCACTATAAAAATGTGAAGGCTCTGCAGCTCTCTAACTGAAGTGTTGTAAATTAGCCCCAAAATTTGGCAGTGGTGTGTCTTCCCATGGCTAGCAAAATACAACAGAGAATTATACAGATTGTTAACCAAAGTTATTAAATTAATTAGTAATCCCTCCCTTTCCCACTTCTTCCCCTTCCTGATGACCCTTTGAACTTGAAGAGCAGGTTGTTAGCATGGCAGTAAACTGGAGACATTATGTGTCAGTGGCATTGTTAAATGTTTTGTGAATGGCAACTTAATATAATTTTACTACTTATAGGCTGCTAGTCCCTGAACACAGACAAATGGGTAGTCATGGTCAACAGTCAACAGAATCAACAGAGTCAACAGTCTCACAGCTTATCTTGTATCAGGTCAGGAACTCCTCAAATAGTTTCTAGTGGCTCAGAAAGTTGAACTGAGTCACCAAAGAGGACCCAAACTGCCACTGGACAGGGGTTGGACCATTTGTTTGGGGTCAAGGGAGATGGAAGTGGGAGGACAGAACAGCAGATGAGACCTTCCCTGTTTGGTGACACTGACACACTGCATCAGCTCACTTGCTCAAGGGAATCCAGCTTGAATCGCACACAAGGCCTTTGGGTTCTGCTTGCTGCTGCAACCAGTATGCCTTTGCCATACTGGCTGGGGGGGTGACATAACTGAAAGCATTATCTTTTGTTTTATGCAGTGTGCATATGTCTAGATGCAGCACTAATGGGTACTTTGAGAGAGATCTTTGTGACTGTCTTAAATCCAGATTCAAAAGAGTCAGGATCCATTAATCCTTTTGCAGTGGATAGGACAGTCTTTCTAAAGTTTAGGAGGTTTTCACCCAGTGAAACTCTCTCTTTATTCAGACTTACATATTGGCTTGAAGTTTCAGGATGATTATAAAATGTGTATGGGGTGATGATAGTTGGCTGTAGCCAATGTGTAAGAAAATACCAGTATGAGGCAAGACACCTAATACGAACTCTGAGTGTAAAAATAGATTGTTCCATTCACTTGTAGGGAATAGAGACATGCTGAACAGAACAGTGACTAAAGTGCTCCTCTCTACAAAGAACAGCTGCCTGAAAAAACTGTAGAGTGGGAGTTTTCCTCTCCTAGGTTGCCCGCTCAGTGTGCACTGGATGATCTCTTGCTGCCTGCCTGAGTCATGTCTGATTTGCATGAGGTGCCAACAGAGTAGGGACTGGCCCTTGCCTGACCTCTTCCTTTTTGCCCTTGGGCTGACTCAGGGCCTCTCTGGCAGCAGTGCAAATGCAGAGTCACTTTATAGACCAATAAACAAAGAAAAAGTACTTGAGGTCTCATTTGCACAGTGTGAACATCAGTAAAGGATATAGCCTTTACTCACTGAGATCCTGAATCAGGCGGTCCAGACATGTCAGTCACAGACACTGGACACTCTTCTCACTAAATACCTAATTTAAGGTTATTGAAAATAAATGCTGGACAGCCTGCCTCATGCCATTTGCCATTTGCAGCTATAAGCATGCCTTCTGATTTGGTTTGATCTCAGAGGAAACCACTTTACACACTCTGGGGCTGTTGGCCTTAAGTTGTGACAGAACTCCATGGGTCTTGGTACCGCTTACACCTTTCTCACTGACTAACTAAAGGCTGATCTCATTATCTGATATGTTATGACCCACTTTAGGGGATAGGCTCCTCTTGTAACAACAACAGCTGCTGAAAAAACTGCATTTCCACTGCAGGCAGGCAATTCCGCATTTCTGTAGGTATAACCCAGAAATACAGCTGTAAGCAACTGTAAGCAAAGTGTATTTAGACAGGTTTTTGTGTATTCTTGAATACCGTCTATCCTAAACTTGCATGTAATAGCTTGAGCAGGAAGAGTGCTGCAAACCCCATTTTTAAAACACACAATATTTTGGAAATATTGTCTGCTAATGCTTGTAGAGCTACATGAGATACATATTTACCTACTTATCTTTTTGGTTTATTATTTGCAATAAATGTCTGTTTTCCTCTTTTATAGAAAGCAAGATGGTTCTTAAAGAAAATGTCTCAGAATGTCAACCAAAATTGATAAAGAAAATAATGCTCACTTTTTGTTGGATTCTAGCATTGTTTGTCACTGGAGCAGAAGTTAGAGAGATTAATTTGCCAGGTAAGAGTTTGCTTTGGTGAGGTGTTTGTTTTGGTGTTTGTGGTGCTTGCTGACAACTTAGAAAAGTGGGTGTACATTTTGCCATGCCTTTATGAGTTTTTCCTGCACCTGTTAACGCTGTTTCAGGCAAATATCTGCTTTTTAGCCTTTCTGAAGCCTGTTTAAGTGTTGGTAGTACAGATCAGTTGACCCTACATAGAGTGCAAAATTCAGTTCCTCAATGAAAAGGAAAGGGAAAATATAAAGGAGAATTTCTTATAACCGAATGGAGCAAACGAATTGCTTTCATGACTCCTTGAAGTCTCCAGCAGCTGTTCCAAGCAAGTGGGAGGTGAAAGAGAAATGCAGAGTGAGACTGAGATTTCAAAGTCTCCTACCCACACAATCTGTCTGGAAAAGCTTGATCAAATTGCAGAGAGAAACCAAAAGTACAATGAAACTCTCAGACGGGCAGGCGAGGAACTGAAGAATTCATGTGCTCCCTTCTGCTGAAGTGAAATCGTGCCTTCATCCTGCTTTCAAGGGTTACCACATCCTGACTAGCAGGAGGGGTTATGCAGCAAGGTCGGTGAGCCTTTAGAGAATTGAGAATTGGGGGTTAGGATGTGTGACCACAGCTTTCGGAATCCAAAATATCATTTAGCTTTAGAGAAGGTAACTGCAATTTACAAGGAGAAAAATTTGAAAGCAATGATAGGATAATGAAATGTTTGTCAATCTCATCCTCATTAGGGAGTGAGGCAGGCAGGGTCTGCTTTTTCAGGTTTGCGTCAGTCTCTCCTCCATTAATATGAGGGAAACGAGGAGAGCTTTGGCTTTCCTACAAAGTTGAGGTTTAACAGGTTAACACCCATGTGAAAATCTTTGGTTTGCTATAAATCTTAAACTATTTTCATATTAGATGTTTAAAAAAGGCATAATAAACATTTGACAGCCTTTGATTAAGTGTTTGAAATCTTTGACCAATTCTGTGTTTAAGAAAATTTAAGTTGTTCATTAGCTGAGCATAAGGTCACATAAAAATATTTAGCATGAAGAAAAGCAAAACTATTTTTTTCAGTATTTCAGTATTCCTCTCTCTCTCTCTCTCTCTCTTTTTTTTTTTTTTTTTTTTTTTTTTTTTTTAACATGAATGCTGTGTGTTTTTTCATGTGGTGCTTGTATTTTATTTTCCTGCTTTTCAGGGTGTTTCCACGCAAAACCTCAATTATGGTATCGCACTATTAGTGATGAGGAGTTTGTTTTACGATGCGCTTTACCAGCTGAAGATGCCACCAACATTTATAAAAATTCACCTGTAAAACAACATGAGGTGAAATGGTTCTGGCATCAGAAAGACAAAGAGCATCTGGAAGCTATCAGGGAAAGCACTAACTCTGCTCTGCAAGGGGATGCACTTTGGTTTAAACCAGTAAGGGACAATGCTTCTGGAATCTACATCTGTATGATACGGTATGTAATGGGAAAAAGGCTCATATTTCTGTGTAAGAATTAATAAATTTTGTTTGGTTGTGGTTTTCTTGTTTGTTTGTTTTGTGTATTAAAATATTATATTTTTTTAATGCATCACTCAGGGAAAAAATCCCATGTCTCAAAATTGTTCTGGAGGTTCAAACAAAAAAGGAGGCAAAATGTTCTGGTTACGACACAAATACGCTGTATCTTCTTGCTGGTAATGGGAATTCCATATCTTGTCCTGGGACAAAATGCTACAGCCATATAAGAAAGACAGATGTAAAATGGTACAAGGTAAGAGTCACTCTCTTAAGCATTTGAAAATGCTCGGTGGACGTACAGGGTTAGGCCTGGTTGATACTCATGTGCCGTAGGCTCTTGAATGTCTTCTGTGACAAACAACACAGACTGAGGTGTTCAGCCCAAAAGCAAAATCTTGAATGTCTATCAAGTCCATAAGGAAGAATTTTGATGGAACTGGTAACACCTGCAACATTATTCCATGAAACAGAAGTCTAGAAATGCTTTCTTTTCAACTAATTGAAGCAATTGAGAATCAAAATAAGTTTTTTACAAAATTGACATGGTTGAAACTTAAAATTTGAAAGTTTTGTTTTGACATTATAAATTATGAAAATGTCAGATATAAGAAAGAAAAAGTGGCTTTGTTACAAACAAAAGAATTTCAAGATTAATGTTTCAGATTGTTCTTTCTAGGACTGTTGTTTTTAATGAAATAGTAGTCCACTGGAAAATCATTGACTTAATCTTTTTCAACTAATTTAAAATAGTAGCAATCTAAAATTTATTCCTACTTTGTTTATAACTGTAATATATTATCTAAACTTGTACTATATATGCAAATTAATATGACTGAAAATTCAGTTGTGCATTTTACTATCTTGATTTATTTACAGTATTTATTCTATAAAGTAGAATGATCATCTAGTCAAAATTATTCTTCATTTACATTTAAGTTTTAAATGAGGTATGTCTTTACCTCATTCTACATTGGTGGATTTTGTTTCATAAAATTGATTTAAGGAAAAATTGTAATAGACCTAGAGATTTTTCTTAAACTAAACTGTGAAAAATAAGGATGCTTTTTTTTAAAAAAAAAAAAAGTCAGCATTTTTTCTTTTGAATATAGTGATGGTATTATCAACCTCAAACAATCCCAAACCATAATCTTATCATAAAAGAATGTGAAGCTAGTTTCAAAATCATTTATTTACAAAATACAAATAGTCTGTCAATAAATAAAATATTGATGATTTTCTTGTCTCTTTGGTAACATGAATTTCATTTATACTAGGTTCATGATTTCGTATTTCTCTAACGTGCCACAACTATTAAATATTTTTCATTTATTTATTTATTTTACAGGCAATGATATCCATGTACTATAGGCAATATTTTTTAATGTAACTTGCAAAAGTCCTCAGACTGCTAATAAATTTTTTTTGAGGTTTCAATGGAAACAGTTTGGCTTAGCCACGCTGTCATGGCAATCTCACCCACATGTATTAAAATAATTTTTTTTAAACAGCAGTATCAACAACAAAAGGACATCTAAATCCCTGATACTCTTTTCTTCTCGTTAGGATGGTCATCGAGTAAAACACAGGGAAAACAGAAAAAGCCTAAAGCTAAAGCATAATGAAATCTACTTGAATCCAACCTATGATGAAGATGCTGGCATATATGTATGTGATTACACTCTATTTGACAATACTACTAAATGGACAATGAGAACAGCAGTTACAGTAGAAGTCATTGGTGAGTAATATAATAACTAAGAATAAAATGCCTCAAATAAAATGTTTCCTCTATTTTTTACTACCCAACTTATGTCTTTTGTTCAGGCTCTTGTTCTGAAAAAAAAAAAAAGGTTTTAAATCTCTCAATCTGTGAGTAGAATTTATGAAACCACAATTGGTGCCAATGTTCTCCATGTACTTAGCGTATACATGTATGCAATGTTAGAGAGGTATTTGAACACTGGGAAGGTAGAATCCTGTATGCTAATCCTGCATGGCAAATGTAGCAAAAAGCAGTGTATCTCAATCTTAAAGTAGAGGCTTGTGTGAAAGTAAGAGTTACAGAATCCTCTTCTGAAGTTAGGTGACAGAATTTTTCTTGTGACATGAATGAGAACTTCCCTTTTTTGCTCTTGACAATGATGAGGAAGGTGATGTTGGTGGGATCACTGTCATCTTCCATGATATTTTAATGTCAGAAGAAACAGGGGACCTGTGAGCAATCGATGTACATTGCCTAGCAGAGTGCAGTTGAGCAACATCAGCACTGTGCAAGGGAGCACATTTTTGGCTCAGTATCAGGAAATGTTTAGTTTGATAACAGAGATAGCTACCTAAGTTGTGTAGTCAAAAAGCTATGCTTTTCTACAGATGTATGTGACTGAGTGCTGGAAGACACTCTTATCAGACACTTCTGTCGCTCCAGTCAATCACAGGTCCCAGGCATGGACTAGATCTGCTTTTATTCTGATCTGGCTGAACATGAACTAATAAACTATGTTTCTCAGTTTTTGTTCTTCAGTTCACAGCAGTCAGAAAAACACTTGAAATCTACTGTGTACATATATACTACACGTGAACTTTGCATACATTTCTCTGCTGCAGCTTAGTTTAAAAAAAAAAAAAAAAAAGTGCCTCTGGTGTCTCTGTGGCACAATTTCCTTCAGTATGGGACTTTTCTAGAATATCAGAGTATCAGAAGTGTGGATTTTAGCCCCTTCAGGCTGTTTTCCCATAGCCTGGGTCATTGCCTAGCTGCACAACTGCACAAACTGTGGGTGTCATTGTCTGTGCTCTTTGACAAGCTCTGTTTTGAAAATAAACTTATGGTATGAAAAGAAACTCATGGAAGTAACCTGCTGCATGTATGCTTACTGGAATGGGGCTTGGCAGGGGACTGGTGTGGGGGTAAGTTCCCTCAGGGGTCTTGTAAAGGGGCCCCAAATATCTGAATCTTAAATAACCTTAAGTGCAGGACAGATGCTGAGCTCCCCAGCTCAGGTAAGATGGCAGTGTATCAGAGCAACTGAGATAGCAAGTCTTTAAGTAGTTACATAAATTTTGTAGTCAAAACTTTTGTATCTGTGAACTCTCAGACACTTCAGCAACCATAAATCGTCCTCTTGGACTGAGGTGTCTAAAGTTGATCCAGTATTTGAAAAAGAAAAATCAGTAAAATATTTTTTCTGGTCATTGGCATTGACAATAGTTTTATTAAGAAGAATATTAATAATTAATATTAAGATGAACATTAATAATATTCTTATTAATTGCAGCAAGAAATACTATCCATCCACCAAATATTTTGTATCCCAGTGGAGTGGTTTTCCTTGAAGCAGAGCTTGGTAAGTTTTGCTTTCTTCTCTGAAAGTGAAAGAAAAAGTTTAAATGAGATATTTAGAGAGATGATGGTAGATCTTGATAAAACAAAAGAGCTTTGCTCTCTTTGAGCGTGAGAATTTTCTATACATCTTTTTTTCTTCATATATATCTTTGTGAATATTAAAGGCAGGACTACATATTATTACAGATCCCAGGCTATTTGAGGGAAGTGTCCTCCATACATGGTTTTCTTGTGTTAATTTCTTCCAGGAAAGCCCCTTAAACTGGAATGCCCAGTACAGTTTGGGTTTGAAAGAGGTTCTATAAGAAGTGTAACATGGAAAAGAAGCAACAAAGAAAATATAGATAAGAAACTGAACCAGAAAACAAGGTAAGGAGAACAACAACAACAACAAAACACAGTAGTGTGGTTACACTGTCAGCAACTGTAAAAATTTTACCACAACAGTTTAATATATAGTTTTAAGGAAGAAAACTCCTGAGGCTTTGTCCTTCAACATGTAATGAAAAAGCAAATGGAAGTTCTAAATCAGAGTATTGCATCTCTGTTAAAACTTAAAGCTGAATGTCAAGAAGTTGCTAAGCTCCTCTTTCAATGTCTTTAAGGCATTTGGGGATTGTGTGAATAAACAGCAAAGGTGTCATGCAAATATATATTTTTTCTCTTTAGTGTTTATCCAAAAGGTTTAAAAGGACACATACTTCTTCATGTTGCCAGACTGGAGGAAGTTTCTGAGATGGACTTCAGAAGCAACTTCACGTGCTTTGCTCAAAATTCTGTGGGGAATGCTACTGCTGTGATCCAGCTGAAAAGAAAACGGAGAGGTAAAACCAGATGGAGGACTATTTGCCCTTACAGATATATTTTGATTTACTCACTGCTACATATTTCTTTTCCATTGACATGGTCAATGGTTTTTTATCTAGCTACAGCACTTTCTTGAAGCTGGATAGAAAAAGTTTGTTTTGTCAGAAACACACATTATTCTGATGATTGCTCAAGAGGATGGAGATATATGGGGACTTCCTGCAGTCAGGTGGAAGCTGAAGAGTAAGTGGTAGGGGAAAGAGGATAGCAGCATCTCTGAGTGGTAATAAGCAATCTACTAAACTGTGGCAGAGTGTCTGCTGAAAGCAATAGTATTCTTTGATTGGACTCATAGGACTTTTCTGTTTGTTTCCCCAGTCTATAGCATGCGTGTTTCTGAGAAGTTACCATAACTGATATGAATGTGTCAGTCTTTCAAGCAAAGGCCAAAACCAGAATCAGTATGGAAATTAAACTGCTCTCTGATTTTAACCATAGTTCACACTGAAGATTCATCACTGGGGTGGCACAGGAAGTCTCCAACGGGGCACTGTGTGCAGCTATTTGCTTCTTTTCCATCTCAAGAAATGACTACTTTCGTCTCTGTTGAGTGTACCATAGACTATTTTCTCTGTGCCTTTCATCACAGATGGGCATTTCACACCATCAAGGAGATGCAATTTAATCATGGTCTCCGGTGGTAGACTGAAACGCTATGCTGAGATTTGCAGCTCAATTAATCCCCAACTTTGCTAAGGGTTGCCAGAGATGCAAGAGTGATGATTGTGAGCTGGGTTATCCCCATTTGTGAACTGATGTTTTCATCTAAGTGTCAACATTATTTTGAAAAGAATGAATTATGATTTTCTTTCTACAGTGTTTCTCTTATACATACTATGCAGTGCCATTTCTATCCTCTTTGCATTCCTTTCGTGCACTGTTTTTATTTACCAGCACTGGATTGAAATAGTGCTGATGTACCGAAGCTATCTGGTCCACAATGAAACTACAGGAGGTAAGAACCGTGGTGTAATATTACTTTTCTCTCATTTACAATTGTCTTTTTCTGTGTGGGTTAATCCAGTGTGAATTAATCAATTCAATTCTCTTAATAACCCTGTTCTCTTTGAGCTGATACAAGTGCTGTTAAAGCTAGCAAGATGCTCAGTGGATTCAGAATTAAAATAATAATAAATTCAGAATAAAATAATAATAAATTAATAATAATAATAAAAAGGCCAAGCAATATGGAGGAAATATCTAAATACCAATTGAAATACCACGGTAAGATTTTTACAAGATCCCTAATTTATCCATAGATGATCAGAATAAGAAGTTGCATTTTACCAGTTCATCTTCAGGAAATAACAAAGCATCACCAGACTTCTAATGTGCAACTGAACCTATGGACAAGAATAAAATGTCCTTGCAGAACTAAGTGAAGGAGTCCAAGGTCTAATGTATTTTTCAGTGTAAACCAAATAATATCTCAGAAGAGAAAACAGAAAAGAAAAATACAGAGACTCAATACTGGGTCCAGTCCTGTTTAACATTTTAATTTATTATCTGGATGATGGAGTAGAGTGCATCCTCAGTAAACTTGCAGACAACACAAAACTGAGGGGAGTGGCAGGTTCACCAGCGGGCCATGTTGGGATCCAGAGTGACTTTGGCAGGCTCAAGTCCTGCACCTGGAGAGGAAAAGACCCAAGTATCAGTAAAGGCTGTGGGCCACCCAGCTGAAAAACAGCTCTGCAGAAAAGGACCTAGAGGTCCTGGTGGACAGCCTCTTGAACATGAGTCAGCAGTACACTGAAGATGCTAAGAAGTATTGCTAGCAGGTGAAAAGAGGTGATTCTTCTGCTCCACTCAGCATTGGTGAGGCTGCACCTGGATCTTTGTGTCCAGTTCTGGAGCCCCCTGTACAAGAGTCATGGACATACTGGAAGAAGTCCAACATAGGGCCACTAAAATGATGAAAGGACTGGAATATCCTATGAGAAGAGGCTGAGAGAGGTGGGACCGTTCAGCCTGGAGAAGAGGAGTCTCTTATTAATGTGTTTAAATATCTGAGTAGAGGAGGCATAGAAGACAGAGCCAGGCCTTTGTGAGAGGTGCCCAGTGTCAGGGCCAGAGGCCCTGGGCACAAACTGTCCCCCAGAAGCCTCCCTCTGAGCACCAGGCAGCATTTCTGTGCTGTGCAGGTGAGGAGCCCTGGCACAGGCTGCCCAGAGAGGCTGTGGGGTCTCCTCTTTGGAGACCTTCAAAAGCCACCTGGAGATGGGCCTGGGCAGCCTGTGCTGGGTGGCCCTGCTGGAGCAGGGCTGGGGCCTGGTGGCCTCCAGAGGGCCCTCACAGCTTCAGCCATCCTGTGGTTCTGTGATTCTGTGAAATAAGATGATGGCAGGACACCGAGAAGTGCACTTTGGGGCAGTATTTCCTTTCCAAAAATTATGTTGACCTTCCTGACATTTACATCAGTGATTAACTCTTTCACATTTCAAATCTCTGTAGCAGCATTGCCACATCATCTCAGCTAAAATGGAGTGCCAACACAGTAGGCAGTGTGGAAACGTATCTGAAATCACAGTGCCTACTTCAAAAAAATTAACATTTAGTTTTCTTGCATGGGTTTAAATAAATCTGATAGTATGTGCCCAAGGAAATTTTTCTAAAAATCCTTAGCTCTTGATGCAACTTGAGATATGTGTCTGCTTTTACATTTCCATATGTGTATGTTAATTATGTGTGAGGTTGAAATAGCTATATCTATTTATCTATAAACACATACACAATGAAATAATTGGAAAATATTTTTGTAAGCCTTATGGCATCTAGCAAAAACTATTTGGGAAATCACTCAAAATTTCCCCTCTGTTTGGTAGAAAATTGATTTAAGAGCCTCTGGAAAGTCCCCTTAGACCTTGCAACATATATGAGTAGGACAGAGACAGACCTGATGAGATTTGTGCATTGAGTTTTAAGACACCTTTGGGTCTCTTGTACCCTCTGTCCTTATACCTGACTCTTATATACCACATGTGCACAGTGCCATTTGCAGCACGAGGGCATGAAATGTGCAGACTTGCTGTGCCTATCCAGATAGTTTTATGCCTGAAGATGACTCACTACAAAAGGTGTTCCCATCTGCAAGAATATGTACTTCTCACTTCATGTGAGTACATATCAAGTCACTTGAGATCTGAAATGGCTTGCTCAAAGAGCAAGCAGAACTTATGACTTCATTTTGCTGTTTCTTCCTTTCCATTGTTGCTTCTCTCCTATCCCTCTTAACACAGAACCAGAGAATTGCAGAATCACACAGGTTGGAAGGGACCCTGGAAGTCATCTCATCCAAGGCTCTGCTCTAATCATAGCAAGCCTAGCCTGGATTGCTCAGGACCTTTTTCAGACGAGTTTTGTGTACCTCTAAGGACACAGAATCCACAAAATGGACAACATGCTCCAATGTTTGACCACTCACACCGTGAAAATTTTTTAACTACCAACTATTGAGAAATTCCCTTGTTGCAGCCTGTGGCAGTTGCCTTTCCTCTTACCCCTTGTACCTCAGAAATATCTATCACCATCTCCTGTGTACCCTCATACTAGGTCACTGAAGAGAGTAGTGAGGTCATACTCTCATGCCTCTCTAACTCTTGGGCCTCCTCCTTACCTAATTAAGATATACTTTTTAAAAATCTCACCTTCTCCCACAAGGACAAAGAGAGCTGTGATGTTAACATGTGTAGACAAAGGACGCAGCTGCTTTCCTTAACTGAGGTGTTCTTCATTTTCAGCTTTTGGGGCATCTTAAATGTTTGTCTCAAAAGTTTCTCAAGGTATAACGGTTCTCTTGTACAATTCTGGGGAAAAAAAAAATAAAAAAAAAAATCAGTGGTGTTTACTATGGATATGCTTTTAATTTGACGTTGTAATAGTGATGTTAAAAAGAAAAAAAAAGAAAAAAGAAAAAGTGATGCATTTAATCAATGGTCATTGTCTACTGAGACTGCAGTGACCTCTGTGGGTGAAATAAGGAATACCTGGCTTGTAGTGCAAAGGATTTTATGTCATTTAAAAACATTTTCAAAGCAGCTTCAAATTAGGATGTAGCTGGACATTTTGGCTACACTAGCCTAATGACCCACTGTTCTGCCACCAACCCCCACGCCAGTCCACGTATGCCTGCTGTTGGTGATTCTTTCTTGTGGACCTATGTTGGCTCAGCTTGGCAGTAAAACAGCCCAGCACAAGATAATTAGCTAGCGAGCTACTTTTGTGGTAACAGCTTCCTCTGATACCGCAAACGTTTCAACACTCATACAAGGAAGTGGCAGGAGTGTATGCCACTTGGCAAGGAGCAGGGGGAGGAGCAGAGATATAACATTTATTGTCTAATCATATCCTCAGCCTCCAAAACGGATTTGTACACCTACGCTTTCTTTTGATTATGTGTTTTCTGCTACCTGCTGGTTATGAATGTAACCTGCTAGTTATGAATTGTTTGACTCCAACTCACACATGTCATTAGTTTTCCATTTTTATTGAAACCCTTTTCTATTTGTGTTCAAGCCTCTTTTCTTCCTAGGGAGAGGGTCTCTTCTGATCCTGTGGGAACGTGATGGGGCTAGCTCAGATTTGTGATCCTAATCTAACTTCTAGGAACAGAAATCACGATGTCAGCACAGATGCATGGGGTAACATTCAGTACCATTACTTAGGTGTATGTGCCAAAGTTAGGTGTCTCAATTCCCATTCAATATAGATGTAGTCAGTGCAGTGAAATCAAGAGAGCTTCTCAGCTCACCCTGCAGAAAGACCCTGGAGTAGGACCCTCTGCTAAACAGCTGAATTGCTGTCTGGTTTCTGTTGTCTGTATTGACACATGAAATGACTCAGGTATTTAAACACAGGTATCCAATGTTATCTGAATTGCCTGAGGTTATCCTGCTGTTCCAAAATGTTTGGGTCTCCAATAGTTCCTGTGCGAAATTTGGCAGTCTCAGAAGGGCACCTTAGGGCATCTCAAATGGCATTAGGAACATACATATGGGGAACTGTAATGAGACCAGTGTGCCTTTTGCTTTCATAAGCAATTTCTTACGTTTTCTTTCCTGTTCCCTAAAGTGTAGTTTAAATTTTGTTTAGCAAATAGATAAGGTTTCTTTTATCGTGTGGTTAGGAATAGGTATAATTTGTGACACTGGTACCAGGGTATTTCAGAGCTGAGAGAAGTTCTTTATATATTTGTAATCCGCACCCTGAAAAACAAATTATTTTAATGAAACTGGAACGAAGTTCAGGAACTGGTGGGTATTCAATGTCTGATATTTGGATCAGATTTAAGCACTGCTACTTGTACCCATCTCTCTGACTAGAAACATAAGTAAATGAAAACTGTGTATCTTTCACAAATAGTTGATATTCAATACTAATTCCTTCCCTCTTTTTAAAACAAAATTCACCATATTTAAAGTAGGTTGTACATTGATGACTGTCTTTGGAATTAGCATTTGGGTGAAGGAGAGAAAAAATTGGGAATCATTCCCTACAACAAGGAATTTGCCTCGAAGTGGCCAGATCTTCCACTGGTGAAAGCTGGCACTTACTATTGAAAATACAGAAATGTGCCTGATTTAAACTTCTTTCCAATAGTCATCTGTAGTATCCTCATTCACTTTGATACTGTATGGCTGCAGAGAAGAGACTGGGGAGGATGGGTTGGCTCTGGGGGACTGAATGTCTGTACTTCATGAACAGCTGATAATTTTCAGATTGTGTTGGGTCTGCTTAAATAGAAGGTAAATGTATAAAATATAAATCAAAACTTTGTATTAAGAAACTGGATGCTTTAGACACTTGTTAATGTACATACTGTTCCTTGTTTATTTATTTTAGATGGCAAAGAATTTGATGCATTTGTGTCCTATGCAAAATCAGACTCTTCTGAAAGCAACTCTGCTTTTATTAGTGAGGAAAAATTTGCCCTGGAGCTTCTTCCAGATGTGCTTGAAAACAAATATGGGTACAAGTTATGTATTCTTGAAAGAGATATTCTTCCAGGAGGAGGTAAGTTTCCAGTGGATGATTGAAAATCTTCTGCTTCTTATAAAATTGTTTTTCACTTTCCAAAAAAAACTTATGTGTTAGTTCAACAAATGATATATTTTGGCTCTAGAGTTTCTGATTAAATCATATCACATTTGATTTTTGTATCTGGTCCCTGCACCTGAGAAATATGTATATTTGAGTGTGGTTTCTGGGGAGATACTAAGATGAGACAAAGATTCTTCTCCAATAATTTTGCAGGCAGACTCCATTCCATGAAAAGAAGGCCCTGAATTTTTCAGTAGTTACTTTCTGACAAACCTTAGACAGTGCTCCACCAGCAGTAATTAGAAAGCCCTCAGTACCTGTCCCTGGGAGACATGAAGACAAATCCAAGCATCCTTTGAGACCTTGCTTGAATGTGTTGTGGTCTCAGCTGTGCCTTTTGAGTATGAACTTGTGTTCTGCACACTGAGTAAAAATGGCAGTGGTACCCTTTGATGGCAAACACAGTTCTAAGTGTTATGCGATTGCTCGACATCCCTATTTCTGTTTTTCTGTATTTATGGTGATTAGCTGTTGTTAAAGGAACTGATTTTCATAAAAGTCCAATATACAGTGTAGTAACTATTGTAATTTCTTCTCCAGCATACACAGATGAAGTTGTTACAGCCATTAGACAAAGCAGAAGAATAATTATTATTTTGAGCCCAGCCTATGTCAGCGGACCAAGCATCTTTGAACTGCAGGCAGCAGTGAACTGTGCGTTGGAAGACAAAAAGATCAAACTGGTTTTAATAAAGTTCCAGGCTTTCCAAGAGCCAGAGACTTTGCCTCCAGTAGTTAAGAAAGCCCTTAGGATTTTACCAGCCATTACCTGGAAGCCCTCTGCATCTGCTGCTCCGAACAAGAAGTTCTGGAAATATCTGTGTTACCACATGCCTGTGAATACTACTAAGGTGCTGGGAGAATGCAGCCTAAAGGGCTTTTTTCAAAGGTTATTCAGCCTGGTACATCGATAACAGAAATTTCACAGAGGGATGACTGCAGTCTCAGGAGTGATGACATGATTGTTAAAGACCTTTTTATACATCAGCTGACTGTTGTGGACTGTCACTTCAACCAGTAATAGCTCACTCCGAAACAATGAGAAGGACTACAGAGTGAATGTGCTACAGCACACAGTAAAACTACATGGCACTTCACACAACCATAAATGTGAACTATTTTTAGTAATTTATTATTATTATATTTATTATTTTATTTTACTGTGATGCTGAGACATGAAAATGTTTTGCTCTTTACACTGTATTTCTGCTGAAACATTTTAATATATATATTTATTTTTTTTTTCTACAAAAAGGATTAAAAAAGGGAACTCCAGAGAAATCTTGCAGTTTGCTATTCTTGTGCACTCCTGTGGAACAAATCCAAACTCTATAAAGGAGTTACCTCCTCCTGTGAGAGTACCAAGGATGAAAGCTCTGGGAGGTTGCCACAACTGGGTATGCTGAAGCAGTTGAGAGAAGAAGGAATGTTGTGTAAGGAATGATTCCAGGCATCTCCATCCTTCCTGGAATGGGAGAAAGTGTTTATACAAGCCATGAAATATTTCACTCTCAGAAATGTCCGCACTGTGTGGCAGTGGTCACTCATGGGCCCCACTGAACCCGTTGGTACTATGGGTGCATCATGGTTGTAAATTGCATGATTGTCACAGCTAGTAGGCTTCCAGGGACTCTGAAGTAGTTACCTCTCCCTAACAGTTGTCTGGCTGCTAGCTCACCAGGGTTCATATCACTTACCTGCAAAACAGCTTGCAGTCTGTGTGTATGGCTCTAAGTAAATGAAATACAGTTAAGAAAATCTGAGTAGGATCAGGATTAAAAAAAAAAAAAAAAGAGAGAGAGAAAAAAAAAAAAAGACTGCTTTGCAAGCAGGCCTGATTCCCTTACCTAATTTTGTATTGGGTTCAAAGCTTTCAGGAGGACTGTTGGTGGTACTTCGGGGCAGAAGCAGAAGATAGTGCCTCTCATAGAGATAAAGCATCAACCAGTATCACTGGCTGCACTGGAGAAAATTTTGACATTGCAGCTGTATCTGCGTTGGGGTTTTAGTTCAGATCATGATAAGCTTTTGAAACAAGTTTCCCAGTTGCCACCACTTGTTGCCTTTTGCTTTTTGCTTTGCACTTCAGAGCATTGTAGAGTGCACAAACTGGATCCCTTTCCACAAAAAAATAAAGTGGATTTGTCCACCCATGAAGGAACCTTTGGTCTGTGGAGCCAGCTGAGATCTAGTTTAAAGAAATCCCCTCCCAAACACAAGGTACGGATGCAGAGTCCTCAGCACTGGTTGCTTTAGAGTTCATCTCTGCTCTCACTAGGTTGCAGTACATGCTAATGTAGAGGTAACCCGACAGCCTGGGAGATTCATAATTGTTTTCCAACACAATCAGATCAGTGGGTGTAAAAGGAGTAATTAGCAGTACATGAAATTTTCTCACTTCTAATATAAGCTTTAGCAGCTTTTACTCGGCACTTGAATGCTTTGTTAGCCTAACACTAAACATGATAGCTTTTCTGGAGGAGGTACTGACCTTTTAAAAACGTTCCATAATGACGAGTGTCTTGCTGGAGGAGGATAATGTGGTTGTCCAGTATATGCCTTGCTAGAATGGTTAAAACAAATTTTAAACACAAGAGTAGTCGGCATACAGTTTTAGGCATGTGATCTGACTCACATCTTCCGCTTTTTTTTTTTTTTTTTAGAACAAAATTTGTTATGTGTTAACTTAAATACGTGCATTTAAGAGAGAGAAAAAAATTCTAAATGAGAACGTAATTTGCTTAGTCCTCCACCAGATGTCCCTACTGTAAACCGTGCGGAGTACATTTATTTGCACACCAAATGGTTTTGTTACAAGGTGAGACAGGAGCAGTGAGCAGTGCCAAGTGTGGTACCTGAGGTGCCAGCTGCTCTGGGGAGGCAGACGGGGAGTGAAGGCAGGAGAGGAAGGTATGGAGCCTCTCCTACCTATCTGATACTATTTACTTGTGCTGTGCTTACTGCCTGAAAGATGCACACTGATGCACTTTTTTTTTTTTTTTTTTTTTTTTTTTTTTTTTTAATTAGAGAAAATAAAAAAAGTCAGAATAGCTGGAAAAATGATGTAGCTGGGAAGGACTTTACATTTTAACATAGTGATGCTGTCTGGGGTTTATCCGGGTCTGAGGAACCTGCAGATCTTTATAAAAACTCCACGTCCACCTGTAACACAAGGAACAGTGCAGGCACATGAGGGTTTTTTGAATTACCTCTAACAGGAAAATGAAGCAGTCCTGAGGAAGAAGTGGCTGTGTCTATTAGAAGTGTGAATCGACAGGTGTGAGTACTGCATTCCTTCACGAACACAACATACGCTACAACTGTAATAAAGGAGGGTCACAACCCTAGACATGGGCTCTCCTGCACTCACACACGCAAAGCTTTTGAATTGGCTGCTGTTGCTGCTGTTGACTCTGCTATGCCTTCCTGCTGCTGCTTATTTAGATGAGCCCAAGTCGAGCAGTAGTTTGTTGCCTCACTATGAACCTGGCCATGAGGATGCTGTTGGTTCTCTACAAGAGAAGAGGTTACAAGTTTTCACAGTGGACTATAACTATGTGCAAATTCCCTATGAAGTTACTCTTTGGATACTCCTTGCTTCTCTTGCAAAAATAGGTAAGTAAAAAATGGCATCTTGGGTTCTTTGTTGGCAAAAGTTTAAAAACACACCATGTAACCAAGTACCCTGCATGCATTTTTTTGTGCCTGGGATTGTTTTTATCCATTCCGGAAAGAACAGATCATTACTTTGACAATGACAAAATTTCATCTTCTGAATGCTTCCAACTTATTTAAGTAAATATATGACCTCTAGCCTTCTCTTGGGTTGTCTATGTTAATGAGTTGCAATAGATGTTCTCCACACAGTGCTGTCTATTCTTTGTTCCGTTCATTAAATATCATAAGATATAAGACTATACAATTCGACACAGCTGTAGAAATCAAAAAGCAGATGACTGAAACTTCAGGTGTACTTACTTTGGGGAAGAGGAAAGTGGGAAGAACTCTTCTGTCATGTGAATAATAGGAAAAATATCCCTATGTTTCTTTGTTTTAAATGGTTGCTGTTTAAAGTTGCTCAGAAAGTAATATCAGAGGAAAGAGTCAGTCTGAGAGGTGTAGGTCATTGGAGGCATTAAAAGACCTTTTGAAGATATACCAATACATCTAGCTTCTATGGGGGCTCTGTGTAGGTATTTGAATGAAGAGAGACAACTCATGGAGATGTAGAGATCGCAATTAATACAGCAAAAATGGCTTACCATGTGTCTTCTGCATCTATATGGCTGGGCTTAACTTGGATTTGACCTTTCAGAACTAATGCAGCAATATGAAATAAACAAATAAGATGGCAGTAACACGAATAGCTACATACATGTGATTTCCCTGCCCCTTTGAAGTTCAATGGGATTTTCAAACATTGCTGTAAAATAGGCTGGTAGGTGGTACTGATGATTTTCTGGAGGTGGACAAACGATGTACAGTTTTCATGTCATAGTCACACAATTGTTAAATATCATTGCCACTGACCATGATTCACAAGTTTCACAGTAGATGATGGTTTGAGTCCAAATCCTACAAATATTTTCACTGCTGGAGTAATAATATATATATATATATATATATATATTTTTTTTTTTTTTTCCAAATCAGGTTTGTTGTTATTGTATCAGCAGACTGTGTTAGCGGTGAGCATGACTAATTTCTTTATTCACCATCTGCAAAAGCACAGGAATTGCTATAAGGCACATCTACTCTATATTCTTGTTCAAAGCAAGAAATAAGGTAACTTTAGAATTTTATGACACCTCCCAGCCAGACTTGTTTTGCTGGGAATTTTCCAACAAATGTTTTTGTTGTTGAAAATTCTGGAGCTGTTGACTTCAAATTTACTTGGGAGAAAGAATTAGTTTGAATAATCTGGCTGCCCATGGAAGAAGACTTTCAAATTTTTATATTTTTTTTCAATGTCACCTTCAAGTTTAATCTCCTTTTAGGATTTCAGAATTTCAAGGTAGGAAAAATTTCTGTCATCTTGAAAGGAGAAATAATTCCCTTATTCTGCAAAACTGACAGAAGACTTGAACATGATTTTTATTTCTTTTCTTTAAATTAAAATAGAAGATAAGTAGTGTTATGATTATAGCATATTTTTTGGTAAAAAACACAGTCTCCCAAATAAATAATTTTAAAATTCAAAGGAATGTTTTTCATTTACTTTACTTTTGAACATGGATAAGTCTAACATCACAGAAATACAGTTATGTCATTAACTGCTAGAGGTATGGGACGAAAGTTGATCTAGCTTCAGCTATGGAAACAGAGGCACTGGATTTCACACAGAATCATGGAATGGCTGAAGTTGGAAGGTACCTCTGGAGGTCATCTGGTCCAAACCCCTGGCTCAGGCAGGGCCATCTAAAGCTGTTTGCCTATTTATGGGTGTTTTTGTCTTGTTCTCATTCTCTGAGCAACTCCCTACATTTCTAGATGAGGCATCTCTCATTCACAATATGATTATACAGTTCCTGATATAGCAACTAGATGAGCTACTGTTAGATGTTATCTCAGTATTAGTATCAATATTCATGTCAACTGTGAAGGATTATATGAACACACAGTAGTAGGACATCAAGGTAGCTAAGAGGAGATTCACATCCATGACTTTTATATGCTAAATGTCATTCTTTCTCTGTAAAACAGCCAGTTGGCCAGCTGTTGTTCCCACAGGCAGTTTAAATATGACTTTTTTTTTTTTTTTTTCTTGAGTAGAAAAGAGAATTTGGCTGTAAACGTGCAAGATAAACTTTTCTGAATGGAAAAGACTTTAGCTTACTTCATTTGTAATGTGGCCTAAAGCTTTATTTTTAGTGAGGAAAAAAAATAATAGGGATCCTTTATTTTCTGTTATTTGATGGCTGTCAGTAGTTCTTTCAGCTCTGCTGAAACCTGTGGTTTTGTTTCACTAAACTCATCAGGTTCTTTACAGAGTGCTGTTTACTTTATGTAGAAAAAACAATTCCCAGAAAAGCTAGGTTAATCAGGTTGTAGAAAGTGTTATGCAGCTGTGGCTTGGTTCCTGTTGATAACTGAGCTACTTTGTATATTGTGGTATTTATGAGTATTCACTTCCTCAGTCTGTGGGTCATCTGGAGTCTGTGAAATGCTTCAGGGGACTTCTGGAATTGAAAAGGGCTGAACAGACCTTGGCATCTGAGTTGCTCCCTTGGGCTTCTCCAGGTTCCTGGTTAGTCCAAATCCAGCAGTAGCTCTGCAGCCAGGAATCCTCCTCAGCATTGGTGGGAGCAGCCTTCGAACACATGGCCAGGGATGGAGAGGCTCTTTGAGATGGCAGGACATACTGTGCCCCAGAGGCTTGGTGGTAGCAGCTGTTGTTCAGCAAGGATACTTGAAGAAATTTTAAGAATATACTATTTCCAATTTGCGCAGTGTCTTTTTGAAGATGTTTTTACCTTTCTAGTAATGAAGCTTAGACTGAAGCACACTTGTTCAGAAATTGACAGCTAGGAAGGGGGATGAAAAGAGATTTGTGGACAAACTTTTCCTTTCTTGTAATGACAGAAGTCATGTTTAATTTTGAAGGGAATGGTACTGTCTGTACAATTACAACTGCAATCCTAAGAGCAGAACCTGGCCATCTGCAGACTAAGTATTCAAAAGCAGGCAAAACATGTCTAACACCAGGTTAATTTAAACTTGAGTAATACCCCAATGTTTTGTTTAAGGTTTCCATCTCTACCACCGATTACCAAGACTCATGCCCGAAAGCTGCATCCTGATTGCCATCGGAGCACTGGTTGGAGCAATCATCTTTGGTACCGATCACAAATCCCCACCAGTGATGAACACAAGTATTTACTTCTTGTATCTCCTTCCACCTATTGTCCTGGAAGAGGGCTATTTCATGCCAACTCGTCCATTTTTTGAAAACTTTGGGTCCATTCTGTGGTGGTCTGTGCTGGGATCTCTGCTGAACTCATTTGGGATTGGTCTCTCCCTCTATGGTGTGTGCCAGATTGAAGCCTTTGGCCTGACTGACCTGAACCTGCTGCAGAACCTGCTCTTTGGCAGCATGATTTCGGCTGTGGATCCTGTGGCAGCTCTGGAAGTTTTTGAAGAAGCCTCTGTTAATGAGCAGCTTTATATGATGATTTTTGGAGAGTCATTGCTAAATGATGGCATAACTGTGGTGAGTTTCTTTCCATTCCTTGTCTTCCTCCCTTAGGGCCCTTATAGCTTGTAGGTTTATCGGACACAGGGCAAGAGCAGCCCTACGGAAGTCTTAGACACATTATTTATCATATATTCCACTGTCAACCCAAAACTAATTTTAATATATGTAAACACTACATTTTATATTAACTCTTACAAAAACGTGCTGGTTTAGAGCTTCTGGAAGAGATACTGCTTCTGATTAGACATTGGAAACACGCCCTATTCTTGCATTCACTGAGGTGAATGGATAAAGAAAAGCTTATTTTGCTGATAGAACCAGTGTAAGACCTAGGAACATACTTGATATTGTGCAAGCAAATAAACAGAAAAATGTATTCCCTAAGGACTGAAGACAGCAGGGGTAGCAATACAAGAGACCTTCCAATATTCCATGTCTTAGAGAGCACTCGTTAAAAAAAAAAAGGCTAGTATGGACAATCTCTGGTGGCCTCAATCCCTCCTCCATCTACTGCTGAGATTTTTTCCCAGAGGCCTTGGACAGGAATTCCAAAACCCATGAATTGCTTCACATAAGTCTAATTCTGTCAGAAAAAAAATAACATCATGACATCTGACAAGTGTTAATCTCTTTTGGGAATCAAGTGTCATCTCAAGTGTCCAGAAACAATACTTTGGAAAAAAATATATATTTTTTTTAATAGGAAAAGTTTTTTTGTTGTTGTTGTTTTATTATTTTTATTTATTTAATAATTATTATTTTTTAACAAAGGTCCTTTTGCTAATATATTCATCGCTTTCTGCATAGTTATACTAAAACTTGGAGCAACATGAAATTCTAGCTGTGGGCCACATTTGACCAAGACACTTAGAACGTGAATGTTTTTCAAGCAAGACATTTCAAACAGGAAATTCATTGCACAGAAATCAAAAGGACTCTTCAGGCACTGAAAGTTAACTGCAGGTTAAGGAGTTTTGCTAGATAGCATCTTTACAGAATTTAAATCACAGGAATCTAAACCACACAAAAACTATTCAGATACTATTATACATGAGGTACAGTACAACCTGCACTTGTTAAATCTGTACAGAGTTCACTGCTGAAAGGCTTCATGGGAGAAGTGAAGTTCATGTGTAATGTGAAAAGGAAAAGGAATAAAGTAATTTCAGTAAATTCACAGCCTATCGATCATAAATCCTTATCTTGGTAAATCAGAAATGTAGGGCTATTGATTAAAGGACAAATGTTACTTAACTTTGCATGCATACTGCTAATGTGTTACAGCGGTAAAGCAAACAAGCAAACAAAATAATGCACAATTTATCTATCTGCTTAAGAACTTAAGGCCTGTTCCTCACTCTGGAAGAACTTGTTTGGTCCATTTTCTGACTGGCTCTCTACCCTGTCTTCCTTTTGTTCCCATGTGTTTACAATGTGGGTCCTAGTCATGATGGCATTTACACGAGCTTTCAGTCAGGATCCTGTTACAGCACAAATCTGCAGTACCAGAAAGCCTTTAAAACCAGTGGTATTTAGGCATTCCTCCACAGTACAAGGTGGTGTTAGCAAAAGAAATAAAAGAGCTTGCTACATCGCTGTGAGTGAGTTCCCATTGCCCCATACACCTCATCATTGGTCTCTTCTCACAGCAGCTATGTTGCGATCAGTTTGTCAGCTGCTGCTGGCACATCCCTGCATCAGCCACCTCTCAGAGTTTTTCTGGGCATGCAGGTTTCCAAAGTCTCTACCTGACTTTTTTGTCAGAGAAGACTGAACTTCTCATGTGGATGGATCCCGATAGGTTGCTTTTTCCTCCCTGATATTCCACTTGCTATTTTAAAGTCTTTAAAACTGTTTACCTTAGCTGTCTTATCTTACCATTTCCTCACTATTTCTCTCTTAACAGTTTCCTTTGAGTTAACTCAATGTGTTTAAAAGGTAATATCACCAAGATATATTAAATACATATTATTTTCTATTGTTTGAATACAAATATCCCCTGGTTCTTTCCAGCCTGCTGAACGTTTTCTCCCAGCAGGACAAAAAGGTATGATTTTTGCTGAACTTGTACGTTATATCTGAGGCAACAATAGTTCCCTTTCTCCCGTATTTAGTTTAATATCTTGGTATTAAAAATTCCTAAACTAATTCATTGTTGAATTATAACAGTTATTTGGGAGCTTTTCCTTTGACTGAAGGTACTGGAACAGAAGATGATAATTGTACCCTTTGTACCCATTTGTACCTTTTCTCATTCTCCACAGATGAGCTATATCTGTCAATGGAACAAGAAGGTTCCAGGTCTTGTTGTTTCTTTTCCCAATAGCTTCTCCTGAGCAGACTTTTATCATTAGAATGTCTACATCAGTATCATTGCATAGACAGCAACAGGACTGGTTCTAGTGTGTATCTTAACATTAGTGCAATTTTTCAAAACCCCATCCAAAACAGTGTTGTTGGTAAATTCAGTGCAGATTTCATTCAAATGTTGAACACAAATGGAGAACCCTGATCTTGCTGCTAAGTCTTTCAAGATTCTGAAGCTGTGTCCTTGCTTATGACTAGACCATTTCCATCTTGAAAGGAGCTGAGTACCTGTGTGCATCAGAAAACTAAACATTTCCCCTGACTACTTCATCTCTGGGGCTTGATTTTAGAAACTCTGAGAACACCTATATACCACAACATACTCCAAATGAAGCTGCAGCGACCATTTCCTCCAATGGTGTCAGCTCTTCCTTGTATGCAGCCACAGAACAGTTAAAGAAATCTCCTACATAATGGAGACCAAAGTAAAATTAATTTCTCTATTTGAAGGAGCTTGAACTTATGTCTCTGATGTCTCTGGGGAAGGCTTTGACCACTGGTTGTGTGAGTATTAGGGAGAAGGATGGAGATACTCTCTGCACCTGCCACTGAAGTTAAGAATATATAAAAAAAAATATCATGTGGCCAGAGAGGGGAAAAAAAGAAAGTTTTCAAGGCTGTCTATGTTGGTGGTTAAGGTAGCCAGCTGAAAATCTTTTCTTCCAATGTTTCTGATGTAAACACTGTATGCAATGTGTCATGTAGGCTGACAAAACAGCAGCTAAAGCAAGGAACCCAGCCCAGAGAAGTTGGTACTTTATGGGCAACAGTGTCACACTCTCTCTTCCTCTCCCTGGCTCTATCAGTCACCCAGTGACACACCACTACACGATAATGCCCCCTCAAAAAAAAAAAAAAAGAAAAAGAAAAAGCACTGAAACATGACATTCACAAATTTGTTAAATGAGGCCAACTATCAATCTATACCTTCTTTGTGAGCAAACCAAGGCATCTTAAGCTGATTCAGGCTTTCTTTCTATATAAAAAACACAGACTGTTCAGAGAACAGATTGAAAGAAGCACTGAAGAGAAGAACTTGGAGGTGTTGGCTAATGGAAAACTTGACATGAGCTAGCAATGTGTGCTTGCAGCCCAGAAAGCCAACAATATCCTAGGGTGCATCAAAAGAATTGTGGCCACCAGGTTGAGGGAGGTGATTCTCCCCCTCTACTCTGCTCTCATGAGAACCCACCTGGAGCCCTGCGTTCAGCTCTGGGGCCCCCAGCACAAGAAGGACATGGAAGTATTAGAGAGAGTCCAGAGGAAGGCCATGATCAGGTGGCTGGAGCACCTCTCCTATGAAGACAGGCTGAGGTAGTTGGGGTTGTTCAACTTGGAGAGAGAAGGCTCCAAGGAGACCATATGAAGGGGGCCTGCAGGAAAGCTGGAAAGGGATTCTTTGTCAGAGAATGTAGGGATAGGACAAATTAAAACTAAAACTAAAAAAAGAAATTAAACTAAAATGTGGGAGATTTAGATTAGATATAAGGAAGAAATCCTTTACTATGAGGGTGGTGAGGCCCTGGTTGCCCAGAGAAGCTGTGGCTGCCCCATCCCTGCAAGTGTTCAAGGCCAGACTGGATGGGGCTTTGACCAACCTGGTCTGGTGGGAGGTGTCCCTGCCCATGGCAGGGGGCTGGAACTAGAAAGGCTTTAATGTCCCTTCCAACCCAAACTATTCTATTATTCTATGATTCTGTAAAGAATTATAGTACCTCATGTGCTGGAAACACTGTAAAGTAACTTAGCTAAGCAACATTTACTTGGGGTCTTACTTGTGTAATGTCCAATGTTGTTGTGAAGAACAGTTCACTTCCACAAATCACATTACAAAAGATGGAAATTGCATCGTATTTCAATAGCTACCATTTTTGTGCAAATTCTCTTACGCTGTATAGCTACTTCAGGAGGCAGAAAAGGAGAGAAAAACTTACTAAATCATTTCCTGATGATAAATAGCCTTATTCAAAAGTGAGCATGGATCAATACCTTGATATCATTTATAAAGAATCACGTCTTAGGAAGAGATTGAAGTCAGCAAGAAAGAGGAAAGAGAGAACAGGCTTTGTAATTAAACACTGCATGGTAAGTACTAGAAATTTTGCTTGCTGTGGGAAGACATGAACCCTCTTTTCCTTACGTGTCATTGAAGAACCCAATTTCATACATATTCACCCTGAAAAAAAAACATCTATGATGATTTACTTTGGGATGCTTTCACATGAAATATTTTATTGTACTGTGTCTGTCCCCCAGAAATATTATCAATGAGCCTCCTGGAGAACAGACTTTGTGATAGCTCAGGTTTATATGTTCCCAGCAGCAATTTAATATTGCACAGTAGTTGGGGAATAATTATTATCTTAATAAGCTTAAATCCTCTACCTGCAAATATATGCTTTAATCTTCTTAACACTCTTCTGAAATTAACTATATGAAGAAGATAGCAAAAGAAAAACATAAAACAAATGATTTTTCTCTATTTTGTGTTGTGGAACTTATACTTTGGTGCAACAGGTATGGAGAAATGGTGTCTTAGATGTTCCTAAAACTCTCTTGAAAACTGAAAGGTGACTTTCATATGTTAGACATTTCCTATAAATAAATCTGACAGGACTTAATGACAACCAACTGTCAGCAGCTTCTAAGAAATTTTTATCACTACTCCCTTCATTCCCGTGGAGACTTTGGATTAGTTTTTAAATAATGGATGAAAGAGGAACATACTGAAGATTTGTCATCATGAATTTCTGAATGAGAGAAATTATTAATAATATAAGTCTGGTAAACTTATCTGATCTAAAATAAATGAAATTATCTTTACAGACCAATTTATAAAATATAGTGAATTCAATCTGTCATGTAATACAACATTGTTTTCTTTTTATTTTTGACATTTCAGGTTTTATAGTCAGAATGTAAGTATGAAGGGTCTTTAAGCCCTTTATGGTGCCATATCTTTTAGTTCCTACTTTGAAGTTGAGAGTACTGTCACAGAATTCCTGGGAATGAGTTTAAGAGGCATGAAACCGAAAACATACATGTATGAGGTTAGAGAGACTAAGAACTTCACATACTGATGCTACATTAACATAGGATTTATAGGGAGCAGGGTGGGCAAGGAAATGGAGGGAAACTCCAAAATAGAGTGTTAAAAGTAAAGAGGTGTAGAGCCAGATTGGCACCTTTTTCAGCCAGATTGGAAAAGCTTCCTTTGAATATTTGTGTAAATGCAGTTGTGACAGCCATTTACTCTAGATTTTTCAGTGTTAATCATGATAGGATATAATTATTGTATCAATAAGTCAACTCATTAAAACTTAGATTAAATAAGACTTCTACTCGAACACCAATAACAGAACTCTAATAATTGTATTTATCTAGCTAGAGGCAACCTGAAACTGCTACTTTGTTGATCTGTCCAAAGCAATATCTGATACACGTATATACACATATATGTATGTATAAAATGTGTAAATTTACAAGTTTCAGAAAGAAATATAACTGCTATATCCTCATTTTTGCACATAGGTATTATATAACATCTTCATCGCCTTCACCCAGATGCACAGGTATGAAGAGATCGAATCCATCGACATCCTTGCTGGCTTTGCTCGCTTCTTCGTGGTGGGGCTGGGTGGTATGCTGTTTGGCATCGTTTTTGGATTTGTTTCAGCACTCATGACTCGATTCACCCACAATGTTTCTGCTATTGAACCTTTGCTGGTCTTCATGTTCAGTTACCTGTCATACTTGTCCGCTGAAACCCTTTACATCTCGGGAATTTTGGCGTGAGTATTCCTTATGGCTTTTTGGATGTACTCTTGAGAGAACAGGTAACCTTTCATGGAGGTTGTTTGCTTGAGGCTAGTGTAACACCATCATTTTCAGCATCTGGCTTAGAGACCTGCAGTGAATGGCTTCTAAGGGGTCTATTAGTGCATCGATAATTAGGAAAAGCAATCCTATACTCAGTGTAGGCATAAATGTAGTACTGAGGAGTGGATATCTGTGCTGGCGTTTTGGGGAGACTTTTGCCTGCCAGAAAAAAAAAAAAAAAAAAGGTTGCACTTGTGTAATGTGACCAGTGCTGACACCAGCTGGCTGTTTTCTGTTCCTTGGGGCATGAAGGAGCAGTCTGCTACCTTTGGTAAGACCAGTTCAGTGAGAGAATGATCTGATGCCACTGGTACTAGACCAGTGTGTCTGCATTTATTGGTAAGCATCATCACCATCAAACTACAATAGGGATAAAAAGTAAGGTGTGGAAACTGTAAAAAAAAAAAATATTAAAAAATGTCAGAGTTATTGCTTTTGTATATAGTTGTGAACATAAGTTCTAATGTAGTTTACTGGAATTACACTATGCTAGAACAACATCACTAGAAGAAGAGAAAGGAAGGAATAGGAGACAAAAGTGAGAAATATCAGGAAAAGACTACTGGTAGAGGAAAAGATCCGGCACCTAACAACCCCTCAGAAGGGTGAAGTATAAAGAAAGTGTACCCGGTGAGGTGGCAAATGCTCCAGCTAGTGCTGTGGGCTGCCCAGCTGGTGGGCGGCAGGAGCTGGTGTGGCTTGCATTGGCTCTGAGCTCACAAGCCAGTGAGGCCTCACAGGCTTTGGTGCTCCCAGAGGAGAGGGATCTCCAGAAAAATCTTACTTACATATTGAGAACAAACCAGTTAAAATTTAATAAATTAAAGTGTGTAGCTGTTGCTTTCCAGACAGGTACATTTGCTCATGTCTACTTGTCAAACCCTGGTTTGGTTAGCTGTACAGCCCAACTGGCTTTGTACAAGCAACTTTTTCAGGATTGCCTGGGAAGCTAGTTTGGAATATTTAACCATATTAAATAAGTATTTAGGTAGGAAATACGTTTCTCTGGGCAATTAGACAACAGAATTGAATCTTAGGCTTTGTTTTGCATCTCCAGCACACTTACCCTAAGGTGACTGGTGACTTTAGATGAGCAGGGTTAGACCACCTGTATAGTGATCACAAATACTACATGGACCCTTTTCTACCTGTATTGCCCAGAATAATGCTTCCCTGCCTATTTGTTACACATGACTATGTAGCTCTTTATTCCTCTTACTTTTTATTTTCATTAGAGTATTGAAATTATTAGTAATAAAAAATGTTAATATAATTGGGATTCATTACTCTTACTGCTTCATTGAGGAAATTATTACTTGTTTTAGGGATGGGAACTTATTGTCACCCTTCTGAATTATTGAGGAATTCATTCATTTGTCACTTGGATCATGAAAGTCTATTATGCATGTGTCTTTGAAAGTCAACAGTATTAAACTTTAATGCTTAATGACATTGTCTTAAAGTGTTCTTGGACCTGCTAAATGTCTCATTTCTACCAGAATACCCTTGAGATTTTTTCAGTGGAAATTAAATGAGCAGAAACTAGATGAAGGTTTATTTAACGAGCAGTCAACATTCTCTGAATTCACAAGTTCAGAAAAATATAATCCCAAGAAGCCCCTAAAGACTAAAAGAATATCAACAGAAACTAGACAGATGATGGAATATATTACTACCATAGCACTGAATCTGTCTACATACTACTGTGGAAAATAAAGGGGATAAGAGAAACCATCTTCAGTAGTCCTGTTTGGAGACTACTGCTCAGTATGAATGTGACCAGCATCTGTGCTGGATCGTGGCCGATACCTCTGAAGCAGGTCTTGATTAACAGCAAAGATGTGGAAAAAGATTCTTTTCCTTCCTTAGGAGTATCCCCCACACCGTGAGCAACTAAAAGGGGTAAAGGACACATCTGTGGGGTAATTAATTTTCCCCACAGTGGGTTTCTGTGGAATGGGAATTTCTGAAACTTAATATGGTCCTGCTGATCTGCCACCCAGCTGGAAGGGAGACAGTGGGGGCTTTGGTCAATATAGAGGACTACCACCATATTCTCCCACCATCATCTTGAAGCAGATGATCACTGACAGGCAGGTTATGTCTCTCTAACTGATCTATCCACAGGCTGGTACGAAATTGACCGCCCTTTGTTTGAGACTCAAATATTTGTTGTGTGGTGGTTGTGTGTTAGACATTCAAAATAAAATGGACTTTGAACAGGAATATGATACCCTCACTTCCTCCCGAGGGAGGCTGACTGATTTGCTTCCTTTTTCCTGTATACAAAATTGGTTCACAGTGCTGCATTAAGATGCTCTCACTGAAATAGCTAGTGATACTGAAGAAGTAAAATGCTATATGATATTAGGAAGGTTAAAAGTCAGTGATGGAGAGTGCAGGTAATGAAGGCAAAAGTTGTTCTTAAGTAAAATAAAATTAAAAATAATAATTTAAAAAACTGTTTGCAACTGATCTGTGATGTTTTGTCTGGTACAGCATGACAGCATGTGCAGTGACTATGAAGAAATACGTGGAGGAGAATGTTTCTCAGAATTCCTATACGACAATAAAATACTTCATGAAGATGCTGGGCAGCGTCAGTGAGACCCTGATTTTTGTATTCATGGGAGTATCTACAGTGGGAAAAAACCACGAGTGGAACTGGGCCTTCATTTGCTTCACTCTGCTTTTCTGCCTCATTTGGCGAGCACTGAGTAAGTCAGCTTTTGTGGGCAAGCTACATCTCTGAGGGAAAACTTTTTGTGCAAAGGTATGTTAGTAAAGCCTGTGCAGACTGGTATAACCAGTTTAATAACAAATTTCCTAGGCATGCATTACAGTCAACTGAATTTCATAAATCCCCATGTGCAGAAAAAGGGGAAAAAACAAATTCAAACAAATCTTAATGCCAGTCTCCAAGTGCAGGCTTTATGATTAAGCAAGAATGGAAAACTTTAAGCAAAATTAAAATATTACCATAATTACGCCTATATAGAAGCATATATCTTAGTAAACTATATGCCCTTGGGTAAGTGGACTTAATAATTTAATTGCATTCTGTAATTAGCTTTCTAATTGGATAATAAATGTACATAAGCATGCTTCTGGTCCTGGGTCTATAACACTAAAGGTCCTGTGCCAGGAGTGCCTAGAGGACGTCAAACTATATGTGGGACACAATTTCTCATCTTCTCCTAATGTCCAGGATGGGTCAGCAGAAAATGAAAAGTTGGGAGAGAGAGGATAGGAAGGCACAGAGGAGGAATTATGCTCTTTGTGAAGGTGTGTATTCAATGTATGGAGTTCTCCCTTGGCAAATGTGAGGAATCAGCAGAGAGTTTGTGCTTAAGGATCAGAGGACAAACCAGTACAGCTGATGTTTTGTCAGGTGTTTACTGCAGCCCTCCTGATCAACAGAAGGAGGCAGATGAACCATATTTTATGCTCTGTAGAAAGTATCACAGTCACAGGCCCCACTACTCATGAGAGACTTTGACTACCCCGATATGTGTTGGAAGGGCAGTATGGCTATGTACGAGACATCCAGGAGATTTCTGAAAAATGTTGAAGAAAATTTCTTGATGCAGGTGATTGATGAACCAGCTGTGGAATATGCTTTGTCACAAGTCAAAAATGTGCCTTTGTGACAAAATAGGCCAATGGCATACTGGGCTACACTAGCAAGTGTGTAGCCAGCAGGCCCAAAGAAGTGTTTTTTCCCATCTGTTCAGCACTGGTGAGAGTATCTGGTGTGTCCAGTTCTTGGCTCCCTGTTAAAGGAAAGATATGGAGGTTCTGGAGCAAGTGCAGTAGAGGCCACCAAACTGGTCAGGACCTAGAGCACTGGATATACAAGGAGACCCTGAGAGAGCTCACCCTGAAAAAGAGAGAGCTCACAGGAGACCTTATTGCTGTCTATAAGTACTTGATCAGAGGGTAGAGAGAAGATAAAGCCTGATCAGAGAACAGAGAGAAGATGAAGCCAGACTCTTCTCAGAGGTGCACATCAGTAAGATAAGAGGTAACAGACATAAGGTAGAATATGGGAAATTCTGATTAGATAGTAGGAACCCATTTAACATGAGAGTGATCCAATATTATAACAGCAGCACAACTCTACAACCTTGAAGGTACTCAAGACTTGATTAGTGCTCTTAGCAGCCTGATTTGATTAGATCTGCTTTGAGTAGGAGTTTGTTCTAGATGACCTCCAAAGGTCACTTCCAACATAAAATACTCTGAGTTTGGGACCAACTAAGTATTGGCATCAAAGAGCTGAGATTAAGGTGCTATTTCTTAAATCTCTCAGGTAGCTCTGGTGCATTGGAACAGTTCTGTTATATAGCGATGACACAATTACTCAACTGTAAAGGTGATGTGATTGTTGTGGGTTTGACAGCAAGAAGGCAATGATTAAATATTTCCTTGCTAACCCTGGACCAACTGTGCCCTGTATGTTTTGAAAGACTTCCTTTTGGAGTCCATATAGGAATAACCTTCCAATAAAGAGATAAAAAAATCTTTTCTGGGTGTAAAACCACTTTGCTGTCGCATGCCCCTTTGTCTCTCAAACACCAAAGGGAGTGCAAGAGTTTTCTAGAGGATGGTCAAAATATTTCCCCTGAACTTGTTTGCTAAAATGATTGCATCATTTTCTCTGAAGCTTGAATAAGGTAAAAAGAATTGGTTTGAGGGTGACACATAACACAGTTTCGGTCTGAGTAGTTGATTATCTAGCATAATGTATTGGTTTATGCAGCCAGGGTTTTGTACTGGGAGGTGCTCCAGGGGTGGCTTCTGTGAGCAGAGCCCAGCAGCTGCCCCATGTCAATCAGAGCCAGTTCCAGAAGGCTCCAAAAGGGACCTGCTGCTGGCCAGAGCCAAGCCAATATGTGATTCTAGTTGTGACTCTTCGGAATCATATTTAAGAAAGAGAAAAACCTGTTGTGCAACAGCAGCTGGGAGACAGGAGTGAGACAATGTGAGAGAAGCAGCCCTGCAGGCACCAAAGTCAATTCAGAAGGAAGGCAGGAGGTGCTCCAGGCACACAGCAGCAGTTCCCGTCCGACTTGTGGAGAGGCCCTGTTGGAGCAGGCTGTCCCCCTGCAGCCCATGGGTCCCACATGGAGCAGATCTCCATGCTGCAGCCCATGGAGGAGCACCCGCAGGAGCAGGAGTCTGGGGGGAGCTGCTGCCCTTGGGGCCCCGTGCTGGAGCAGTTTGCTCCTGGGGATGGACCCTGTGGTATGGAGACGTGTGGGAGCAGTTCTTGAAGAGCTGCTGCCTGTGGGCAGCCCCCATAGGCTCAGTTCAGGAAGGATGGCATCCCATGGGATGGACCCCATGTGGAGCAGGGGCAGAGAGTGACTGTGAAGGAGCGGTGGAGACGAAGGGACTGACTGCAGCCCCCATTCCTCATACCCCTTTGCTGCTTGGGGGAAGGAAGTAGAAGAGGGTGGATGGGGGAAAGGTGTTTGTAGTTTCCTTTTATCTTTGCGCTGCTCAAGTCTGATGGCAACAAGCAATACATTTCATTAATCTCCCTGTGCTGAGTCTGTTTTGCCCATAACAGTAACTGAGTGATCTTCCTGTCCTTATCTCAACCCACAAGTTTGCTTTTGTTTTCATTATATTTTCTCCCCCTGTCCTTCTGAGGAGAGGCAATGAGAGATTTGGTGTTGTGGTGCTTAGCTGCCCATCAATGTTAAACTACCATACATATCTAAAGCTAGTGCTACTAGCCTTACCCAAAATAATTCACTGAATTTATCAGTGAATACAGAGTAAAATAACACCAGTAATTATCATGATTTTTCAATATTTACTTTAGCAATATAAGTTTCCACACAAATCACACACAAATCATAGGATAAAAAAACACCAGTCCTTACATAGCCACAGGCTGTCTGACTAATTTTAACTTTTATTGACATTTATTGAAAGCAAAATGAAATCTGAGAAATAAACAGAGAATTACAGAGACAGAAAGCCAGAGGATTAAAAATTAAAATGTTATTACTCTGCCTTTCAGTGAACCTATCCACAGGATTTGTTGGTAAAGAATTGTTCAAACACTTTGGGCAGACACTGTGTGAAAGCAGGAAACATTGCAAGGGAAGGCACGGGAAAAAACTCTCATCTAGTGGTTTATTTTGTGTCCAGAACACTTCAGAGAAGTGCAACATAAAGACAGGAAGTAAATCTTTTCCCCTAATCTCACTTCTAAACCCATATGAGAATTTAAAACTTGAAGCAGTTAATAAACACTTTTCTAGGACTTTTTCACACAAAGATTAAATATTTGGTCAAAGAGAAACTACAAGAACCAAAAATTGAAAAGAAAGGTCTGTCAACTGCTGCCTGAGACAAAACATGTTTTGTTTTGCTTTGAACATTTTCTTTTTCTGCTTTCTTAATAACAATTGGGGTTTGTTTGTTTGTTTGTTTGTTTTGCCTTCTTAGGCGTATTTGCTCTCTTCTATATCAGTAACAAGTTCCGAACGTATCCCTTCACTGTGAAAGACCAACTCATTATTTCCTACAGTGGTCTTCGAGGAGCCAGCAGCTTCTCTCTTGCGTTCTTACTCCCAGTGAACCTCTTTCCAAGGAAAAATTTGTTCATTACTGCTACACTTGTAGTTATATACTTTACAGTGTTCATCCAGGTAAGTGGATGTATTGCTTAATGTATTGCTTTCACAAAACCAAGGTGACCAGGTCATTCCACTTGGTTTACACTGCTGCACAAGGAGGAACTGGATCTTCTGGATGTCTCATACTCTTTATTTTCCCCTACAAATAACTCAGATACTCTAGGGTGTCCATAGAGCACTATGCACCTCAGCATAATAGTGGTCAGGCATTTAGATCCCATCGGAATGTTTTCATAAAACCAGTTTTGTTTCTATTTCCCTTTTTTAAATGCTAGATTCTCTAGTAGTGCAATAGAGAATCAGGAACAGCTAAAAATGGTTTCTACATGAAAAACAAAACAAAAAAAGAACCAAGCCAAATCAAACCAAACCAAAATGCTTAATTCTGAAAATATAGAAGTAAGAGTTTTTAAGACCATAAGGACCTCACAAAGACAATGCCTTCTTCCAACTGAGTGCTGTTTTGGTGAAAGTTGGCAATGAGTCGGTTACTTTATGTGGTTAATACATGTTGATAAACACAGTCTTGATTAAAATATAGGTACACATTTTTTAGTTTTTGTTTTTGAGTTTTAATCCTCTCCTGTTGTAACCAATCATTATCCTGTCTAAGACAGCTTTTCTGACTGATTAAAATGAAATCCATTTTCTTGCTTTCTGCTTTAATTTTTGAGGTATTATTAACACTTCAACTTACTGTTCCAAATGCAGGGAATCACAATTGGACCATTGGTCAGATATCTAGATGTTAAAAAGACCAACAAAAAGGAGTCCATCAATGAAGAAATTCACATGAGAGTAAGTTTTTAATATCAGTAAATAGTAGCCTAAAAAGAAAAGGTAGGGTGTTCAGAAAGAAATGGATTAAAGGATGTATTTGGTAGCCCTGGCGTTTACTGAATTTGGGCTTCTTATGCTTTTTAGAACATTTGGAGGGAAACCTAGGCATAATATTCTAAAATGTGATAGTTCTTTTGTATTCATAGTGACTGTCACATTATAATAATACAGTACTGTAACTGACATGGCATAGCAGGGCTCTTATATCTAGATACTTGTGACCATGGTGGGACAGGTACATAAAAGCAGCATTTACAAAATGCATTTATCATCCTTTCCAGACAGATTTGTTAGACACCTTTGTTGCCATCTTTTGATTGATTATAAACACATTGACACCTTAAAAGTCTTAATCATGTTTTGGTGAAGTGAAAAGGGTTGAACCATTGGTCTGCAAATTTAATTCTGAATAACAATCTTTTTCCCTTTCAAACATTTGCTTTAGCTCTCAAATTACCTATGTATAAAATAATAGAAAACTGCTCAAACTAACTTAGCAACACTAGGCAAAATATGCATACACTTTTATTTTTACTCCAGGGAATATATCTGAAATTAACAAAATGATCGTGCCTTAAAATTAAACACATTCAAAAAACATTAGCAAAACCAGAGCATCTCAACTGATTTGAATTTGAATTGAATTTAATTCTTGCTATTCCAACCTTTGCACTTACCTTTGAATGGTAATTGTTCAAAAGCACCACTTACAACTATACATATGGAAGAACTGGTCGTTTTCTGTCTGTTTCTGTAATGCTAGAAATGGACAGAAGACGACTGAAAATTCTGATACTTAGCAGTGATGAACTTGCCATTCTCATGACAATATACAAAATCAGGGAATTTTCAGGTCATGGCAAGGGCTAAAGTGTGGAGTACCTGGCCCCACACATGCAGAGGGATGTCACACATACAGAAAGAAGACCTAGGTGGCATATCCAATAATTTTGGTTTTGGTCTCAGTAGACAAAAAGGACCATGCAATTTAGATGCTCAGTATTGTTTTCCACTGTGTACAGTCCTTTACTCAGTTTTGTATTTTGTTAGGTGATGGTGAGATGACATCAGACTGACAGAACTGCCACCTCAATCAAAATATTGCCACAGCAGCCAAGCACAGTGGGATATTTGCCTTGATTTTTAGAAAAATGTAGTTATTTTCAGAATTAACTCACCCTTCCCATTTAAAAAAGAAAAAAAAAATAGAAAGAAAATCCTGTCAACAGTTGCATATTTGTGGTGACATTATTTTCTCATAATGGCCACTTAGATTTCTTCCGTGTTTGTTTCTCCAGTTGATGGATCACTTCAAGGCTGGTATTGAAGACGTATGTGGACATTGGAGTCATTATCAGCTGAGAGATAAGTAAGCATCTCTTACTGCAGACTATTATAATAAAATAACCTATCATCTGTGATGTAAAATACAAAAGGTAAATAGAATAAGAAATCCATCTTGTGCCCCATGAGGCTAAAATAGTATGATAATATTGGGGACGTGTGCAATATCTCTTTTTAAAAAGTGAACTCCTGAGTAATCGCTATCTCTTGGGACTGCAGTGCCCATATATTGTCTGCTAAATTGCTTCTGCACAAACAGGGAGAAAATGAGCCTTCTGAAAGAAAAAAAAAACATAGCAGATAAATTCATGCTGCAGGCATCAGACTATGCATATAGCTTTGGCATAAATCTTTGGTCTATGGCAGTGTTCCTTTAGGTTGAGATTTGGAATGGAAGATGTGTATGGTGTCAGTGCTTCACTGTCTTTCTCTATAAGCCTCCAAGGCAAATACAATCCCTTGTAGGTGAGTACGGATTAAAGAATTACTAATTTTTCCCTACAAACCTTTGTAATTAGTTATATTCAAAATTAAAAAAAAAAAAAAATAGTGGAGGAAATGTTGGCATTTAAATATCGAGTAGCACAGGCATATACTTTCGTTCAGGTCTTCACCCAGGAAATCACAGAATCACAGAATCCACAAATGGCTAAGATTGGAAGGGACCTCTAAGTTCTACCACCCTGATAAGCAGGATCACCTAGAGCACATTACACAGGATGGCATCCAGGAGGGGTTTGAATATCTCCAGAGAAGGAGAATCCACAACCTCTCCGAGTAACCTCTGCCAGTGCTCTGTCACCCTCACAGTAAAGAAGTGCCGTCTCATATTGAGCCAGAACCTTCTGTGCTTCAGTTTGTGCCTGTTGCCTGTTGCAGGGCACAACTGAGAAGAGACTGGCTCCATCCTCTTGGCACCCTTCCTTCAAATATTTGTACACATTGATGAGGTGTCTCCTCAGTCTTCTCTTTTCCAGGCTAAACAGGCCCAGCTCTCTCAGCCTGTCATAATATGGCAGGTGCTCCAGTCCTCTAATCATCTTAGTAGCCCTAAAACACAGGACCTGTGCTGTCTTCTATAAGCAGGATGAGGTGATATTGTCAAGTTTTGTGGATCTTTCAGGCATTGCTCAGAAGAAATCAACCTGGGATTCTAAGCTGCCTTCTTCCCCAAAGGCACTCTGCAATCATGTTGGCCTCCACCTCAACATGTTAATGTTCTGAAGATAGACTAATCTTTTCCACAGACATCATATTTTGATGCTATGGACTAAGTGTTATCCCTAAGATCATGCCTAGACTTCTGTGTCTGAGACCTCCAGCTCACCACTCAGCACTGGACCCCAGTAATCTAGACTGGGTGTTTGCTGGGACACGTGGAAGTTCCCTTCATGACTAGGTTTCTCCTTATAAAAATCAAGAATTAGGAGTGGGAAGAAGGTTGGTCTGTATTCAGTTCTCATTCCTACAGGGTATGCTGATGTATCTAGGGCGCATACCTGGACCTGGAAGCTAAATGCCTTCTAATGTCTTCTTGGCTCTCACAGTAGAGATAGATAGCTTTAGAGCAGCCACTGGGGCAACACCACTGCCTGTGCAGTCAATAAGCTAAACAAATCCCTCTTAGAACAGTAATTTAATTGAAATAACAGCATTTCAAATTTCAGTAAGATAAAATATTATTTCCACTTATCTCACATCTACGCATATGCTTTGATAAGAGACATTTGTCCATTTTTATTTATTTTTTTTTTCATAAATGTAATGTTTCTGTTCATGGGCAGATTCCAATGACACATTGTATATATGTAAAAAAAAAAAAATGTAAGAAGATTGTATTAAAAAATATTCCCTAGACTTTCCTGTGTAACTTCAAAAATGCTTAGCATGTGTGTATCAGAATTAATTACCTTAGTGATGACACTTCAGGTTGATTTCTGAAAATAATAATTATATATATATATATAAAGAGCTTCAATCCCAACCGAAACATTAATGTACTTCTCTCTATTATCTGAGGAAGAATGAAGACCAGTCATGTTTAGAGAAAATGTACAAAATTCTATTCCTTTTCTTAGCATTGTGGAAAGCATTATCTTGCTGTGGTAAACTGTTCCTTTGAAAGAAACTTATAAGAAGATCTGCTGTTCTGCTAAACATCTGCCTGAAAGTAGATACCTGTTCCAAAGCACACACATACATTCACATTCAAATTATGTCATACATCAGAGATACTTTACAATCTGCAGCATGCGTGCACATAGTATTTTGTGGTCCATTCAATTTTTCTGTCATTCAGAATACAAAGAAATATATTTTATCCAGCCTAATTGTTGGGATTCAAAATTATCATCAACATAATGTGCCCAAACTACTGTAACTACTGGGCCATTTGAAGCATTATTGGTGGCTGGCTGAATAGGCCAGGATTACTGTAAGAGCAGCTGCTGCTGTTATGTCCTATTAGAATACAACATTTGTATGAAAGCATGGAGACTGGCCATATTCTTTTCTTACAAATGTGGCAGTGTTATATAAACACATACCCAGTCCTCTTCTTTGCTTTGATTGCAGATTGTTTCTTTCTTTTGTCCAGTGGGCTTTACAATCTCTGTGGACCACCAGACCATGCCAAATGTCCCCCTAAAGGTCTCTGTTCACTTGCTCTTCAGGAGTCCACAGGTGCCTTTAATTTGGATACAGTTTCCACTGGTGAATTATAGATGTGCACATTTGAATGAAGATCAGCTTGACCTACAGAAATAAAAATACATTTCACTTTTTTACACTTCATTTTTAACTTCTCTTTTGCAGATTTAAGAAGTTTGACAATAAGTATTTGAAGAAAATTTTAATTCGGGAGCATCAACCCAAATCCAGCCTTGTGTCATTATACAAAAAGATGGAGATAAAACTGGCCATAGAGATGGCTGAGAATGCCATGGAAATTTCAAAATCATCCACAGCTTCTTTACAGTGAGTACTGACCTCTTCATCCTTTGTGGAGCTGAGTGGGATAGGAGGAAAGGCAATAAAAATCAAGCAACACCCAAAGGATTTTGTGATTTTAACAAAAAAGTATGGGGAAAAAAAAAAAAAAAAGTCATGGGAATGTGTTGTTTTGGGCCGGCACTCATATTTGTACATCGGTTCTTTGCTGACAGATTGAAAATTACTTTTTATTTATTTATTTATTTATTTATAAGTGATGGGCAATTCAGAAGAAGAAACACAAGTCAGGTGTAAAGGCCACTCTCACTGTTTTGAATCACAGCAGTGGTTTGAGGGGACAGTAACCTTCAGTGTGCTGACTGATGCGCTTTATTCATCACTGCCAGCTGGTAAGAGAACTGAAGGAGAGGCTAGAGAAAAGGTCTTGACTCCAATATCCCAATGAGAAGAGAACAGTTTTCCTTCTAGCATTTGCAGTTTTTGCTATTTCACGTTCCTGTCCCTCAAATCATTCTGCTATATTTTGATACTTCCATACCCACTTTGGCCAGAACATGGTTTCAGAGAAGAAAATAAAAAAAAAGACAGAAAGAATTATAGAGAACACTTTCTAAACCTTACCTTGGATTTTCAGTATGGAAAATGAGTAATTTACACCAATGCAGTTGTCTAGTTTCTCAATAGTGTGCTAAATGAATGCTAGTTCTCCCAAAGTGTATGTCCTTTCTATTTTGCAGCAGCCTCTGGCAAGGCCCAGCATATTTTCTTTACTGACTGTTTCTCTCACCCCACACCAGAAAGTTCAAATAACAACAGGAATTTAAACTAAAATCTCTCTTGAAACTGTTTGGCATAATCACATCAAAATTCATCTGCTTTCTTGAAACTGATGTCAGCTTGCAGTGTAAGACCTAGCTCTTTTCTTTCTAAGTTGTTCTTTGCTGAATGGATGATATTAAAAGAGATTGCATGTCTGTCAGGCTCCTTTCTGTCTGCTGTATTCCCTTAACTGCTCTGAGCCAAGAGTAAATGTGAAAGGCTGGTAGACAGTCTATGGCAAACAAACCACTTTCCTCTTCTTTTCTTGAGAGAAAAAGAAAATAAGACAAATTGCTTTAGAGTGGTTCAAAAATTCTCTCCCGAGATAAGCATTTAGACTGAAAAAATATTCTATAATAAATAGAGTATGACAGACTAGATTTTGCCATCTTTACTTTAAACTGTAATAAAATTCCACTGTGCATCAGCCTCTGATTTACAGATTTTCCTCTTGAGACAGACTTTTTAAAAATAAAATGTCACCTTTAAAAAAAAAAAAAGTGACTCAGAACCTTTCTGATCCTTGGAGGCTGTGAGAGTGTTAGGAAAATACAAGTTTTCACAGCTCTGTTCTTCAGTAAGTGTCCACTGAGGAACCCTGGAGGAGACAGGATAGTGAGATAGTTGTGTCTTTGGTCTGAGACACAGAATCACAGAATCACAGAATTTTCTAGGTTGGAAGAGACCTCAAGGTCATCGAGTCCAACCTCCAACCTAACGCTAACAGCCCTCCACTAAACCATATCCCTAAGCTCTACATCTAAACGTCTTTTGAAGACTTCCAGGGATGGTGACTCCACCACTTCCCTGGGCAGCCTGTTCCAGTGCCTCACAACCCTTTCAGTGAAGAAGTTCTTCCTAACATCTAACCTAAAACTCCCCTGGCTCAACTTAAGCCCATTCCCCCTCGTCCTGTCACCAGGCACGTGGGAGAACAGGCCAACCCCCACCTCGCTACAGCCTCCCTTGAGGTACCTAAAAAGAGCGATAAGGTCACCCCTGAGCCTCCTCTTCTCCAGGCTGAACAAGCCCAGCTCCCTCAGCCGCTCCTCGTAGGACTTGTTCTCCAGGCCCCTCACCAGCTTCGTCGCCCTTCTCTGCACCCGCTCAAGCACCTCGATGTCCTTCTTGTAGCGAGGGGCCCAAAACTGAACACAGTACTCGAGGTGCGGCCTCACCAGAGCTGAGTACAGGGGGACGATCACCTCCCTAGCCCTGCTGGTCACGCTGTTCCTGATACAAGCCAGGATGCCGTTGGCCTTCTTGGCCACCTGAGCACACTGCTGGCTCATATTCAGCCGACTATCCACCATCACTCCCAGGTCCTTCTCTGCCTGGCAGCTCTCCAACCATTCCTCTCCCAGCCTGTAGCTCTGCTTGGGGTTATTGTGCCCCAGGTGCAGGACCCGGCACTTGGCCTTGTTGAACTTCATGCAGTTGACCTCAGCCCATCGGTGCAGCCTATCCAGATCCTCCTGCAGAGCTTTCCTACCCTCAAGCAGATCGACACATGCACCTAACTTGGTGTCATCTGCGAACTTACTGAGGGTGCACTCGATGCCCTCGTCCAGATCATCGATGAAGATATTAAAGAGGACCGGCCTCAGCACCGAGCCCTGGGGGATGCCACTAGTGACTGGCCTCCAACTGGACTTGGCTCCATTCACCACGACTCTTTGGGCCCGGCTATCCAGCCAGTTTCTAACCCAGCGAAGCGTGCGCCAGTCCAAGCCAAGAGCAGCCAGTTTCTTGAGGAGAATGCTGTGGGAGACGGTGTCAAAAGCCTTGCTGAAGTCAAGGTAGACCACATCCACAGCCTTTCCCTCATCCACCCAGCGCGTCACTCTGTCATAGAAGGAGATCAGGTTCGTCAGGCATGACCTGCCTTTCATAAAGCCATGCTGACTGGGCCTGATCGCCTGCTTCCCCTGCAAGTGCTGCATGATGACTCTCAGGAGGATCTGCTCCATGAGCTTTCCTGGCACTGAGGTCAAACTGACAGGCCTGTAGTTTCCCGGGTCTGCCCTCCGGCCCTTCTTGTAGATGGGCGTCACGTTTGCTGGCCGCCAGTCGATTGGAACCTCCCCTGATAGCCAGGACTGTTGATAAATGATGGATAGTGGCTTGGCCAGCTCCTCTGCCAGTTCCCTCAGTACCCTTGGGTGGATCCCATCCGGCCCCATCGACTTGTGCACATCTAAGTGCCGTAGCAGGTCACCAACCAGTTCTTCATGGATAATGAGGGCCACATCCTGCTCCCCATCCCCTTCCGCCAGCTCAGGGTACTGGGTATCCAGAGAACATCCGGTATTGCCGCTAAAGACTGAGGCAAAGAAGGCATTGAGCACCTCCGCCTTTTCCTCATCTCTTGTAACTAAGTTTCCCCCCGCATCCAGTAAAGGATGGAGACAATGCAGCAGTTCTTATAACTCCATTCTCCTGAGTGATTAAGTAAATCTGCTAAAGACTAAAATGTTTCTTAATGGAAGCATGCATAAATGATTTGATTTTTCTCACTGAGCTGGCTTATAACTAAGCTATCCTCAGTCAGCATACAAAAATCTGGTCATAAGCAATGGAGATTTTAAATCATATTCCAATCTATATCATGTATAGCAATATTTGTGGTGCTATAGTAGTAAAAAAAACCTCATCAGCATTTCTGATCACTTTGCAGCATTTAGGGACATGAGGGGAAATACTCTATAACAATCAAGGTGGATGTCCATCACTGTAGATAAACTCTGTGCTCAGAAATTGCATTCATGCCGGTGTGAATCCTGCAGGTGGAGTGGGTATTCAATATGCACTAAGCATTTCCAGTGCAGATTGTAGAAATGTGTCCACAGGCCGTGCAACAAAAAATCCACATGTAAATGAAAATAGAGCATTATGTTATGATGGCTTGGAGAATATTAACCTTAGAAATAAGAATTTTGAAGACAAAAGCATAGCCAAGCAAATATTATCAAAACTGTGTTTTTATGGTTTTATTTTGGAATTATACCCTAGGAATGCCCATTAGAGAGACAGAGATGAATCAACTCTGAGTTTAATTAATGCTGGATTCATATTACTGCAATATGGACTTGTGTAAAAGTAAATCTTACAGAGTATCAATACAGTAGAGATCAGAATAAAATGGCATTTTGTCTTTTGTGATGGTGCAGCTGTGCAAGAGCTGTGCCTGGTGAATGCTACTTCCTTCATAGGGTAAGTGAAGATTGGTGGAGAGTTCACAAAGTTCAAAATTTTGGATAAAATACATAAAAAATAATTTTACAAGCATTGTGGAAGGAATTTTATTTCCTCCCTGTATCAACTATCTCCATGTCTTAAGAAGAGATACTGTCATGGTCTTCATTATGCAGAGAGAGGCAGTTTCCGTGGCATAGTATCAGTTCAATATTTCCTTTGCAACTATATTGCCTGTGCCATTCTTTGTCAATAACATTCTAAAGGTTTTAATAAGAACAAATAAATATTTTCAATAATGGTTGCTTTATGGGTTTAGTAAAATACAATTAAAAAAAAAAAAAGTTTTTTAAATGTATTATATATTGCAAAATTTCAAAGCAACCTGTTCTTTATTACCATATGTATGTCTTGTTATCAGTTTTGTAGGTTAATATCTAATCCCATGGAAAGAATGCATACTTTTTATTTCTGCTTCAAAACAAGGCACATTATCTTCCTGCTGTTTGTTCTCTTGCTATTCCAGCTCAGCAAAACTTGGGGAATTTTATTGATTTTATATGTCACTTTAAAAGATATGCAATAAGCCTTTAAATGGCTTAGGAATGGCCTCCTCTTCTGTACTGGCATGTGGACAGGTCAGGTATGCAACTGGAAAGGTAAAGAGATTATCTGATGCCTTGCTGAAGTTCTACTCACCACTTTTCCTAGTTATTCCCAACAGCAAGGTGTAAAGACCCTATGGAGACATTTGGTGAAGTGAGGATGTGAGAGGCAGTTACTCCCTGTGACATTTACACCACTTGCACTGACTATGGATGTTCAATTTACATTACATAAATGCTGCATTTCATATACCAGTACTGGTTGACCAGCTGATTGCAATTAGATTGCCATTAGTCCCCAGGGGCTATGCTTATGTTTGCAAGGGGCTGCTGACAGCAGAGAGGCTGACTTCCTTTCTTGGAAAGTAGCATACATGGGCCGTCCTACAGCCTAGGACATGCCAGACCCAGTATGGAATAAAGGTGCATTGAAAGTGCTCACCTGGGAACTTGGAGGAATCCCTGGATCCTCTCAGTGGTAACCCTGAGAAATGAAAGCAAGCAAAAAGCTAACTAACCAACCAACCAAAAACACGAGCTGGACTGAAATTATGTGGTTGTGGTGGTCTTTCTTCCTTGCTAGTAAATATCTAGGTTTGTTATTGTTGCTGGTGCTGAGAACTGATCTGTGTCCATCATACATTTGTTGGGAAGGATTTCTCAAAGCCAGGATAAGATTTCTAGTCAAAGCCAGGAAAAGAGTCCATTTCTCTCCCTGTGTCTTCTTAGATTATAGCATGAAATTGTGGTAACATTGTTCAATTAGCTGCAATTGCAAAATTCAAACCTTTTCCCTATGATTACAGTATAATCTTAGTTTTGTTTGAATCTAATTTCCTTTGCCGTTAAAAGTTATTTTATTTCAGAAGGAGTAAAAAATAAATATACACAAAACTGTGGCAATACTGTATGTTGATAACAATCCCTTCCTTAATTGCACAATTTACAGACAGAACTTAAAAGACATCACTGAGCTGAAAATAAAGATTTAGGATAAAATTTTAAACAAGAGAAAAGAAAAAAATGGAGAAAGGGAAAAACCAGAAACAACAAGATGAACTCAAACTGATTCATCCTGGATGATGACTATCTGTTTCCCTTTCTTTTCTTGGGAATTGAGCCGAACACTAACTCTCACACAGATTGACTGACTTAGCAGGTCCAGTTAACATTTCACAGCAGCCTTCATGTATTGTTTTGCTAGTGAAAAGGACAGGCAGTTACAAATGACTGTCAGCTTCTTGTCCCAGTTTGCTAAAAATGCAAAGATTGCTATCTCTTAGGTAGTTCTTTTATTTTAAATGGAGAAACAGGTTTAGTACCAAGGAAATCCTATATGTTCCTTTAGCCACAGAGAGGTCTTTTGGACTCTAGTCAGGGTGTGTTTTATCTCTTAAGGATGTACCATGGTTTCTCAGAGGAGTTAAAACCAGCAGGACAGCAAGGCCCAGACTGTTACGCCATGATGAACAGATTCAAATGGAGGAAATTGCAATACCTTCCTGTTGGTTGCCCAATCTAATCCTTAATTATGAACTTCCTTCTAAAGCACTTTGAAGGACAAGGAAACTTGTCTGCTGTCAGCTCTATAAAGGCTGTGGATCTGCTCTGACTGCCCAGTGTTTTGATAAAACCTGGGAAGGAGCCAAGCCTGACATTGTTCATTCAGCTTTGGATGACTTTGTGCCGTCACTGGTTACTGAAAGGCTCTTTGCCGCCTTCTGTCCTAATACAAAAAGCAGCTCATGCATCATTTCATAGCATTAGCATTTCACCAACCTAATGTCATAATTAAACTTCTCCTTTATTTCCAGGAGCTGTAGAAATCGGCGTGTGCACAGGCTCTCCCCTGCTGAGGTGGAGTCCATGAGAAATGTCCTGACACATAACCTATACCAAGTGCGACAAAGGGTGTGTGAGTCGCCTTCTATTGCGCAGTGTTTGCGGACCAAAAGCTCTTGTTTGCCCTCCTTACCTCATGGCAAGGGCAGTGTTAGCGGTGGGACCAGCCCATGGCTGTACAATGAAGGGAAGGAGGCCAGCCTCAGAGCTTGCTACCCAGTGGAAAACAAAAAAGCAGGTTTTTCCATCAGCTTTTCACACTTGAGAGCAGCAGAAAAATCCAGGAAAATCCAGGAGTGAGCTGTAGAGGTCAGGCTTCCCTCACTGTACAGCTACCTGCATCTCAGAAATGGCCTTTCTGAGGCTGCTGGATCTCCCTGGCCAAGGCTGGCCTCCCAGGTCCTCTCCCTGCATCACCTGTGACCTGCTTCTGCTGGGGTGCTCCCACAGCCGCACGGGCCACCCGCCTCACACTGTAGCTCAGACAGTGTATTTTCAGCAACAGCCACAGCACATTTTCCAAGCAACCCACCCACAGTAGAGCCTTAAGACCCAAAGGTGTGACAAGGCCCCTCAGGGACCCCCTGCTTTGCTGATGCCTGGGAAGCTGGGTTGGCAGCAGATGCCTACGTGGCGTGGCAGCAGGATGGGGGTGAGTGGGGCCAGCAGCATCCGAGCACCCCCAGTCTGGCAGGGCTTCAATCACTCCCAGGCTGGCAGGGTTTCGTGGGAGGCAGCAGGATGGCGGGTCGCCAGAAGCCGCCAAACTCTTCTGCGGAGGTGGTAAACCATGGCCCAAAGTCAGCTGAGAGGCAGGCTGGTGTGTCCTCCCCCTGCGTGGGAGTTACAGTTTCCCCTTGCCAAAAGAGGAAAAAAAAAAAAAAAGTTCCACCATTCCACCTCCTTCAGAGTTTCATTTTACAAGTTCCCCTCCCCGCCACCCCCCCCCAAAAAAAAAAAAAGCTTAGCAGAGATTTGTTTTGCAGAAATTTGTACTGGTTTTGCTGCGGACCAAGTTATCCTATCTGTTTAATTCAGTCTTGGGCCCTGAATATGTAACTGAGTGCTCTCATACAGCAAGGAGTGGGAGAGGATATAGAGGATATAACCTTGAAATTATGCAGATAAATGAAACTAGCTCGTGTAACACACATTTGCTAGAAAAAGCTAGGCCCTGCTCATTTAAATGTGTCAGTATTAATATGATATTCATTCCCAATATTGTTTGATTTGCCATGGCCAATTATCTTTATGATATTAATTTCTTATCTTGCCAGCAACAATTTGCATATATGGCTGCATCTTAGCTGAAATGACCTCTCTCTCTTCAAAATCAATTACAGTAATGACCATTAGTGCCAGTCACTTCCTATGTGGCATTGAGGTCTGTGTGCTTTGGAAATAAAAGATTGGAAGTAAAATAATACTACTTCTAATACTTCACTTTAAACTTTGAAGGCCTGATTGTGCTTTGCCTTATCCAAGCCACTTTGAAAGTACCTATTCCAGTCAAGTTAAGATCAGATCCTGCATTTGAAGACATTTTTGTAAACTTAAGTGATTCTTTCTCTTTTAGGCAGAGAATTAATCTCTTTCCCTTCATTTAACAAGAAGTAAACAATAAATTAAAAATCTTGTCCTAAAAAATGTTGAGCTTTAGGGTAACCTTAAGGTGTAATTTGTCCTAATATGGAAAGGAAACTGAGCTGTGCATCTCCTTCTACAGATGTACTCTTAGCATTATGTTTACCTCCCAGTCACGTCTGCAACTTGCTCTGGCGCAGTAGTATGAGTACCAAGGCTCAGGGGTGGGCTAACCAGATATTTGTTTCTTTGGACCTGCCTCATACCTGTAGCTCCCAACTGCATGATCAGGGGAGGGCTGAGGGGGAGGTAAAGCTCAGAGGTGTTAACAGGCTAGTGCAGGTGGATGTTTTATGGTGCTCTTCAAGCAGGCATCAAAAAGAGCATCAAAATGCAGCCCTAGAGGTAGCACAGGCAGCTGGGAGTGGGGGTAGTCCAGGGCTTACAGCTGTGCTCATACGTCCTCACACCTTGCTGTGCAGAGTGAGGTTAGTGCAAGGCTGTGTTTTTCCACAAGTTGCCAAAAAAACCCATGGCAAGTCTGTGGCGTGCCCTTGGCCCTGTGACCAACAAGGCTGTGCAGCTTTATCTAATTAACTTTGTGAGTGCAAAGGAAACTAACAGAGTGAACTTTCTGTTACAGGCACCGTCGTACAACCGCCACAACCTGCCCACCAACACCAGAGAGAAACAAGCCCAGGAAATCCTCATCCGTCGGCAGCACAGCCTGAGGCAGAGTTGCAGGAAGGGAAACAGCTTACCTTGGGGTAGACCGGTACCTGTTATGCAAACTGCTGTTCATGTAATCAAAACAGAGAAAAAAAAATCCTCTGCTTTTCCATAAATAGGGAAAGAGACACACATTTTTATATGCTTTTTACAATTAAAATGGATACTCTCCCCAGTGCAGCTCCTAAGAAGAAAGGATTCCACTTAGCATGTAGACAGCCACATTTTTAATGTCCTACCACTATACATCAGTTAAAAATTGCATACTATGTCTAGAAGTAGTAAAATAATGCAACCTTCATTGTTTTGGCATGTGCAAAGCAAGGTATAATCACACCTATGTGAGCTTGTAGCCTCACAAAAAGCCTGATCCAAAGGCCTTGACACCCTGACACCACAATTTGAGCTTTGGATCCGTAAGGTAAGATTCGTTTGACCATATGTAGGCATTGGATAGCATAGCTGAGATAATCACTGTTAAATAATAGAAATAAATTCTTGCTGGATACAATTCCATTTTATTCATACTTGTCACCTGAAATAGGAAAGGTGAATCTTAGAAGAGCATATTTCTCTCTACTGACTGTAAAACACCCCTAGGCCTATTAAAACAGACACAGATTTTCTATGTAGCAGAAGCTGAGTTCAACCCATGTCTGTCTGTACGCAGGCTAGCACCACGGGCACACGCTACCTCTCCTTGCCGCAGGGCCATGGCCAGCCCACTTGGCGAAAAGCCAGGCACGTTACTTTTACAGGTAATGGAAATGTTTTATGTTCTATCCTGCTCCAGTATGAAAGATATTTGGCCAATTGTTTGGTGGATTTAACAGTACTCAATGAACACTGCCATGGAAATCCCTGGTCTCTTTAAATGAGTTACACCCTTCTCTCCTATCTTTTTATCTGTGCCATTTATATGGTCATGACTGCTGCAGTTTCTGTCTTGTTCCAGCACCACCTACTTTTCTCTTTTTTTCTTCTTGCACAAATTCTCCTCTGATCCCTGAAGTTTGACCTGGTCATGAGGGCATGTGCATAAGCCCAAGAAAGCAAATTGTCTGTTTCCTGCAGGCCCACAGACTCAGCTGCATGCAGAACTGTAAGGAGATGCTGATGCTGGTAGCCTGATAGAGGCGAGGCTGACACAGAGCCATGCCTACAGGGCCAGTGGGCAGTGAAGCTGAGCAGAAGCTCCCAACAGCATGCCCACACACTGTAGATCAGTGTATGCACGCACACACACACACAACCAACCACCCTGAGCAGCACAGTGAGTACAGCACACACACAAACACACAGCACCAACAGTATCATCCTGTTCTCTTCTCTGACTGATCAGGATGAAGAGCTGGTAGTGGAAAATTGTATGCATGCACGTATGCATACACATGCACTGTAGATCCCTCCATAAGTGGCCTTGGCCACCCAGTCTTCCCCCTTGCTGGTTCCTGGGTCCCCCTTACCCTGTATGCAGATACATATGTACAAACCAGTCTCTCTGGTACCTGGTCTAGACTGTGGCCCTACCAGTAGCCACCCCATGTTCTCTCCAGTCACCGGTCTGGATCTCCTGGTCCATCTGATAGCTAGTTCACAGCCCTGCCCTCTTCAGTGTCTGTCCCATAGTCATGGTTGCTCCAACACTTGCTTCCCAAGCCTCTTGTCCTACTCAGTGGCTCCTCTGGCTTGATGATTGCTAGTGGTTTTGCACTGATATATACCCACACAATATGAGTGGGCCTCAGTCCCTCTGGTTGCTGGCATTCAGACCTTCATGCACATGTGCACAGAGTACAGGGAGCTGCTCACTCAGGAAAACAGACACATGTGGAGTTTAATGAGAAGACAGGAAAAAACTGTCCTGATCTGGCGCAAGGCATGGCCAGACACATGTCCTGACCAGCCTCTGTTTAAATGCATCCATCCCCTTTCCATCCCCTTTTCTCTCTGTTTTACTGCACTTGTCCCATACTCCCCAAACCACCCTAATTCCTTCCTTTACCCACCTTTGGTTCCTTCCCTGAAGATCTCATCATAAGTCTTGTATGATCCCCAGATACTTTCCCCTGGCATCCTGGCAATTACCTGGCCTCTTCTTCTTTTTTCCAGCTTGCTCTCTGTGATCTTTCCGTAGTGATTGTATTTATATTGTATTGTGGACATAGAATAATTCAAACGGTACTGAAACGAGATGGTAAGTTTGTCCAGAAATACCAGTATTACTACAGAATACCACCCATCCATAAACCCTTAATTAAGAAGACAGAGATAAAGGATTGAGCAACACTGAATTGCCCAAGGAGACATAGCAGGACAGTGTCAGAGAAAGTATGGAATTTAGGACACTTGAATGTCCAGCATTATCTCCCTATATAATTTTCCTGACTACTTTATGAGTTTTTTTTATGTGACCCTGAAATATATTGGGTACCTCTGAAAATTACTTCTGATTTCTGGAAAAACTAGCTACAGTGATTGAAAGTATATTTTTAATCATTGTCTTTGTATCAAAACCTGGACAACAAAGATCCTTTCCTGCAGGTGCAAAACTATTTTTTCTTTCTTCTCTTTCTGTTTTGCTCTGAAAGAGATGAAAGCAAAAGAGATCTGTGTAGGCAAACCATCCCCTTGGTGCTGTGCACCCACACATGGTAGAGGCAGAACAGAAACCCATAGGATCTATTCAGAGAGGAAGATCAAAGTTACTCACGGGGATTTTTGTTATTATTTCTTTTATTTTTTTATTTTAAAGAGCTGGTTATTTTCTGTTCTGTTTGTCAGGATGTGGGGGATATGTGTCTTTGAGTCTTTCTGAAAGACTCAAATTGTTCTACACAGCTGCCTCAGACCTGAAAGCATTTCAGATGCTTTCAAAGGACCAAGTCCTGGTATCACAAACAGGCATGTTATTTCAGTAGGGTGAGGAATAAATCCTGAAGCAGTGAATATAGGTACATTTTTAGTAATACTCAGCCCTACATTTCAGACCTGCCTTGTGATCTCTTTGAATAATTGTACTTCTTGGCTTGGCTTCTGGCATCCTAAAACTCCATAAAATATTCTGTACTGTTCTTGTGAAAATCAAATATATATCAAATTCAAACCTGAACATGTTCTCTTATAATCTCTGTACAACATATACTTCAAAATGAACTAATTTAAATCTTGTCTTATTGCTTCTTTTTTGTTTCCACTGGAGTACAAGGCTTTCCTACTATTAAAGGGGACTTGCTGTGAATTATCAGATTAAAGGGAAAACAGGGTGGGGAGTAATAAACGTATATAAATCAAATAAATCAAATAGTTCAGAGTTGTATTTACTTTGAAAAGAACACTCAGTTAACATTCTATGATTCCATTATCATCTCTGGACCCTAGAGTAGCATTCACACCACTTGAAAAGTCTACTTCAGGAGGAAACCACCATAAATTCCCCTCATATAATCAATATTAGGATGAGATGAATTGCAGTTGGGAACTGAGAAAAGAAATACTCAGTATATATGAAACAGAATGACAACTTCATGTAAATACATATATCTTTAGAGAGAAAAATACCACTTGTTTATGCCTGAAGTCCTCCTGCAACAAGCACCCTCCAGCAAGCTTGTTTTAACTCATACATAGCATGCGCAGAAATTTTAGTAACCAACAGGACAGAAATGACTACAAATAGATCCTCAAACTGACCAACAGCTCTTCCTGCCTTTCATAAAAGTGAATGATTTCTTTGGCAGTATACATCAATCAAAACTTGTAACACTGATGTCCTTCTTGTGGACACTGATGTCCCTCTTGAGTGTCTCATAGCACTAAGTAGAAGTCCTTGAAATCTGAAAATATCTTTAAAAATAATAATAAAAAAGCTTTAAATAACTTAGTTATTAAGCTGAAATAACCTAATAAGTTTTGACTGTGTGACTGTATCCAATACATGTGAGCTTTACCTGCAGCAGGGTATGGTCTAAATTTTGTTATTTATGGTCTTTATCTCACCAAACTTCCCAGCGTGTTAGGAGTTGTTCTTTAAATTAACTGACTAATATGCTACTGTGCAGTCAAAGTAGAAGTAACCCTAAGAAGAGTTACAAAGTATATTTTGTAAACTCAACAGAATAAAAGAGTTAGGACCTATCACAGTCACATTTTAATTGTGTACTTGGAGCACTGCAAGGTGGTAGGAGCAGGTCTGACACACCCAATGTAATCAAAGCGCCCTAGAGTCAAACTCCTGGTTTCGGGTGAAACTGTTTTCTTCCCAGTTGTTAACCACAGGTGACTGGTTATCTTGATTTTCAGTGGTGCTAGAGTCATCTTCTTAGTGAGTTTTACAATTATTTTCAACTATGGCACTAGATATACTTGTGATATTGGTTGAAATGTACATAAAGGAGTGATCTTGCCCTGTGAAGGCATGAGCTGCTTTACAAGGTGTGGAAAGATACCTGAATTTTTTCTTTCACTGGGGTTTCAGAGTAGAGGCAAAATCAATAACATCTCTGAAACATCATCTTTGGTATGAAAATAAAGATCTAGGGTTATTTTTAGTTCTTGACTGCTCTCTTATTCTATAGTAATTATTTAAAATGATTCCACTTTAGACTTTAAAACCATAATGCTGTATAATGTTGAATACCTTTCAATTGTCCTTGCCAATATCATGGTGTTTCTCTTTTTTTCTGCTTCATTGCATGAATTCTTTGTTCTTTTCCCTCAGATCACCCCAGAAGCAACTCTGAGGCTGGCATCCCAGTAAGGTTCAGACCCCAGCCCCGACTACGGCCGCTTGAAACAAAGCACCACCAGGAGGAGCTGATTCCAATGGCACGCTTAGACAGACGTGTCTGCCCGTCCAATTTCTCAGGTCAAAGAGGAAATTCAACCAGTCAGCATCGTTTAACCAGAGCAGACAATCTAACTCTAATGCCAAAAACTCGATTCAATGGGGGAGAAGTTGAGGGCTATGAGTCAGAAGAAGAGACAGAAACAATGGCACCAGCCAGGCCATTAGACATATGAGGAGCAGAGAAGAGTGATGTTCACATCTCTAGGGTCCTCTGCGCGCTGCTCCAGAGAAAATAACAGAGCTCTTATATGAACCAAACCACAAATTTCCTTTTGGGACCAGTGCACTCATTCTTGTATCACTTTCAAACACTGTATCAAGGTACTTAGTGGCTCAGAGAAGAATCAAATTATTATATGTTTATGTAAAGTTTACTTTTCAACAAAGCACTGTAGAAAAGAGGGGAATATGGTCTTCGTAGGGATTTGGACATGGATTTAAATGACAATAGTTGGGCACAGGTGGTACTATAGATGGGAGCTGATAATGTCTTCCTCTGTATTATGACTTAAATCTGGGTGAAAGAAATACTGAAGGACATGGTTAAGACATGAGTGCCCAAACTGGTAACTTCAATTTGCCTAGAGCTTTGTATCTCAGATTAGTTAAGATATTTCAGATATAAGTGAAAAACAGGCTTATTTAGGGCACCTAAATGTCAATGAAGATGTCTAAAAGGATAGTTAAATCAAAAGGATGTTTTAGTGGATATTTGCAGCACTTGAATGACATCTCAAGCTTTGCATTTTTCACAAAACAAAAACAAAAACAAAAACATTTTTGCATGTTTCAAGTCAATTGCTGTGAAGGTTCATGGCTCCTGTGATTCAACCAACTTCAGCATGGAGACACCTGTCACCCATCTCCAGTTGTTTTCGATGAAGAAAGGAGGCATCCTGTACTTACAAATCCAGAGAGGATTCTTCAGCCAGGGGTGCTATTGGAAGGCCAGCACAAAGCTCAACAGTTTCATTTGCAAACATGGGTCTGCAAGAATGTGAACAGTAGTCCTGTGGTTATAGCTCTAGTCTAGGGAGCAAGAGGCTTCAGTCACAGAGCATCTAACCTCCCTCCCTCTCTCCCACCTTGCTGGGGCTGCCCAAATTGCTGGACCACTCTTCACACTGAAGCTGGACCAGCATCACAGATGGGAAGCAAGAGGCTGGGACAAAAGGTGAAAGAAAGCCTGACTTTGTAGCCTGCTGGCTAGCAGGAAAGAAGGGCTCTGTGTTGTGCTCCCAGGTTTCTAGGGTGTTTGTCTATATGTTGCACAGAGAAGCATTTACTAAAAAAAGCAAAAATAACCAGAGGCATATGTACTGGATCCCCTGACTCCTCAGCCTTCCTACTGAGCTCCCTTCCAACTGGCTCTGTGTACCCATGCTCTAGTCTCAGCAGTGGAAATCCATGGTGGTAAGGGCACAGGAGACAAGCAGCTGTGGAAGCTTGGGTCAGTTTGGATAAAGTCTAAAATGCTTGCCAAAAATGCCAGTCACCTAGTGCCTGCGACAGAGCTTCTTTCTGCAAAATGGAAGAAGCATCATTACCATCATGTCTTAAAACTGTAGGTGAGTAGATTTTATGCAAAGGAATGATTTGAGTCCAGAAGTCCATAAACCCACTTTTGCAGCTGCACTAAACTGAACTCTGCAGCTGAGAAATGCACAAAGTTCAGTCATGCTTTCTTCATAATTCACTTTCTCTCCTCCACTCAAAGTGCACTGAACTGTGCAATTTGAAGTCTGTAAATGGCACTGCAAGAATCAAAGAGGTAAGAATCAGTGATAAGAGTGCCACCCTTCTGGTTTTGGGGAAGGATGTTACTGTAATGAGCACTTGCATGTCTTAGTCCAGAAGACCTTTGAGGTATAAATAATGATTTCATCGCATGTCAAGCAATGTATTTCTGATTCAAGATAGGTAGCATCTAAACTAACAGATTAGGAATGTACAACCAAAGGAAAAAAATAAAATAACTTTCCTCCCTTTTTCTCAGGTTTGAAGTTTTATATTTAGCAGGTCATAACAAATCATCTGTATTGAAATTATACAAAGATTTCTGAATCTGTTCTGTTTGCTTTTCCTCATTGTGCCAGAGAAATTAGTCAACTTCCTTTTATGAAAGGATAGGTTTCGGCTTTTTTACTGACAGTGAGCAAGCAAGCAAATACAGTTCTGTACCTGAAAATCAACAAATAAATTCAACTACACCAAAAGAAGTGCTGCACATAGTTTTTAAACAAAAACCCTGTGCCATCCCTCAATCCTATTGCAAGTTATATCACATACTGTAAATCTCAGTGAAAACACTATTTTAAGAAAGAAGAGTGATCATACAAAATCAGGTCTTGAATTGCACTATGAGCTACCCAGTTGCTATGTGAAATTTAACTGAGGGCAAAATCAGCTCTTGTGTGAGTGGTCCTTAGATCACACAGCTGATGTAGATGCATGGAAAGGGAAAGCAGAGAGTTAGGACCTGCTTCTGCATTGCAAAGTCAGGAGACAGTGGGTTCTCCAAAACTAGCTGGTGGAAAATGTGGACTGGAGGCAATCTTTGGACACAGCGATGAACAGAAAGTTGTACCCTGAGAGGAGGGTGAAAATGGATAATGTTTTGTCTTCAAAGGGAGGTTTAGAAGAGAGATTAAACAGAGGAATTACTGTGAGCTGCAAATTCAGCATTTCCTTTTTAAGAAGATTTAATGAACAGGTTGTCTGGGGGAACTGGACAGATACAAACTCTGTGTGAGATGAGGAATGCTAATGGAATGTCTGGAGTGACATGGAAAGGGACTAGACACGCATTGTGAAATCCCAGTTTTGTCAGGGTATTTTTGAAAGGAATGCTCAAAACTGCCTACCATATTCTCTATTAATCGCCATAAAAGTTGTTGAGTATTTACATAGCTACATGTAATAAGCAGGGAGCAAAGGATTCAATTTGCAGTGACCATTTATATTAGAAGAGGAGAAAAATAAGTCTTTCTAAAATACAAATAAAGCTAGTGCATGGCTGGAATCACAGCTCCCACTTTTGGTTCATTCCTAATCTTTCCTCTTAAGAAACCAGTGAGCCAGAACTTCAGAGAGTGTGAAGCCACAGAGCATCCAGCAGTTAACAGAGCTGTCCCAGCTTCTGTAGTCTGCCCCACAAACTTGTTAAGTCTATTTTTGTTTTGCTTTCCTAGCAATTAGAAAGAAGGACTGGAAGAAAATTTCTTTCTGTGCCATTAGTCGCTGTTAATGGGCTTGCTGGCTGTTAGCCAAGAAATCATGCTGAAGATACCTGTATAAAATATGCTCTAATATATAAAGTTGCACTGCATATTTCTTTTCACAGGCATTTCATACTTGTGAAAAAAAAATATCTATATATATATAGATATATATCTTTAAAGAAACAGATTACTTATGTTTTAAATGACAATAACTACAGCAATATTTCATTACAAGCAACTTATTCTATGTCTATAGACCCACTGGCCTGGTCCATAAAGAAAACCAAAGGCGTTTAGGGCATACTACTGGCTTGTAAGTGCTTGTGTGTGGGCATTCCTAAACTCCAAGCTGGGTTGCATCCAGGAAATTTGTGCTGGTAAATTTACAAAGGTAAGTCAATTCAATCCAAGATCTCCCTTTTCAGACTGGTACAGCTCTATTTACTCAGGAATTTAAATTGTGCTTTGATTTAAGGTGAGCTGACTCAAGAAACTCATGCCCAGAAGGTGAAGTATCAGTATTCAAAATCCAGAGAACAGAGACTGAGGGAGTTAAAACTTTTTCCTTGGGGCAGAAGGATAGTATCGAACAAAGGTATAATAGTAATGAAAAAAAATGTACCTTGTACAGAAGAGATAAAGTAAAAAGACACACTTGAACAGAACTTGCTAATCTATAAGTAAAATAAGAAAATAATAAGAACAGTGATAATGGGGAAATAATAGCAAAAACAGCAACAGTTGAAGAAAATATTGGAGAAAGAAGGAGAGAGTTCCAAGGTCAATGGTACATTATAAGCAGTTGACAATACTTCCATATTTATTACATGGCACAATTAGCTGTTGGATCCTGTTATTCCTGCTGCAGCTGTTACTCCTCAACTAATATCCTAGGCAAGTAGGAACTTGTAGTAAAAGGAGAATCTCTTTGGTATAGAGCTTACAATTAAAGAAGCAACTGCAAGGGGTGCATGGACAATCCAGGCATGACAGAAGAGAGCAAGGAGTGCCCAGGCTGTGACTTCTCTCAATTTTCAGAAATATTGCTGAACGGAGTGCACTGGAAGAAGACACCACTGTGCTCTTTCTCCCATGGGAAATGGTGCCCACTGGAAATTTCTGCAATTGTGTAATGCCGGCTACCGTTTTTTGTACAGCACCTGTGGAAGCAAAGTGCTGGCTGCATAATGACACCAGCGAACAGTACTGACAAGGTTTCTGTGAAAGGATTTACAAGTGGTTCAGGTGTCACACTTGGGGAGGACATCACTGAAGAAATGCTGAAACGTGGAATAATCTGCTTCATAGCATAGTTGGGAACTGAAGTAGCAGGACTGCTTTCATAAAGGACAGAGAAGAAAAGCTGTAATAGGTGGAAAATAATGGGTGCCCTGATGGGATCTTTGGATGCAGTGATTTACGGTATGGACAGAAAAGTGCTATGCATGTTGATCTAGTGAGATGGCCATCTTAAAAGACAAAAGTAAGTTAGGGTGTGTCTAGAGCAATTAAGGATGGTTAGATGAGATTCAGAAAAGTAGACTAGCACAAAAATGTGTTTCAGCACAAATATGATATCTTTATATTATGAGCAAGATAGTCAGAAACAGAGTTTAAATAGCATGAGTGGATCTGCAAATGAAATAAACAAATTGTTGTTGCTAAAATAGTTGACTTTTAACTAGCAGCAGAAGAAAGTAATTGTGAAGTGATTCGTATTTTCTTGCTGGTATGTGGGTTTTGAGACTTGATATTTTCAGGGTTTTTCCTCTAGCATTAGACCCTGAAGCTCACTTCTTATTGTCACATGTGAATGGAAACTACTATTTAAAAACCCGTGTGAGACTCTGGAAAATATATAAAATATTTCTAATCTTCCTTTCTTCATAGTTACCTTTTCTAATTTTCTATCTACGTATATGGATAGAACTCAAACATTAAGAGTGGAAAAACAGATTACCTTATCTTTATATTTTGTTTGCTTTTTAGGTAGGACAATTACGTTATTGTTTTGTCAAACTCACCTTAAAATGAAAGGTGTAAGGTAACATGAGTAATATTCTGAACCAGTTAAGAGGACTGGAAATCTACTGAGCTAAGTTTTATTTACTTCCTTTTGAGAATCTGTCTTAATGTTAACCACAAGTGAAACCCCTTTTTCTTTTCTGCTCTGGTTTCACAGGTGTGAATTTTCAAAATTTATTAATAGTTCTTGTTTATTCCTGGTCCAGAAAATTACATTTTCTACTACTTTTTGATCACAAAAAAATGAGACAATCAAACTGAACATTATCCCTGAGTTCTTTCCCACCATCCTTCTTGCAGGAGGAAGCTAAGCAAAAACAAGTGCCTGTCAAGAACAGCCACAGTGAACTGGGACACAGGTAGCACACTCACAACATCACTTTTCACTTGCAAACACAGGTGGGCTTTAGGCCCATTTAGTGTTCAATGCTTTCCCATCAGACACTTATTCTGCTAAATGCAAAATTGTCACAACAGAAGTTTGAAGTCAAAAAGTTTTTTTTTTGCTGGCATGTATGTCAGGTACTAATTTAGATTCATTAGTAGGTACTGGGCCTAACACCATTTGCGCCTTGCTTTATTGTTTTATTGCCAGTGATAAGGAGCAAAAATATTGAGTTAAGCACAGATGTCAAAATAATATTTATTTAATTGTTTATTTTTATTTTTTTAATATATTGAAATAAAACCTTTAGCCTTCTAGCTAGCTTTATTCATACCTTTCATTAAGGGTAAACTTCCTATCACAGAAGCTTGCACTGTGTGAGTAAAAAAAGAAACAAAAACAAAAACAAAACACTATAAACACAAGTCAGCTGCCCAAACATATTCAGCTTCAATTTTACACAATGATGAATACTGAGAACACTTTCACTGGAGCACAGTGCACACAAGCCACAGGTAGCTCTCAGGCAGGGCATCTGAGTATTATACTGATGTTAAAAGCCCTTGTGAAAGGTGGAGAAATCTGCACAAAGCCAATCAGCCACTTGTGCATGTCATACAGGAACAGTGCCAGGAACCAAGCATAATATCCTGACACTATGTCTGCCTTTACTTCCCTTAGGCTTCCATGTTACTGAAACATACAGAAAAGAACAAAAGAACAGGGTGAAACTGTTCCTGAAGCTTTTCCTACTGATAAATAAATAAATAAATAAATAAATAAATAAAAAGGATCAATCTGAAATAGCATGATTTGTGCACTGTGTCTGAATATATGACCTGCTGTTTACAAACATTCAGCATCCTAAAAAACATCATACAACTGTGTCATATTCAAGATCTATGGATAAAATATGTAACATAAAGAAGATAAAATTCTTTGCTGATTTTCCCCAGTATATTTGCAGTTGTTCCTTTCCAAAAACTTCTTATATTCTGTATGTTTTCCATAGTGACAAAAAATTGTTAAACAGACAAAAAATTGTTAAACTGAAGGGGCTTGTAAGGAGTGAATATATGATAGGAAATATACTTTTTCCTTTGAAGCTGAAACAGAAACTCTTGGAAGTTGTTTCTCCTTCACTAGTTTGGACCAGTGAGGAAGGGAGGCTGTAGGTGTTTTGCACAGATGTTAGACCAAAGACACTTTTCTTCAGCTTTCTATGTCTCAATTGTCTCATATGTAAAATAGTGATGAAGACACTCAGGAATAAGTCATACACAGGTACCTCAAGTCATTGGAGCTGCTAGATTTGGTACAGAAGACACAGGAGCCCTCTGCTCTCTGGATCAGCATCTGGAGGCCAGAGAGGCCCCTTGGGGCACCTGGACTGCACCCCTGGTGATGGAGTCTCTAGGCAGCCAACAGCTCAAATCAGATGAATCAATGTGAATGACTGCCTTGCAGTGACCTGACAAGTAATTTAGACTCCACCAGCTCCAGTGGGAGCTCAGACACCTACCCTACTTGTAAACATTTTCATGGTGAACATCTAAAACAGCTGCCTGAGTCTGAAGTGGAAATCCACTGTCCTGATCCTTTAGGTAATTTTGACATGAATGAATTTGAATGAAAAGCACCTTTTCAAAGCCAGACATTATGACTGCTTTAGCTTTGAGATGAATCTTCTTTTCCTGCTCAAACAACTAAGGTATTTCTGCTTTTACACAAAAAAAAAAAAAAAAAGGTAATATATATTTTTATCAGTGTCTCACTGTGAATAACTCCTGTATTTTGTTCAGTTCTAAAGGAGTCTCTGTCTGCAGAAGTATTTGGCTCAATCTGCTCTAATGGGTTTAGCAATAGGAAACTGCAAGGCTCACATTACTGCTAGCTCAAAGGGACCCTTTGGCTTGAATTCCTCTTAATGATAAATATCCTCAAATCTTTCTTCATCATTTTCATAATTATGCAAACATAGATCCAAGTGAAGGTGTTGACTGCTGACAAATTTCTTAATCAAGCCACAGCAACTTGAATTTCAGGAATTTTTCTCTTATTCTTCCCTGGTGCAAAAATGCCTGATACTGATCTAACAAGAGCTGCAGAACAGATATAACAGCCAGTGCCAAGACGAGATTTGCAGGTCTCATTCATAGGTAATGAAGAGAAAGATAGATGTAGTGACAAAGCTCAAAATATCACTGAAATCAAGTTTGCATTAATTATGTTAAGTTCCAAAGCACAAAAGAAACTTTTTTTTTCACTCTTTTCATCATTTTCCTCTTTATTATTATTTTTGATTTGGTTTGTTTTTCAACCTCACACTGTATAAATTTTCCCATGCCTGTCTCTAAAGGGTAAGCTAAAACTCTGCTAAATGAGAGCATTAATTGTCCTACTTTATCTGCTGGAAAAGGCATGCTTTCAACAAAGAGGAAAAGAACGGCAGTGACCTCTGTTGATGGAATTAAGCAATGTATTTAAAGAGAAAAAAAAAAAAAAAAAAAGGAAAGGAAAGGGAAAGGAAAGGTGACACATTTAAAACTTGTGCTAGGATTAAATAATGCCAAAAGTAAAGGGTGTAAAGAGGTATGGTGGCCAAGTTGCACACGAAAAAGGATATTTCCCAAAACACTCCGAAGTCATATTTCTTCTCAGGATGGTCACCTTTTAAAAACAATGTTTAGACTATTAGTTCCTTTTCAGTTTGGAATTAAAAACTCTCCTCTCTATTGGCATAAAAGAGAAGACTTAACACACTAGGAGGGGTGATTTTTTTTTTTTTTTAAGGGTTATGTTACATTCTATTTACATATTACATACCAAAAGGAGAACACCATGACTGTATGTGTTACGTGACCTGAATTTAGTGACTGGCTCACTGTGCCAGCCCAGCTCACCGGATTTTTGAAGTTTTGAGGCAAAGAAGCTTTCCAGTTGGCAGGCAGCCTGTTTCAGAGAGAATTGTCTAGGAACTGTCATGCCCTTATGGCCAAGAATTTGGAACATGTCTTTATCTGCTAGTTCTGATCCAGGAAAATAATTAAACACAAAAATACCCACAAGGATCTGAACCTTAATGCTTAACTTCAAGGTTGGGAGTAGTCTCAGTAAACCAAAGCATACGAGAATTGATCCTGTAAAACTAAAGTTGTTGAAATCGGTAAGAAAACTTCCATTAACAGTTAATTAGGTTGTGGAAATCAGGGTATTGCATGCTTATTTTTTTAGTCGTGGGCTTTGCTAAGAACTACTCAGTGTTAAACAAAGACATAAATGAGGAGGATCAAGTCTTTGTATTGCAAAAGTTATTTTGTGCTTCCATGCTGACTAGTACACAAGTGGAAACCATGCTGGTTGGCTTTTCCAAGAGCTACAGCAACACAAATTTTGTATTTTCCTCCTATATCCAGTGTTCTGGCAGTTCTGACAATGATCAGAAAGCTGGGAGTTTTCTCAGTTCAGGTATTTTAATTTCTTAGTGCCTCTACCACAGCCTGAGAAGTTTTATTTTTAGTGTACTTTTCAGAACCAGTGCTGTCCCTCTGATCCTAAAATGTCCTTCTCACAACAGACAAATGCATATTGATAATGACACTTTAATAGTAAGATGATCCATTATGGTATCTTCATTCAGGCCTTGTAAAGAATAATTTCTGCAAATGTAGGGAGGACTTTGTGTTGTCAGGAACCAAGGAAATATTGATGCATCTTCCATATATAATTAACAACCCTGGCAAAGACCTTTAGGGACTCCTGGGGAATTATGTCTTTATCTTTTGCTCTGCATAAGTCTGACAATTTTTTTGTGGTGAGCAATCAGAATGGGAAACACAACCAGATGGCAGCTTGGATCAATGATTTCTTTGACTCAATATTTTTAGCATCCTACAGACCTCTACATGTAAGAGGTCTCCAGTTACCCACTCACTCCTATAAATATACCCCAAGACTCTATTTCTGGAAGAGTTTATACATTAAGTAAACTCATTCTATATTGGAATAGCATAGTAGAACCATTCTATATAAAGAATAATTATTTTCTGCTAAGTTTACTTTGAGATAGGATACTTTTTAATTTTTTTTAGGCTGCTTGACATATTTCCAAAATTAACATTTATGATATTTTATATAGCAGTAACTTGCACTGAAGGCTGAAACCACACATACTCTGATTTCTGTGCTAATGCTGAGCCCTAGTACCATATCTTTTAATGTAGTTTCCTCAACTATGTTTTAGGTAGCAGGTTGTGACTAAAAAGGAATTTAAATATCTCATTGTCATTTTTCTACTGTTCATTCTTATTACCCAGCATTTAGGCTTTATAATTTGTGTTTTTTTTTTTTTTTTTTTTTTTTCCCCTTTGGTTGTGGGTTGTTTGTTTGGTTATTTTTCCCCCAGTTTACTCTTTCAATATGTTTATGTACAAGTTCCTGAGTGGTTTCTTATATACCATTCTTCAGAGGCCAACTCTTCTCTCTTCTGGCTTATCTTGTAGAAAAGAAAGAAAGAAAAAGTCAACAGTCATCTTTTTTTTTTTTTACATCTGGAAAAGTATCTTTTTCATACAATTATAACTCAAACTGTTTGACAGGAATTTGCTCAAAGTTAAAGAATATCTTTGGATGGAGATTAAAAATGGAAAATTACATCTTCAGAGATGTACTTTTCTTTAAATTACTAGTATGTGAAAACTGTTTTGGAACTTTAATTACTGCTACATACTTTCTACAAAATAAACTTTGCAATAAACCCTGGCTGGTCCTTATCTATAACCAAAAATCTCCACACTGGCAATAGTGTAATACAGGGTGAAATCAATCATACTTGGATTTGGTATATTTGCTACTGGGTTCAACAAGGCAAGATTTCCACTTTCCAACAGCCCCAAACTTCTCCTTTTCGAACGTAGAGATTATCTCTATCCTGCAATAATTGCTAGTTGGGTCAATTGCTTGATTTTTTACAGTGAGGAGACTTGCATGCTTTCTGGTTTTGGCTTCACACAGAAACATTTGGGCATGATTTCTCAGAGTAAACTGGACAGTCCAAACCCAGAGTTTGAATGACCTCCTGAGTTAGAAGCCAGCTTCTCTGCTTAATGTCAACTCTGAACCTTAACAATTATGCCTCTTTCCAAAAACTGCATCTGAACCTGCCATTTTTTGACCATTGTGATTCTGGCTATTTGCTTCTCTCTGCTCACGCTGTTACAAAAAGTTCCAGGTGGGATGAACCTGAGATTTAAATCCATGAGAGAAGGCTTCCTTAAAAGCTAGAGTAGCAACCATGGCAAAGCTGATACATAAAATCTCTTCTAATCACTAAGTCACAGATGGTTAAGGTTGGAAGGGACCTCTAGAGGTCATCTGTTCCAACCCCTTAACTGTGGCTCTTGTGACTAGTCTCTTGGAGAGGACTTGGGCAAGGTACACAGCTACGTCTCCTCTTAGCAAAGGCCCAAACTCATATTTCTTCCCAATGCTGTAGGAAAAAGTTATAAAAAGTGGTACTTGCAGATATGAATGAAGGAAGAGGCATCTTATTCAGTTTGGCCTATGATTGTAATAGCTGCAGCAAGAAAGATAATGATTTGAAGTCACAGAATCACAGAATCACAGAATTTCTAGGTTGGAAGAGACCTCAAGATCATCGAGTCCAACCTCTGACCTAACGCTAGCAGTCCCCACTAAACCATATCCCTAAGCTCCACATCTGGCTTCAGACATGTCAATCCTGGTCTCCTTTCAATCTCAGCTGTAAGAGTTAGTATCTAGGGGCAGTGATATATGGGCCTATACTGGGATGCAACAAGCAGACCCTTTTGAAGAGCCTGCTGCTCTCTAGGAGCTCTAAATAGCTCCAGGATGACAAGCTGGGACATAGATGCTATTGCTAAAGGACAGATGAGACACATGAAAATAAAATTATGACTATGTTTTCCTGATGAGTTGAAGATATTTTAATGGATTTTTGTCTTTCCATGCTCAGCATCTGTACACATTTTCTGTGATGCTAGGGCCGGACTTGTAAGTAGTTGTTAAAAGCATGTAAACACTTGCTATTGTGTCTTGTACCTAGATACATGCACTACCTCTAAAAATGCAAGTTCCAGAGCAGCTGTATCAATGTCTGCATTATGGACCCTGTGCTCATGTTCATCTAAGAAGCCCAGCTATTTTGCCCTGGGAACAGATCTGTCAACATGTGAATTGTCCTGAGCTAGTCTGGGAATCCCTCTGCCAGGGCTACAACACATGTAGGATCAAAAATTGTAGTCCCTTGCTGCTGGACTTCATGTAGGTTCAAATTTTAAGTTTTAACTTCTGTTTAAAACTGTGTTAGGTTTTAACACAGGTCAGGCTGATTTTTCTTTCCTCCCTGAGGTTTTTCAGATCACTAGCTGCTCTGGTTTATTTCAAACACTGTGGGATGTTTTTTGCTACCATTACAGGACTGGCACCACTGTGCTTGTCTAGCTGAGAAGCAAACTGCTTATGTGACAAATTTCCTTCCCCACAAGGCAAGCCAAGGTTGATTGTACAGGACAGATATGCAGCCTCTGCTCCTCTCTTTGGAACTGGTATTTTCATTTTCATGGGATTTACTAAGCTACCTGAAAATGGAGAGTTAGATTTATTTATCTTTGTGTATTAACAGTTAATAACGCTTTTGTCAAATTTACCATTAGAAATTTCACTAATTCCATTTTTGTTGTTGTTGTTGTTTGTTTGTTTTTGGCATTACATTCCTTCCTCAGGAGTTGTAAATGGAATGTCAGTTAGGAGAAGTTAAAAAAAAGGCAATAATTAGTGACCATGAACATAATTGCTCCACTTTTTTTTCCATGAGGTAATGTTCCAAGAAAGACTGTTGCACAAGAAAGCAGTCAAAGCCAGGGTCAAATACAAGGAAATGGATATAATCTTCTCATTAAAGTAACACTATCTTGACATGGCTCCTCTGAGCACATTTGTTTGTTGTAAGCATTGTGAGGCACCATTCTTTTGCATGCTCCTGTTTTACTTATTAAAACAATGACTAGGACTGAGGTTTCCTTAAAAACACAAGGGATTCCATCACACAAATGCCTTTACCTTTAGGGCAGCCAGGAAACTTGAGATCCACACAAAATCAGTATTTCCCTTTACACAATTATATATATAAGCGTATTTTAAAAGCTATGTATAAAAACCCCTAATTCTTCCAAAATACATTTGTTCATACTGAAGTCTAATATTATCCTGTCTTAGCTGACAAAGTACTTGTCCTTCTTCTCTAGATGCTCATACTTTTGAGACTACTCTCTGGGAAAGATCATGCTACTGTATTTTAGGTTTTGTTCTAAGTTCACTTTCCAACTGACTTTTTACTAGAAGCAGTCCAGGTCTATACTCCAGTCTATGGTTAGATTTTATTTTATTTTTTAATATTTTTTATTTTTTCCTGTGTGCAGCCTTTTCTCTGATTAAAAGGTATGCTCACATTTTGATCCTTGTTTGTAATTGTGGGATTGAATCCTACTGCTTTTTTTTTTTTTTTTTTTTTTTTTTTTTTTATAACTTACAAATGCAACGACAGATTCCAATTGCAATATCAGCATATCGGCATTCATGAAGAAAGGGAGGAATCCTTTAAAATGTAGGAGTGCCAATCAGAGCTAATTAAATGGAGGATGTATATGATACAATTTTACACACATACTGTAAAGATATATATTTTTATGTAAAACATCTAAATGTAAAATGAAAAAAAGTCTGTCTGTTAAATCACTCAGAAGCAGTGAACTTGTTCTCCAACTAACTATAATTAGCTTGCCTGTGAGATCACACCCAGAGTATAGGTAGATACAGAGGGTATGAGAGCCCAGGTGATACTGATGATGACCAAAAGATCTTGACCACTGAGGACATGATAAAAACTTATTCTAAAAAAAAGGTTCATCATATCTTTCCAGTGTTATGTTACATGTCTTGCATTTCACTGGTTCATTAAAGGTCACTGAAGTTAATTGAAGTCATTTCACTGATAAAAAAGGAAGTTTGACATCTTTCTCATGGTTCCAGTGTGCCCAGTTCATTCCTACAACAGCCAGTAAATACTACAGTATTTACTGTCAGTTAATTACATTTCCGACTCATATGAAAACTTTCTTATGAGGTGCCCACATTTGCTATTCCTGAAAGTTTCTGCATACCTTCCCCCCCAAAAAAAGTCATTAAAACTCTTTGAAAAGTTTCATAATATTACTAACTTGTCCTATTAATATGTTATTTTATTATAAATTTTATTAATATTTTATTTTTTTATTTGGAAAACTCTGATCATGAAAATATTTTACTTTTTTTTTTTTTTTACTTTTTTCTTTCTTTCTTTTTTTTTTTTTTTTTGAAAGCATGGGTTTCAATCATGTCATCTCTGAGTTCAAGAAAAAGCTCTTTATATATTTAAAAAATAAATAAATTTATGCTTGGCTGCTACTGGCTCTAGCTCTAATCACTGAAATAATGAGTATTTTCAGCTGAGGATCTGTTACACCCAAGAAATGATGCAGTTACACCTGACACAGACAAAAGTACTAAAGTCAGGTCTGCAGGTTGGGGATAGTTTTCTTTGCAGAAACTGGTGGAACAGCTTGCTCCTCCTGAATTTCCTCCTGCCTCTCTCCACTGCATCTGCAGGACCCTGCCTTCCTCCTAGCTGCTTAGTCCTTTCCCAGAGCTTGCCAGATTGCTTGGTGTTTCTACCATTTAGCGATGTGAAAACAAAGGCTTTATTTTAACTCTCACAGTCCCAGCATTTATGTTCTCACCCAAGCACTTCATCCTTATGCAGCAATGTGGAGGGTGAACTTTTCCATGATTTCTTCTTCTTTGTCCTAATGGTATTATCCCTCTACTTTTTCAAGGTATTCAGTCTGTTAAGATGTCATCTTGTTCTTGGGTGATCATCAGCATAAAGCTAATATTCTAATGCAGTTTCCACTTGACCTTGAAACAATGTTAACCTGGACTAATTATTATTATTATTATTTTTTGAAAGCAAGGCATATATAACAATCTGTGTAAAATTTAAAGCCAAGCTTCCACCAAATCATGTGGAAAACCTATACTCACACCAGCTGTCGGATGGTCATAAAACCAATCAGCTGAGATCAACAGTTGAAGGTTCTGCAAGAGTTTATTAACCCTCTGCAGTGAAAACACAGTGACATAAGAGTTGTAAGAAATGGCTAATTAACTTCAATGAGTAGAATGGGTAAAAAGAAATAAAAACTGAAGAAAATTGGAGAGAGATAAACAGGGCATAAACTTAAGCCACTGAAAAAAAAGAAGTAAGAATTCATTAACTCTTGAAATGTGTATATTTCTGAACCCCAACAGAAAATTATGCATATTGAAAACAAAATATAATCTACTATAGGTTTCTGCTTTTCCTGAGAAAGAGGCTGAGGTATAAAATGACCCCGAAATGCTGATTACAGTGTGATGTTCTGTAAGGCACTCCAGTAGATGTTTCTCAACTCTTCCTGAAGATCTCAGGCTTCTAATAAAAATACTTATCAAGGGCCTAAATCTAACCTACACAAAACAGCTCATGTCAGTGGGGGTGGAAATGGACTTTAGGCTGTGCTTATGAGCTGAGTGCCAGCACACAGAAGAAAGCTTCTGAGCCAGAGGAACTGGTCTGGGAATAAGGAGGCAGTTGATTTGATTCTGGACAGGCCTTACCTTGGACATATTTTTGCTTGCTACAGAACTGCTTAATAAACATGGTAATTTATTTTTTTTCTAATAATTTTTCTTCGGGTGAAAAAAGAAAACAAACACAAGCACCTCTGCATTTTTGAAAGAAACATTAATTCACATGCTTGGACCAGCAACCTGGTGACAAAAAACAAGTAGGAAATGCAGCTTAGCAGATGTCTTCCTCAGAGTCTAGGATAGAGTCAACTTTCACCTTGCCCTATGCAAACAGAGGTTGGCCTCTATGTTTTGAAGGTTGCCAGAGTTATAAACGTAAGCTGTAAGTACTCAAGGAAGAATCTCCTCAGTCACCAAATCCAACGCTTGAACTCACAGGAAAGCATTAAAAAATATATTTAAAAGTCTATCAAATTCTGCTTTCCAAGAAAACTTCTCGCTGTCAGTTATGATGCTATTGTATGACTGAAACTGGAGGCACTTTCATACTCATTTATTTTTTTCCCCAAGAAGTTTAACATTTAAACTAGTAGTTCTGTATTCAGGGCAGTGACAGGTACTAGACTTGAGAAAAGTGCCTGGTTTTGACACTTAGCATGGGGACACAGCCTCAGAAATCATTCAATGACCAAGTGTCCTGTTGCAGAATGAGCTAAAGAGGGAATTTACAGTTTAAACATTAAACCTGTTGTTTAGCTATTAAACAATGAGATTATTCCAATCCCTTAGGGATGGAGACCAGCCTGTCATCTCTGGTTTTGGGTTTCCAGCAAATGTGCCCAACAATGTAATTTTCCAGTGATACCAAGGTCACCTAGCACACAAGTAATGAAAGAAAGCAAAAACTGTAAAAATCTCTGCACCGGTCATCTCAGTTTTGCTTGTGTTATCAAGAACAGAATGAGTACACTTTTCTTTCAAGGAACTGGAAAAAAATTACTTCACAGGTTATTAGCCCTCTTGGATGTTAAGAGTACCCCTGGAGCTAGAAACGTCACTATTACTTAGCCCTCCTGCAATAGCTGATGGTGGGTCCCCTGTTTGTTCTTTGGAATGATATTTAATTCTCATGCCCTGCAGCATTGCAAAACTCTCTCCATTTGGTATGAGGCATGAAGTGCTCTCCCAGAGCTTCCTGGCTGAACCTGCTAGAGGTGCTTACTCATGGTGGCCAGAAACCACGCATACCTAAAAGCCAGCTGGGGAAGGTCTTAGGAGAAGTCTTTAGGAGGGTGTTGAGAGAGGTGCAAATGCTATGACACCAGATTTGCTGTGGCCCTGGGGAGGTGGTTGCCCATAACCCACAAAGCATGATGCTAGCTCAGGGCTTCAAGCAAGGAGCCCTGCACTGTGGCTTGCAGTGCAGCCCCAGGAGACCCTGGAGACTCAGCTTGGCTGTGGGCTGCTTTTGAAGATTAAAAAAGATAGCTCTGCTCCTTCCTGCATGCTCCCCGCCTGAAACCACATAGGCTGCTAGTGCTTTCATTCCCAGGCCTCTGGCAAATTAGGCAGCTGCTGGCACTCGTGCCCTTTCTCAATCTTTTCCTCTTTAAATTTGAGGTTGTGCAGACACAATTGTTAAAGCCTTAAGGGCATTAAAGTGGCTTACCAAAGTTCAGACCAGCACATCTAACCTGCTGTCATTAAAGTGACTATCTTGGGAAAGCACAGCACCTTGGTGGACCCGGTTTATGGGGATGGTTGCCAAGCAGCCCTGGAAAAGTCTGTGGAAAAACACACCCTCAATGGGCTGTTGATTTCATAAAATAAATCACTTGATAGCTGAGATATGCTTTTGCTAATTAATGGATTTAGAGACAGAGTTACATGGTCAAGGCCCTGATGGGGCAGCCATAATAAAAAGAACCTCACCTCTAGAAGAGTGATTTCAAGAAATGTTTGCTGTAATAGCTGTGCAGATGTGTTGCCAATGCCCCTCCTCAAACCAAACAACTTGCAGTCAAGCGTGTTTGTGTTTTCTAATCCTCAATTTTCCATTGAAACTATTTCTAAATAGGTAAAAAAACTCTCTCTCACCTCTTTGGTGTTTGTTTTCCCATAACTCTTTGAACATCACAGTTACATGTATCACAGGCACATCTTTTCCGCACATTACTGTAGTTCCCATGCAGCTGCAGATATCAAAAAAAAAATCTCAATTTTTACGTGAAGTAAACAAAAAATTCTTTCTTTTTTCTCATGCTAATACTGTCAATTTAAAAATTTATTTTTGTAATGCACTAATGCATTTTAGCAAAATGTTTACATTTCCTGTACTGTATTTTGGGGGAAATTAGAGGAAATCTTTCTATCTCTTTCAGAGAAGTGGCCAAGAAGGATGAAATTTATACCTTTCTTCTGAACCAGGAACACGGATTTATAATATGGTTATGTGGACTGTCAGAGAAATCTTAGTAGTAAGCAACCTCAAAGATCCTCTGTACTCAGTTCATTTTAACATTTTTGTCCAGATAATGTCAACAGCAGAATGTGTTTTTCTTTCTTGTTTTTTTTTTTTTTTTTTTTAATATTTTCTATCAGCTGAAAATGTCTGTAAAATTAAAACAACAATGAAAATTAATAATATTTATTAATATATTTATGATTTCCCCACAGGCATTTTAACTTTTTCAACACACTTACTGGAGAGCACCTATAATATAGTTCCTAGGAGAAACACTTGCTGAAATAGTCACAGTAGTATTTTCCAGAAATGTTTCCTTGATACCAAAGAAAGATCAGAAAATAAATATGGAGATATGACTTCAGACTGTGTGATTTTAGGAAGTCCCTAAAAATGGAGTCAGGTTTATGATACGGTGAAAAATCTCAATTTGTCAAATCAGTCTTTATTTTCTTTTCATTGTGAAAGCAGTTTTGACAATGGCAATAAAGATAGGTCTTTTCCTACCATATAGATAAAGCTGGATTAATATTAACAGATGACGTACAACCCTGTAACTCAAAGCCGTACCTACAATGAAAAAGTCCCAACACCAACTGCATGCAGCAAAAGTAAAACCAAACTCTCATAACCCAGAATGGTTCAAAGCACCTGTATGAACTACCTGAACTGTTGCAAACGTCTGGGGTGTGATCCCCAAGACCTCTTTCCCAAACTGCACATTGAGTAAGGAGCCCAAGCAGCTCCTTGCTCTGGTGGTAATTTATAGTAGTAATCAATATATGGACCGCAAGGTAAACAGAGTGAATTATGTGAGATACCATCTTGATGTATAAAGTAGCGTGCCCTTTGTCACGTGAAATGCTGTTAGCACCGTATCTGCTGAAACACACAATGCCCGTGAGTAGAATTAGAGATGAAAGTACACACGGGCGCAGATGGCACAGCCCGACGTGGGCAATGAAGCATTGGTGGGTATACTGTGGGATACAACGTGGCTCGGCTGCAGTCGGGCAAGGGCAGCGTTATGTGCTTTCTCTTTGTGCTATCCCTGAAATGGTGCGGAGCGACCCGACATAAAATTGTTCTGGAGCAAGAGTGGATGCATTGAGCTGTCAGGGGCAGAGCCACGACGAGACACCGTGGCGCCGGGGACACACCTTCACATCTCTGCTGCTCTCCTTGGCTGAGGGGACCCACTCCCTCCCTCCCCAGGGTGCTTTGAGCCTCGGGGACATTGTTTCCCATGCAATGATGTCCCCAGTCATTGCCCTCAGGAGGAGCTGCCTGGCTGAGCACAGCACAGGTAGTGGTGGAGGGGAGTCAAGCTGCACACCCCACACTGACACTGCCATCTCATATGACCAGGGAGAAGCAGAGATAAAAGGGACACTATACCCCACTCTGCTCTCTTAGACAGACTTCTGCCCTGATTTAAAGGTCTTCCAGTGGTGGTAAAGCCCTTCAGCATCTATGGGACCTGTCAGGGAACAGAGCTTCAGTTGCACAGGGCTGATGGCAATGAAAAAAGCAAGCACTGCAAGTGCTGAGCAAAACTCCACAAGACCCTCAGCATCTTGTACTATATTGGACTCCACTGCATCCATTTCAACAAGCTCCAAAGTCAAATATTTCCTGCTGTACCATGTCATGCAGTAGAGGTAATCCCCATCCCAGTGTCAGATATCCTCATCTACACAATCTATTTGCAAAATAGATCATTTATTTTAGTGTAACTGTAAACAGTAGCAACTCTAGTAATTGCTCTCCACCCCAGTTTTCTTCACTGTCCTTGTCTTTTGAGGTCTGTGTCAATGTATTTACAATTTCCCTTCTTACTACTGCAATGTAAGTCACCAGTGTCAGGATTAATGATGTCTTTCCTGTGTTTGATGTTTCTTCCCATTTACCAGCTTCTCATTTTCATGATATTTCTATTATTATTAATAATAATATGATAATAATAAAATAGTCTAGTACCCACACCAGTGTCAGAGCTAGAAAGATTCCTGTGTTGTGTGCCCTTTTGATTTTGGAGAGGGGACAAGTGGTGGCAAACATGTGGTTGGTGCCCTGGGAAAGTGCCCATATTCCTGAGTCTGGGATAAACTATGACTAAAGGAACCAAAACACTGCTCTGCCTCTGCTGGCATGCAGCAGCCGGGCTCTGTCATCCCTCATTGCCTGTGACAGCAGCAATGAAGAACATTTTCCATGAGAAGGGCTCTTCCATCAGCTCTGTGTGCTTCATCACTTTCCCACCCAATGGCTCCTTCTTTCCCCCCTTGTCGCAAATTGAAAATGTTCAGCCTGGTGTTCAGAGGGAAAATATGAAGTGATTTTAGAGAAAAGGGTGTATGGGAGGATATTTGAATGATTACACTTACAATTACACTGTTGGCTTGCTCTTGCCAATGCTTTCTCGTTGACATTATTGAAGATAACACTCAGTCCAGTGTAATATCCTGAAGGTACAGGTCAGATAACTAGAGAGGTCTGTAATGTTCTTAGGAGAGCAGCTATTTTAAAGTTATGATTTACAGTCCGATCTGCATGTGAGAGAGAATGCAATCTCCTTCACCCAGAGGCTTGACTTCTTATGGCTGGTCTTCTGCCAGGAACCAGGAGATTCAAGAACAATATATATTTTTTTATTTTATTTTTTTCTTCTTCCTTTTTTCTTTTTTCCGTTTAAAGGAAATGTCCTCAGAATTGGCAATATCCATTTCCCTCATTTCAAGGAATGTAGTATAGCAAAGAAAAAGACTTACGAAGAAATCCCAAGCAGCTAGGTGGAGTGTACCCTGGTTAAAACTTCAGATGTGTTCTCCTGGCTTCCTTGTACATAAACCAAAGAAAAAAAAATAATTGGCATCATGTTTAAGAATTTGTCATTAAAGCCATAGGTGTAGTGCCCTGTTTTCAGATTATGGGGTAAAGGACAGCTACAGATACTCAGCTAATTGATTCAGAGCTTTAGCTTTAACTCTCTACAGAAACAACAGCCACTGGCTACTTTTAGCCATTTGGGGAACAAAAAGAAAGCTCTTACTGCTGGCTTTTGGTTTATTTGAGGACAAGAAAGATATGCTTTGCCATAAAGGTGTGCAGAGTGGCATGCCATAAAGATTTTATTAGTTTGAGCTTTGGAATACCATATTACTCATAAGTGCTGAAGTTGTGAGTAAACCACGACCGTGATTCTACTGTTGCAGGAAAAAATGGAAAGCTGCTGCTCAGCATTAGGCGAGGGAACACCAGCCTTGCTGAAACCTGTGACACATTTCCACTGCTTTCCACAGGAGCAGCATTTTGCCAGTGATGTGTTCAGTATCGGCAACACACACGTATATATAAATGTATGCATGTATTTATACATATATGTATATATATATACGTGTGTGTAAACACAGTTATGCTGTGTGTTGTCATATGTCTGATGGGGGCAACATGCAGATAACATATACATTCATATATATTATGTTATATACTATACAGAATGTGTATGTGTATATATGTACCTCATATATTGCTATATACTACATAACATGGATATAGGTATATATATACCTACACATATACATATTTATACAGAATACATTGTTTTAACTCTAAATTAACAGAATTTAACCCTTAATTTGCCGGGACAGCATGTCTCCTCTGACGTGTTTGGCAGAAGCCCCTTTCCTGTAGGGGATAACGGTGATATATGGGCATACGGGCTCACACGTGTGTGTATTTATAGCGATGCACGTTGATTTTGTGCGCGTACGATTAAAATACACGCACCGGTGTGTGCGGAGGGGCACGCACACCCACCTAGGAGCGTACCCACAGGTGCCTACAGCGCGTCGCCCCCCTTATCCCCCGGCTCCCTGCCTGCCTTTCCCCCATCGCAGGGCCCGGCGGCGTGCAGGGGGCGGCGCGGGGGGGAGCGGAGCCGGGTGCCGGGGCTCGCCCAGTGCCCGGCAGGAGGCGGAGCCGGCGGGGCGGCGGCGGCTGCAGGTGCCGGCGGCGGGATGGTGGCGGCGGCGGGGCCGTAGGGCAGCGGCGAGGAGCCGGGAGCCGGGCGTCGGGGGGCGCCATGGGAAGGGGCGTCGGGGGCGGCGACCCCCCGAGCCGCTGCGGGCCGGGACTGCTGCTGCGGCTGGTGCCGGTGCTGGCGGTGCTGGCGGCGGCGGGGGCGGCGGAGCAGAGTGCGGCCGCGGGGAGCCCGGCGCCCGACGGCACGGTGATGGGCGCCGGCACCCCGCCGAGCCCCGGCAGCACCGCCTCCGAGGAGACGCGGCTGCACGTCTTCACCCTGGACTACCCCCACGTGCAGATCCCCTTCGAGATCACCCTTTGGATCCTGCTGGCGTCCCTCGCTAAAATCGGTGAGTCCCACCACCACCAACCCCCTTCACCGCTACCCCATCCTTTTTCCCCTTCCCGCTTGCCCCGGGGGTCCCGGGGCTGGCGATGCTCCCGCGGCATGGACATCCCGGCGTGACTTGTGGTGACAGCCGGGGGAGCTGGGCTTGGGAAAAGGGTCGCGGAGAAGGGCGATGCCCCCCCGGCCCCGAAAGCACCGGGGCCGGGAGTTCACTCAGCCCCTTCCGTCCTCGGTCGTCCCTGCTGTCATTTGAGCGCTTTCTCTTAAAATAACGCCGGCTATAATGACAGCTTCCTAACAGAACAACAGATCGATGGAAAGCAAATATTTATGAGGAAGCCTCCTCGTTGCGCTTTCCCACCGTTCACTCATGTCCCGTGAAAGATGAAAAATGCGGCGCTGAATGAGTGAGAAAGGCCACTAATTCCCTCATGTGGAAATTATTTGTATTGCAGAGTTTGACTGTTTTGTGAGGTTTATATGGCATGTTTTTAATGAGCTTTCTATGGTCCGAGCAGAAAAATGAGTGCAGTATAATAATCTGAAGAATGTCAGGTAGAGGTGTCCTACCGAGCTATGTAAAAATCAGTAAAACTCTAAACTCTAAACTCTGTATCTTGTTAACAAAAAGGTAGTCTTAATGTCAGGAATAAAGCTGAGGGAGACAAAAAAAAAAAAAAAAAAAAAAAAAAAGTGTACTCATACTCCGGTTATTTAAATCAGAAGTCAGACTTGGCAGCACAGATTTTGGTAAAAGCTCCAATCATACTCACTTTGGCAAAACAGTTTGATACGACTTAAAACTTTGACTTCTGCCTGTGGCATTTAAATGGACCATGTCATATTTATTACGTATTGCAAGACAGGTAATTGAATTCTCCAAAACCAAAAATTTGTGCTTACCTCCAGCCACCAGTTAGTGTTGAAATTGGCAGCCTGATCCCCTCCCCTACTTGCTGTAGCTTCATTATTTTCCACAGATTTATTATACACTGTATCCGTTAAGGTTGCATGTATCTTAATGCATTAAATATGCATGTTTAGCCTTGAGTATGTGATTAGGCATATTAGGCATAGAATCAGGCTGTAGTTCAAATATGATACTCTCAAATATATCGTGAACTGTTATAGCCAGAAAATACAGAGTTTGGTACAGAACTAATCTCAGCCAATTAAGTACTGCAAAATTGCTCTGGCTTCTGAGTCTTGATACAGCAAGAACTCTTGAATAATCTAAGACTAATGAAAAAAGTTTATGTTTTATTAAAGATTACTGGCAATCCATTTGAAATGTGTAAACACATACACAGTAATATGTAGATTCTGCAGGACTGCGTTCATTATAACTGTCATTTTGCTAGTGAATAGGCAAAAAAAAAAAAAAAAAAAAAGAGAGACTTGGCTACTTTTATTTCCCAAGCTGACTGCAGTGAAATAAATATGCAGTGAGCATAAGTGAGGAGAAATATCTATAATTTGAAAATGTTTTCATTTATACCGAATGAAAGCCAATGTGGCTAATCGAGAATGTTATCCCTGCTGTTACGAATGTGTACTAAGCAATGAGGGCTGGATCCAAGGGAGGCCCTAGGTGTGGCTGCACTTGGCTCCACCACGCCTACCTGCAGGGGCCCTGACTCCAGGACAGGAATTAGGAACATCCAGTTCTTGCTGCCTGAGCTTCTTTTGTGCTCCCTTATCCAGCCACTGCATCGGGTCACTACACCTGCCCAGCACAGACTCTCATCACTCCTAAACCATGTTCCCACAGTGTTAATTTTGCACTCACTTGTGTCCTCTTTGATAGGTAGCCCAGACCAGAATTGTTTAACTCCTGAGAGAGCAGCGTTGGCTCTACCACATCCCACTGTGTTTCTAGGATTGGGCCATTTCAGTTCAGTGGGATGGAGAGGAGTTTCTCAGCCCATCTCTCTGAGCCTGTGAGAGAGACTGCTCTCCCGTAGATTCCTTTCTCCAGCATTTCCTGCTGGGCAGCACGGGCATCTCTCCTGTGTCATGCCACCTCAAGACTCACGCACTGCCCAGGAAATTTAGGTGCTTAATCTGGCATCGCAAATTCCTTTCTGGGGCTAGGCACTGAGCGCTTATGCATGGCACTGCTGAACAGCAAACCTTTATGAGCAGAGCCCTAAGTTCTTCTCAGCTGCAAGGAATTCAGAAGATATGGCCAAATTTAATAACAGCTCTCATGGTGTGTGTAGGATCCCAAAGATAACTGTATCGCAGCACCTGCTTGTTGCCTGGTTGGAGCCTTTTTGAACAAATGTGATTTTGCAGAAGAGAAGTTTCATTGAAGCAGAAAGATTCCAAAATGTGCTTATTGTTACAGATATGAAAGGTTTTTCAGATCCTGCCACTGCAGACTAAGTTTAGAGAGAGCACAAAACGTAGCATGGGAAAGGAAAACTTGAAGTTGTCAGGCAGAACTTAAAAGTTTTGATGAAGTACATTTTCACAAAGAAGTTAGGAACAGGCTGTGTATATTCCAAGATAAAACAAGAGCACATTTTGAAATCTAAGAAATTGCCTTGAACAGAATTGCTAATTTCTGGCTACTTCTAGTTATTTATTATCTTGTGTGGTGATACCACAAATGAGGTATGTTACTAACATGCTGATGGACTCCACCAGTGCTTTAGGTGGTACCCAGTGCACCGCAAGCATGCTGTGGTGCCTAGGCAGTGAGGCTCATCTGCTTACTGCCCAGTTTTGCTGAATTCCTATGCCTCTAAACTTACAGAATGTTCTCTAACTCATCCAGATTCCCATTACTACATTTAATCACAAATACACGATTAGAAGTGCTGCTTCTGGGAACTGAACTGATATCTTTCCAACACTTCTTTCCCGAAAAAAGGTTTAAACTGTTCAGCACCTGAACTCAGAGTGCCCTTGGAAAACTCATACTTAATCATAAGTACATGTCTCAATAGCATTTTCAGAATCAGAAAGTATTGGATTTCACCCAAGAAGTGGGAAACCAGGGCTCTAAGGACTTCCATTTTGAAGAATATTGAACTTGCACTTTAGGCAATGCCCAATGGCCTGAGGGCAAACATCTTCCATGCTTCCACTGCATAGTCAAGAGTCTAAAAACGAGCTGGGTCGGAGGAGGAGAAAGTAGTTATGGTCCTGGGTTTAGCATAAATGGCCAAATAATCATGTGCTGCTGGGGATCTGCTCCCAGGACACTGCAGGCAACGTGGCTGTGGATCTGTCAGAGCAGGGAAGATGTCCCTCACCCTGCTGGACACCTGTGCCTGAGTTGGTGTGCACTGGATGCCATCTCCTGGCTATCTGCCCATAAGTGGGGAACCACAGCTTGTTCCTGAGATCACCTGTGAATGCCTTTCACAGAGGCGGATAGTCTTTTAGGAGTTTTGATGTGGCTTACATGGATAAAAAAGCACATTTAACATAGTTAAATATAATAAACATAAGGAGCCTTTATGTTACCTTCAAGGATGAGGTAGAGTCCCAAAAGGTCTGAGAAGACATAAGGTTTCCAAACAGTGACTTGTAAAGGAAAAAAAAAAAAAAAAAGATATATTCATAATAGACATATCATTGCCTTTGTGTTAGAAGTGGCTGGGAGTTTTTTGTTTGTTTGTTTTTCATTGAACAAAGTATTTATACAAATTCTCTTCTTTTCAAATTTTATTTAGAAAATTATTGAAGGTACTTTTAGAAGACTTTTAAAAACTTTTCTTCTAGCAAAACCTACTTAGCCAGGAGAAACTTCAATCACTGCAATAGCAATTTTGGCATCCTGCCACTGCAGAAACTAAGGCAAACCATAAAATGTTTAAGTGGAAGTAGCTGAAAGGTGAAGAGTCAAGTGTCCAGAAGGCAATTCTTGTGTCTCCAGGGTCATTACCTATTCTGCCCATGCAATAGACTGGATATTGGTGATTCCTGTTTCGAGGAATGATAGTGAATTTGGCAGTTCTTCTGACACATCACATAGTCTGTGCTTCTAATTTTTAAAAACTGTATTCATCCAGAGGGGGAAAAGAAAAAAAAAAAAAAAAAAGCTTGAGTTGCTTATTTTTAAAAGTAGCTTTAACAATTATTGAATATGTAAGTACAATTCTGTAGATTAAAACAGCTCCCCTCTTAGTCCTTGTTAACCATTTGTTTTTCCTAACTATAAACTCAGGCTTTTTGTTTTTTTGTTTTTTTTTTTGTTTTAACCCAGAGAAAATCTATGATGAGAGGGGAATTAACAAAATCAGTGTCACAAGATACAGAAACCTGGAACTGGTAAACTTGATGTGAACTATTCCAAGTTTGTACTAGTTTAACTGTTTCGACTACAGGTGTGATTTTTACTGAAATAGTTTTACTGAAATAGACGGCCGTTATTACCACACCCAGTGTTTCCGTGCAGCTCTCATTTAAAATAATTTAAATGCTTTTTAGTTAGGCAAGAATTGTAGGATCTTGTGGGTGTGGATAGTTTTCTATATAATTATGTGGGCCAAATATAGATAAGGAGGAGCCTGGAAAAGATTGGTATCGCCAGGACCTGGAATGTGACCTTGGTGCATATGGTTGACCATCCCATTAGATTGGCCAAAGTAAGTTCCAAGTAAGTTCCTTTGGAACATCTCCCATTCATCACACACACACACACACACACACACAAAATAAATTAAAAAAATCACCTCTAAAAGTAATCAACTTCTAAAAGTAATCAGAATCTTTAAATCAAAACTATTTGGCTTTGAGAATTTTAGTGAGTTATGGAACAGTATTTAAGTCGTCATTCAGAATTTTTTAATTTTTTTTTTTAAGTACTTTGCACAGTCTGCTTATGAGAGACTCTTGACACTACTATAATTCATATAACAGAGAAGAATGAGTATAATAGTACAGGTTGCAATTTATTGTCACTTTATGAAAAACACGTGTGTTTTTTTTGTGTGTGTGAAATTAATTTGAAGGCTCCGCTAAAGTTAAAAGAATGTGTCTTGGAGTGCTCCTCATGGTCTCTAATGAAGTGACCGTGGGTGAGTGAATGCAGGTCAAATGTGCTAGTTCCTCTAGCTTTGAGACCCTAAAGCACACCTAAAAATAAAATGAGTGTATTTCTTAAGCTTCTTTGTGAAGCTGTCCATGGAGGAAGGTGTTGTTACTTTGATTTTTTTTTTTTTTTTTCTCTCAGATGTAATTTGCCCTGTAAAAGTCTTCGGATCACATTTCTGGGGTATTCCACTTTATGTAAAAAACAAACAAACAAACAAAAACCCCACATTTTCACAAACAGGGCAATAGTTTTTCTATTAGCTTGAAAATCTAGCTATTAAATCGATTCTCCACCAAATTAACTGTAGTCTTGGATTCTGTGCAAATAACTATTTCACTTTCTTGTGTTTGAATTTCCTTTGAAGGCTTTCATCTTTACCACAAGTTGCCCTCAATAGTACCTGAAAGCTGCCTCCTTATTCTGGTTGGATTGCTTCTTGGTGGCATTATTTTTGGAGCAGAGGAGAAGTCCCCACCTGTAATGAGCAGTGATGTTTTCTTCTTATATCTTTTACCACCAATTGTACTCGACGCTGGATATTTTATGCCAACTCGTCTTTTCTTTGAGAACTTTGGTACTATATTCTGGTATGCCGTGGTAGGCACACTCTGGAATGCCATTGGCATTGGGATTTCACTTTATGGAATTTGCCAAATCAGTGCATTTGGTTTGACTGATATCACATTGCTGCAGAATTTGCTCTTTGGCAGCCTCATTTCAGCTGTGGATCCTGTGGCAGTGCTAGCTGTTTTTGAAAATATTCATGTCAATGAGCAGCTTTACATCCTGGTGTTTGGAGAGTCATTGCTGAATGATGCTATAACTGTGGTAAGTTACTTGATAAATGATGAGTTGATAAAAATGATAAATGATTGTTTGCATGTCACTGTGTTATATCTCCTTGTATGTGTGTGGTTATTGCAGTTTGCTAAAAGAGGGAAGTCAGTAACTGCTAATGCATTTATGTAATTCTCTTTACGTTTAGAAACTACAATAGCCTAACTACAGCAGAGCAACACGTAATGGTAGCATATTTGCTTAAGTGATTTTACTACCTGACCTCTTTAGTTTCTGTATCTTTTAATTCTGTTGCTTCCGTAATCCTAAACTCACCTGCATAAATGTCGTTGGATAGGAGAGGGAAAAGGGCCAATATTGAGTGTCCCTGCAAGTTTGCAGGGAGAATGGGCCAGTCACTGAGCTACCGCAGGCACAGGATCCACTTGATGCTAGGCATTTGCATGTGCCTGTCCAGTTGGAACTGCACTGAGACCACCTATACATTTCTCCCAGGCTACAGATGAGATAGAACAGCCACCCGGAGGTAGATGTTTCTAATAATTAACTAGCTGAACTGGGTTTGTGGTGCTGACCTGAAGACAGCAATCTGCAAATCCCCAATGCCCCTCATTTGTACCTGATGACACCATGTCTGGAACATTACTTCCATGTAGCCATGCCTTACTTGAAACCCTGCCCATGTTAACTATGTCCTGGTGTACTTTCTGTTTTCTAAGCCATGGAAATCCCTTTTTTTTTTTTTTTTTTTTTTTAATATTCCAGAAGGATCATGAATGTACATGAATTGGGTCTGCACCATCCCTGTCTCTGTCACTGGCATCTTATCTACTGTCCCACTCCATGCAGAACTGTCCTTTGGTTTTCCTCCTCTCTAGGACTTTGCCTCATCTGCTTAACACATGCATTTCTCAAACATTTAATCTGAGCCTTGGTACCAATTGTTTCTTGTGTGCCCATACTGTTTTGTTCTCCTAGGCTTCATGTTTTACCTGACTCTGCTGCTATCCAGTCAGCCGAATCACATCCCCTTGCATGGCTTTGCCTTAAAGCCTAACTTTTTGCATTAGCTTTCAGCTGAAACTGCCTGTTCTGACTAATCTGTTACCTAAAGCAGTCATGGAAAACAGTGGGTGTAAATACTGTTTCAAATAACTTGGCAGTTTAGCCATGACTGTGCCTTGTCACTATTCACTCTTAATGACCACTCATGCAAGGGAATTCTTTTCCATATTGTTATTATTTAAGGGGAAAGGGGGCTACTTTTATGTTAATATAAAGGTTTTTCTTCTTGATTTTTTTTTTTTCCAACTGAAATTGCTTTTTCCAATCACAAAATCAATCTCCTTTCCACTGGAGCAGCAGTTAATCCAGTTTTGCTAGCAAAACACTGCATCCTGATGACGGATGTATTTGTGTGTGACATGGCAGATTACTTCAAGGCACTGTTTTTATAGGCACTGGCATGGCAATTAAATAACCATGATATGCAGCTTTCCTGTAGGCATCATTATAGCCTTCTTTAGGGTCCTTTCTCGCACACTGTTTTCCCAAACACCCCAGCACGGGGAGAGGTACTCTGAGGAGCCTGTAGGACCAACTGAGCATATGGCACTGGCCATGCATATATTCATGAGGGAGTGAAAGGGATTTGGAGTGTGTTCAGTCTTACTTCCCAGCTATTGCTTAGAGGTGGTATTTGGCAGCAGACCAGGTGGTTTCCACATGCTACACACTGGCCTGCTAATGGCTCCCTGTTATGGTTTTGCACACCTGCAATCATGTGCTTAGACTTAAAACATGACCCAGACCATTGCATGAGTTCTCTGTGGGGTGTGCTTAGTGGACTTTGCCTCCTGTCCCCATGGCGGTGCTGCCAGAGTAGTTCTTGCTGCAGTGTGGTTAGGGTAGCATGGGTGCCTTCAGTGGGATGTGGGGATGGGGTGGGAGGGATATTGAAGTTGGGCTGGCCAGCAACCTGGACTGCCCAATTCCTGCCTGCAGACACCAGCCACTAAACCACAAAAGTACCGCGAAACCTGGGGGCTACACAGACAGGCAGTGCAATACAGTGTGACTTCAGTAACCATGCTTTCTAAATACTTTAAGGCCTTCTTCCTGCTAACCTGCTTGCACTTCCAGGCTGTTCCTAATAAAAGCTTTTTTTTTGTTAGGAATCTCAGCTCTGCTGTGCTTCTCAGATGATCTTGCATTCCTGATAGGTTTCACGATAGGCCTGTGTATTTGGACAATCCATTTATCCTACTGGTGGAATTTCTGAGCTTGAATTTGCCTGAAGGCAATGTTTGCCTGTCAGCTATAGTGCTTCTTGTTCGGGTTGGTGCTTTACCAGCCTCCTGGTTCAGTGATAACTACCATGATAATACTAAATGACAAGATCGCAGATGAAGCTGAGTGTTAGCAGTTCAAATTTCAGTCCTGGGCTTAAAATCACAGGGACGGAGTTAGTGTCATTGCAATAATATTATTCCCTTGTTAGAAAACATTGCAGCAGTACTCTGTATTCTGCCTATACTGAAAACATTATTTTAGAGTGCTTTAAAGTAATTTCAGAATTAAAAACTAATAACTGAGAACTGATGAAAATAAGCAATTAACATCTAGGAAGAGCAGAGATGCTCCGAGACACGATTAAGAAAGGATTGGTGACTGATATTATTTGTTGCAACCTTCAGAAAGTTCAGCTAAAGGATGTTGAGTAAATGCAAATCTTGAACTTGAAAAAAAACGGTTCTCATACCAAAAGCATTGCAAAATGTGTCTAGTGTTGCTGTAGTTTAACTCACCTGAAAGCTTAAAGAGAGCTGTAAAACTGAACTATCTGTAGAGTAAAAGGGAACTGAACCTGATTATAATCTCATGTACAGTAGTGCAAATAAAGAACAATAAGGACGAGATTGAAATTGTATTCATGACATTCCATAGTCCTAGCTGCTGCTTCTAGCACAGCAGTCTTGTTTTGAACCATGAACATTGCTTTTCTTCTTTCAAGTAACTTCTGGCAACAGACTCAAGATTTGTAGGGATGTCTGATGGAACCAGGCTCCGTTCAATTTGCAGTGTGAGTACTTCTCTGTGAAGATGAGGTGATGTTATGAAAAGGCTGTTGCTTGAGGAGGTCACAATTACATGCTTCTTTACAAGTGGCTCTCAGTGGCCTTACCTCAGAGACTTGCCGTACATATAAATATATTTATATAGTTAGTTTTGAAAATGTAAAACAATTTGACACTACTTAAAGAAAATAGTCATTTTCCATAATACATACCAAGTGACTATTCTACAAGGTCAAATTCTGTAAATGTCTTGAAGAATAACACAAGCCTGAGTAGTCACAAGTACCAAGAAATGACTCAAGGAAACTCCTCTCCCTGCTTGACACAAGACAGCAGTATTTTTTTCTTCAGCCCGTGATTTGGAAAGCCCTGGGAGTCTGTGGACTGGAGGGTTTCTTTTATTATTATTATTATTATTATTATTATTATTATTATTATTATTATATTTTATTTTATTTTATTAGGGCGAAAAATAAAGGCATAGCTATTGTCAGGAGGCTTAATTCTGTTATGCTTTTCTCCATGTAAATTCATAAGGTCCACAAATCAAAACAGGTTGAAAACCACTGGAGCATATGACATTACTTTCCTGTCCTGCATGGGACACAGTAGCAAGGAACAGGGCAAAAAAAGGCTGGTAGTCTGCCTCACAGCAGCAAGGTGAATGGGTTTGCCCAGGTGAAAAATGACACTTCTCCTATGTGGACTCTTCCTGAGGGTATCGTTTTTAGGCAATGAACAGTTTGTGCTCATGCTCTTGCCCTTTTTATTGCTTTGTAATGAAAATCAGAAATTACCGGTGACCCTGCTATGTTTGATTTAACCTTCTTTATTTTTTCATGCTTGCACTGGAATATATATTTTTTCTTTTCTTTTTCAGTTCTTTCCTTTCACTTAGCCTAAAGGACCCCTAATAGCCCATGTCTTCGCCTTAGTCTTTAGTGAGGACTTATACCTGTGTAAGACCTCTCAAATTTTGGCCAAGAAGATCTGTACAACTTTCTTTCTGTCATGTGAGAGAGAACAAGATTGCAAAGGTGAAAAATCCCTCCCAGTATTCAAATACCTACATTGTTGGCACAATTCAAGTACTGATAAAACATTGTTCTCTCAAATAGCATTTCTGATAGAGAAACCTGTTTGGTCTACTAAGAAGCCCATAAAGAAAGCAGAGGTTTAGCTCCTATAAACTGTCCAAGCTGCCTAGCCTGGTGTTTGTTATGACCAAGGTGGCTTAACCTGTGACCCTAGTTTACACTTCTGGCTTAGATGCGTTCTGTAAGAGGAGAAGGACCAAGCTTTGGGCTGGAAAAGGAGGCTACATAGCCATCATGATATCGCATGGCTGGGAGCACACATACAATAAATCTGTAACAGGGGAGACCCTTTAAGATTTCTTTAGGAGTGACTGATTCCGTTGTAGTCTTTTAAGTAGTAACTAGCATACTGAATGTTAGAGAAATTTGGACTTTATATCATTCCGTTTCCTGCATAGAACAAAAAGGATTTCTGGCCAAGAAAATACAAAAATCTCATTGACCTCATTTCTTTAGGAGGACTGTTGTAAGAACTTTGAAAATGAAACTGGACAAATACATGTTAAGAGGTCTTCTAATGGGAATTAAATCCAAATCTCTAGAAATAATCTCAAGTTTGAAAAGTCTTTAAATCATTGGATTCCTAGTGGTTAGTAGAGAAAGACCACTTCATGGATGCTATGTTGCTTGTAATCTTTGGGGTGGTCACAGTCCATCTCCCCCATGCCAGACTGATCTATGGTCTAATTCAGTGCTGCAGCTCTTGGTGTCCTATGTAGCTCAAACACGGTTGAAAATGACATGAATTTTCACCAATTACGAAGCTGTATTTTTTCCTCCTCTTTTATTTCTTTGCTTCTGGGGAAAATCTGAAATAGCCATTTGAGGGGAAATTAGGAGCTCTGCAAATGAATGAGTTTAAAAATCTTTAGGTAGAGCTTTGGACAGGTCTTTGAATCAGCCAGGTAAGGAGTCTAATCATGACTACGCTCCTGGCCTACAGAATGATGTCAGTTGAGACACTGCAGTCTTTTGTCTCCATTTGCAAAAATGGGAATAATTATATTTACACTTCTTTGTATATCTCCCTGATATTTTTGGAGGACACAAATGCCAGAAGTAAACAGCAGCATATCTCAGAAGTGTGTTCAAGATAGATAGAGAAATACAAAGTCCAACACTGAATCTGAGGAACATGATAACACAAAAGGAAATTAAGAAGAATTCAGAAACATGATGTGCTTTTTTCTTTTTCTCATAGGTCCTGTACAATTTGTTCAAGTCTTTCTGCCAGATGAGCACAATTAAGGTTATTGATGTATTCGCTGGAATTGCTAACTTCTTTATAGTGGGGATCGGTGGAGTATTGATTGGAATCCTTTTGGGATTTGTAGCAGCCTTTACCACCCGTTTCACCCATAAAATCCGAGTGATTGAGCCACTCTTTGTCTTCCTGTACAGTTACTTGTCATACATAACAGCTGAAATGTTTCATCTCTCGGGCATCATGGCGTAAGTACCCCAAACTTCAGTGATTATAGCACCCAGATAAGAATGCCAAAGGGAACTGCAGAGAGGACCAGATTTTGCAAACTCTGCCATGTGGCCTCGTTCCACTGTGCATGGCAGCAAAGCTGGCTTGAGGATTTCCGGCCTCTCCCCTCCTGCTTCCATCCCATTGTCTCAGCTTGCCACCACACCAGCTGTGTCACTAAAACTGCCCGTGGCATCACACCATAAACCATATCTTTGAAACGTTCCAAGTTAAAAATAATCCCTTGTATTTTTGGTGGGGTTATTCATAACCCATTTCAGTTGGTGACCCAAGTCCTCATATGACCCTGCCACCAGTCACAAAGGCATGGCTCAGAGGTGGCACAGAGTGATGTGGGGGCAGCAGTGGCTGGCAGGGAGTGGGAGTGGTGGCTGCAAACCTCATGAGCTGGCTTCGCTGCTGATGCTAACGTATTGTGAAACTGCATCTTCACACAGTCATGTGAGCAGCCAGTAAATGCCATTCAATGAAGACAATGCATGTATCATCCAGGCAAACTCCTGCTGGATTACAAGTACAGTAAGGATTGGATGAATGTAGGATTTGCAGAATCTAGTCCTACGGTAGTATAACACTTTAGTTTAATATATTCATACATGTGCCTGTGTATTACAAGGCTGTCTGCATACATCATTATGTACAAAAAAATATTATTCTTCCCACTGCTAACACATAAAAATATTTTCTCTCCTTGGGTTTTCACTCCTGGGCTTCAGTAAAGATAGAGCACGGACTCTCACTTGGTGCTGTTTATACTCTAGCAACCTCAACTTTAGAAAGAGCCTTTATGACACCTGATATATGGTTTTCTTTGGTTCCAAGTAATATTTTTAAAGGCTGACCTTCCTTAATGACTTTGTATTGTTCTAGTGGCAAATGTGAGTCATTCAGGCATTAGAAGCATAGCTGTTTTTGAAAGCTCATATGTTGCTTCTGAGTATCACTGATACTTACTTTATAATACCTCATTTGATGATTATGCTTTAAGAAAGTGAAGATAGATTTGATATTGTAGTCCTGTCAGTATAACATTTTCTGGGTCCAGGAAGCAATTTACAAGGAAACTAGTAGCTGATGATTTAAGTTGTATAAAGATAGAAATATGCCATGAAATCAGAAGGCTTAGTACTTTAATATAAGTAAAGATGTAAAGATTACATGGGTTTCTTTCTCTGATATGAGACTAAATAAAGTAACATATGAATCCACTTTGACCAAGTTCATAAATGAGCCATCTCTTTCCCTAGCTTCTATTCATAGCATTTGTGTGGTTTCTAGTTTCCTCCACTTCTTAAGTCAAATGTCCTTGACATCCTATGATCAAATACTTAAAGGGCTTCTAAACTAAAAACGTGTGGCTAAACTGTGCATAGAAAAAAAAAAAATCTATCAGTGTGCATGAAAATACTGAACTGGACATTCTGCATCTGGGGTAAAATGGAAAGGGCACCATGGGTCTGCTGGTGGCTAAGTGGAACTAGTGCATTCCAGTGCCTGGAACCAGCACACCATTGTTTCACAAGGAACAAGTAAACTTCTCCTCTCCTCTCCTCTCCTCTCCTCTCCTCTCCTCTCCTCTCCTCTCCTCTCCTCTCCTCTCCTCTCCTCTCCTCTCCTCTCCTCTCCTCTCCTCTCCTCTCCTCTCCTCTCCTCTCCTCTCCTCTCCTCTCCTCTCCTCTCCTCTCCTCTCCTCTCCTCTCCTCTCCTCTCCTCTCCTCTCCTCTCCTCTCCTCTCCTCTCCTCTCCTCTCCTCTCCTCTCCTCTCCTCTCCTCTCCTCTCCTCTCCTCTCCTCTCCTCTCCTCTCCTCTCCTCTCCTCTCCTCTCCTCTCCTCTCCTCTCCTCTCCTCTCCTCTCCTCTCCTCTCCTCTCCTCTCCTCTCCTCTCCTCTCCTCTCCTCTCCTCTCCTCTCCTCTCCTCTCCTCTCCTCTCCTCTCCTCTCCTCTCCTCTCCTCTCCTCTCCTCTCCTCTCCTCTCCTCTCCTCTCCTCTCCTCTCCTCTCCTCTCCTCTCCTCTCCTCTCCTCTCCTGCAAAACAGTAGAGGAAACATTGATGTTTTGTTTTTGTTTGTTTGTTTCCCTCCAACAACACAACAGAAGTTATCTTTAAAATGTCCTAAATGTGCTTTGACTCTATGTATATTTTGTATCAGCTGAGGGAGCTGGATACCTCGGTGGCACTTATGGGAAGGGCGAAGGGCTCTCTGCAGGGGTGTAGACTCTCTGCTATCATGAGACATATAGCGTGCCCCCTCCCTGCAGGGGGCCTTACAGCTCCTGTAATCCCCACATCACCTGTGAGTAAATCTTACCTCGTGCTCTTTGCATTTCATTAGTCTCCAAGCTAGGGAGAATCTCGTGCCCTGTGTCAGAGCACAGCACGCACTGGTACTGAGCCCCTTGCCACGTTTTGCAGAGAGTACCTTGAGTCATGATGACTCTGTTCTGACTTCAAAGGCAGCCCTGCTCTGAGCAAGCAGGTGGACCAAATGACCTTGGGGTGACTCTCACAACCCAGCTCGTTCAGTCATTACGTGATTCTTTGTCCATTTGTAGTTCAGCCCACGGGGAAGAAATACATATTCGCCTGAGTCTGCTGAACTATTGATTCCCTCTTCCTTCATAACCAGGTTCTTAAAGATACTCCACAAAGCCTTGCAGGTACACACAGTACCACACTTCAGGCACAGGACATAAGCAGGAACATGCAGTGTTATTGCATTAATAAGATTTTTACATAAATATTGTGACACACAGAATGCCTCCTTTCTGTGCAAGTAGAAATTCGCTGCCAAAGGAGCAGAGGGGAATAAAAGGTGCCCTCCCCTGATAAATTTGTGTATTCACCCTGGGGACAAATGGTTCGTGAAGCATCCATGTGAAACCCCTGCACTGAGTTACTTGGCTGAAATAGCTCTGGGACTGAATCACGTCCCTGCCAGCTGCTGTGTGAAAGTCCTCTCCAGAAGGAGAGGAAGGAGGTCCTCCTGTAATTAGAGCCTGGCTTGAGTCAGATTCACGGGTGTGAAAAATGCAGATGTGAATCTGAACGTTATCTGCTCAGTTCCATTTGTAATTATAATACTACATTTGCTGCTTTTGCTGCTTACTCATTTATTGTAAAGGCTGTGAAGCAGCAGAACTTTCTTTTCTCTCTCTATTTTTTCTTTCTTTTTTTTTTTTTTTTCAATAGTGAATTAGCAGTCTGAAAGGAACAAACATTGAAACTACTGTAAATTTAGTAGGTCAAGGAAACATGAGGATTGAACCCAGTGGCCTTGTTTATTTCAGTCATGACAGAAACTCTACTGTTTGTGCAGGAGAATTTCTATTCTTCAGAGGCACAGAAACCTGCAGGTTAATTGCAATTAACTGTTTTTTCCCTCCCTTTCTTGACCAAGGCAACTACCTCAGGTCACAGAAATGGAAGCTAGAAGTAATGTGTGAGGATAAGAAATGTGAAATAAAACACATGTAAGCATTTTATTTGATTATGGTGACAATAAAAATTTAGTCTGTGAAAAACATCTTATAGTGATCTACATAAAATCTTAATAAAAATTTAAAGGATTTGCTTTTTTTTCAAGATATTGAATCTTAAAGGATTTGATTTTATATTGAATTTTAACACTATCTACATACAATTTTCAAATTGAAGAGACTTCAATTGGATATTTTTTTTCTAATGTAGATAAATATTCTGAAGAGCTACGAGATTCATAAAATAAACAGTGATTTGCACTGGAATAGCACTTATCTGAAGAATGAGTGAATCAACTCAGCTGATGACACTAATTGGATGAATGCAAAATTTGACTGAAAAGAATATTTTATATAGGAGTGTAGTCCCTTTAAATTCTTGCAGTGGTTAAACATGGTAGGTGTTTTAAATTACACCTTGTAAAGATCACGATTAATCTGGTGGCAGATTCTTATCAGACATCTATTTACAGTGTCTCCATTACCTCAGGATCCAAAAACAGTGTCCAGTGAATGCTTCCCCACTCCCCAAGCTACAGGGCTTTCCTAAATGACTATAATAACAAAAACTATTTATTTTAAGAGGGTAATAAATATGAATGAGTGTTTTGTTTTGTCTTTGAGGCAGACCTGACAGCCACAATGCATCAGGCAGTAAGCTGCAGCTTTGAGACCCTGAAAAGACCGTGTGTCTATAAGTGTCTGTTTTGCAGTCTGCCCATTGCATTCTTACTAGATTGCCCTTTCTGCCCCTGCATATGCGCCAGTGCCATCTGTGCTGTGTGTGCAACCAATTGGAGGTGGTGAGGATGTGACCAAATTGCTATACCTGGGCAGATAAGCTGTGCCTTCACAGGAGAGCTGTCGTTGGCTGTGACATGACCTGAGATATCTGTAGGTCTATCAGTGCAGTCTGTGGCTGTCAAGCAGCTGATTTGCCCCTGAATATGAGAGTTCTGGATGTGATAAGTAGAATTGAGACCCTTCTTCACGTATTCTTTAGAGGTTGGTCACCTGTAAACTGAAGAACCTGGCAATGTTTGCCAGCTCCCAGGCTTGGGTATGTGTCCTGGCCAAGTCATCACTCCATGTCAGGACAAAATCATTCATGGCCCAGGTCCTCTCCCACTTTCTTCCTGAGATGTGCAGGCATGTGTAATGTGGGATCTCTGACAAGTCCCTAGTATGGGCAACTGTAAAATCAGAACGAGGAGAAGAGCTGTGAAGAACATCTGCATCACAGTCTGTGTTGGCAAAAATGCAGGACCTCTGTTGTCCTAGTCATGCATAAACTAGAAATGTTACCTAAACAACTGAAAGTTGCAAAGAGAAAGGTTGCATACTCATGAAATCTGCATTGTTTCATTTGTGTTTCAATTGTGCCATGTGGCCATGATAAAATCTGCTTCCCAGAGAGCATGCTAGTCTTGGGCCACAGAGGATCTTTCTGTTGAAGACTGTGGTGAAATCAGCTGACAATGACAGACAGCTGACTGTTATGTTGGTACTAAATGCAGGTGAGGACCTGGGACAGTTTTTATCAAGCTTTCCTTCTACTCAGTCTTGGGGTTTGGTTAGGGATGGAGTTAATGCTTGGATAGAAATGGCCATTTTGTATTGTGCAGACTAGATCTGCCTCTGTATCACCGAGTGTACAGAGATTTTGTCCCCCTGTACTCGGTTCTGGTGAGGCCGCACCTTAAGTACTTTCAGTTTTAGGTCCCTCTCTACAAGAAGGACATGGAGGTGCTCGAGAGAGTCCAGAGAAGGGTGACCAAGCTGGTGAGGGGTCTGGAGAACAAGTCCTATGAGGAGCGGCTGAGGGAGCTGGGCTTGTTCAGCCTGAAGAAAAGGGGGGTCAGGGGCGACCTTATTGCTCTCTATAGGTACACTAAAGGAGGCTGTAGTGAGGTGGGGATTGGTCATTCTCCCACATGCCTGGTGACAGGACGAGGGGAAATGGGCTAAATTGTGCCAGGGGAGGTTTAGGTTGTGTATTAGGAAAAACTCCTTTACCGAAAGGGATGTTAGGCATTGGAATGGGCTGCCCAGGGAAGTGGTTGAGTCACCATCTCTGGAGGTCTTTAAAAGATGTTTAGATGTAGAGCTTAGTGATATGGTTTAGTGGAGGACTGGTTAGTGTTAGGTCAGAGGTTGGACTTGGTGATCTTGGAGGTCTCTTCCAACCTAGACGATTCTGTGATTCTGTGTAGTTGTACAAAAATGCAGAGTGAAGGCCAAGTTAGGTGCACTGTTCTTTTAACACCTATCCACTTACCTTTCTAAGCCACTACAAGCATCTGTCCCCATGTAAGACCCTCTTCCCTGCCTTTTATTCACCCTGATATGTCTGCACTGCTCAGCAGAGGTAAGAGGAGTAGTCTGTGCCCTCTCCCAGTGTCCATGTTATGTCCCAGGTTCACTCTAATGCTTCCCAGTCACTTTTGGGGCAGTGAACGTGTTGGTTGGGTCAGAGATCTAGATCTACATGTGATCTAGATCTACATATCACATTGTGGCCATTGTCCTCCAAAACAGGTCATGTTGGCTCGACTTAAGAGAAAGAAACTTCTGGACAAAACTAACTTTAATTAAGTTATTTAATTAAAGAAATGTTTTCCAAGTCTGCCAGCCTCAGCTACAGCCTCAGTCTCTGTTAGGGACAACCTCTTGCAAAACGTTAAGAAAGTTTTTATTCTGAGGTCTTTTTGAAGTTACTACTAATTCTGATATTTAAAACAAACAAACAAACAAACAAACAAACAAACAAAACCTTTTAGAAGAAAGAATCTAGACATGTTTTTTCCAGTATTCCAGTCAGTAGGTTTGTTCTGAGCTTTCCCTCTGCCTTCTTTTCCGTTTGCACTTACAGTCAGGGACAACTGAGTTGTTCAGAAATGGGACTCTCAGCTTGGAGTGAGAACACAGAATTAGATTTTCTTCACTGGAATCTGCATGAGACATGAGGAAACGTTCCTCAGCTTCTTTCCAAGGAGGGTCTGGAACACTTTTGATCTTCTTCCTTCATGAGAGAGAGCAATGTGGACATTTCAGTAGGAGGAGATATCACCTGTGTCATCAAATAGTGTTTATAAACTGAAAGCTGGTGGTACTGGGATAAGTAACCATGGTATAAGTCCTCGTGGGCTATATTCAGAAACGCAACATAAATACACTTCTCTATCACTGTTTAGGTTTACTCTATATCATTTGGCTCAGAATCACTAGTGGGTGTGTATAATACTGTTTTAACTGGGAAATCGGAAAAGACATGGCTGCAGGGAGGGAACTCATGCTTTTGCCTTAGGTAAAAGAACTAAGAACGACAGCTGTTTCTCAATTCATCTAGCACTAGTTGCCCACCTTGATTATTACGCAATTCAGAATGCTTCCCTACTCCAAGGCACCACCTTGAGGTTATCTAGTCAGCACTGCTAATGGTCTTTAAGCCTGACGACTTTGCAGCTGAATAGTCTCAGCCATCTGTGCACTGTGGGATACAACACCATCCTGAGCAAACGACGTACAAACAGTAATGTCATTCTTTGCTTTGCTCTTCCTGCTGATTAAGAACCTGTGTTTACTAACAGGCCTAGATGAAGGACTTGTAGATGTAGTAAGTCCTGTCTATTCTCTCACATATCAGTTGAGATGTGCATTTCATTCATTTGTGAGTGCTTTATATGTGCAACAGCACCAGCACGATTTCTGGTTGTGTTTTTTACTTCTGAAACCATGGTCAGCTCTGTGCGTACACAAAACAAGCAGAGTCCTAGAGTGGAGGAGAAGTTTTCTGTAGCCTTGCTGCTTACTTCACCAGGAAAGTGGAGCTGGCTACTGTCACTGCCATTGCAGGAGGAATGGTTTGGTGGGGAAACTACTTATGGGAAGGGAGTAAAGTCCAGCCCCAGCACCTACAGTTTCCATCCTGTCTGTTGATGTCTGAAGGACATCTGTCTGATGCCCTTCAGCAGCAATAGGAGCAGCGGTCCCAGTTCTCCAGGGATGTGCTTGGCTCTCCTCAGCTCTGCCTCTCTTAAAATACACAGTTTGAGTGACCCTTGCACAGATCACATGGATTTAGTATGTGACAAAACTCTCCATATACTGATGTCTTCTCAGAAAACTTCCCACTGTGAGGAAAAAAAATCCCATGCCCCAAACTGGAGGTTCGCTAAGTCCATAACTTTTATATTTGGTGGTGGTGGAATAAGTTGTGCTTTGCACTTTAGAGGAGACTATGGGAAAGTGATAGTATTCTGTAGAAATGAGAGAGGGTAGAAGAAATCATGCCAATGATACAGCATTATGTTTGCCTTCCAGGATTACATCTTGTGCCATGACCATGAATAAATATGTGGAGGAAAATGTTTCCCAAAAATCCTATACGACGATAAAGTATTTTATGAAGATGTTGAGCAGTGTCAGTGAGACGTTAATCTTCATTTTCATGGGAGTGTCCACAGTCGGGAAGAACCATGAGTGGAACTGGGCCTTCGTTAGCTTCACCCTCCTTTTCTGTTTAATCTGGAGGGCACTGGGTAAGCAAGTCTCAGACTGCACGTCGCGTTCTTTGCAAGAGAAAATTCCTACCACTTTTCCTCTAGCAGAAAATGCCAAAATTTAGGCAGAGTCCTATCGGCTTGTGTAATTGTCTTCTTATTTATAATGTTTTATAGATCTCAGGGTCAGCTTCCACCTTTTCCCAGAACAGAACCTAAACATCAGTTTGGTCTTGATCTTGCCTATCTGAAGGCAGAAGCAGTAGGCATGGTAATCAGAGTACATATATCTAATTACACATTTATTTACAAATAAACCATTTTTACTTAAAAGGACGATCAGTTCTGCAACAATAAAAAGATTTTGTTTTTGTTTTAATTCTTACTAAGCTTGTGTTTTTCCCCATCATTGACATTAATAGCATCAAAACAAGAAATGCTATATTTGTAGTGTTGTTCAGGCATATGATGTGAGGAAAGTGCTTGACCCTGCTGTGTTTGCAATATTAGCTCTTTTTCGTTTATCTTGATACCAAAGTAGATGTCAGGTTCATAGGTCTTCAATCTCAGTTTGCTGTGTAATACTTTGGCCCATCTGTGCATACGAGCAGCTCATGTTCTGGACTGCCTCCTCACTCCTGCTTCTAGCTCCCAAGTCTCCCTTCACTGCACAGATATGTACTATTTTTCCTCCACCACATGTAACCCCACAATTAATACCTTACACTGAAAACCAGCCTGACTGCCCCTCAGCTCAGGACCATAGGCTTGCTCCCTTCACTTGCCTTTATGCCTTTACTCCAGCCTGCCCCATGTCTGGAGCCTGTGCCTTTGGTACACCCCCATTTACTGATATCTTCTTGTTCCATCCCCAGTCCTCCATCCTTTCTGTCTGTGCAAGTAAAATTAAGAGACTGACTAAGATTTTGCAGAATTCAAAGCACAGATTTGACAACACAATGTGTTGAAAAGCACTTTAAATCCCATTTAAAAATGTAATTTAGGTGTTTCAGTCTATACTGACACAAGAATAGTTGCTGCTTTGGAAGGGCATAGTGGCTGTCTCATGGCTCTCAGTTAGGCGCTTCAGGTCCTAAATCCAGCTGACCTGAGATGGACATGTTTAAGACTGCTTCTTGGAAATTTAATTTTTTTCTTCTGTGGTGTTTTCAAGCTGCTATATAACATTTCATTTCTTCCATAATAAGTAAAGAAGAAGCACATAAAGGTGTTTCAAAACAAATATTAGTATTTTGGGGGATTTCCATGCAATTTTAATTTCTCCTTTCTCTCTCTCTCTCTCTTTTTGTTTTTGTTTTTGTTTTTGTTTTTGTATTTCCATTTTGTTTTTTCTTCAGGTGTTTTTGTTCTGACTCAGATCATTAATGTGTTCCGGACAATTCCTCTCACTTTTAAGGACCAATTTATTATTGCCTATGGAGGCCTCCGAGGAGCTATTTGTTTTTCACTTGTGTTTCTGCTTCCTTCTACTGTGTTCCCCAGGAAGAAGTTGTTCATCACTGCCGTTATCGTGGTGATATTCTTTACTGTTTTCATTCAGGTAACCCCTTTCCTCTTCTGGACCTTTTCTTTCTCAAACATGTTGTAAATAAGAAGTGGGTAGAAAAACAGGTGTCTTAAATTACTGGAAGGAACATACTTGAAGGAACATACTTCTGTATTGCTCCATGGTCATACTTACAAAAAAAATGCTATGCAGTCAGCAGACAGGTAGCAAAAGTATGCCAGATATTAAGTACTTATGCGAACATGTAAGTAGCATTAAGCATTTAAAACCCTATGAGGTTGGAGGGGGGGGAAGGGAGTGAGCTGCTACACAGGAGATTGTTAGCCTAACTGTTAATTAAACTGAGGTTTAGACTGGTCTTTGAATGATTATAAAGTGAATGAGGAAGGAGCTAGAAATTTCTCCTAAATACGGAATAGACGCATAGGGCCTCTGAGGGACTCTAGTCCAGCCCCATGCCCACAATAGGGCCACCTGCAAGAGCTCAATCAGGTTGCTCAGGGTGATGGCCAGTTGGGTTCTGCATATCTGCATGGATGGAGATCCCCCAGCCTCTTTAGGTACCTGCTCCCGGGTTTGACCATCCTGGACAGATGAGGCTGATGAGATAGAACTCCTCAAAGGATGGTTCCTGGGGATGGTTTTGTTTAATATTCTTGTTATTGACAGAGGAGCTTTTTGGTGCTGATGGTTTTTGATGACAGACTTCAGAAGGTGACAACTTAATGGGGAAGCAGCTAGGAAAAGGAGAACAGATAGGACCAATATGATAGAAATATAACGAAATTTAACAGTAGTAAGTACAAATGTGTTTGTGCAATGACTTTCTTACTAGGGATTTCTCTTATGAAATGGGGACCTTTCATTCTGAAAAAAAAAATAGGGAAAAAGACACAGGTATACTAATTGATAATGGTGTGGAGTTTAAGCCACCAATGCAATACGGACAGAAGAAAGGCAAATGTGATGTCAAGACATACTGAGACAGGTATTTCCAGGAGAAAACAAAGTAATGTTCTAGACTGATCATGGGACTGGTAAGCCTGTTGTGTGAAAGGAGACCAGAATGTCTTGGCCTCAGCAAAATGAAGGAGAAGAGGGAATGTAATTACTGTTTATATCAGGGAGTGAACACCAGAGAAGGAGGAACACTGTTCAAGCCAAAAAGACAATGTTGGCACAAGAACAAAGTGGTACAAAGTGACCATGATGTAATTAAGAAGCAGCTTTCTAATTATCAGAACAATGAGGTTCAGGAGGAGTGTTCCAGTATGAGCAATGGGGCAAAGAAACCTAACTACTTTTGAGATAAAGCTTGATTCGTTTATGAATAGAAATACATGACATGGTTGTCTGGGATAGTAGAGGCTGATCTCAACACCATTAGATTCATTTCTCTCTCCTGTGTCATTGTGCCTATACAAATAAACCATGATGTAAATTCTTCCACAAATAATGGTTCAAAATATCATTTGGGGGCAGCCAAAGCATTTGTTCTTTCTTTGAGAGTAGTATAGCATGGATACATATTTAACAAAAATCTTGGTGTCATGGGTCTGGTCTAAAGCGATTCAATAACAATTTTAGTGCTACTGTTGAGACATATTTGAGTACCTGAAGTAAGAAAATTTTTGGAGTTAAAAAAGTTATCCACAGCCATTTTCACTGCTCTGACAGAGATGCAAAAGACCAAAAGGTTTTGTTTTTCTTTTATTTTTATGGAAAAACACAGAAATATTTTCTTTTTTCTTTACAGGGAATAACAATTCGTCCACTGGTGGAGTTTCTTGATGTCAAAAGGTCAAATAAAAAGCAGCCTGCTGTCAGTGAAGAAATTTATAACAGGGTATGTTGCACCTTTCGTGTTACAGATGAAACCTTCATATAGATAAAATCCCTAATGACTTTCAAAATGAGAGATTTAACATACAGTACTACAGAGATAAATGCACTCTTTAAGATTTCTTTTCTATGGCTGTTCTAAGCACAACAACTGTAAAGCTTATATTTAAATTTTTATCATTATCAAAATTATCATAGTTATGTATCATTATTTGGGAATCTTCACCTTGTTTTGTTACTTGTTGAAGTAAGTTATCTTCTTGTGATTTGTTTCTCTTAGGACATGTGTTATTTTAGAACTTGACTACATTAGAAACCTTTGGCAATTTAATTACATTACATTGTGTTTGAGTTAGTCTAATTAAACATATGTAAACTCCTTCTAAAGACACATTTAAACTTCCCTAACTCTCACATCACCAACCTCTCAGTGGATTTGTATTTGGTATGTGTATGTCTAATTATTGTGGCTCATTAGCTGTGCATGTTCTTGAATGTATTTCTACTTACAGCATACCTGCGGTAGGTGGTTTTAAATTCCAAATTGAGGAATAATAAGGGTGACATTCAGTAAAGAACCAAATCTAGACATCTAGTACTTCTAGAACTTACTTTTTGCACAAAACTATCAGGATTTCCCTCTGAATTTTAGAGACCCCCTGCTATGGTACTTGAATCAAGAGCACAACTGTTTGTGAGCCACCTCTGGGGATCCAGTGAAATCTTAGATGGACTGGCTCATCCTTTTGTAATTGGTAATAGAGTAAGGAAGAGCATGGTTCTAATACTGGGGGCTCAGGATGTTTTGAGGTGATGTTGGACCATAGTCCTCTGAAATAGGAGCTCAGGAGCCGATGCTGGCTCTTGCTGCTCTATCCTGTGTATCCAGAAGGGCAAGTGCTGGTATGGGGATCTCCTGCCCTTTCAGCCTGTCTCCTCCACAAAGTCATACCTGGCTCACTGTCAAGCCTGGGGAAGTCCCTGAAGAAGGCACAGGCATAGCCCCAACTGGTTACGGAACATAAAAGAAATGAAAATATAGGAAAAACAAATTACCTCCAGATTTAGATAGGAGATCAGCAAGATTGACGTGGAGATTGGCAGCTGACTTTAATTCTTCTGGGGCTGTGAGCTGATGGAGCTCCCAGGGAGAAGAACAGAATCCAGCTCTGAGATCATGCTGCCCTCCGTGGCATTTGAATGGAGGCAAGGACAGACTCCTTTCAATATCCATAAGCCAAGCCTGCACTTGTTTGTTTAGACTGAATTTAGTTAACATTATTTAGTTGCATTTTGTTAAATTCAAGCATTGTCCTGAATTCTGACCAGGCTTTTCTGTTTTGAAGTTGAAGCATAATATCTAAGGGCAAACCAAATTATGTCTGTAAGTTTGTGTAATGATCCAACATTTCCCCTTTAGTTCTTTGATCATGTGAAGACGGGAATTGAAGATGTGTGTGGACACTGGGGTCACAATTTTTGGAGAGATAAGTAAGAATGGCATTTAAAACTCTTCGTTATACATGGGAAACTAAACTGGCTCCGCAGCAACAAATAGAGGCTGTTGGGCATCAGATTTCATTTTCGGCATTTTATTCTTGAAAGCGGGTGGTTGTTTTTAGAACGTGTGGGTTACAAAGAGAAGGCAGAAAAACAATGTCTTTTTAACTAAACCACAAGCAAACAGGACAAAATCTCCAGCTGGGAAAAAGTATAGCCCTCTGATCCCAGGGTAAAGTATTCTACCTTCTGAGGATGAGTGTAATCTCCCTATTTCTGACAGTTTCAGAGCATTTCCTGTATGTCTGCTGAGCTTTTCATCCCAAGCTGGCTTTCCTGCTCAGGATGCTGCTGCAAATTGTATGCCTCTGTGGTGTTAAGTGCGGGGTTAGTTCCCTAGTTGATGAGAAACAAACAAAAGCTCTGGGACTTCCTCTAGGAAGATCAAGGCACTGGCTGGCATGAGGTGCATGAGAGATCTTAATGGCAGGCAGTTCCACAGTTCCTGATGGTATTATTTAGGACTTAGTGTCAGTTAAGAAGATTACCACTGGCTATACCTGAATTATTCATGTGTTCAGTTTAGCTGCTGAATCATCATCATCATCATTTGTTTGTATCTAACCCCATTTTTGCAGAAGTACATTCTTTTTCACCCAAATCCTTCAACCCCAAAGCATGGGCATTGCTCACCCACCTTCCAGTCACTGCTCCAATAAGAATTTAAGTGTTTTGTACAGAGGAAAGAGCATCAGCAGGAGAGGCTGAGAAGATCCCTCTCCAAATGATTACAGGGCATGACAGAGGATGTGTTCCTGACAGATGGATAACATGGGTACAATTCTTTTTTACTTAGCCTGGTTCTCCTCCAATCTGTGTGAGATCTTTAACCAACAGATTATGGAGCAAAGGAGAGTCCTACCTCTTTCTGACCTTCAGAAACACTTCTGACTGAAATTCAAGAATAATTTCAGAATGACTGGAGGGCAGAATATTTTCTGACAAACAAAGTTACCCTGGCTCTAATCAATGTTTTTTCACTAAGCATCCAAGAGAGTTGTGGCTGCTTTAGAGAAAAGGAGAACTTCTGAAGTTTTATAAGAGCAAGCTAAAATTTCAAAGGAAAAAGCAGTGGGTGCAAATGTAGACCTTTTAGTTGTTATTACAGTAAATATTTAATGTTCCCTTTGTCTCAGTGAAAACGAAGAATTAGAAACAATAATGTCCAATAACACGTAGTACCTAAAAGTTAAATGTTGCTGCCAGGGACCATGTGCTTTAACAGATGAACCAAAACATAGGTTAAGACTATCTGAAACAAGGATGAACTTGACCCTTGATTAAGTGTTATCCAGCCCTAAGTTCTTAATATACACATACTCCAAGGGAATAAACTCCTTCACAATCACTTTAGCTACAGTATAGCAGCTTTCCTCAGCTATGCATTGTTGAAATTAAGTAGTTGGATTGGTTTGCCTCTCATACAGGTTTAAAAAGTTTGACAATAAATACCTGCGAAGACTTCTCATCCGGGAGAACCAGCCCAAATCCAGCATTGTTTCTTTGTACAAGAAGCTGGAAATAAAGCATGCCATCGAGATGGCAGAGAGTGGAATGATCAGCAAAGTCCCATCGTCAGTGTCTCTCAGGTAAGCCAGCTAGGCCAGTGTGGCTGAACATTGTGGTGGGGTTGTGTAATGTATTTCACAGTCCATAGGCAAGATAATCATTTTAACTTAGGGCACTTTGTGTCCTAACATCACATGAACAGTAAGCAGACATGAAACCGGAGCGTTTCACTTGCAGCTCACATAAAAAGCACTCAGTAAGCCTCAGTCTTCCGGAGCGTGTAGTTTTACAAGGGCAGCTGCATGCAGCTCACAGGGAACATTGATTTGCTGCATAGTACTGAGCTGGATTTAAACTAGTGTCTGCACATCTGCTACAAGGAACTACAAGGGAAGCCTGAGGGACATTTTGAAAAGTGTCTTAGTCAAATTTACAATTTAGTGAAAGCAATACCAAGTTTTGGAGAGTGGGTTTTGAGCCTTAGCACCTGACTCAAATGAGATCAAGGTTTCATTCTTACCTGGTACATTTTTACCTCTTCCTCAGTTGTTTTAAAATGCTGTTTCCAACTCTAGCAAAGAAAACAGTTCAAATGTAATTTCCAATCATAAAAATAAATATTCTTTCCCCCTCTCTCTCTTTCATGTATTTTCCTGTTTGTTTTGTTTCATTTATTTATTTATTCAATTAATTATTTTTATTCTGCCACAGTGAATATCATGAAGGAAAAATAAAGCCATTGTCTCCCGCTGAAATGGAAAACATGCGGGAAATTCTAACAAAGAATCTCTACCAAATACGACATCGAGTAAGAATAAAGCTTTTCATACCTAAATACCCACTACTTTTTGAATATACTTATTAGCTTTCTGCTTTTTCAGTCTTCCTTTTTTTCACTCCATTTACGGTACTGTCAGCTCAGGTGCTAATTAAATATTAGAGGACTGTAGTGTGGTGAATTTGGACCTCTGGGTCTTGGGTTCACCTTTGAGCAGGGTTTGCTCCTGAAGCTTTGTTGTGCCATAAAGGAGGCTCCTCAGGGCAGTGGTCACAGCACCAAGCCTGCTGCAGTTCAGGCAGTGTTTGGACACTGCTCTCAGACATAGGGTCTGATTCAGGTTGTGCTGTGTGGAGCCAGGACCTGGACTCCTTGTGGGTCCCTTCCAGCTTGGGATATTCTATGGTTCTATGACATCTTTGGGCCAGCACAGCATCTGCTTTACTGCAGCATAATAATTAATCCTGTTATTTACTTCTCTTGTCTACAAATCTGCTGTCATATGTAGAGCAACATATTTGTGATCCTTCATGCAAATTGCTTACTTGATCTTATACTATTGATGAAACTTAATGTTTTTCTCATATTACCTGCAATATACTTCCATTACTTAGAAAGGATAATAGGTGCAAATTCAATCCAACTTTGCCCCACTTCTATAAGTATTTTGGTCACTTCATGATATGGGATTAGATTTCCCATTTGCCTCCAGTTGTGAAGTTGTTTGTATTAAGAGCAGAGGTGATGAGCTGGAAAAACAGTGAAATAAAAGCAAAAGGACATTTCACATTTACCCTCCTGTGGCTAAGTAGTTTGAATGTCTGCGCCCTTGGAAAACATTCAAAACTGGAGCTTGCTTCAACTTGCTGGAGGTAAAAATGACTTCCCTCTAGGTGACTCATCTTATCACTTTCAAATGTGCATCCTCCATTGACATTGACTGAGCTAGTACAACATCGGGGTAAACACTGTATTAAGTCAGCTTTCTGCAATTTCTGTTTCGTTACAAATATCAGCAGGCTTAAAAAACAAGCAGCTGCTTACGAAGCCTCTGACTAAAAAAAAATGCCAGCATAATTATTATTCTTGTTCTTAATCATCTTTAATATGATTTTGTTTGCAAGGATTTATGGTGGTTATTAAAATATTAAAGCAAAAATCCTATTTTGTATTGTTCATACAGCTCAACATTTGACATTGTTCTTTTCAGAATGTAATCACTGCTTTTCTGTTTCAGACAATGTCATATAACCGACATAGCCTGGCTGCAGATGCAAATGAGAAGCAGGCCAAAGAAATTCTGATCCGTCGCCGGCACAGCCTTAGAGAGAGCCTAAGGAAAACTAACAGCCTGTCAAGAGAAAGACCGGTACTTGCATTTTAGTTGATTTATAGAAAACAGCTCTCAGTAGCTGAATGCCATGCAGAACAAAATCTGAAATGCAGAAGAAATAAATCCCAAATCTGAAAGACAACAGCACATATAATGTCACACTTACACCCTCAGTTGTACACTTGGGACCCTTAGTTTGCATTGACCCCTTCAGAAAACCTTCAATACTGTGGAATTTAAGAGTGGGATGTGCTGCTATGATTTTATCTCAGAGGAGCTGAGCATGTTCCATACACAGCGTACTTGTGTGTCATGGCCAGAATTCTGTCAGTATTTTGATGAAGAGTGGATGGTCAAGGTAGAAAATGACTTTGAGACAGTCAAACTACTTACAGTATGCTCCAAAATATGGGAAAGAGGAGAACTTTTGGTCAAGTTTGACAGGGTGCGCACTCAATTTGAAAACTGTCATCATTTCCTTAGGATTCTTAAAAAGTGGTCAGGTCTTCAGGTTTTGACACAGGATAGGAAAAACCCCTCTATCTGCAAGAAATGACATGTTGTGTTGACATTTGATTCTGAAGCAATCTTTTTATGCCATCAATGTAAACTTCAGACCTTCCAAACAGAGCAACAATAGAGAAGCTGATACTTCCATTTTAGCTTTGAGGGAAATTAACCACCCTATAAACATGTATTTTCATGTTACAAGAACACTTAGCAACTTCACTGATATACATGTATATGTCCTTCAGCTACTGAGGCTGCTGATAATGATGTCTACAATAAGTACTGCATCCCATTTGTGATCATTACCTGGGTAACCTGTGGCATGAGTGGCGATAAGTCTGTTTCTGAATGATCTTTGTGTTGTTGTTCTCAACCACAGTAACGTATGTTGATTTTTTAGAAGGAATACTGGAGACACTTAGCAGGACTGAGTCATTTTTGGGGGCAGAGAGAAAGATGGTGTCCGACAACTTTTTAAAATGCACAGACTGTTATTTAAAAAAAAATAATCCTTGAATAAATACACTACACAAGGAAGTGTTATCTGTAGGTTCGTGCCTGGTGCACGTGGCCAGACTACAGAAGTGGTCCTGAGAAGCACAAAAATATCGAAAGATGAAAAACGTCTCATGGAAAGTAGATTTTCCTTACACACTCCCTTTGCGTATGCAGTGATGGTGGTGCAGGTACGGGAGAGCTGGTAGATCATAAAGATTTTAAACAGATCTTCATATACAAAGGAGAGAAAGGATACCCTTGAGAAATTTCTGACTTTTTAAAAATCACCCTGTCTTGGAAAGTACCTCGTATGTTCCAGGAAGTGTTCACCAGAGCACGCCAGAGGTGTGCTCTGCACCCAGGGACTTTAGAGCTTAGTCTTGGGAAAACAAGGCTTTTATGCCCTGCACTGGTAAATGGTCACACTGGTGCCTAACTTCCTCGTCAACTAGTGTGACTAGTCAACTATAAAAGTCATTTATATGTATAAGGTGTTTGCAGGATCAGAATACAGATTACTTCTTGTGCCCAAGCTTCAGTCTCAAGCTAATTTTTGTAGCTGACTAATAAGGTTCCAGACTGAAATTGCATAAAATGACGCTTTGCCTTCCTCTGGAAAATGTGTACAGGTAAGGTTGAGGTCAGAGAGCATATATTTAACTCTGATCTCAGAGGGCATAGCACTAGGCTCTGCTTTGATTAAGCTGCTTGAGAATACCCAGTCCTTACCTTAGCACAGACCTCAACCAGAAGTAAGTGTTAATTGAGTGTGTAGTAAAAGATCACGTATTAGCTAATCCCAAACTACTCTCTATCCCTTTAGCTACCTGTCTGTTCAAGCCTCGGTTGTTTATCTTAACATACACTATGGAGGTACTTCCTTTTGCTGTAACTTAACATTTCACTTATTTCTTTGAACAGGCTGCTGCTGCAAATACAAAAAGATTTCTTTCACTTCCTAAAAACACTAAACTCCCAGAGAAACTACGTGTAAGAAATAAAACATCTTCCAGAGGTAATGGAAAATTTTCTGCTCTCTTACTGTGCTGCACTCATCTTGCCTACAAAAAAGGAAAGCTTTTCCAGGGACGATGTAAAGAAGTCAGTATGTTAATACTGAAATAAATTTTAACTACTTCATGTGCAGTGCTCTCATTCTAGAGTTAATGCCTTCACAGAATATTTGTAGGTGCTGGATATTTAGCAGGGGTCTTGGAGCATTAAAAATGATGGGTTCTAAAGCAGGCATTTTAGTGCAGAGAAATGCCCCAATAAACAATCTTGTGGGGCTTTCGCAGTTCAAATGCTGTAGCAGCATGGTCCTCACAGCACATCTCCTCATGTGAGCAAGCAGTAGCCTGAGACACTTGCACCAGAAACTCTGTTCATTGCTTATTCTCCACATCTTTATTCAATAATACCCAGATCTCCCTCTTGGGCTGCGACCCTGTGTGGTTTCTTTTCTTACTGGGGTCAGAGCAGATGACAGTGCCTTGACAACCAAACCAGCAAGGAAAATGAGGACATGATGTCTGATTTATAAATCTCATGAAGAACATCTCAAAAGTCTGTGGTTTACGCATTAAATATTTATTTATTTATTTTTATGCCTAAACTCACAAGTGATTCATTTTGGAGTTCTTGGTTTCTAAAAAAAAAAATGAAAAAAAATGAAAAAAAATCTGGAGGAAGACAACAATTTGATGTGAAAACTTTGCCAACTCTATACGTTACTTTTATTTGCTACTAATTTCATTACAATGCCTATATCATGCTCAGGAACATTCCCTTTCATGCCAAGCAACCATCTAGATCTTTTGTTGAGAAGTTTAAATCTCTGCACATTCACTAAAATGTCCTGACAACATCCCAGCCCAATTAGACTCCCCCTCTTCCAAATTAATTTAACAATAGACCATGTCTTTTTCTGCTGTTAATTACATCTTTGCTCTCCTGAATGTAGGATGCATTTTATTCTATAGTTATGTCTACAGAGGTCACCTACTGTCACCTAGAATTAGATATTAAAGAGGAAAAATGCCTCCAGATTATTCAGTTGTCAAAAATATATATCATATGACATATTTAGGAGAAGAAAAGCCTAAAAACACAGTATGATGAAGACCTTCCTTGATATAAAATTATCTGGGTGAATGGACAATTATATAGTGATATATTCTGTTGACCTCTTCCTCACCTATTTAAAAGAAATAACATGTAGGTTACTAATGGAAGTTGCTCTTATGACAGTTGCACAATATGCAAATCTTTGCTTTGATTCATTTAAAACACTATATCTGACGTGAGCCTAAGAACAAATCCGAGTCATTCATAAACGATTGTTAAAATGATTACCAAATGACTGAATTGTGCAAGTTTTGATGAAGATGTTCATTAATTAAAAAAATAGTCTGCGGGGGAAAATATATTGCACATGCACACACCCAAAATGTTTCCAGCTGAGTTTACCTGATAGTTATCATTTAAGAGTATTCCCTGAATGGTTACGCCAGCTTTCCAGCTTGGCCATTTTCTACCTTACTGTGAGGAGATGAAGGAGTTTGTGGCACTTGCAAGCTGTGAGATTTGCCCTGTATTTTTCTTTGATATCTTATCTTAGGTGTAATAAGGATGGGATGTTTCCTCCCAGCTGGTCATTGCCCTTTGCTTGGTGGAACACTGATGCTACTTTTCCAAAGTCAAGTTTCTAGAGTGCCTATAAGTGCAGTGCCCTGGAAGTGCCTCTTACGGGATGTGAGGATGAGAGTATCTCGTTTCTCTGTCAAATTTTAATTTTGTTTTCAATCAACAGTGGGTGACAGCAGTGACTCTGAAATGGATGCCACTACCACGGTGCTCAATTTAAGACCCAGAGCAGGGAAAATCTTAAGAGAACAGAGACTGAGGCAGCAGCGGCCACCGTCTGAGTTAAGGATGGAGTGGAAGAATGAAGTCGATGGGAGCCAGAACGGACGAGGAGAGCAGCAGGAGCCAGGCAGTCTGCCTCAGCCGTCCATTGGGTTCAGGCAGCCACTGCTGACGAGACCAAGATTTGGCACTTTGAGCAGGGAAGATTTGACTGCAGACCATGGGTCAGCAAGACCTATACCACCACCACGATTGGTTAGGCAAGCATCACAAGGGGAAAGACAGAGAAATAAGCCTGAGAACCAGCCGTATTGAATACAGCAGAAACTGAACTATCGGTTATAAGCAGTGGGCATATCAAGTTAAGATTCTAAACTATCTGATCAGACAGTGGGATCCATTAAAGAGAAAACAAACCTTAATGTGGATCTAAGCATTTCCATTTGGACAAAGCCAATGCCATTAACTAAGTGAAAGGAATACTGGAGCAATTGCAAAACTGAGGACATTAAAAAAATATCTCTTTTATAAATAACTTATGGCAATGCTTTAATTACATTAAATCCACTATTAAGATAGGATGGAAACGTGCCTTATCACATCATCTCCTGTGGAACCAAGTCATGCAAGTTCAATACCCAGATATCCATAGAAAATCATGAAAGTCCAGTGATGAAGGGGTTCTTTACAAAAACCTATATCATTTCAGGTTTTATTTATGATCAAATAATATTTGTTTTAACCAGAGCTTTAATATGAGTAACACTGAAAATTGCACAATGCACCTATCATATAGACTTCATAAGAAGAATAAGCATATTCCTGGAACCCAGTTTGTTGCAAGAGCTGTGATGTGCAAACAGGAAGAAGAGAAGGAGTAAACTGTTGGAGCAGAATTGCACAGTTTATAGAGAGAAGCTGCAACAGAGACAAGACCTGAATAGCTTGAATTTTTACTTTTTTAATTTTGGCAATATGTAGCCTTTGAATGGTACTGCGAATCGCCAAGGGAAATCTGAATTCTCACTGAAATCTGAACCTTGATTCTGACTAATGTCAACAAGACTAGAGCACTTAAAAGGACACCAGAAGCCCTAAAAAGAGACTTCAAGTAGATAAAAAATGTTACTGTTCAAAATTGCTTTTTGCACCTTAGCTTTTCCATGGCAGTGCAAACACAGCAGTAGAATAGTTGTAGAGCACTGCACATAGATGAAGCCAGCAGTGCCCTGTTTGAGTTTTGGGACCACCGAGGTTCAAGAAAGCTCCTTCACTCATGCTTGTGAACCTGGTCAACTTGTTTTACTGTTTCTTCATTTATAAGGGGGAAGGATCATCTTTTCTTTGGGCTATGCACTCCAAGGAACACAAATGTTCCTTCTGATTTGTTTGTACAGTCAAAGTAGCACCACAGAGCTCTGGAATCACTTGCAGTCACTGTGCACCTTACTAAAACCCATAAGAAATGCAGACTTTCTTCACCCTAGCATAAATGGCTGTCATCTGAGTGCATATGAGAAGGGAGGGTGCATTAAAATAAATGATACTTAATAGCTCTCAGGAATTTGCACTTTCTGTCCCACTTTATCTTAAGTTTTGAGCTTTCTTCAGCACAGATACACATTTCAGCACAATGCAAAAATCATTTTCATTCTTCTTGTTACAAGATTCATAACTTTCAGTTAAGAATGTACACTGTGAAATCATAACTTTTTTTTTTCGTTAGCACATTTCTAAATCTGTGGGCAATAAGATTTACTTCTTTTTTTTTTTTTTTTTTTTTAATTTAGGCTCATTTTGAAAGAACTATTAAAAATCAAATTTCCTTTTAAAATCACAGGGTAAATTTCTTTCAAAGGTTTGTGGGCGGGCTGGTAAATGAGTTTTATAAATAGGGATAATGACTTTCCTTCACTTAACAGCTTTTCCAAAATATTCATTTAATGTATGTATTTAAAATGTCAAACCTGCCTGAACTCTTTTATTGTCACATCTTTTAATCTTTTTCCTCTGTTCAGGCTATGCAATTTCTGCTGTTTGTCAAATGCAAATTTTAAGCTGCAGAGAGATGACTAGGTGAACCCTAGGAATCTCAGTCAGGTGTTCATGGCTATTTAAAAAAAATGATTTTTGTGGAAGGCAATATTTGTCTACCCTTTAACGATCATATCTTGTCTGGAAATAAAACCGGGTTCTAACGAAGTCAGTAAGCTTTAAAAACAAATTTGAATGTATTTCTGCAGGAAAATATATTTCAACTGTAAAACTGCCAGCAAGTACTCTATCACTGCATTACTGATATCACAATTAAATAAGAAAGAAGCCTTAAGTTTGGATTTCAGTTCCGAAACCTCTCTGCAGATGGGACTGTTTAGACCAGGTGTTTTATAGCAGGTCCATCTGAAATCTGACCAAATAAATAAATGTACAATGTTGCACATTGACATTTAGTTTATTCTCTGTGGAGCTTTCTCCTTCATGTGCTGGTAATGACCAAGTAATTGGGGAAAGATGTCATGTTTTTTTAAAAAAAAATGGTTGTTGGTTTTATTGGCACAATGTTAAATAATGGATGTAGGTTTTAGGAACCTGACAGCTTTCCTTGTGTTGTCCACTAGTGCAGCACTTGCTTAGATCATTGGTACTTGAACTGGGTTCCCCATTGTAAAAACACAAAGGTAGAGGTTGTTCTTATGAAATATGCTCTTGGTGCTTCAAGACACACCAGCAATTTGCTACCTTTTCAAAGCACTTCGAGAACCTCAGAAGAGGAGCATCAAGGTAAACCTCCAGCATGGTTACACTGCAATGCGGAATCACATCTCCTGGGACTCTGGCTCCTTGCAAGTGCTGCCTCCCTTTCCCTCTACTGCTCCTCCCACCCCTTTCAGGCTCTTTTCTGATGCTGCTAGGACAGACCTTATCACCTTGGGAACTGCTTCCCTGCCTGGTTGGTCTTTTCAGTAGCAAAGACAGCTGCAGGTGACACAGGCTATGTCCCAGGTAGCCCCTCATTCAACTCATACTCTGGTTTTGGTCTGCGGTTTGTCTCGCTCTTTTTTTTTTTTTTTTCTTTTTTTTCTTCCTCTCCTCTCCTGCAAAGAGTAAACAAGTTCAGTAGCACTTTTGCCTCTTCCCCAGGTGCCCGTCTAGATTCAGCTTGCATAAGAAACCTTAACGTTGTATCCAAGAAAGCTTGTCTGCTAGAGAACGAGAAGCCCAATAAAGCTGTCCTCGAGCACCATCTGATGGAGAAAAACGTGTATTGACTTGGGACACGCTTTTCACTTCGGAAAACCAGATCTTCAGCATTGGCTGGGAAACATGCCAAATCCACACATTTCTTTTTGTTGTTGTTGTTTGTTTCCATATGGACTCCCCAGTGCTCTCTGTAGTATCAATATTTTACTGCCTTGATAAATGCCCAGCTGTCCAATTTTAGGGATGAGACAGTAGAAAATATATGTTACACTGTGAATTAGGGTTCTCTGGGAGTTTCTTTTCCCCTTCAGCTTCTGAGGCCTATAAAATTGAAAGCAAATAGGATAAGAAAGTAGGTAGAGCAAGGGCTACAGTGTAGATAGACAGCCAGTTATCTGTTTAAGCATATATTTGGAAGAGAAAACAAGAATAATTTGCTTTAAGAGACCAAATTTTAAGGGCTGTACTGCTTGGTACTGAAGTGTAATTCAAGGCCCACTGAAATGACAGGTGTTTAACAGAAGATAACCCTGCTGCATAACAATTTAGAAACTTAAGAATATCATTCTCTGTTGAAGCCACATAGAAATCACATAGGGGAACAAACTGAGTTGAAAACTTGGCCAAAATAACATGCATGCTGTTCTGAATAGTACCTTGGGGTCTCTGGAAGTAAATACATTGCACTCTGCACCAGCTTTTTCAAGAGATGCCAAGTCCATCAGTTCCAGACACCAGAAACCTTTTAAGGCTGACACTGCAAGAAGTGCTTCAGCTGGTCACCATTTCCAAAACTGTCTAGGTTCTGCCAACATCCCCAGCTCCTGAAAAGATGAAGGATTTTGAAATTGGTTGGAGGCATGCTTGTACCGCAAGAGCTCTGGTCCTATAAAACTATGATTGCTTAAAACACAGCATCTGCAGCACACAGTGCCAGCCAGGCCAACAGTAGAGGCCGGGAGGCACAGCCCAGAAAACAAGATGCAGGAGGTATCAAGTCCAAGCAGGAGAATGAGGATCTGCTTTAGGATCCAGTACAGAGGGAATTAATGAACTACTTAACTCACCTTATTCAGGTGCTATTTAAATCCTGAAGAGAAAGAAGGACTAATTGCTAATTGGTAGATATTTTATTTTTTTATTAAAATATATATTACAGCTTAATTCTCCTCTTAACAATTGAAGGGTACCTCAGCATTTGGGAGTTAATCAGGTTTGGGGCTGAAAACTGCACTGTGCCACTTGAGACTTTTCTCCACCAGAATTCCTTCTGCAGGTGCTGGACAGGTCTTCTAATAGGACAACACAATGGGATATTGAGCTAGCATTGTTTCTCCACGCAGTCAAACCCTGATACAATCCGTGTACAGGGCTGAGAAGCTTTAGAAGAATTTTTATCCTGTGACATTTGATACCTGGGGCTAATATTGCAGGAGGAAAATAATAGTTACACTGGTTGATCTGGTGAGTCTCACTGTTTCATGATCTGGAATGTGCTGAGGTTCACATTGGTATTGTATGAGTTGCAACAGCACTCTAGCTGCCAAAGGTTTTGTTTCAAGAAGTAATTTTTAGCCACAGAAAGGTAAAAGTGTTTTAAATACCCCAGCTTATTTATTTTTCATATTATTGCTATCACCTTGTTTAATAGACTTGACAGAATGCAAGAGCAGCTCCAATTACAAAGCATTTCTCAAAAATAGCTCTTTGATGTTAACGTTGGATTAAAAGTAACTAAATATTTAGCTTCTTTTCTAAGTTGGCCTCAGAAATTTTCAAGACTTCATTTTAAAAGAAGCACCATTAACTATTTAATTTTTATGAGAAAAAGGTCTGACCTCCACTCAAAATAAATTTATTCTCAAAGTCCAGGCCATAATAAACTTCCTTACAAGATTCATCTCTTGATGATCTCTTTGTGAACGAGTCTTCAAATTTATAGCAACAATGGCACAGTTTCAGTTTCCAAATCCCAAAGTGCCAAGCTATAAAGCATTACTTACCCAGGGATAGTCCACAGCACCCCTAACTGAAGGGGGGAAGAGGTGGGGGGAAGAGGGGGGAGTGGTAATGCTTGAACATATCCACAGTGGATGCAGTCTGCTTGATTTCAATGAAATTAATGAGTGCTTGAAGTGACGAGCAAGCCAATAAACAAGCAATACTGTAGCTGCATTATATGGTCCTCAGGAAACATGTTCTTAGAAAATGAGAACAGTACAGACCTCTGTGGTGGGTCTGTGCTGAGTAAATTCAGAGTAAAAAAAAAAAAAAAAAAAATCACACACACAAAGCAACCACAAAAATAAATAAACATGCAGAACTGATAGATTTATAAAATATCTGTTGGAATGTAGAGAGCATAAACCAACAATAAATCTTACATGTATTTCATCATTTAAAAACAACAAAATGAGTACCTATCATACACTACCAGTTGTTTTACAGAAAAAATACTGCTCAGTATATGGTTTCTTCAGCATTAGCTGATCATAAAGGTCAACATTAAAAAAGCGAACATTTCAAAAGGAAAAAGCAGTAAGTAAATAAGTAAGTAAGTAAATAAATAAATAATAATCAACCCTGCCTCCAAACTGAAGAAAACTAACCCAAAACTAAAGTAATAGTGAGTAAGGGAAAAATCTCACTTTGCAGTCATTTGCAGGTTGAAACTTATTTTTCCAGTTTAGTCCATATTTAGAGGTTTTGTTATGTTCAGATACCACAACTGGATCAAAGAAACTGCTGAGTAATTCAGTAAAGCCCAGCAGAATGTAGTCAAAAATAGCTGCGACTGCTTCTCCCTCAGCTTAAAAGGGGGAGTCACATCTCCTTCTCTCCTGGGACATCATTTACTCATCACTTGCTGCTTACATGGCCATGGCAACATGAGGGATGCAAACATGGTCTCCACACACTAGGAACAGTAGCTTTAAGCATTCCATCTTAAAACTGGTAAGTTCTTTGTTTTCATTTTTTTCTTCTTTTTCATTCGCTGTCAGGCCACTTGGTTTGCTTCTTTGCCTTTTACATTAAAAGCAGACAGACTCAAATGATCATTTTAAGGAACAGCTAGTCCATAAAGAAAAAAAAAATGCACTTCTTTAACATTAACTTGACCATTTCTATTTCATGCTATAGTTTCAGCAGAGGAAGAGAAGAAAAAACACAGTGACAAAATGATAAAAGTGGAACACAATTTCATTTTATTACTATTCCTAAAAATAATAATAATAATAAAAAAAAATCTGTAACTGAGTCTTTTCAAGAAGAAATGTTAGCACTTCTGAAAATCATTTTGGCCTACATTTAACAAAAAAAAAAAAATCCTTCCATAACACCAGTTGTAAATTCCCTGAGATCACAGCCTTCCAAAGATTTCTCAATGAAAATATTTGATTTCATTTTTATTTAGTGTATATGGAGACCTATTTTTCAAAATAGTATTAAACAAAAATATTTAATCATTGTGGAAAGCACATTTTTACTCATGTATAAAAAACAGTGAGACTGAAGCTTTTATAGGCAGAAAAGCAATATTCTGTGAGCTGTACAGTATAAACTGAATTTTATGTTTACAGAATTTAGCTTTAAACAGTGCAGCAACTCTAGAAGGGCAAATGTTATCTGTTACCTAGCATAGCCAATAATCATAGTAAAAATTACAAAATATTTCAAATACATTCGTTTTTTAGGTCCCACTTTCCCTCCCTTTTTTCTTTTAACCTATGCTGTACTTGCAAAACAGAAATTGCTGACTTACAGAAGAGTGGCTTTAGGTAAAAATAAATACTGAAATCTATTTAAGACATGGAAAGAAAGAGGATAGGAAATTAAGGGTAAGAATGTTTTGAAGCATCTATCAAGCAAGACAAGGGAAGGTAACACAAAATAAAATGCCTTAAGTTCCTAGGATAAATTAAACACAGGTTACTACAATAAGTAATTCTGAGGATAGTTACTGACATCATAGCAGCAATGTAATAAGACACTTATTACGTCAATATATACAATTAAAAACTCAGAGCTCCCTCCATATATTCTCATAGTGGTGTCACTGGAATGACTGAGATTTCAGATAGGACTTAAATGGCAGCAGGCACTGGAAAAGAAAATATAAAGTGCAAAACACTGAGATTCTCCTAAAGTAGCAACCTTACTTGCACAGATGTGTTCAAGGGAACTTTTTAAAAACTTTTTTCAAATCAAAAAAATAAAAATTCTATGTAGTTGACTTTGTACTTTCATCAAGTAATGCCAGGAAAAGCACATGGAACATTATCAGTGCAAAATACTTTTTTATATATGTTTCAGATTAAATACAAACAGTGGTTACTGGTAAGCAATATAGGCTCCAACAACAAATGTCACAAGGAAGCACTACAACTCTCACTGTAGCTCGGAGAGTAAACTCTCATTACTTAAGAAGTTCAGACAAATAAGACCAAAATACAAACAAATCGACACTTTTTGTTTTGCCACTAAAATGTCACCTATGCCTCCAGTGATGAGAGAAAATGCATTAATCCAGAGCCATCTTAGAATTACTGTTGGTTGCTCTGGCAGACCTTAACAGTCATTTAAAGACTTGAGAAGAAAATTTATTCTTAAAACAAAGGTACAAAACCTGCACAGTAAGTATTAAAAAATTATTTATGACAAAGTTGCTCAGTAGAAGTCAACACTAAATAGAAGCTACCAGTTCAAGGTTCAACAAATCTTAGGTTTGGTCTCAGTTTCCGTCTGAATGTCCCGTTATTCTAAAATTGTCCATTTTAGGCTTGCTAACACACTAAGTTAGCTTATACCCAATTCTGTTACCTGGGAGAGATTAGAAAACAGGCCAGATGGCTATCCTAAGGTGCCTAATCATGCTGCACAAGTTTTGTAGACAAAGTATGCTTAACGAAATCATATAAGCAAACATCCTATTAATGAAGCTATTGTCACAGCAGACATATGGAAGCAGGCCACAGCATAAGAAAATAAGGCTAACGAGTTATAATGCAAATTCCAATTAAATAATAACAATTCACTTCTGATTAAATAATACAAATCAACTTCTGTCTGCACCTTTTAAAGTCAGTCTAAATACTGTTTCAAATGTTAGCTACAAACAGGATTTGTGTACTTCAAGTTATCCTTTTTTCCCTCCAGAAAGGTTAAAAGTCCATAAAAAAAACCCAGCCCATACTGTACAGTAATATCTGTCCCTCTTATCAGAGTTCTAGTGGTACCAGTTCAAAAATATATCAGTCCTGCAGCAGACATTTAAATGTATTTGCCTCCAACAAGTTTGTTACGTGTTGTCCACGTGAACATAACGTGCCCTTGTAAAAGATCCCGTTACTGTTGTACAGGTCTGGTAGGTGTAAGCATCACCCCAGGTTGGTTTACTTTGCCTCTTCTGTAAGATACATCCACACAATCCAAATTTGCAGCTACTGATTTTTTAACTTAACATTTCCACTGCTACAATATTTCTGTTTGTTTACGTTCATTATCAGAATAGCTAACAAAGCCAATCCAACCGCTAGGCTTGGAGGGCCACAAGGACTGAACTCCTGTGCAATTCCAGAAAGGAGCGGGGCAATTATACGTCCCACTGATGTCACAGACTGTCCAACACCCAGGAGTGTACCGCTGGCCTCATTCCCACCGATGGTCAGTTCAAGATCAATGATGCAAGTACGACCTATAGTAGTTGAAAAGGCTAAGAAGGTAGAAGACAAAATGACCATCCATATGCTAAGCGCTGATGCATACAGGAGAATCAACGTGCAGGTAAAAGTGCTGGAGTGCAACAGAAGTCTGTAAGTGTTGTGCTGATACAGTCTTGTTATTGGTCCAAGCAGACAACCAGCCAGGACTCCGAGCGAACTGCTGTAGCTCATTAGGTATCCAGAGAACAAGGGTTTCACCCCAAATCTCTCCTCCAAGGCTAGACTAAAATTGCTATGGTACAGCAGTATAGTGACAGACATCAGTAACCGCACTAAAAATATATCCCACAAGTCAGAACATGCAATTTCTTTAATCCTTTTCAGCACTGTCACAATTTGGACCCATGGAGACTGGAAAGGACTATCAATGACCACAGTTCCATTAGTTACTGATTTCAACTGCAGGTCACAATTTGGTTTTGCTGTGATACTGTCTGTCCTTTTCTTCCCTTGTTTGTGTTTCCCATTGCCAGTGTTTTCTTCACTCCAGGGTAACATCCAGACAAGACCTAAATAGATCAAAATGCAATTTAATAAAATCAACTAATTTTAATTTTATGGTCTGACATTAGTCTGATGGTAAGTTTACTGTTAGTGTAAAAAAATAAAATAAATAAATGACTTCAACAATCATTTCACCTTAAAAAATTACAAAGATTATGTCTAATATTATTCACAGTTCAATTTTAAACGTGGTAAAATGAAATGAAGGACTGAAAACATAAACACCCTCACAACATAGTAATCTAAAGACTGAAGCCAAAATTCTGATTTCCAGTTGCCATCTTTGGGCACATACAAAGCTCCCATTCCTGTGTCTGACTATAAAAGCAATGTAATGGAGAAGCAACTACAGTTGACTGTTTTAAAATTCCTGCTCTTCCACACAGGCTCAAATTCAAAGGGTACTATTAATATACAGAACATGTGTGCCATAAATAGTAAAAGCAACCGTGAATTCTAGGTGTGACAAATGACAAAAACATACAAGAGCAGGGAGTGAAGGAACACAAAATGCAAAATGTGACAAAACTTACCAGCATTCAGAAGGAAAATAGAAGCACAGATGAAAGACGTTTGATAGAAGCCATCTTTCAACTCTGTAAGGTAGCCACCAACAACAGGTCCCAGAATGAAGCCCACACTGGAGGCTGCATTGAAACGCCCCATTACTAAAGGGCGGTCTCTCTCAGAAACCAAATCAGAAAGCAGGGCTTTAGAGATAGAGAGTGTGTGTTTGAAAATACCTGCAACATAATATTAAAAAAATGTGCATTGTTTAATTCATAAAATTAAAAATTCCAGACACTATCTTAATTATCAGTATTAAAAAATATGTATTATTTATATTTTTAATATTCCACAAACAGAAAAATTCTTCAATGCTAGAGCTATACAGTGTGTTGAGCCATGACCATCATCCCGGCTGTTCAAGGATTTGGACCTAAGAATCAAAACTACTCAGATAACTGAGTTAATGAAGTGCTCCTCCACCTACTGGAAGAATAAGAAGTAAATAAGCTGAGTGCTGGAGCACACTAAGAATAACACAATCTCTAAAACAGGATCACATGGATGGGTAAAGGTGGAGCAGAAATGGCTTTTCTCTTATAGACATAGCTCAGTAACAACTTTGCTGAGTACGGAGATTTCCAGGACTGTAATGCACCAAATTCATATTAGAGACTGATGAGTGGCAAAAGAAGAGCACAGAAGTGTAAGCATGCTGCAGGAATACTAACAATACAATCTTTTAAGTTCCTTCACTCTGACCAGAACCACTCTGACCATCTATCACAGGCACAGTGCTGTTAGTATTAAAAAGTATTACTTCTACTGAGTAATCATTTGATCCACCAAATCATTCATTAGCAAATTTTCTTTAAATTAAGAAACAATACAAGGAGTTCCTAAATCGGGACCATAAGGCACAAAAGTGCCCATCAGTAGAAGTGTTCATAGTAACAGCAATGTACATCAGAACATGTACAATAGTTGTTCAGCTATTACAAAAATTCTTTTATGAACGTTGCTACAAACTTAGCTTATGTGCAGCAAAAACACACGCTTTTGCACATAAATATTCTACTGAAGCACTGAACTAAAATTTCATCCAGATTTTGTAGTATCACTTAAAAGTATGTTTTCAGCATAAAACCAAAACAGAACAAAAGAAAAAAAAAATGTACAAATCATTCAATTCTGCATTGCAAGATTTCATCAGTGACCAGGTATATTGGGTACCCCTAAAGACTAACCTTACAACAGTTGCTTTCATGGAATTGCTGCATTACTATTCTCATAAAACTCAACCACTAAAAGTGGCATAAAACTTGTGACAGTTTCATTTGAACAGCTGACATTTCAAATTATTTTCAGAAAAATCATGAGAATTAATTTGTAGAGGTGCTTCCATTAGCAGGGTTCAGCTGGTACTGTTGGATGATGCTGCGTAGTTACCCACATGCCACCACTTCTCTAGCAGCAATTCTCAAGCTGAAAGTACAGAGAATTTAAACTGCAAAATGCCAAGTGCTTACTCACCTACAGGGACTCTAGAAATGGCGAACAGGTACACAGTGGTGGACATTCCAAGAATGAAGTAACCCAGTGCACTGAGAAGAATGCATGTAAGCAGGGAATACCGTCTTCCTACTATATCACTCCAGCAGCCCTTCACAAAGAAGGAATTAAAGATCATTTTATAACATTTAACTAGATACAATGCACAATCAGTATGTCTAAATTAAACTGAGAAAAAAAAAAAAGGACTGCCAGTGAAAGCTTAATAAGCTTAAAGCACTTAGGAAACTTGCGTAATAAGTCTGGAAGTGACAAGCAGAGTTCTGTCCTGCTGGCAGTGCAGCTGCTGAAACTATGATTCTATTTAATGTCATGTATAAAGCTTTAAAAAATACATTCTTCTTTTTAAAAATACAATCCTGCAATAAACACCCTCAAATACTATTGATGCTGGCCCTCTGAAAATGTCATCACAACCAACCACAAATATTTGGTTGCAACAATGGTTGCTATGGAGTAGACATTTGCTGAGCATCCTAAAACAGATGGCATTAAGGTAGGAGTTTGTCACCTGAGAGTGGAAAAGTAGGAAGTAATTACGAGAAGGTCAAACAGTAAACTTATACGTAGCATATTTATAAATCAGCTTGTTTCCAAACAGGAAGAAGGTTTTTAAGAAAGTAGGTAGTGGTCTTGCAGTTCAAAGAAAATGCCACAAAATTACAGAAGCAAGTTATCCCAGGTGGCCTGCATAACAAACTCTCAAACAGTTTTTCATAAGATGCTCAAAATCTGCTCTCTTGAGAACTATGAGGTACCAGGGTAATAATATTAAAGGTGTTCCTGGTTAAATGCAGGGATCTAAGGTATTAATAGGTAAAGTGTGTGTTCAGCAAGTTTGGGCTTGACAAATCTTAGAACTCTTTTTCAGTCAGGATGTAAGAAAAAAAAATGAAAACAACAACAACACACAAACAGAAAACTAAACAAAGCTCAAAGACACACTGCACTGAGTATAGGCCATATGACAGATTACAAGACACTGCTTATGAAGCAGGGAAAGCAAGCTCTAGGTAACAGGATTATGAAGAGCTGACTCATGAGACTGTTTTTTAGAAAGGCTGCTGCACTGAAGAAAACTGCTTTACTAACACCAATGTTGAAGACAACCCTGCGTGATTAAGATGTGGCGTGTGACTGACACCAAACCTGAATTCTAGCTTCGGTCTAAAGACTTCATTCTATTTAGAAATGTTCTGAAGGATCTAGGTATTTGCTTTAAGTGAAACAAAAAGGCAAAAAAAACATAGTTCTGTCAAACCCAAAATGCTTACGTGAACACCATAAACACTTTCAATATTTCAAGAAATGTTATTATTAACCTAATTCTCTTTTTTCCATAAAATCCATAGAAATACCAATGTACTTTAAAAAGCAGTGTTAGAACTCACCACAAATGTGCTGGAAAATAGCTGCATTATACCATAGAGAGACCCTAAAACAAACAAGTAAAATACCAACAGGAAAAATTATTATTATTATTTTATGAAAAGTGCACAAAATCTTAAATGAGGAAACATGAGAAAGATTCTAGGAATAATTTACTGAAAGAAGAGGGAACAGAACAAACCAAGGATGAAGTTTAGACCGCAAGGAAAATAGTTTCAGGAGTGAAAAAGTAACTGCTGATCAAACTCACAAAGCTATGTAATGTAGAAGGATGTTGCTTTGCATGGTGTATTAAGCAAAGGAGATCTTGGCATTTATAACTCCTTTCTCAGAATCAGGAGAGGATTTCATTACTGGAAGGCTGTAATTACTTTCCACTTGGCACTTCAACCTATTCCAAGGTACCACAGAAGCCCTGAAGAAACCACAGACCCTACTCTTTCATTTTAGAGGCTGAGTTTAGCGCAGTTAGTGACAGAAGAGAAGCAGCAAAGAAAAGCACAGAGAAACATCTGCCAAATTCTTTCTTTTACAAGAATACACCTCAAAATCTATTTTTTTAAAGCTTAAATCAAAGCAGACTGTTGAAATGCAAACATATTTTTGATGGACTGCTGCTTAAAATAATATTGCCACCTCAGAGCAGAAATAAATCATTTCACAAAAAGTGCTTTCATCCAAAATAAAAAAAAATAAATAAATCAGGTTAATAAAAATAATAATAACAAAATCCAAGTTAACCACACATGGCTATGAAGAATATCACACTTGTATCATAGCAAACCATAAACAGAACCATAATATATATAAATAAGAACCTTAGAACCATGGAACTTCATCTTACCAGTTAATTTTTAACATAGAACTCCGAAACTTCAGAGTTTACTTGTAAATATTATTTAAAGATATATATATTTTTTTTATATTTATATATATATATATTTTTTATCAGGCAGCTGCAAGGAATTTAATCAAATGGGAAGCAATCAGGAGCATTGGAAAGCTTGGGAGAACCACCCGTAGGAATACTGTTTGGAAAGCCTGCAAATAACAACAGAAGTAAAAGCTACAGCTCTGGATCCCAGAGTTGCTGAGCTGTGAATTCTTGGATGCTGGAAAAGCACATGTATTATTATTATTATTTGTATATGTACATTATATGTATTATTATTATAATAATACCAAGTATTATTGCAAGACTTCCTTATTCTTGCCAAGAATGCACTTTCCCAGGACTCTGCTTTAGGCTACTGACAGGAGGTTGGACAGGTCTCTGGATCTAACACAGCATGATTTTCCTTACATTTTTATTTTGAATTTGTCATTACTTTTTATCATGCTACTAGCAAGGAAGAATTGTGCTTCAATGTCCAATTTGCAGGTAAATTCTTTGGTAAATCAATGGAGTACTGCAACTCACCTATTATTCCAGCAACTGTAGGACTTGCTCCTAGAGATTTGATATGAAGGTTCATTAAAGGAACAACCATACTCACACCAAATAAATCCTGAAAAGAAGGCAGGAAAAGTTTTAGGAAGTGATCACTTCTACAGAGATGGTAGCAACCTGGCTTAACAACAGTCAGTCACTAATTCAAAATGATTTCTGCATTAGTACAAGATTAAAAAAAAAAAAAAAAGTTTTCATGTCTAATGTGGTATGTCATAACCTCTGCAGCATACCCTGTATGTACAAATTTATAAACACAGAAGCTGAAAGCTACAGGATTGCCTCACACTGTAGTGAAAACTATGAAAACATCAGTACTTTCCCCTCTCCAGATACAAACATTCTGAAGATACACATATAAACATTGCATTTTAATATATGCTATGGGAATATTTACCTGTTTAACAAGAAAAGTACTTGGCACTAGTATTTTAAATTCAAAGTGGTCTGTCATTTCAGTCGCCTAAATATTTTTTACTTGCGCAGAGGGAGTGGATTTAGAAAACCTACAGTACTCTAACTCTCAACCAGGATGGGGCAGAAGCTAAGACAGAACACTCTATTTCTGTATAACTGAAGAAATGTAAAGGCAAAAACATTAAAAAAACACATAGAACAAAGCACAAGTAGAAAACTTCTTGTAAGAGGAGAGCAAAGGACATTGCCCATTCTGAATGGTACAAGGATATCCTACTCAGTCCTCTCAACTTTTTATCTTTTGTTAAGCTAACCACATTAACCCAGTAGTTCATTCACTATACGCTGTTGGTACGAGCCTTTTATCAGAGCTGAACCTTACAAAGGAGAGCTACTGAAGCAAGATCACCTTTTATCACTGACTGCTGAAGCTGAAGTAGACTAGCTGTTCATAGTATGCCCACAGTCAGAATAATTGCAACAATGAATGCCACTGAGTAAATTCCAACAGTCTGTCATTAAGTCTCTTATGATGGTTGCAACCAAGACTTAAAAAGTTAAAACAGCCCACATGACTTACAAACATCATCAGTAAAACCGTATTAGGGCTCAAAAAGCTATTCCAAGCACTAGTTTATAGAACCATGGAAAAATAGAATCATCCCCTTGGAAGGGACCTCAGGAGGTTTCTAGTCCAGTCCCCAGCAGGGCCAGCTTTGAAGTCAGACCTGGTAACTCACGGCTTTAACCAGTCATGCCTTGAAAACCTCCAAGGACAGAGACTGTACAACATCTCTGATGACCTGTCCTGCTGTTTGACTATCGTCATGGTAAAAAAAGGCTTTCCTGAAATTAAAATGAGAGGTTCTGACTGCATGCAGGACTTGTGTCCCTCTTACTCTTGCCATGCACCACCCTGTGGAGTCTAGGTCCTTCTTCTTGTACCTCCTTTCTGGTACAGGAAAGGTTGCTGCCAGGTTCCTCCTCAGCCTCTCCTCACAGGGCAAGTGTTCCACCTCTCCAGCCATCCTGGTGGCCCAGGAAGCTCTCTCCAACCTGGACACAATATTTTAAATGCATTCTCGCAAGTACTGAGTGAAGTAACATCACTTCTTTGTTCACACAGCCCAGGATGCTGCTGACTGCCTGTCTACCAGGGCACAGTGCTCGCTTATATTCAGCTCACTTTCTCCCACCAGGGCCTTATCAGAAGAGCTACTCCCCTGCTTGTGTATTTGGAAGGGCTTATTTCTTGCCAATTACAAGACAGCAGTTGTCCTCATTCGGTTTCATAAGGCTACTGTCAGCTCATCTATCCAACTTGCCTAGCTCCCCCCCGGATAGCACCCCTGCCTTAAACTGCACCCCCTACTTATATGTCATCTGCAAACATGAAGAGAGTGCAGTCTGCCACTTCGTCGAGGTCAGGGATAAAGATATTGAAAAGTTCAGGCCTCAGAATGCATCCTGGTATTATTCAACTTGTCACAGGCAAGCAAGTTGGGCAAGACACATTGACCGCTATTCTTTAATAACTGGTTATTTTGTCATTTCGCTTATAACATCTCATGTCAAACGGCAACAATATTGCATTTGCTTGGTTACAGGCCTTGCATAACCAGTGACAGCTCTGTATTTCACCACACTCCACACCATTGTAATTGCACTCATTTTTTGCTTGGTTGCAGTGCGTACTCAAAGCTTCGTGTCAGCTAGGTATTAGTTAAAAAGGTATTATATTAAATCATCCTGTTTCCCAAGACTTGTAAAATACAGAACACAAACTGTTTTTCCACTGTAATTTTTTTCTTTAAGAAAGAGATGGTTTTTGAGTTTATAATAAGTTCAAGGAAGCAAAGAACAGCTCTGATATATGTAAAATAAGACTTAATGGCGATACGCCATTATTCTGTTGCATTCACTGGATGCAACCCATACCAGGGCAGGCCACATGACTGATCACAGTGGAAAAACAGCCCAGCTGCTACAGACCTTTGCTACAGCAAGTGTTTTAACTCCAGAAAAGCAGCTAAGCAACGTGGCAACCTCGCCTGCAGCGCAAGGGAGGGACCCAACACCACCTCAGGCCCCACCGCAGGCTCGGTGGGAGCACCGGGGGCTCTGACCGGGTGTCCGAGGAAAGAGAAAAGGAGACAGAAGCCCAATGCCTGATTAACCCCGGGCTTTGCAGCGCCTCCCGAGCAGCTGAGGGACCCTCACGGGCAGGCGCCCTCTGCCACCGCCACCACCACGAGCACCGCCCCGGCAGAGGTCCCCAGAGCCGCGGGGCGGGGAGGGCTTCACCTCCCCTCACCCGGCACAGCCCCCCGCCGCCGCTTACCAGGAAGCCCACCGCGTAAAGGCACCGCACGAAGCGGGCGCTGGCCCCCGGGCTGGCCGCGGCTCCCCGGCCTCCATCTTCCTCCATGGGGCCGGCGGCTGCCCGCGGCCCCGCTGCGGCCGCGATGGGCGTGCGCAGAGCCGCCGGGCGGCCGCAAAATGGCGGCGGCGGGGACTCCGTCAGTCGGGGCAGCCCTCGCAGTGCCGCCGTGTAAACCTTGGCGGGTCTTTATTTCTTGTTTTAGCGGTGGTGTTCGTGCTTCCTCTCCTCCAGGCGAAGAAATCGGGGCTCCTCCAGTTTTTGGAGGTGTTCGGAGTCCCGGACTTTCCTTCGTCACCTGCAGGAATTTGCCCTTTCTGCCTCTCTCTGCGTGTTTGCAGAGAGTTTCGCAATGTGTCAGTGTCACCCCAGGAAGGTAGAAACGCCTTGATAGGGTGGAGGAGAGGAGGTGATACTTCTTTGGAGATCATGTTCCATTTTTGCCTTTGGGGCATTATTTCTGCTTCCAGCAGCACAGTGATGGTCCCCCACACAGTACACTTGGTCACTGTAGGAAGACAACTTTTAAACCCGTACACCTCTGGTTCTGCCTCCCTCATGGGGAAGTATCCCTGTTCTACTACTACTGCTGGTGTTTGGCTCTCACTGGGCTAAATCTGCTCACTTCAATTGTTTCTGATGGCAAAGTGCTTTCCTGCCATGCTGCATGCAAACTGGCTGGAGATTGTGATACACCCAGAGGAGATGGTCATCCTAGTTTCTTCGTAGTGTGTCCCTAGTTGTGCTGCATTTCTCCTAATGACTTGTGGAAGAACTCTACAAGTCAAAGCAAATGAGTTATATAGTAGGTATGTGGTTTATTTCGGCACTGGGCACATGCGGGATAGCTCCCAAAGGCATGCACAGCCTAACACAGCAACTTGCTTTGGTTATATGCAATAAAAAGTTACATATGCATGCAGTTTCCTAATACAGCTATACATGTTCATAACCTATCCCTGGTTTGTATTAAAATTAGCTTCAAGAAGTCATTTCCATGAACTCCTACCATCCGCACTTGCGCAGTGCCTTCTGGTGATGGTCACTGGGGGGTCGTGGGGATGAAGGCTGCTAACTCCTCTTCATCACTACTAGTTGACCCCCTCCCCTGCCTTTGTACAGGCACAGCTGCTCCTTGGTTCTTGTCCAAACAACAAGGTCAGTCTCATCCGGTTTTTGAGACAGGTTCCCCATTTTGTCAGGAAACATCCTCTGTGAGGGGCCCCGACACTCCTTGTTTCGGTTAATTTGCACAGCAGTAAACAAAGACAGTCAGCAATATCTATTTTAATGCAATTAAGTGAGCCCCCATTCTTCCATTCCTGGCTTTAATAATTACGATTGTTTTATTTAGAAATCTTTAATACGATTAAGCAAGCCCCCATTCTTTTATCTATGGCTTCACTAAAGTCAGAGATACCTAAAAATCTGGACCACTACTCTATTTTAAAAGTATTTGCATGCAAAGAAGTAAAACAACATTCTTAAATCTCTGAGAAAGATAGAAGTGATTATCACATGCAAAATATCATTCTACTGGAGGCAGCAGAGATTGTTTGTATAGCTGCTGATCTACAAAAGGAGCACAGTTTTAAATGTTAAAAAGATAATAATAATACAAAAAAAAGAGTACTGATTTATGAAACAGGACATTTTAAAATTTGTTTTTCATTAATAGTAAGAAAAAGCTTTTGAAAAACAATGGTGATATTTTAAACAGTGCCTGTTCGTAAAAGTTTGAGAATGTCACTTATTAATTAATTAATGGGATAACTTCAGATAACTTCAGCTCTGTGTTCATGTTTTAAGAAGAAATAAATGCCACAGGGTCGAGGGTCTTCAACAGAGTTAGTTCATGAAACAGGAGAACCTAATATTTTCCTTGTGATTCTGAAGAATTAAGCTACCAAAAAAAAAAAAAAAGAAAAAAAGGCTGGAAGGCAAGAAATATTCTTAAATATGCAGCTTATTTATAAGATACCAAAAAGGATAGCCTTGTGTATGCATAGGGACAAAGATGCTATCAATCTCTCAAATAACTCGCTTATTCAATATCCCAGTGGCAGTAATATTTTATAGTTGGCTTAACCAGTGTTCCTTATTAATTTAGCTCTCTAAGGCTATTCATTTACTTTGAATAATAAGTCCTCTCAGAATAATGATTCTTTTAAAATTTTGGATGTAGTGTTGATGGGGATCACAGTTACATATAGTTGGTCTGAAATGGAACAAAATGATTAGAGGATATTGTAATATTAGAGTATCATGGGAATTGACACTACACTGTGTCTTCTCAATATTTCACTAATTTTGGTCATTTTAACTTTGATAGAAGAAATGGAAAAAGCCTGAAGGCTTTTTAAAGGAAAATATTAAAGAGGTGTATGATTACAAGATGTTGCAAGGATTTAGATAATATTCCAGAGTTATAAGACAGTACAAGGGTTTAGATAATGTGAAGGTCCAAACAATCATAACGGGGACAAAATATTGTTGGCAGCCATGAATTCCTTGACAGTAAGAACTATTTCTTAGTTTTGTGTACTATTTTCATCTATTCCCATGCAGATTGGCTTGTAAAGCAGACAAAACCAAAATTTTTTGGTTGCTCCAATATCATTTTAAGTGCCAACTGTTCATGGAGAAAAAAAATAAAAAAATAAAAACTAACAAAACAACAACAGCAACAAATGCTGGTATCTGTTCCTTTAACAGGTTTCTTATTTTTTCTGTACTGGCAAAACTCGATCAGGTTATTAATATATGTATTAATATGCATATTAATATATATATATATTAATAATGCATATATATGCATCTGTCTGTTTTTACATAATGTGTAAGGAAAGGGCATTAATGCATAATAACATTGTGAAGATATCTGTTGCCTTTGAATTGAAGGTAGATGGTTCCCACTACTTCAGAACATCCCATTCATGTTCCGTCATTGCAATTACAAAATTTAAGATAAAGGATCCCAAATAAAGAATGGTATGACTGCTAAGTGACTTGACTAGCACAGAATTAAAGGAATAAAATATAATGACCTTTTATCTCAATCTGAAGGAAAATAGAACCAGTCTAATTTGATATCTTTTGTGGGCAGAATTGCATAGTTGGTTTATACTGCCAATATTGGTTTATACTGCCAATATTGTATGCTTAAATTACTGTAAGATATTTGTCTTTCTACTGGATGGTTCTTTGATTAAAACTGTAGAACAATACATGTCCAGAAACGGACATCAGGATGTGGATTCAGAATTTTTGGATACCCCTCCAGACTGTAATTGTGAATGAAGAATCTCCTCTGAGGAAAAGGTGCATCTAGATGGGTCCTCTCATTTCTTACCCTTTTTTCATGACCTGGAAGAAACTATAGTATCAAAATTATTAATGCTATGGGCAACGCAGTGACCAGGAAAATTATGCATACCACTGATACAATACAATCTGAGTACTCAGCTTTCATGATATTTTAGTATTCTAAATATAAAGACAGCTATAAACAAAGCATGAGGGCCACGCTCAGGGGGTGCATATCTCTGTTGTGGCAGCCAGTGATTATGAAATAAACTTGGTAGTCATATTAAATAATCAGGAAGAATAAGTTTTTATTACTATTCTGTAACCAAAAGAAACTAACTCCATCTTCTGATAATAAATAGGGGAATTTCAAGTAAAAAAGCAGAAAACTATTCCTTCTGTATCTATTTTTTGATATAAATACTAACGCAACATTCTGTCTAGTTCTGCTGTCGTAATTGAAGGACAATGTTCAATAATGGGAGATGGTCCAAAAAAAGAGCCTTTAATGGCAGGAAGAAAAGATCTTACTGTGTCAGTTTGTCAGATATCTGACCCTCCTAAGGCTTGCCTCCTGAACTGGTCTTGCCTCATATTATATATGGGAGAAGTAATCCGGGAGGATGTCTGAGGTTCAGTTTGCTAATGAGTTGAAAGGATGAGGGATCTGCAACCCTTTATTAAAAACATCTCCTGTGGCAAATGCTTAGTGTCACCTGCCAAGGAAGATGTTGAGGCAGTCAGCACTTGTCCTTCCTCAGCCAGCTCTGAGGAAGGCTATGTGTGCTCCACACCAAGACAAAGTGAAAGCTCTGATGGAAGTCATCTGAAATTTAACAAAGTTGTGAAAAAAAAAAGATCTTTTCATTCCTTCAACAAGGGGGAAAATTTTAAACCTTATAAATTCTCAAATACAGTTCTTAAAGCCATTTTGTAAGACAGATCTAAGACAACTACAGAAATTTATTGCAGTAAATGGAACATATTGGTGAATTTCTGCATTACAAACGGGAAAGGTCAAGACCCCCAAATGTACCATTTGTCACCAAGTTTAGCAAATCTAACAATGACTTATTTCATTCTGGTTTACAGTTTCAAATCATTAGGGTAACGTTTAACAGTGCTTTCAACTTCTCATATACAAATTAGACCCAGTATAAAGAGTTACAATCCAGTGGTCCAGAACTTTTTAAGAGGAACTGTAAAAGAACTTGAATTTGGAAGCTGCTGATAATATTCGAGGCATATAAAGTGTAATCTTTCCAAAAAGATCTGCAGATTTAAGGAATATGGAAAGAAATCTTTTAATTGACTCCTCCCTCAAAGCTATAAATGCTGGTGGGCAAGAAAGAGTGACTTAGAAAGTATTTCTAAAAATCTTGTTAAAGGAAGAAATTGCTTCAGCCATTGGGCCTCTTTATCCCCTTCTGCAGTTTTCTGTGGCAGCACAACTAAAACTGCATAGCTTTCTATGTTTCTTTCAGTTAATGATTATCAGATAAAATAAATACGTCAGGTTTAGGTGGTATTGATCCTGCTCTATTGCAGAGGATGGCCCAGACAAGCCCTATTGACTTCAGTCCATTTCCCACACCCGCATTTCCTGTCATAGTACAATATTCACCCCACTCCAGCCTATGTTTTTTTTTTTTTTTAAACAAAACAAAACAAAACAAACAAACAAACAAACAAAAAAAATCACTGAGAAGTCCTGTAGATGCTTGAAGAGTACAGAAAGGTCTGAAGGCTGGTTCCTTAGGCTTCCTGAGTAAAATTCTAAAATATGTGCCAAAAAGCATCTGTGCAGTACATGGGAGGAGTTAGTGCCTCAGACTGAGTTTCATAACAGATTTTTGCTGTGAAAGGGCCCATATAAAACAGCAATAGAAATGTTGAGGAGAGGTGCAGCTCTTAATTTCTGGCCATTTCTGTGCTGCAAGCACATAACTGTTTCCATGGGAAACTTCCTCGAAAACCTCCTAAAATTAAGTAACTCATTTATGTGAAAAATGCACACAGGGGTGAGGTATTCCATTAAAACACTGCGGGAAACAGTAATGCTTCCCTTGCTTTCCTATTCATTTAAGAAAATTTAAGAGCACTCAGGTATGAGTGGGGAACCCAGATGCATCTTCTTGTACCTTTGATGTTTCTAGTTATCTTGTCCACCGTGGATTTATCACAACTTGAGTCAGTGTTATGACTCAATTAAGAAGTGTCCTACTTTCCCATATTTAAACTACTTTATCCACTGTAGATGTAATGTGCAATATATTGCAGAGTGGGATACATGAAACAAAGTGATCCATCCACAGTCATAATAACATTTTCTTTTCCTTCCTCTGGCTGAATAATCCTGTGATAGTCTGCAGAGTGTGAAAGTCCAGAGGACAGAGAAGATATGTGGCAGGAGTTATACACCAAAGGAGTTATACACCCTGCAGTTCATCAGGGTAGCTGCAAGTCTAGTGCTTGTTCAGGCAGGTTGCACCAGACTGTGCAAATAGAAGTGAGAGGGAGAGGCTGTGTTTTTCATTACCTCCCACACAGTAAATAAGCAATGTGCATGGTATAATATCTGGATACATTAAAATGTGTAGATGTAATGGATCATAAAGAAGATGGTCCTTGTTGGCACGTTAGAGAGTTCCTGTTGAAGCTGTAGCTGGGAAAAGAGCTTCTTCTGTCCTTGGGCCATCATCTCTTCATGAGCTATACTACATACCAGCATAGCAGTGCTGCAGAAGGAATGACTTGGTGATGTCTGTATTCAGAATGGCTTGATTTCATCCATGTGTGGAGAACTTGTACTCTCTACAGTCTCTTCTCAAGATTTATGTGATCCAAAAATGTGCCCTTGCCACAAAGTAGGCTAATGATAATTTGGCCCGCATTAGGAGGAGTGTTGCCAACTGCTTGAGGGAGGTGATTCTTCCTTCTACTCAGCACCGATGAGGCCACACATGAAGAACTGTGTTCAGTTCTGGACATCCCAGTACAAGAGAGACATGGACATACTGGAAAGAGTCCAAAAAAGGAACACAAAAATAATTCAGGCACCTCTCCAATGAAGCTGAGAGAGTGGAGACTGCTCAGCCTGGAGAAGAGAAGGGTAGGGGAGATCTCATCAATATTACAGACCTGTCAGTCCAACCTTGGTGCCAGGAAAGGTCATGGAGCAGATCCCCTCATCGCACACTACAGGATGACCAAGTGACCAGACAGCATGAGTTTATGAAAGTCAGTTCCTGTCTGACTAACCTGATCTCCTTCTATGACCAGATTAGTGGACTTCAGTGGACTTCAACTTGAAAGGCTGTCAATGTTGTTTGCCTGGACTTTAGCAGGTCGTTCAATGCTGCTTTCCACAGCCTTCTCCTGGAGAAAATGTCTGCTCATGGCTTGGATGGATGTACAGTTCATTGGGCAAAAAAACTGTCTAGATAGCCAGGCTCAAAGAGTCATTATGAATGGAGTTTAATCCAGTTGGTGGCTGATAACAGTGGCATTCACCACAGCTCAGTATTGGGGCCAGTTTTGTTTTACATTTTAATCAGTGATCTGGATGAGGGGATTAAGTGCACCCTCAGTAAGTTCACAGATCACACCAATTTGAGTGGGAGCGTTGATCTGCTTGAGGGTAGGAAAGCTCTGCAGAGGGACGTGGACAGGCTAGATGTATGGGCCAAGTCCAAGCACATGACATTCAGCAAAGACAAGGTGCCAGGTCCTATACCTGTGTTGTAACAACCCCATGCAGCAGTCTAGGCTTGGGGAAAAGTGGCTGGAAAGTTGCCCAGCAGTAAAGGACCTGGGGGTGTTGGTCAGCAGCCATTTTAACATGAACCAGCAACATGCCCAGGTGGCCAAGAAGACCAGTGGTATCCTGGCCAGTATCAGAAACAGTGTGGGCAGCAGGATGAGGGATGTGATTGTGGCCTTGTACATTGGACTGGTGAGACCTCATCTCAAGAACTGTGTTTAGTTTTGGGCTCCTCACTACAAGAAAGGATATTGAGTTGCTCCAGCGAGTGCAGAGGAGAGCAATGATGCTGGTGGAGGGACTAGAAAACATGACTTATGAGGAGTGCCTACGGGAACTGGGGCTGTTTGGTCTGGAAAAGAGAAGGCTGAGGGGAGACCTCATTGCTCTATATGACTACCTGAAAGGAGGTTGCAGCAAGGAGGATGTCAGCCTTCTTCCTCAGGTGACAAGTGATAGGATTTGAGGAAATGTCCTCAAGTTGCACCAGGGAAGGTTTAGACTGGATATCAGGAAGAATTTCTTGATGTGAGGGTGGTTAGGCATCAGAACAGGCTGTCCACAGGAGTTGCCATCCCTGGAGACATTTAAAAGACGTGGATGTGGCACTTAGGGACGTGATTCAGTGGTGAAATTGTAATGTGGACGAAATATTAAATGTCTTTTCCAAACTAAATGATTCTGTGATTGTATATAAATACACGAAGGGAGGGTACAAAGAAGGCAGGGCCAGGCCCTTTTCAGTGAATTCAGAGAATTGAATTTCTAGGGTGTAATTCATTGCATGTTGAAGTAGTCATACAAAAATAGACACAAAAATAGGCACAGTTGGACAGTGCCCTAAAAGTGCCTATATAACTGTAAAGGAAACCTGAGGTGGACTGGCTTAATTGGAGGCAGCTATAGTGCAGCTGTCTAGTGTTAGGTAAGATGAATCCCAGCCAAGGATTTAATGGACAAGGTGTACTATACTCTATATGTCTGCCCAGCACACTGCTGACAATTGATCTTGTAGGTGCAATGGATAACATACTACCCAGCTGGGGAGGATGGACTGGATGAGGATCTGAATCAGTGGGTGCAGTATTTTATTGATGTTCAAAACGTTTTTTCTCCAGCAGCAAATGGGCAATGAGGTCTCAGAAGGACTCAGCTCTGAGGCAGCTGCAGAAATTGTTTCTTGGTGTGTAGTGAGACATGCAGCCAGTTCTAACAGGCTGTTTTTAGATCATGGACATATCTGCCAGCACAGATAAGGAGCTGCCTGCCAATTCCAAACATATACACACGACATTTACTCAATCACACACAAACATAAACAAGCAAATAAACAACCTCCCCCTCCCATAAACTAATCAAGCTTTTTCTCCTTCAGATGGAAAGGGAAGAAAGAAACAGCCTGCTATTGTTTCGTTTTGTTTTTAATTCTTTTCTATTTTTAAATACGAGGAGGGGCTCAGATAGTATATTGATGCTGGAGCCATTTAGATACATAAATAAACAAAAATATGCAGATTTTGGAGTTAGTTTAGCCTTATCTGCAAAAGAAAAATAAACAGAAATATAATCATAAAACTTTTGCCAGCTTTGTTAAATGAGATTGGAATGCATCCATTATATGAGGGCCTTCAATCTTCACACTATGAATCAACAAAATCAATGAATGTTGGGCATAATTGGACAAATTGATTGTATGTTAAAACAGATTTAATTACATCATTGTCATTATAGTAGGGATAAATTTGGCTATGACTTTAAAGTGTCAGTCTTTCTGTAGAAATTTAGGAGTTCGCAAAGTAATTGGAGAGTGACCATGTTTAAGAATCAGATTAATGATTGTTTTGATTTGATAAGCCTGCCCCTATTTTCACTGCCTTGAAACTTTCTCTATTCTATTGAGGAACCTTCAGAATTTAATTTAATTGAATTGAAGAAAAAGTGCCCTGGAACTTTCAGTGAGCATTCAAGCGGTGGGAAAAAGTGAATTTTTATGATGACATAACAGATCTAAATCTGTCTTCTGATTCATTCCAGACATAGTTGGGCATAATACTGGAGATGTTAAGAGTATTTAGAAGACAGTGCTGCCAGAGAATGTACCATAAATACAAACGAGAATAATTAAATGAGATCATCTCAGGAAGAACATTCTACTCTAAGACCAGAATGAATGTACAGAACCTATGTCAGTGACTCAGGTGTCATTTGAATTCAGTGAAACTTCATACAAACTGATTTCGGTGAAGCCACTCATAAGAGTAAGTTACTCTATCATAGGTTCATAGAGTCACCGATTTATTTATTTATTTATTTATTTATTTATTTATTTTTTTTTTTTTTTTGTCTGACCTGAAGCCACCTGGAGGCAGCTGGGTGCACTAAGAATGAAACCAACCATTTTATTTATTAACCATTTTATTTCTTTTATTATATGTGTTTCAGTGGCTGAGTCAGGAGACTGGAGTCCCCTTTTCACTTCAGATGTAACACTGAAAAAGGCATTTGTGCCTTTTTGTGCCACAAATTGTGCCATTGTGTGCCACAGTTTCCTTATTCACGGGTACAAATAGCAGTGCATAACAATTTTGAAAAGAAAAAAAAATAAATTGAGATTTGCAGACTAAAGCACAAGAGTGAAAAGCCTTTTTATTGTTTTCATTGTCAGAATTCACCGAATTCAGGTTGTAGTGACTTTCTCAGTACTTATACAAAGCCTGGCCTAATTGGTATTTTGAATGTTATAAATAATGTTGTATAACACTCAGAAATATAATTTTCAAGATGAGCCAAATGGCATTATGTTGAACAGCACATCTGAAGTAATTCTCTCTCTCTCTCTCTTTTTTTTTCTTTTTTTTTTTTTTTTTTAATGGATATCCTAAAAAACTGTGACAATGATTTTGTTTATGTTTTATTGATTTTGTTTATGTTGTGAGTGTCTACATCTCTGGATTTCACTGAATGAAATTTCATAAGCTTCGGGCAAATCTTTCGTAAGGCCACCCACACAGCAGCAAAATTGTTGGGAGCTCCTACCTGCAGAGTGGGATTGAGTTCCAGAGTAAGACCTTGAAATTCATGTCTCCATGTGAAATAGAGATCTGTGCTGCTGCTAAAGTCAATGGAGGTCTAGTTAAAACAACCAGCAGTACCTCCAGAATGACCTGACCATCTAGTGGAGACTGGTTTCAGTCATCTAAACACAGGTATCTAGCATCAGTTTTAGGTGATGTGAATTTGGCCTGTAGCAGTCATTTAAGAAAAGTGTGGATCTCCTCTAAGTCCTTTGTCATCCCTCTTTGCCAAATGTAGATGTATTAGACATGCTGGAGTATCCAGTGGTACTGGTGGGGAGTGGTAGGGAATGATGGCAAGGCAGCTGTATCCCTCTTTCCAGGCTTGATTTAGTCACCCTCACTCCCAGTGCCTTTTCAGGTGGGTACCTAAGACCCCTGTGTGGTGCTAGCAAATGTAGTTAAAGCCAGGAGACAAACATTGCCCTCTAGAGTGGCAGCTGAAAGCCAGCAGGATCCCCTGAGAACTAGCTGGAGCTACCATTTGCATTTATTAGATCTGTATTGATTAAAATGGAAGGACATCTAGCTCACATGAAGTTGTCTAAATTTGAACAGGTTAGTTCTGAGCTGAATCTGACTTTTTCTATTTCTTCTATTTTGACCGGATATTATTCTAACTAGCAAGTAATGTTTTTCTAAAATATGCTCTAAAATACGCTTTATTTCCTGCTATAACACATTCTATGTTCTTTTTCTGAATATTATTATTATTTTTTTGCTTATTGTTCTTTAATAGCATACTCTCCAAGGATCACCTTCAAGTATAGCAAAATGAACTGCATCTGTGTCTGCCAGGGAAACAAAACATGACACAAAGACTCTGTTTGACTGGAAATCTGTTTACTATTCTGCACTGAAATTGGGCAGTGCAGAAGGGCCAAAAAATATCAGAAAAGCTTCTGTATTAAGTTAGTATAGTATCAAGTTTGAATAAAATATGAATCGTAATATGCAAAGAAGGCATTAGGCAGATAATGTAGTGTTATGAAAACACTCAGGACACATCTCTGCTTCACCTGTCTGGAAATGAGAGCAGGTAGAAACAGTCTTTTCCGTTACTCTCCGTGAGCACACTGCAGTACTGTCTGAGTGGGCATTGGCAGTAGGAATTCCTAAGAGCTAAATCTGTTGCAATATAATTTTGCAACAAGTATTTTATGGAGTGAACTGACTTCATCTTTCTCTTGGTCATAGCACTTTCCAGCACGGGAAAGCAGTGAGGATTATTTACTCCAATGATAGATAACACCAGTGGAATTTTATTGGGTAAGAACTGCAGGATCTGATGCATGGTACAAACTCAACAGATCTCTACAGGAGGAAACCCTGTAATTCACTGGAGATGGCAGGGAAGGCTTCCTTGGCATTACAAGAATTTTTGGAAAAGCCTTTTTCTTATGCAGTGAATCATTGGAATTTAAATGTGCTACCTGATCACTTTCCAAAATGTCCAAGGAACACAGATGGGAAAGTGTCTTCTTTTTTAAAAAGTTTGATATTTCTATACCGGGTGCTTGGGAGATGTGATGCAGGAATTGGTTTCACTTTTTCATTTTTAGGATGTTCTTGGTTTTATTTGCTTGCATTTGTCAGATATGCAAATAAATTGAATGGGAACAAATAAAGCAGTTAAATGCTTAGTGTCATTAAAGCTATTACTTTACAGGTAAGATGCAAATTTGTAAAGCTAAGTGTATGTGCAATAAAGGTCAGGACTTTCCAAAGGCATCTCTGTGATTTGGCTGACATGTTTTCAGAGTTCCATAAAGAAACAAACAAACGCAATCTTAATTTAGTGAAGTGATTTATAGTAACTTTCAAAGTGTTGTTCATATATCCTTCCCTGCTAGCAGCCAGGCAAGTTTTCACCTCCAATTCTGAACGTTGCAAGTCCTTACTGCTACTCTGGGCTCTGTAACACAGTTCGTGTGGACTGACAGAGCCATTGCAGCTCCACCTCCATCTCCGCTGATTTTGATGTACCAGCTGCAATAATATTTCAAGTCAATCCCTGATTAGTTATGGGAAGGTCAGCTATTTCTGACTGGCCTCGCCCAGACGGAGAAACAGAATGAAGCTGTGCCATCAGTGTCCTAAAATAGATGGCCCTTTTCATCTGTCAGTCTTGAGTCAGCCACATGGAACACAAATTAGGAGACACAAATCAGCTCACAGGGCATTGAGAAACACAGGGAGAAAGTCAAGCAAGGAGGAACTTCTTCAAACATGAGCTGTATTCTCCAAACTTTCTAGTCATTTGCACAATAATTTTCTTTTACAATTTCTTTTTCAGTAATTTTAAAAAAATACTTGCATTTTTTTTTAAGATAACTTTGATAATGAAACTGAGTGTAGGAATATTTTTTGGAGGTTTCTTTGCAGCTCTAGGGGTTTTGCTTTTTTTGGTGGCGTTTGGAACTGATTATTGGCTTCTTGCTACGGAAATAGGAAAATGTTCAAAAGCACCAGAAGATATTGGGGTTAGTATGGTTTTTATTTGTAATGGGAATTATATATTGGTTGTTTCTTGGATGTATTTATTTTGTAAAAATATACTTCAGTAGGAACTTTTGATCATGTTCATTTTGGCCGTCTGGAAATCTGCTGCTTCAAAACAAGGCTACTTCAAAACCTCTTTTAAGCAATTATTATCAACTCCAAAAATAATTTGTCTTTTGTGATACAACTTCTGTGATATGACAGTCTTTCAAAGGAAATGTAACTATATAGATGTACTATAGCTAACCTTCATGCAGTCTATGATTCATTGTGGTGGTATTATTTTTTACCTAAACATCTAAGTTCATGTGAATTTGATTCTTTCAGGTAGCTGAAAAAGGGTATGGTAATGGATTTTTATTTATTTATTTATTTATTTATTTATTTATTTATTTATTTTTTCCATAGGGAGAGAAGGCCACTTTCCATCATGAAGGTTTCTTCTGGAGGTGCTGGTTTAGTGGAAAAGTAGTAGAACATAACTCCAGCATGTGGAAGTTCTGGTACAGTAAGTAACTCTTTTCCTTTGTTGCTATCTACAGTAGTTTGATTTCAAAGTGGTTTTTTTTTTTTTTTTTTTTTTTTTCTGAGTGGTTGTGAATCACTCAGTTTCATTTGGCTTCTTTAGTTCTTCAGCTATCTTTAAATAAATATAAAAGTGACAAACACTTTCATAATTTGTACTAAAGGAATCCCCAGGACATAATCATACATGTCTAGGTATCACTTTATTCATCAGGTGTTACGTTATTCTTCTCCTTTGTTATTCTTCTCCTGTGAAGACAGTCTGTGAGAGCCGGGGCTGTTCAGCCTGAAGAAGAGAAGGCTCAGGAGTGACCTTATTGCAGCTTTTCAGTACCTAAAGGGCACTTACAAAAAAGATGGAGAACAACGTTTTGCTCGGGCAGACAGTGACAGGACAAGGGGAAATGGTTTCAAACTAAAAGAGGGAAGTTTTAGATTAGATGTTAGGAGGAATTTTTTCACTCACAAGGCGGTGAGGCACTGGCACAGGTTGCCCAGAGAAGCTGTGGATGCCCCATCCATGGAGGTGCTCAAGGCCAGGCTAGATGGGGCTTTGAGCAACCTGGTCTGGTGGGAGGTGTCCCTGCTCATGGCAGGGGGTTTGGAGTTGGAGATCTTTAAGGTCCTTTCCAACCCAAGACATTCTATGATCCTAGGATATAGTTCTATGTTATACCTGTCCTGTTAAGTCTGAGTCCCTTCTTATCAGGACAGTCTCTTGCTTTTTGTTGTTAATAGTCTTAATTGTTAATTGTTTATGTCTGTAACGTTGGAAAAAGATCCTTGTGGTTAGGATGGTCTGTGAGTTTTTGCCTGCACTATTTTTCCAGCTAGTTCTATGAGTAGCTTAAGGAGGGCACGAGCAATTCGATGGTGAGAACTGTGTCATCCACATCCTCTCCAGAAAAATCTCTCTTCTAGTTGCACGGATGACGTGTTTTCTTTCACTACATGCCAGGATTCTGGAAGATAGTGAGTTTTTTGCCACCAGATTTTCCAATGAAGAAGAGACTGAGCAAAACTTCTACTGTGTTTGACCCTACTCGTGATATACAGCACTCCCTCTCCTTATTGAGAGATTTCCACAATTCTTGTGAAAAGCAGGTGCCATCATACCATTTTGACTTCAATATCCATATTTTTCTAAATATGTTGGTTGGTCTTAGGTGGCAAATGTAATATTCACTGTAGTTAATTTCCCCTTGTTCTTTATCTGGAGAATTCTGCAGTCAGGAATATGAAATGTGAAGGTGATTTAAACTATAGAAAGCCTTTACCCTTTGCAAAGAATGTTTTTATAAGCATTTAATAAAAAAAGGTGAAATAACACTTCTCTGGAGGTATTGATTCCATAGTATGAACTCATAGTTGTTGGGAATGTAAAATTTCTGAAGATGCTCGGTATTTGTCATTATCTTTTCACAAGAGAAAAATTAATTTCCTGTTTTTGTTGTTGTTTGTTTGTTTTGGTGGGATATGCAGTACTGAGAGAGAAATAATTAACCTTCACAAGAGAAAAGAACGTATTCATATAAAAGCATACATAGGCATTGCATATAAATTGCAGTGTACCAGACCCTTCCCTCAAGAGAGGCTTCTTTACTGTTCCTGTAGTACAAATCTGAGCTGCCCTTTAAGGAATATCCTTGGCTGAATATCAAGGCTGGTATCTATTACCAACGCAAAATCCACTGTAGAGCTACTGCCTGGGAAGGAACCTGGAATCTTGACCTATGAAACTCAGTTTACCTATTTGAAAAACAGGCACAAAATATTGTATTTCTAAGGCATTAATCTTTTTCTCTCTTTTTCTTTTAGCCAACCAGTCACCTTCTAAGAACTGTACACATGCATACCTCTCACCATTTCCTCATATCCGAGATGAACACAACTCAACCTCCTATGACTCTGCAGTCAGTAAGTATTTTTTTTGGCTGCAAATGGATACAATGCCTATAGTTTCAAGAAAACAATTTGGATGCTTCAGTACAAAACAGCATTATCACTCCACACAGTTTAATTTGCAGAGTTTTGGTGTTTCATACTCCTCGTACTTTTACAACACACATATTTAAGACACTATTTAGCAAAGCACGTAAATGAATGCATAGCTTTAAGTATAATGGCAGAATGAAAATCATTTCTAAAAACAGAAACATTTCTTTTTAGTGAATCATTTTTTTTTCATACAGAAAAAGTATCTTCCTTGGGCTGAATGCATTAAACAAATACTTCTTCTCATATATCCCAATTAAACTATTTCTTGTTAAATAAATAACCACATGTGGAATTACATTGCTCTTTTACTTTATGAGAAGGGAAAAGAGGGGCCTTGATACCGTCTAAGTATATTCAACTAACGCAGATATACTGCACCAAGTACTGGAGGTGCCAGCTTCTCTCCACTAACACTATAGGAAGTTGCAGCGCTAAAATTAGTTTGAACAGTGTGTGCCATACATGAATAATGTAGACCAAGAGTGTAGCAATGTGCAATCTTGTTTTGTAAATTAAGTTATTTTTGAAAATATATATATATTCTATAACATTTCAAAATACTTGATATCTTAAACTGAGATATTAACACTGAGAAACTATAGCGTAGTAACAGACATACATATGTATATGTAAAATACACAGAATCGAAAACCTTATACTTGAATAATGCCTGGAAAGCTCTGTTTTTACTACTCCACTTAAAAAATTGGTCACATTTCATCAGATCAAGGGCTTTATGCAAATGTATTTGAAAATATTGCTTCTGATGCCTATTTCATGTGACTTTTTAAATAACCTGTGATGTGGGGATGCTGCATGTCTCCAAGCCTGCTGACTCAATGACTTAAGTGATCCCTGAAGCTGTAATTATACCTTTGCTGACTTTGAAGTGTCTTCAGAATCCATTTTTTATGCTGCAGACATGAAAAAGAAGTTGGACTGGTAACAGTTCTGTTAATCTTCAGAAATTATGAACTGTTTGTCCAGGAAGAATTAATACCTCACCATTCAGAGTCAGAGATCTAATCTGTAACTTCGAAGCACATCTAGAACAGTTTATCTTTCCATTTGAAAGTGACGAGTCATCTTGTAATAATCTAGACAGAGTTTGTATTCCACCATTCACTCATACATTCACAAAAGATCTTCAAATCATATTGCATGATTACACAGAAGTGGACAAACAAAGAATAAAGAAATGAGAAGGAATATCATCAAAAGTTTAATTAATTTCAGTTAATGTTTGCCAAAAGAACCTCTGCTCAAATATAATTTTCCTATCTATATTTTATATTACAAGATTAAAAATAGACAGAACTGTACTATAGATGCTGGCCCAGGTAGAGTATATTCAGAGCCATTCCTGCTGTATAAATAGATACAGTTGGATTGCTTTGGAGCTTATTAAAACTGGAGACTTTTTTTTTTTTTTTATGCCACCAGTTCATTTTCAGCATCTAGAGCAGGTATACTTGTTCAAGAATCTTCCACAACTTTTTATTAAGAAGGTTATATCATCATCTCTTCTGTTAGTTCAAAATTCATTCCTCTTCTAGTGTACTTCAACAGTCCTGCCTGTGATATGTGGCAAACAGGCTTTTAAAACCTCACTGAATCTGCAGTTACTAAATTAAGTAATACTAGAAAGTTGTTGTCTTTCTGATTCACAGTGGAGGAAATGCTTCTCTGAATTAGTCAGTGGAGAAAGCCCTCCATCTGATTTCATGCAAAAAAATATTTTGTCAGCTATTTGAACATTGACTTGGCTGCATCTAATACCTTCTGTCAGCAAAACATAGAACAAAAGGGCACTACCAAAAGATTAGGGTTCTCATTTCTTTTTTTTTTTTGGTTTTGCTACTGTATCTTGATACAGTATTTTCTTTTTCATGGCTTATAGCTTTCTCAAAAGTTATACTTTGGGGGATAAAAAAAAATAATAATCCACCACTCCCGGTCCTTTCAGAAAGATTTTTCACCACATTTTTCGTAAGACCTCCAAGTCATATTTTAATTTGGAATGGATAAGAAGAAATATTTTGTCATCTGAAAAATAGTTTGCTGAAAAATAAACAGTTGAATAAAAAGCTTTAAACTTCATTAGAGAAATCAAGTGTGGATGTACAACACAATTTTCTAAAAATCTCTACCTTCATGTTAACAGAACTGTTACTTTCTGAACAAGCAAAGGCATACACCTTCTTTTACAGATAGCTCAGCTTTAAGAGACTATGAGAACTTGTCAGAGCAAATTGGATTTAATTACAGACCCTAGTGAAAACACAACTGTGGTTTGTAGCAGGAGTGCCATGTTACCATCCAGCTAGGATGGCTCAGGCAAAAATAAGTTTCCTGAGGACTATAAAATCTCTGATGATTTTTGAGTGGAGTGACTGAATGAAGTCCTCTGTTGACATAACTCCTTTGGCTTTAGTATCTATAAGAATTTGCCTCAGAGTTTTTCTGGGCCATGGCCATAATTCAAAAAAGGCTTGATCTATCCTCTCTTAGTTTATTTAGATATTTTTGTGTGTTGGTTTTAAGATGTTTGATAGTTCCCAGAAAAACTCAAACTCTGAAGACCTTGAAGTTTAGTGTGTTAGTATGCTTTACACAAAAGGCCTGGTTCATCCTCTTACAGAAACCTAGACTATGAGTTCTTGCTGTGAAGAGTTATAGCCTTAGATGGAAATGTGAAGACAGAAAAGCCTACAGTGATGCTGACATTGGGGATTCAAATGCATGTTTTATTGTCTCAGATTTCCTTTCATCATTACTGTCAGATACACGATCAGCTTGGAAGGGTGGGTTAGTACTGTTTTGAAATTGCAGCTTTCTGTATCTTAATCACAAGTACTACGGCTTTGTTCATTCATTGGTTTTGTTAAGCATCTTGGTGGATCACCTACCTGCAGTGTAAAGTGCAGTCTACAGCTGTGCTAGCCATCATTTATAGTTATGCACTTAAACAAATTTGCAGGCCATGTCATTTATCTTAGCCTGAAATAGACATCTAAATGAAGTCAGGGAAGCCTGACTCTAGTGACTTTCTGTGATGTTACAATGTTTTATAGTGACAGCTATTACAATGTGCAGCTATTAAGAGGACAGACAGCACCTCATTGTGTCACCAGCAGATTCATTTATATGATGATTCACAAACATATGTGCAACAGACTACAACCTAGGAATAATAATTTAAAAAAAATAACCCATACAATAAAAGTACCAGAATAGTGACCTTTATTTATTTTATTCTAAATATTTTATTCTAAAATAAGCATACTTATATATACATTTTTATAATTGTAATTATATTACTTAAATAATAATTTTTTGCAAGCTAGATTAATTCATGATATCACATCACTGGATTACTTAACATAGATATTCAATGACTATCATACTTTTTTAAAACTCTCTTTTACTGTACAAAGTCCTTACTCATACAAATAGTACCATATTGCAACAGTGAGATAATTCCTAAGAAAAAGAAGTATAAGATCTATCACTTAATCAAGTCATCAATTAAAAAATAAATTAAAAAAAAATGCAAGTTTATTTGGAAATATGCAGTAGTTTCTTAACTGTTGTAAATTGCCCCAGCAACTTCTGAGGTTAAATTAGAAGCAATTTAATGGGGCTGCACTGACACATCAGTTTAATACTCTGATTTGTAGCTGCTAGTACTTTTTTTTTCCTGACCATTTGTATCTTATTTTGTCCAGTACTGGGCACATTGCCAGCATTTGAAGTAGTGCCTAATATAATGTGGAATACAGAATGTTTATAGGACTGAAGAGAAGTTCTGGTTCAGCAACTATTACACCTAAATTGGTGTGATCAAATTTATTGGCAGGTTTGTTGCTGGGCTGAAATTAACCTAAAGTAATCTAGGAAATATCAGCAATGAAATCTGAAAATAATAACTGTATAGTGAGATGCTAGAGTTAGCCTATTTTTAGGGCAAAAAATGCTGTTATGTAATACGGTCACATAATTGCCTGTGAGAGGTTGTAATACAGTACATTTACTAAGGAAGAACTCCCCAGCCACTGAGCAGTGATAAAGCAAGAAGTATTTAAAAAAGCAATGTATTCATAATGTGAATATTGTATTTATTTTACTGTTAAGGTTATTTGAAAAAAAAAAAAAAGATTATTACTACTAAGGGATAATAAAGGGTACTGAGTGAAACTGATAAAAGTTTTGCAAGGTTTATTGTGTTGCTAGATGTGTCTCAGGTGCTGCTGCTGAGAGCTGTGATCACATTTGCAGTTGTTTATCTGCAGAGAAGATACTTTAGATATAGAACAGTTCAGGCATTTTACCTTTCATCGTATTTTATATCGGTAGTGGCATTTTGATGCCTCTTGTCAAAATCATTTTGATATCACTTCAATTAAATAGAGAGGTAAAAAAGATATTCTGAAATGCACTATTTAGCCAAATCAAAGGAAAGGTTAGGTTCACTTTAGGACCTGAGTTTGTAGGTGAAAAATCACGTCATTTTAATGATTCTTTGTAATGTTTATGAAGCACTGAACTCACACATACTTCAAGAAGATGTTCAGCTTTGTAGGACTTAATAATTCTTGATCAATATTGATTTTTATTTATATATATATATATATTATTATTATTATTTTGTATGCCATAGGAAATGTACGGGCCAAGTCTTTTACATGGCTAAGAATTTGAAGGACTTGAAGTTGGCAAGGGCAATAAAGTATGTGGTGTGGTTTCATGAGTTTGGTGTTAACATCTCTAGTTTATAGATGGGAGTTGCGTTGTATTTAGTTAACCAGTTCCTGAATAGCCCATTATGGAGGTTTTGAGGTGTGCATTGCTACTACATAAAAAGTGTGTCTTTTAGGTGACATCATTGTGTAACTGTGTCAAATATATTATTACTTATTTCCATATCAAGCACCAGTAACGTCAGAAAATATGAAACTGTGGCATCAGTTTCTAAACAGGGTTGGGATCTCCTATACAAGAAAAGGGAACTTTTGATATTTTTCAGTCCAAAATTCAGTCCCTTACATAAAATGTGATACTTCAGCTGGTTTTCAAATGATGCAGAAGTCTCCAGAGGAATCTAGGTTAGTTAGTTAATCTAAGTTTCTCATTTAGGAGAAAACCAGGTGGAAAGGCAAAATCACAGGTCACGCAATTTGAAAGTAATATAATTCAGCTGCAATATTCTCATGGTATGTAGACGGAATGGTGCAGAGCTCAAAGACAAGCATTCTGGCTGTACTCCTGTTTTCCTCTAAGTACTATTTTATTTTTAGGCCTGCCTGTCACTGCCAAGACAAATGTTGTACCCTGATGAAGGGACAGCTTACCAAGAGAAGTTACAGAACCTCTATTTAGCACTCTTGCAACGTAGAGCAATGATATCTAAGGTTAACACTACAGATAGGTTTACCTCAGACTTTGCGGTAGCGCTTGTACTTTATTTCTTCCACTGCAGGAAATACTTGGAATAACACAAGGACTTGAGGTAGCTAATTCTGACATATCTGTAAGGTTCATTTACTTAGTGCCTGCTCTTTACAGAGGCAAGGACATTCCTTGTTTGGACCAGAACATGGGCTATCTTATGAACTGCAGGTGCAAACTTCTTTTAACTGAAAGGTGCAAACTTCTTTTAACATCTTGTGTATGTACACTGAACCACAGTTGAAACAGACTGCTTGGATCACAGTGTCATCCCTTTTATATAAAGAAGCATATTAAAAAATATATATATTATAAAGAATCATAATTCAAAACTGTCTTCAGTTGTTTTTTTATCTGCTAAAGATCTCCTCAATCCTAGAGCAGCAGAGTCTTTGACTTAAGAATTTCATCCTTAGGTAGGTTTATTTCAACCACCTCTTTTGTGTTCATCTGTTGATGCCAGCTAAGCTAGTGACTGCAATAGGGCTACACTGTAATTTTGAATGGTTAGCTCCACGGGAAGCGATCTTGCCCATCTAAACAGAGAAGGTAGGAGATGTGGTCTGGGTAAAAATGGTCTGAATATGAAATAAGTGAAGTCTTCTCTGCAGGAGAATGGTTGCATTTTAATTCCATTATTAAATAAAATGTCTAGATGCTCTTAGGGTGTTTATTTGGACTTGTGCCACAAATGGCCTTAATGACTTCCTGTCTTGTAGATTAAAAGGGGTAAATATTTGCATAAAAAGTCACAAATTTGAGAGCATTGAAGACTTTTTACCTGTCTTCTTCATTTTCTAATTGATGTTTAATGATGGAGTTAGCTAGATAAACGAGTATTAGGATCATCAGAATATCTCCATGATTCTCTAGAGAAAATAATTACGTATAGAGGAATACAACGGAAGCTTATTTCAGGTGATAGCTAGGTCAAATCTGTATTTCATATATAATGCATAAAACAGTTACGCTGTTGGAGCAGAGAAACAGATTTTCTCTTGTATAGTCACAGAGAGGTTTAAATAGATTTTCATCAGGTACATTTGTACTCCATTTATGTTTAGTTTTCAGGAATATTTGAGGAAATCAAGCTTTTCTGGTAAAAGTTCACTAAAAACCGTCTTCAAAGTTCCTGTACAAAGAATATATAATGAAGCTGCACACTAATTTCGTAATGCTGGAGAAGCTTGTGTCCTCATCCATTCAGAAAATAGAAACAGTGCTATATAACTTCAGTGACTGACCATAATGATATTGAAGTAAGCTTTTTCAAGGTCCATTTTGGCCAATGTGTCCTATTATGTAGCATGACTTTGAAGTACCTTGGGCCATCCATGTAAAGGAGTTGGGTGGTTATAGGCTGATTTAGCAGTATTAGGTTTTAAATGAGGAAGTAATGTCCCATGGACTTGGGGACTGCGATGAAGCTTAGCAAAGTAGACCCATGAGTAAAATAATATGAAATTGCTTCAAATACCCAAGACCAAAGGACTTGAGAGATTTACCTTTCTAGGTCTCCATTCACTGTCCATTTGCATTAAGTGAATCATTTAACAATGTGTTTAACTTTAAACAGGTGCCTCAATCCCATAAGAATTAGAGTACTTAAAGCAGAACACACACTTAACTGATTTGCTGAACCACAGCCTTATCTCTTACCTGCTATTTTCATATTTATTTGTTTATGTGGAAGGAAGCCTTGTATTGGATATGAACCAAAACACAGTTTTAGCCCTTCTGCCAACTACTTTCAGACACATTCATCTTCCCTGTGCCCAAATCTGCTGATCACTGTGGCAGAAAATTATGTCTGTGAATCTTTGCCTAGATTAAAAAGGTTGTTATTTAAATAGTGTGTCTAATGTGATGTGGTGAATGTGATCTAGCTAATACATTTACAGGGTTTAGGTAGGCAAGATGATGTATACTTTAACATGAGTTAAGCTGGTCAAGTTGAAAACTATAAATTTTTGAAACACATTAGTGGGAAACACAAACTGATAATGTCTAGCGCACCTTCGGTCTTTAGATGAGAGCAAACCAGAATTATTCCAAGCTGGCTTTAGCAGCCTGAATGGATTTGAAACTTTCAGGAGTTGAACCAGTATAATAGTTGCTTAGTTGTGTTTTGCTATAACAGTAAGTAGGTGCTGTCAAATGATAAGTGGCAGTTTCTTTTGTGACTCACTTTTTCTGACATGCCAGCTGGCTTATATGCTTTCTCTCAGTTGGGTGGAAATGTTTTTAACTGACTGAATTGTCAGTGCTTCAAGATTTTCAGATCTGACGATGGAGATCTTTGCAACTCATAATTTTACTAATGGGTTGTGTTAATGTACCAATTTTTAAATTCATGGGAGAAATTTATGTCACTCTTGTAGCATTTGTAAAATGATGACTTTGTTAAATGGATGTGCAATTAACCAGCTAAAAAATAATTGTTAGAAAGACTCTTTTGGCCAGAGTATGTCACAAAACTCTCGGCTCATTTATCACCAGCTGCATCCATTAATTCAGCACTGCTTGGCACTGTCTAACAGGGACTTCTGAAACATCACATTTTAAATTTAATAAAATACAGAGAGCATTAGAGCAGGAATAGGCTGTTTAAAAAAAAATGTGTTTTTTTTTTTTTTTTTTCAGTTTACATTTCTGAGTTGCACTTCTTTCCTGCTTAAATTTCCTTGTATTGAATATACTATATGTAAGGAGAATTATCCACTAGTAAATTATAGAGAACTCAAAGATTGCTTTTGGTGAGAGGTTCTGAGCACTAATAATGTCAAAATGTTAGAATTCTCTGCTTCTCCCAGTCAATTTTGGTAAAACAACTATATCCAGTCAGTCCAATCATTTACTCCAAAGTATCATTGCTACACCTTTGGTGCACCGTTTTCTAAAAAGCATAAATTTGCTATGTTGCAAGTCACTGTCTAAATATTAAGCATATAGACTTCATTCATGGTAACTTACATCTTATTTTCCGTGATCATCAGATAAGAACTGGGGTCCAAACCTACTTCGATCCACATGATATATAAGGTGCACACACAATGGAATGAATGTTTGGTTTGTTAATAAGGAAAGTGAAAAGAGAAGAGGAAAGGAAAAAGTATTGTTAGCCAAATGCGTCACTTGATTAAGTTCTAAAAAGTGTTGTGTGCTTTTTTCTTTCTTCCCTTTCTCCAGTTTATCGAGGTTTCTGGACAGTTCTTATGCTCCTGGGAGTGCTCACTATTGTGGTGGCTAGTTTCTTCATCATCTGTGCAGCTCCTTTTGCCAGCCACATTCTGTACAAAGCAGGAGGAGGCTTTTACATCATTGCTGGTGGGTATACTGTTTGCTCAGTCAATTAAAGCTATTAGAATAGAAAAGATATGAGGTATTTCACCCCATTTTCTGTGACAAAAATTATACTAATCATGGGTAAAAGAAAGAAAAAGTGCATACCTCTGTCCTTTGGCTTTTGGAGCGCCTGCCTTGGAGACAATTCTTTCCACAGTTATTTAGTCATAAAGCCATTCAAAAAGCTACCTTTTGATTAAGATAAAAACAACAACAAAAATCTAGGACCATTCATGGAATCACTTTGCAATTTCAAACTAATTATTTAGCAGGAAAAGGAATGCATATTTAGGGATGCTGCCTTGAAGGACTCTCAAGGGCTTTAGCTAAGAAGAGGTTTTTTAATCAGTGGCACAAAAGCAATGAAGATGGTAATGGTAGACTCTAAAGAAGTTGCAAGACACAGCACATTCACGTGACAAGAATAGGAGACATTTTTTTATGTGATTGGAATGCACAAAATAGCTGTCAAATGTAAGCAAGTGGAAGCTCTAAACCTCTGTGAATGAAACATAGTTAATAACTGAATTAACCTCTTTCCTCATAACCCACATATAATCATAGAATCATACAATCATTCAGGTTGGAAAAGACCACCAAGATCACCTAGTCCAACTTTTAACTTAGTATTGATAAGTCTACCACTAAATCCTGCTACTAAATTCTGTGCGTTTCTTGAAGACCTCCAGGAATGGTGACTCAACCACTTCCCTGAGTAGCATATTTCAGTGCCACACAACCCCTTCAGTAAAGAAATTTCTCCTGATATTCAACCTAAACCTGCCCTGGTGCAACTTGATGTCATTTTACCTCATTGTACCACTTTGTGCTTGGGAGAAGAGCCCAACCCCCACCTCACTACCACCTCCTTTGAGGTAATTGTATGGCACAATAAGGTCTCTCCTAAGCCTTCTTTTCTCCAAGCTAGACAACCCCAGCTGCCTCAGCTGTTCCTCATAAGACTTGTTCTCTAGACCCTTCACCAGCTTCATTGCCCTAATGGCTTGATATGAGTTATATATATGCAAATATGTAGGATGCATCCTTCCAGGATTCAGCTGATTTGACCAGCTTTTTGGGACACTGTTCTGTTAATCTTGAAGAGTCTGGGAAGATGTGTAAGATAGAAATTGGGCAGGATATAAATGATAATATGTGCTCAATCACCATTCTAAATTGTATACAGCCTGGTGAGAGTCAGTTCTAAGAGCAGGATTGTGCTATGGAGCAGAGCACCCATGCCAAAATCAAAAGGCCCGGGCTCTCTTTCTGCTTCCCTTATTGATCTGCTGATACTGCTTACCCACTTCACCTTGGAGTTCTGCATACACAGGCTAATAATGATTGTAATTTACTTGTAAAGGACCTTCAGCAAAGTGTGGGGTGTATTTTATATTGTTGCTGAAAAAAATCCTGAATGTTTGCATTTGCTCCCTTGAGGATTACTCTTCCCCACTTTTAAAAGACATGAAAAAAATATTCATAATCTGTTGGAAATTCTAAGGTTGTTCTGGCAATGATTTGTAGGTTAAAAGCCCATGAAAGTCATGCTCTTTTTCTGCATTTGTAATCTGTAAAAATCTCTGCTGTCTCTAGAAAGTGGCAGAGACAGTTTGAGAGGAAATGGGAAAGCACCAGGATCTAGCAGGGAGCCCTCTGAAGTGTGTTTTTTTCCACCATGGGTCACTTCATTCACCCCATTTTAGGCAAGTGAAAGTTAGATCCCCAGGTCCGGGCTAGTCACCCTTGGCTTCCCTAAGAGGCCTGCTGGAAGCAATGACACTGATTAACAGTCAAAATGAAGTAAGAAGTCCCCAGCTGGCAATTCATTTCATCTTGAAGGAGGGGCCTAAGATAGCCCCAATGAATTCTCTATAGAGTCATAGAATCATCTAGGTTGAAAAAGACCTTCAAGATCACCTGCTCTCAATCCAACCTACTGAATCCCATCACTAGACCTCGTCCCTTAGTGCCACGTCCATGTGTTTCTTAAACACCTCCAGGGATGTGGACTCCACCACTCCTCTGGGCAGCCTGTTCCTATGTTTGACAACTCCCTCTCTGAAGAAATTCTTCCTAATGTCCAATACTTCCCCCGGCACAACTTATTTATCATTTGTCACATAAGAAATCAAGTACCTTTGGGCTTGGCAAGGTTATGGAAAAGATTCTCCTGGAAGCAATGTCACGGCACATGCAAAACAAAGAGGTGATCCAAGACAGCCATCATGGCTTCACCAAGGGCAAATAGTGCCTGAACAGTGTGGTGGCTTTCCATGATGGAGTGACTGCATCAGTTGACAAAGGAAGACCAATTAATGTCATCTACCTGGACTTCTGCAAGTCCTTTGACATACTCCCACATGACATCCTGATCTCCAAATTGGAGAAATATGAATTTGGTGGGTGGACCCTTCAGTGGATAAGGAATTGGCTTGAAGGTTACACTCAGAGAGTGGTGGTCAATGGATCTATGTCCAAGTAGAGGCTAGTGACAAGTGGTGTACAGGGGTCTGTCCTTGGACCAGTACAGTTATAGAGTAGAATCATAGAATATCCTGAGTTGGAAGTTTTTAGATTTTTGAAGTTAAGTGAGTGTTATTAACTCTGTGTATGACATTGGGCCTGTCTCTTTGCCCCTCTCACCCTTTGAATCTGTATAGCAGATGTTCTTTAAGGGAAATCCTGACTTTTACTATGCATATACTTAGTATCTTTCAGCTTCAGCACTATTCTCAACCACAGATTCAGAGCAGGGCTGTTATATGTTACCATTTTTGTTGTTGAAAAGGAAGGATATTTAGCAAAATCCTGTTGTGATTTCCCAAAAGCAAGTGGTTGTAACAGAATACTGGACCCTGCAGCCACTAGGATAGCACAAGACATTTTGGCTTGGTTATGGGGACCAAGTTCCTGACTGAGGAGCTATCATCAGGAACTATCCTGAATGAGGAACTGCATCTACTCCCAGTCACACCAGTAGAGCTGAGCTGCTCGAGGAAGGTACTTACTGTAAATATCATTATCCTGTTCAACATTTTAGCTCACTCACAAAACCAAAACCAAAAGCTCTTCTCACAAGTCAGTATACCCACACAGCCAATGTGTCCATGCTATTTTGCTGCCAACATGCAAGTGGCAGTAATACTAGGGAGTATATTAGGCTTCTGAGAAAGAAGTCAGTCACCATAGCTTTTCTGTAGAAGACTGAAAGCAGAAGATAGGAAGATCAGCCATTTTCCTACTTTTGCACTTTAAAGAAGAATGCTAGATGAATCAATTTTAATACCCACTATTGGATTGTATTGCTTTGCAACCTTAACTAACAAACTAGGTAGCAGTTAAAAACTTTGCCTCAAATTAAGAAAAAGCTTGTAGCATAATCTGTTGTCCGATCTTAGGGTTCAGAAAGCAGGTGATGAGGTTATTGTAAATGAGATTCAAGTCAACTAGTTATCCATCCTAAAGCTGTGTTTTGTCTAAACCGGGACTTGTCCAAAGCATTTGAAACTGTCCTGCACAACATCTCTGTCTCTAAATTGGAAAGATATTGGATTTGGTGTTGTTCAGGACCAGGTTAGATGAAGCTCTGAGCATCCTGATCTAGTGGGTGGCATCCCTGCCTATGGCAGGGGAGTTGGAGTTAGATGATCTTTAAGGTTCCTTCCAACCCAAGCCATTCTATGATTCTATGACTGAAGATCTTTCTGCCAGCACCACTAATCCCCATGTGGATGAACTGGAAGAGGTTATACTCCAAGGGCCAAGGGAGCCTCAGCAGGTTCTCCAGAGCATCCCAGATCTGAGCCCCAGAAAATCAGTAAATGTACCTAAAGAGCAGTTCTGATGTCTGATCTGTGGCAGGGTCGCACATCTGCCTTTTGCTCATCCCGATATTTAAGAAAGGTTGGACTAGGTGATCTTAGAGGTCTTCTCCAACCTGAATGATACTATGATTCTGTGATTCTAAAAGCTTCTCCTCTTGAGTGGTGCCTCTGAAGTACTACAAATGGAGAGGCAGACACAATTATTAGTATCTGTTGGAAACTTATTGACCAGCAACTTTCCATATTAAGCTTTCAAGTTTCACCCAAGTTTACAGGTGAAACATGTGCTATGCTTGTGAGGAAAAAGTGCCTATCAGTTTAACAATACCACAGTCAATGAGTCGAGCAGTCTCTTTGCAAGCTCACCTCCATGTCTTCAGCCTCAGAGGATGGAACAAGAGCAACTAAGGTAGCGCAAAATGTAAGAAGCCCTATAATTTCTTCAAATGTCATAGGAAAAGAAGGGGAAACTGCCATAAAATAATCACTTTGGGCAACCTTCAATAAAAATTCAGATTATCCCAGGCCTCTTCCTGCAAGATGTCTGGATGTTACTTAAAACTTTCATTTCGTACTGATGTCAGGCAAGCAAGACCTCACGATGTGCACAGAGCATTACAGAATCACACCCTTGTGAAGACGCAAGATTAGAAATATGACTTCTGCTTCCTGCCAAAAGAGTGAAAAAGCTGATATTTTAATTCTAGCTCCTAGATGAGGACAAAATCTGTCTTCAGAGATATGTGTGCCAACTACCATAACTCTAAAGTGGGATCCTCTGCAAATACTTTAGAGTTGAATGTAAACCATATTTTTTAAAGTAAAGGTCACAAGAGGCCAAGGTAGGTGGAAGTATCTATAATAAGGACAAGGACAGAAAAATGCAATTGAAAAGAAAAAATATATATACACAGACATGCAAGTTTTCCTCAAGTGAGAGAAAGAGTTCTAAACTTTTAGGCAGAAGTAAAAAGCTCACATCATTCTTTCTAGGACCTTTTGTCTTCATGTCTGCATAGTAAAAGATTCATGCCATAAACAGCCATTCACCATTGACAAGTGAAAGGCATTTATACGTGGGAAGAATAAGTACTAAAGGCCAGCAAACTGCCTCTTGAATTCATAGACATTTCTAAAGGTTCTGTATTCTTTTTCCTCTGCAATATGCACAAGTATTTGTTTGAAAGAAATTCAAAAGAATAAATGCAAAAGACAGAAAAGAGTGACCTCAGAGAAGTCCATGTCTTATCACATTGCACAGAGCTGTGTATCAAACATGTGTGTTCTTAAAAAAATGCAAAATGGGAAAAAAAAGAAAGAAAAAGGAGGAGGAGGGAAGTATTTATTTCTCTTAATCTCTCTCAGACATACTTCATGTTCTAGGAATAATTTCCCCCATCATTCCTGATTCATGCAACTGCTATTTTATTTTATACTCACTAAAAGGCAAGGGCAAATGGACATCCACATGCTATGAAAAAGGTCTAAATGCTGAAAATGTAGAAATACATCATAGTATACATTGTTTCTAAAAATATCTGCTTCATGAAATTCTGGAGGGTTTTTTTGTTTGTTTGTTTTTTAATCTCAGTGATTTTGACTGGAAGCTTGGCCATGGGAGTTCATGATATTCATGACAGATAGTAAGTACAAGAGTGCAGAAACAGATTTCCCAGAATAAATATATATTCATTTTAGCATATTCTCCTTCATAATGAATGGAGTTTCCTATCACAGTTATAATGGATGCTTTCTCAACTCTATTGGCGTGACTAATATTTTGGAGGAAAGAGACAAGCTGGTGAGGCAAACTTGTTGATGCAGAAGGAGGATGGAATAGCAGTAGTTATATAAATAGAAGGATTCTCCCTGTTGCCTTCCACAAGCAGTACAAACTTTAAGAAAATACTCTTCAGCAATAAAAAGCCTAACTCTCATCTCCACATTTACATGGTCATTGCCAATGCTTCTGAGTTGCCAGTATTTCAGTGACTCTACTGGATTCTTCAGAATCAAGTCTAAATCTTGTGACTGGGGGTGATGTAAAGACATAGTAATTTTTAACTTTTTGCAATAAATGATTTTTCTTCAAAAAATACTCTGTTCTCTACACATAAACTGAGGCAGGCAGAAAGAGGAGACTGGGGGGGGGGATCTCATCGATGTGTATATATACGTGAAGAGTGGGTGCAATGGAGACTGAGCCAGGATCTTCTTGCTGGTGCTCAGTGACAGGACAAGAGGTCACAGACAGAAACACAGGAAGTTCTGTCTAAACATAAGGAGACACTTCTTACTGTGAGGGTGACTGAGCCCTGAGGGTGGCTGCCCAGAAAGGCTGTGGGGTCTCCTCCTTGGAGGCCTTCCAAAGCTGCCTGGAGATGGGCCTGGGCAGCCTGTGCTGGGTGGCTCTGCTGGAGCACATCTTGGGCCTGGTGGCCTCTAGAGGGCCCTGCCAGCATAAGCCTGTGGTGCTGTGATTCTGTGATTTTGGAGATTTTTTTTTTTTTTTTTTTTTTTTTGAGCTACTTTAAAACACTTAAGCAGACCACAATAGACAACTGTTTAGTAAGATTTTGTTATGTCTTCAATCAGATGACTTTACTTTGGTTTAAAGTATGATCCAGTGAATGGTAACCCACAAACCAGTATAAATAACAAAGGCAGAATATTGCAGAAGTAGTGTAGATGTATGCACAAGGTAGCAAGATGGAGAGATAGAAGACAGATAGATGTGTGTTTATTAGCAACTCTGCTTATGTTAAGCAAATTTGCCTTAGCTTTGAGGAGCAAAACTCCTTTGAAAGCCAGAACAGAATGTGAATACTTAGAACCTCTGAATATCAGATTTTTTTTTTTTTCTATGTTTCATTTTTCTTTCTACAAAACAGCTTTTGATCTACATTTTTGTAAACTGCATACAAAGTTCTGACTGTAAATCCACATGTCTATTGCAGTTCATAATGTGTAGTCCAAATTAATATCTTGTGGTCTGTAAAAAATAACTTGCATATTATATGCATCTGAATCTTACATGCTACCCAGCCCACTGAACAAAGTGTTCTGTTCTTGATACTGCTTTTATTTCAAAGCTTTCTTGAACAGCTAGCATCTCACTGTTTTATTAAAATGAGACAATGCAAACAGACATGGAGACATCCTCTGAAGAGAAACGTAATTCTTTTAGAATCTAACAAGCAGATAAATATTCAAGCCATAGTAACCATTCATTAAGCTCATAACTTGCCTTTGAATCTGGTGTTTTGATGCAATCAGTGTTGATGCCACGAGGAAAAACCCTTTAAGTCAAAGAGACTTGCACATGTGCTTAAATTTAAGCACAACCTGAAGTGCTTAATGGATAGGAAGGAACCAATGCCTCTGGCCCTAAACATCAAACATTTTCAGCAGATGCATTAGTGATAATAGAAGTATATGATCTGCTTCCCTGCTCTCACTACTGCTTCTAATGTACTCTAACATCTTAGGAAACAAGACCAAACAGACAAAACAGGTCAGCGTATGAAAAAATGTTTCTCTGTTTTTCTTTTTCTCCGTGTTACCATTTACAACATAGAAGAGACTCTGTATACTACCCTGTAAGTGCTTAACTCCCACGAAATCATAACTCTGTGAAAATTAGAAAAGATGGGCATTAACGAATGAAATCCTATTGGATTGGTGGGACTTGGTCAGTTTTTATTTAGTCTGATTCTGCTGCTCAGGACATTTCTTGAACACTCTGAACAGTATACCTACTAATTAGCCTCCATTAGCAGGTAGTCAGAACCCTTAAATACTCTTTTTAGTGCCTTAATTAACTAAGAAGGTTTACATCTTCTCCCTTTCTTTTTCTTCTGTTTTAAAGATGGACATTTATCTCTGGCATACATTTCTTCAGCAAATTTCCTTACCCAAGAATTTGATACAGGCCCAAGTTAGCAGCTTGCTGTGACATCACCTGATGGATTTTAACTTAGCTGAAGTTGTTTTACCACTTGCAGAACTGCTTGCTATTTTGCACCTACATGGAGCTGTCTCTAGTTTAACTAGAGGTTGCTTCAGACTGCCTGAGGAGCAAGGGGTTCCCATTTTGAAATTAAAGCACCTCTGAAAGACTCTTGCTTTAATGCTTCTGACTAACTGGGCTGCTTAGCTTTGTGTCTGGCCGGGGTGCCTGCCAGAGGTCAAAAGCATTCCAGATGTGCAAGGCCTGGTTATACTTACCTGCTGCTGTAGTAAGGGAATATACACCACTACTTTCTGTAATTATTATTCTTCTGGATTAAATTTGCTCTAATGTAGAGAATAAAATAAATAGAAGACTTTGGACATTTCAAATTAAACAGTCACAGATATCTGATGAAGCAAATTCCAGTGTTCATGTGGATTTTACCATGTTATCAATGTATCTTTCCAAATATTTGTGTTGATTCTAATTTTCCTATGTTGCCTACATTATCTGTTATCATTATACCTTCTGTTACAGGAATCTTCTGCTCAATTTGACTTATATTTGGAGATACTTCAATTTAATTTCTTATTTTGTTTATATCTGGCCCTGAGGTGATCCTTCTCTCTGATTGTTTCACCAGCTGTGTGTTTAATACAATTGCAGCACTAAATTCCATCAAAATTGAGTTTTGTGTAGGTAAAATACTTTCAAATTTGAATTTATGTCTTTTAGAGTTTAGTTTTTGTTTGTTTGTTTGTTTTGTTTTGTTTTAATAACTTCATTAGGAATTCAAGCCTGCACAAAAAATGTAATCCTGGAAGTATATTAGTATACTTCATAGACAGGAAATCCTTTGGGATTTTCAATCACTTTTTGATTATGCCTCAGGTTAACTACTTCAGTTCATTTTTTTTGGCTGGCTTCAAAAGGTAGCGTTCATAAACATTGAGTTGTGAGCTTTCACCTGTCAGATGTTCAGGATGTCCAGAATGTAAACCTATTACATTCTGACAATAAAGCAACAACAAAAATGTCAACAGGTCACCAATTTAAATTGCTGCAGCTAACCTGTCTGATTTTGCCCAAAGCAAATGAGAGAATGATGATAGGAGTTGCTCCCTGGTAAGTGGGTAGCAATGGCAGGGCAAGAGGTGGTGAGGCAGCATCTCAGCATGGGGATAAGGAAAGGCAACCATGAAAGGGTACCAGGACAGCTGGGTCTGGAGGCAAATACCTCTCCATGGGTACTTACAAAGAGCATTTGTGGGTTTTGTCACAAGTGTCACATTTGTTCAAGGTTGCAATGTAAACATTTAGAGACCTCAAATATCTTTGACTTGTACTCTGCTGCTCTGCAGCCTGTAGGTTCAAGTTTGGCAATAAGTGCTCCCAGAAGTATTTCACTGGCTTATGGTTTTAACGAGGTACCTAAGCATCATGGCAGGAAGTGGTGTCCCCCTAATATTTTAGTGTTGGAATAGATAACCCTGCTGCTCGTAACTGTGCTATGACAGCTGGAGCTCAGGGAGCATGTGGGTAGAGGCTGGAGCATGCAAAAAATTCAGACTTGTGCCCTCAGCTTTCCAGTGGATTTTCTGCTAGAGCATCTGTGCTGCAGGCTTGCATTTCTTAAGTGTTCCTCTTACTAAAATAAAGAGGAACATTCCTCTAAACTAAAATAAATTATCAGGCATGTGACTGATACTTAGGAAAGCACTTTATTCTTGTATCTCCTTCTGGTGTATAGTAACAAAGAGATTAACAAAGTTTGTAAGGACATGTGCTCCCATTGCTATCATGTGTAAACAATCCAAAGGCCTTTCAGAGGAGTGGTTGGGAAAATGCTGTGAATTATGTGGTGGATTACTTCCAGGAAACTGTTCTGTATAATCTGAGGTTAATACTAATAGCCTGCTTCATAGTAGTTAATACTAATAGCCTGCAACTTCTTTTCTAATGTGGAAGATTTAAATGGAATACATTTGAATTTTTCTGCAAAATACTTGAGTAGAATACTCTGAATATTCTAAACCATGCCCTTTTCATTTAGGGGAAAAAAAAAAAAAAAAAAATGTAGAGAGGTGAAGACAGTAGAAAGATTTCGCATCCCTTCCTCCTTTTCATACCTCATCCAGAAGCCTGTGATAGGAACAGTATCAGAGTTTGGGAAGTAAACGTAGAATTTGTTTTCAGGATCATATCATATCTCCCCTTTCTTCCTCCCTTTCTTCCTCCCCTGGCCCCTGAATTCAAAACAGTGAGTTTTGTCCCTAAACACACCCATGTTTCGGTCTGCCCACCAAAAATAGATATATCCTTTGTCATGGGAATATGACTTTCAGTCAAATCAGAAGCAAAGTGGGGACAAAGCTTGTCAGAGAAAGCCAAAGGCAAAAAATATCCAGTGGTTGCTGACTGTGCTTTGCAGAGGGGGCCACAAGTGTGGATGTGTTTCTAGGTATTATTGTATAACCAGTAGGTACACCCAGTGTTTGTCTCACACTGTCGTTAAAACCTGATGTTTCTTTTCCAGGTGTCTTGTTCTCACTCGTAGTTGTGATGTATGTCATCTGGGTCCAGGCGGTGGCTGATCTGGAAAACTACACAAACATGAAAAAATTGGATTGCCCAGACTTTGCTGTTTATGTACGCTATGGCTGGTCTTTTATGCTGGCTCCAATAGGAGTATTTTTTGCATTATTAGCAGGAATGCTATTCTTGTTGGTAGGGCGTGCCATTTATTTACGCTCAGACTAGTCATATACTAAAGGGAATACAGGAAACCTAGCAAAATTTCATTCACAATTTTATACATTATTACTGTTATGGCAATCCTAAGTATGCAGGCACACTTCTGGAATTTCTTCTGTTATTTGTTGAAGGCTGATGGATGCAAAACTCAATACAGGAAGAAATCACCCTTAGTCCTAGCTAGTTGCTTTTAATTCTTTAGAAAGTACACATGTGGTTCACCATAGTGTACTACTAGCAGCATTTTTGCAGTTTTGCAAACAGAGGAAGGCAAAAATATTCTGCAACTGAAAGCCCAATGTGAAATGGGCCAAATCAACATTTTATACATTTCTTAACATGTTTCTTGTGCTTCTGCTTGTGGAGAATGGTAAAAGATGGAGGGAAAATAAACATTCAAATGCAGTAATTCAATCTACCTCCTCTCCTGTTTTCCACTATTTGCCTTAGCTTTGATACAAGCAAACTTATCTGCACTTTATAAAAATAGAGTGCAGTTGTTCATGCAGAGTCCATGGGAAGAGGGTATGGGAGAAGACAATTACAGTGAACAGCGATTTGGTGCTAGTCTGTACATGTAAAAGCTTAACTACTTCTGTTATGTGTTTCTCCTTTCTGTATGCATTTGAAAGCTGTATACCTCTATATTATGAAATCTGTGTTTGTTGCATGATTCTGTAGGCCAAAATGCCATATTTTATTCACTAGTTAAAGTTATGCCAAAACTGTATTTTGAATTAATATTTTAATCAAGTTTTAACCAGTTTATTCTGAATGGAATAATTGGCTCCTCCTCCCTGAAGCATTTTCTTGGCTGTGTAAAATGCTTTTTTTTTGTTTGTTTGTTTTTTAATCATAAAAAATGTTTATTATGAAGATAATACCTACCACATGAAAATGTATGTTTAATGTGGCCATCATTTTTCTTAAATATTAAAAATCTACATTACAGACCAAATCCATCCTGGCTACTAGTGGATCCTGGCTTTTCCCAAGGAAAGCAATGACACTAGCAAATAAAGCAGGGGAGGAGGATTTGGTTCTGTATTGTAGGAGTGACTGGTTCTTGGAGTGTGTGTTTGTGTGTGTGTGTGTGTGCGTGTAAGATGGGGTGAGGATGAGGCTGTATGCATGATATGGAAAAGATGGAGTGGAGTTTTAACAATGGGGAAACTTGGTTTGTCTGGCATTGGGCCCAAGCTGAAATTAAATCCATCTGAGAGTGTGTTCATTTTCACTTTGTAACTCAATGCAGAGTAGTTTGAGACTGATGGGGAAAAATAAAGACTGCATGTTGGTTTCCTCTTGTTCGTAATGCTTAATTCCACAGCTGTTATGAATACTAAAAGCATCACTAAAAGGCAGGAAAGGAGTGCCCACCTAGAAGATGTGGTAGGCTAGATTGGATGTTGCTTCCATTTCAGGAGCTTTTGTGATTGGAAGATTTCCAGCCTTCCCCTGCTACTTATTTATTTTTCCATCATCAAGATTAGCTTTATACAATATAGAACAGGAAGATGGCAAGGGCAGGGGGTAGAAGAGTATGGGGCTATGATGTTTGGAATAATTACCAAATCATAAAAATATTTTTATTGGCAGCTAACATGGTGTTTTTAATTACTTTGTCAGAGAGTATGATGGGTGAATTTTAACCAAATATTCATAAACTTATATGTGAACTCCATATAAATGATAGCCATCCGGAGAACATTAGGGTTACACAATAATGCCCTTGGTTAATCAGGAAAGGCTGAAATTAACCCTGCCCCTTGTGCATATGGTATTATATTCCTGCCCTTAATTACACAATCACATACTGTTTCTCAAATAATACAATCTGTTGGTATTTACCCCCTTTACAGCCTAGGATACTCACTGGTAATTGGGGAGGTAAATTCAATAATCAGCAGTCATTTGGCTAGGTACCCCTCCCAAACCCTGTCTGGCTCTCTGTGGGGGAGAGCCCTTCTCCACAAGAGCTTAGAGGGGGCAATACGCTTGAGCCACTTTCTTGCAACTTTTAGAAGCTGGAGGAATCGAGAGGTGCCTCAGAGCTGGACTTCTTCCAGAAACCTAACCATGTGCGCAGCAGCAACTAATAAACTCTGCAAGGAATGAGCCAAAGGCTCCTGTGGAGCCCTTAATTCACCCCATGTGCATCTTCAGAACTCTCTCCATTATGCAGCTAAATTAGCTACCCTCCTATGTGCAAGGCAACCTCTCTTGCAGGCAACCTAAATTAGCGCTACTCCTATGTGCAAGGCAACCTCTCTTGGAGGCAACCCTCTGGGTCAGACTGTGGGCATAATGGCTGTTGCATATCCAAGGAGTTTCCTTTAAAACTTCAGGAAGCCTTTCTACATCAGTAGAAATTGCTTAAGTATGTATACATTCTTCACTCTGACTCACTCTGTTGATTTGCTTTAACTAGATACCACCTTTTTCTCCTGATGGCAAAGCTGATAGTTGGGTTCCTTCTGAAGTTATGTGGGCAGGTGGCTTGCTCACACTAGGACACGGCTATAGCTGAACACATAATGCGGAACTCTTGTGCACCAGGGCATTGCATTGAGCGTGATGGGGAGGCATTTACGTATAAATATTACCTAAAAGCATAGTCTAACTCTTGTTCTTCTGATTTCATTAAAATCTCTGTGCAAAGGCATGGGTTTGTCAGAGCTCTGGTAAGAGAGGCCAGCGAGGGAGGCTAGTTCCATGGCATTCCTCCAAACATCCTTTTGTCCAGAAAAATCCTTGGCGGTGATGCAGGGATTTTCATGATTAAAGCTGGGTGAAAGATTGCAAAGGGGATTAAATAATGTAACCACGATATTCAGTGAAATCGGTCAAAGAACTCTATACCTCATAAACCTATAGGGCACAGGGGTTGTTTTTTAATTGTCTGGCTGGCTCAACAGCCTGTGGTCAAATCAAAAATAAAGATATATTTTTTTTAAGTCACGTGTTTGGAAAAGTGATGGTAAAAGGAACAGGTAAGAAACATTTTCTGATTGGTTTTAATCTGATGATCATCTGATTGTCCAGTGCAAATGGGGCAAGAACAGTGACTGCCCACCAAAGAGGCAGTACAAAAATACAGGGATGGGGGCAAGAAAGGAGGATGAGTGTCTCTCCGCATAGTCCTCTGCCAGCCTGCTGTGCAGCTGTTATGGATTCCTGGTGGACATGCTGACACGATGTGGCAAAGGCAGCTGCCGACAAAAACAGATGGAAAAGGATTTGGCTTTGTTTTATCCTTGTTATTCATTGGGGTGGCTGCTGAAAGTTCCACTGGAGCTGACCTTGATGAAATGTGTGGTCATTTATTGATGTTTATGTTAGTGAGCTAAAGCAATGTTCTCCTTTGAGGAAATGAAAAGTAAAGCCTGCTCTATTTCTCCACAGGGTGTCTAGCTGCTGCAGCTGAATCAGTTCTCTGCAGCATGCTAGTAAACTACTAGTAGGGCAATTGTAAGTAGCGCCTGTATTTCTGTCCCTATTCTTGCAAAATTCTAACTGGATGCCAAGTATGTTGTGTTTATTATTTTTTTAGAAGTCAGATTGAACCTGATAAAGGAACTATCTACCTTCTGATGAAGCAGCTGGGTTTTCCTCTGGCTTTGCTGTTCCTATCTGTACCTTTGGAAGCATGATTTCCAGGCAGTGAAGACCAGATAAAGTAAGAAATTCTGCTGTGTTAACTTAGAGTAAATCTGGATTGATGCTGCTGAAGTTTGTGGAGATGCTGAAATTGAAAGCAGAAGCCAGTCATCTATAATCAATCTTCTATAATCAAAAGTGTCAAAAGGAATGAAGAATCACAAGTATTTACAGTACCACTTTTTCCACCATGTGTCTTACTCATGTTACTAGTTAAAATGGTCTATCCAGTCCAAAATGTTCATCATCTACCCAGGAGACACACTGACAACAGGAATCTGGAGAGCCACTTGGCATGAAGGTAAGAAGGAAAGGAGGACCGGCAGTATCTCCTGTGCTAGACACCTCCAAACTCTGCACCTGATTTTTCCCTGCATCTCCAAGATGGTCCTCACGGAGTGCTGCTGGGCTCTGTGGTTTGCTGTGAGCTTAAGGGGAGTGCCTGGAGCAGAAGTCACCCCAGGTTATTTGCTGTAGGTCTGTTCCTAAAAACTGTCAAGAATGTATTGGGTACAAACCAAGAGGATCCCATACACATGGAAGCTGCCTTTCACGCTGGGAGGCAGCCACTCTAAACTGGGTTTCAGCAATAGGATAATCTCAGTACCATCAAGGCAATGATACTTTACACTTGGCACATCGTACCCCCCAGCCTGGTCCCTCGGTGCCCAGGGAGACGTTCTCTGAAATGACTTGCACGTGATACAAGTTTTAAGCTGGTTAAGAAAAAGACCTCAAATTAATCCATCTCTAAGATGGAAACACATTTAAGACAGCAAGAAACCCAGAAAGATAATGAAAAACGTTCCCCCCTCCTTTCCTATACCACATCAGATTGACTGATCCTCTGTTATGTGGCTTTACTTTGAAACAGATCACTCTCATTGCAACACGTTTAATGCTGCCAGCCACCACATGGTTATTTGGCAGCTATTTAAAGCTCGGATCATATTACTCTGTCGCAGTGCTAGGCACCCATGTTCCAACTGGTATACAACTGATCTAAAGAGAAATCAGCTTCAGGTTTTGTTCTCTGAAATTAAATGTGACGGCATGATCTCTGTGATCCTTCCCCCCCCCCTTTCCTCCTTTCTCTTTTTTTTTTTTTCCTTTTCCTTTTTTTTTTTTTTTTTCTTTTTGTATGCATTATTACTTTTTGGAACAGCATTTTGCTAGCACCACAGGGGAAATTCAGTTAGGTTGTCAGTCTGATACAGTGTATTATCAGACACGTTAGCTTTTCCTCCTCTTACATTTGCTTAAGAGCTTATAAACCACAGAGAATAAAAAGTGCTAAATAGAATGAAATGACCTGTCAAGGGTAGATATCGTATTTATGAATGACTTAAGAAAATTCCGCCAGTTCCAAGCACGCCAGTCTCACTGACTGTCTGTGCTATATTGAAATTTGGCTTCTTTCTTTTTCCCCCAACATGGTTTGGTAGTCACTGATCTTTGACCATTACCTCTTGAAAAGGACTAATTTTGTCTTCCCATAATTAGTCCAGGATGAGATTTTGTAGCAGGAGAGGACGCCATTATTACATTCAAAATAGATTTGAATCCTGCTCTTAATATAATGAGTCTAAATCTTAAATTTTACAAAACATTGAACAAAGTCTAGACAAGTGACTCACAGGAAGAATTAACCAATAAATACTTTACATTGCCGGAAATGTAATTATTTTTATTATTGGAGGATAGGAGAATTTTCCATAGGAAACAGAGTGTCTGATCTCTAACCCGGGTCACTGTTAACCCTGATAGATTAAATTGAGGAGTTGGGGTGATCAGCTTGCATTTGACCTCTCCCAGGGTAGTGCTACACCCACAAGCACTAGTGATTCCTATTGATTAGGAAATTAAAGTTTTGGATGTAATCCTTAGGTTATTCCTTTATTTTTTTTTATTTTTTTTTTTTCTGAAGTTCTATTCTCTCCTCTCCTCTCCCTCCCCCAACAATTTCAGGCTTTAAAGCTTTGCCCTGAACTTGAATAGCAATTGCTTGTTCTTGAAGTTGCACAATACACAGCTAATGGGAGGATCCCCCAAATGTCAGCCAAGTCTGTGTAAATGAGCCTGGAAATGAGCTCAGAACTGGACATGGTATGGGTAAGACGTGGAAATGAGCTCAGAACTGGACATGGTATGGGTATGGTATGGGTAAGATGTGACTCTGCAGTTAGACTGATATGGCATTGTACAGAAGCTGTGCAGTTTCACGTTTCATTGGAAGATATTTCTGATGGACTACTAATTTGCTGTGTCTACAGAGAGTGCAGTCCACAGGAGGCATCTGCTTTCTGTCGCTGTCAGGAAAAATTCTCTAGCCTGCTCAGGAAAAAAAAAAAAAATCAAAAAACAGGTCTGAGATTTTCAAGCCCTAGTGAAAACCTAGCAGTACCTTATTGTGGGAACAGTCCCATAGAAGTCAGCGTCACAGGGCAATGACATGTGTGCTCAAAGAGAGGATGGTGACAGACCCTCTTATAACTCTAACCTGTGATTCACCCGATAGGAAAATATTTGGATAACCTTTCTGCAGTAAGAAGAATTAATTCGTAATTCAGATGTATTGGAGTGCTAAGTAATTATATTCCTATTATTAATTGCTATAAAAAGGCATGTCTGACATTTTTTCTCTGCAGAAAAGAACCCCACCAAATTCTGCACATATTTCAATGGCAGTGAAATACCCTTCAGATTGCCCTTGGTAATCTGTGCCCGTATCTCTGCTGCTCCAGTGAAATGAGCACATCCCTTGAAGACTGTGCATGAATCAGCTATGGGCTCTTTAATTTAATAAGGAGCCACTGCACTCAGAGAGGGAAGAAATTCATGAACTTGGGAGACCAAAGTAGAAGCCCCGGTTAGAATTGAATGCCCTACATCTTGGTATCTGAAACTCTTTGATCATTACTGTGTTTGGGTTATTTGGTCATGTGCTTGCTCCAGTATGAGCACACGCAGCTCATTCAGTCATTGCCTGTATGTCCAGATGCAAGGAAAGCCTCAGATGCAAGAGTGTTAAAAAAAACACTCAATAATGGAAGAAGACAGGGCTTTGAGAGAGCGATTTAATAAAAAGCGTCTGCCCCCTGCCTGCCTTTGCTGCCATTCTCCGCTGGAGAATGATGTGGAAGGTGTCCTTTTCAGTGGGAACAAGGGCACTTGCAGCATGTGAGCCCCTGAACTACGTGTTCCTCCAACCTAAGACCAGCAGCTGGCAGAAACAAGAGGTTTAGTTCCAAAGGAAACACAGGTAACAGCCTTGCCCCCTGGGCTGCAAGCAGGGTGGGTGGATGGATGGAAACCCAGCAAGCCCATGCCCCCGCCGGAGCCGGGGACGAGGCGAGCAGCCTGGGAGACCGGAGGCTGCAAGGCGGCCGCTGGCCACCGGGGGGCTTCATTTCCCCTCGCAAGGACTCAGCCGGGAGCTGCTTCCCCAGAAACGGCGAGCCCGGCTTCCCTCCTCCTCCTCCTCCTCCTCCTCCTCCGTTCGCTTTTAGGGCAGGCTTTCCCCACGGAAAGGCGTCTCGCCCCCCCCCCCCCCCCCCCCCCCCGTTTATTCCTGGGGCAAGCCGGCCCCAAACGTTGGCTTAAAACCACTTTACAAAATCCTATTCCTGAGGTACTGCTGTACTGCTTTTTTTTTTTTTTTTTTTAATTTATTTATTTTTTTTCCTATAAAAGGATTCTTCAACAATTTCTTGCTTAAATAATTAACTGTGAGAGCAATACATATTATTATTAATAACGCATCTTTTTTTTTTTTTTTTTTTTTTTTTTAACACTTTTATTCATTCACACATCTCCAAGTGCTTTTCAAATGAGGCCACCACAATTAACCCTATTGAACCGCTGCTGCGAAGACTTTCCAGGCGTGCTCATAACCACAGCTGCTGTGCCTCAGCCGGGCACACAGTCCCATTTCCAACACTTTCAAGCCAAGGCTGGAGCCAAAAACAAAACAGCGGGAAGCCCCCATATTAGACAAGGTTTTTTTGGTTACAGGAGCTGCTGCCGCCTTGAAGGGTGGAAGAAAATCGTCTGGAAGCATTTGGAAACTGCCCTGCTGTGGCCAAAATGGCTGGGGATCACTGAAGAGCTGAAATGAGGGGAGGCAGCAGTTGGCAAGAGATGGGACAGGCAGCAGGGAGAGGGAGAGAAGAGTTTCTGAAGTAACACGCAGCCTAAAGAGCTGTCACAGGTTTGAGATCGGCTCCTGTCCTTCCTCAGAGAAAAACGTTCCCAGTGATCTGGAAGAGCGAGGGGGCTAACGGAGGCCTCCAATTTTAGAAATGTCTCTCGTCTCCGTAATCCCTCAATTTTTATAACATTTTTCTAGGTATGACATTATACAAACTGCGTTAACTGACAAATCCTCCGTTTGCATTAGATTTAAGTGGCTTCCCTCCCATCACTCCTCACTGTTAAAAATACATTACAGAAATTACTATCCTGCCTAGGAAAATGTGTGATGACTCTGGTGTCTGTCGTTTATTTCTAAAACATTTTGGCACTTTTCCTGCCAGGTTGTCTTCTCCCTTCAGCTTTGAGTGAGGGAAGGGAAAGTGCAGAGGTAGGGCCAGATTTTTCCATTTCCCCGGTTATTGCATGCATACCTTGCAGCCCCCACTACAGGCATGGTGGGAGCTAAATGCAGGGCAGAAGCAGCAAAATCCTCGTGAGGAAAGGCATATAGCACAGAGAAGCCACACTTCAGGCTGCCGTAAGAGTGGCTGTATCGAAGATACTGCCTGGGATCTTGTCTCCCTACAGCGGCCAATATTTACGGAGAAACTATCAGCAAACAGCAAGTGTAACATGACCTTTCCTGGCGAGCTTCTGCAAAGGGGACAGATCCATCCCTGCTTTCACCTCCTTGCTACGTGGGCTGAATTTGGCCCTCAGCATCCACATGAGCCCCTGATGTCCTCTGCTCCTCTCTCCCGCAGCCCGCTGGCTGCTACGCCAGCACTGCTTCTGAGGGGCTGCTCACGCGAGGCATTTCTAACCATTAATCACGCCGCAGAGATCCGTTTTCCCCCTGATAAGAGCCCGGCTCAATCTGGAAGGAAAGGAGGAGAATCAATCTGCCTGATTGCCATAGACCCTTCATTTTGCACTCCACAGCCCCTTGCCAAGCGGAGCAGCGGGGGAGTCTCGGCTCGATCGGCTCGGTTGCTCCCGGCAGGTGTCACTATGGAATGGCAAAATGCAATCCCAGGGCTGGCAGAGCGGCTGCTGGAGCCTGGCTGCAAGGCAGTGCTTCCACTGACATGGCCACAGAAGGAGCACGCTGCTACGTCCAGGAAAGTTTCCCGATTAGGTCTGGAGCAGAGGTGCCGCCGTCCTCTGCTTTCCTCCTGTTTGCCCCTCCACTGTGACAACCCCGATAACGGGTTGGAGGAGTTTTCTGATTTTCTAAAATATTGCTAGGCAGTGAGTGAAGAAACAGCCTTCTTCATGGATCACTGCCTTGTGTAGTAACACGGCACAATGACATGTAAAGTTTCCAGAACTGTTGGTAATTACTGATAAGCCCAGTTCAGCTCTCAGTTACATACAAAGCTGGGTAAACAATGGGAGGAAAAAATTAATTAGAGCCCATGTTTGCTGAAGCTGGCTAGCGATCCCATCTGATCACGTTCCTGCTCCTCTTATTCCCTTTGCACAAACATTTGGGTGGTCAGGTTTTGCTGGTGTCTAGGTGCACAGGAGGAGCTTTTGTCTGTGCAAATAGTGCATCTCTCTCAGGGCATGGGCCCTTCTGGTGAGCGCTTGCCCATGCCCTTGTGTTTGCAGCTGGGAAGGTGTTTGGAGGCCTGGGGAGGTGGAGGGTACATGGTTGCCTCTCTGAAGCTATATCAGGAATCTCCACATCATCAAGAGCAACAGGGGAAGAAGGAAGAGAGGAAAACTGGGTAAGGGAAACAATGGGAAGGATGCTCATCTGGAGAAATTTCACACGTGTTTTGGCCCCAGAGTACTCTTGTGCTATGAGTCTTCTGTGACAGCACAGCTGACATGAAGAGGCAGAGGGGAATTCAGAAAGCTCCTCTTTGGCATGTTCTGGATGCATTGACTCAGAATGCCTCACTGGGAACAGTGGGCAGGTCATGTTCTTAGAGGTTTGTCCCAGCCAAATTGTAAGGCTTGATAAATGTTACACAGCAGCTTGAACACTGCATGAACTGCTCATCTCTGCCCACTTTCTCATCAGGGACTTAAGCAACCACTAGATATTCCAGGTGTCAGAGGGTGTTGCAAATCCTGTTCTTCTTCCTGACTGATTGAACCCTCTCAGTATGTTAGGTCTGATTTACCAACATCAAAGCTATCCCAGTCTTGAGAAGGTGGTCAGAGCAGATGACCCCCAAGTGTCCCTTCCAACTAAAATAACTCCATAGTTCTATGACTCTGGGGGTCCATTTACTTATACATGTCCTTGGGCAGTGTCCTTGTATTTTCTGCATATCATTTACCAGTTTTATACAATGGCAATGCTTGTTCTGTCCTGCCATTGTCTGAGCTCTGTGTCTCCATGTTGGAAGGCTGAATGTGACATCTCCTTAACTGATTTTGAATCTGGTCTGTGTATTTCCCTCTCCTTCAGCCTGGGAGGACCTCACATGACTGCAGATAAAAACCACACTTGGTCAAGGGAGTACAGGGAAAGTGCTTCAGTGCCTTCAGCATCATTTCCTGCTATGCACCTTTCCCTGAACTGCTCCCTCAGAGTCAGTGCCTCAGTTATTTCTTCAGAATCAGCCCCAAAGCATAGAAAGCAGGTCAAGCTATCATGGGAAAGATGCTAATCTAAATTTACCATCAGAAATCACGAGGAAGATGCAAGGCCAAACATACCATGAGACTTCACCATGAGTCATATAGCTGAAGCATGAATACAACAGATCACATCCACTAGGAGAACTCAAGTGTCCTCAGCCATTTATGAAAAGTATGCAAAAAGTATGAAAAAAAAAATGTATCAGGGACAATTCAGTTCTTCTGGAAACAGCTTGCAGAGAGCACCAAATTGGCTTGATGCTTTGCTGGCAATGAACAATTTGGTGAGTCCTGGCATCTGCTTAGTCTCATGACTTCTTTCTCCTCTTGTGAAGAAACACTTGGCAGATGGATCCATAAAATCATGCTCTTATGTGCACCCCTTTTATTGGTGTTGTTCATGCTCTGGGTGTGTTTTATGGGGTGCTAGGAAAGGCTTAGATCAAAGCTAATGTGATTTATCCATGATACTTGCAGCAAGAAGAAGAGTTCAAAAGATAGGAAATCATATATGAAGAAAATCAGGCCTCAAATCTCATTTCCTGTACTTTATGCAGAGCTGGGACCACAAAAAGAAGGGTTCTGGTGAGAGGCCCAGTACTGAGCCCTGCTTTCTCCCACTAGCACATTGGGCAGCATGCACCCCATCTAACCCTATGCGGTCTCCCCTTGGGCCTCTAGCCACGGCCCTGACAGAGTGTTTCTATCACAAACTATGACTGTGTGAGTATAATTAATTAAATTCTCCCATTTCCCTATTTGATCTACTCTGTTAGGGGAAAAAAAAAATAAAAAAAAATCATCCCTTTGCTCTAATTTTTGTTTATTCTGAACACAGTTGCTGGATGTAAGCCATTCTAATTAAACTGCAAAGTTCTTTTGTAAAGAGCTCAGATGTTGCTGAAATCGATGTTAAGCATTACACAAGTCTGTATCATTTGCAGTGATCTTTCTAAATTCCACTGGCATACAGAAGGAGTAGCAGGGAACAAAAAAAAAAAAAAAAAAAGGAGAAAAAAAAAAGCCCTCAGATATATTTACTGTTGCACTTCGGCTGTCCCCAGGGTCCTCGAGGAATTTGCAAAACCAGGACCACAGTCTGACGCAGGGCGTCAGCTGGCAAATGTAGGTGGTACTAGGGAGTTGGATAAAGATTCATTTAGATATTCACCAGGGGAGAAGAAAACTTCCTTCCATACCCAGCACAGCCCTTACAAATCAGGGCTTGAATTTGCTATCATACAGCGAGCGACTGCTCTGCAAGTTGTTGACCACATGTAGGTCATGGAGGTGATACTGCTTTAACCTACAGAGTTGTACTGGGTGTCCAGCAGAAGACCCCAAGACACTTTGCTCATGGTGCAGGAGGGTCTGGGACATCAGCCAACGGAGCTGCAAACACTTGCTCATACTCAATTAGCAAGTTCAGGCTGCGTATGTAATCCACACTGCCTACGGTGCCAAGCAGCCAGTTGCCCTTAGCAGCTAATAATATAGAACTGCAAAGTACAGTTAATTAAGTAGGTACAATGTATTCCATAGTATGTTCCCTACATACAAAATAGCGTGCAGTTTTCTGGTAGCAATGTAGGACATTGCTCTGAGAGTCATCCCTTGTGGACCTGGTCTCAGTTGCTGATTCCTTCCCCCATGCTGTATACAGGACCTTGGCCTGTACCAGGGGCTGCAGAGCCATGACTGGCATCAAAAATGTCCAGTCTTCTTTTGGACTAAAGTCTTGCTTGTCTTGGGGTCTTGACTTGTGACAGCCTTTATTTGGCTACTTTTGCTATAGCTTACTTTCTTAACTAGGATCCCAAAGATCTGCAACCATTGTTCTTTGCTGTTGGAAAATAAGAGTATGGAGGGCAGGGGACAGGTCAAGAAAGGTCCATTTTGTAGGATGGGATCTGGACTTCTGTAGAAGTTTCATGCCCATTGCATGAACTCTTCCCCACCAGTGTTCTTTCAATGCACTGAAACCTTATGCAGTAGTCTTACACAGAGATTCAGCATCAGCTTCGGTCGTTCACAGAGGCAGAGAGCTATGACTTATATGTACAGAGGATTTAGGGAGAATGCTTTGCAAATACAAAGAGGCTTGTTTTAGGTGCTGCCACTGAGTCTTCTTTCAAAGAAAAATGTGTTTCTCAGACTGGGCATCATGTTGTTTGAAGGCAGATTTGTGGTAACTGCATTATTAGTTACAGGATGAAGAGGGATGCAGTGAAACTTTATAAGGACACTAAAAATCAGTGAAGAAAACAAAGCAAAACAAAACAAAACAGAAAATATTTATGAACGATTGAGAGTAATCCGGGTGCTACTGTATGAATGAAACCTTGCTATCTCCTCTTTCTCTGCTTCCTACAGTGAGATTTTGGCAGGATCTGCCATTGTTTGGGTCAAAGTGAAATATCTGTTCCATTTTGAGGAATTAAATATTTTTACAACACATCTTATTCAAAGCATTATTCCTGGGATGCAAAGAAAGCTTTGTTACTGCACAGTAAATGAGACATAAGTCCACTGAAATAAGCTTAGACAAGTCTAAGCAGAGACCAGAAAACAGTACCACATGTTTCTTTTAAAAAGAAAAATATCCAACAACAAAAAACAACAACAAACAAACCAAACAACAAAAGAGCTGGAAAAGACAGTGAAAGATAAAGATGCATTTGAATGATCTGGTAATTATATGTACACCGAGAGCCATTCATTTGTCTATCTATTCTTCGTTTGCCAGCACTGGCGAGCAAGCAGAAACTAGATTCTTCCAACCTTCTCTGTCGTTTGCTGCTTCTTTCATCTGCCTTCCAGGTTCAAAATCAAACACTTAGCTCTCCCTCTTGAACTGGGACATGTGACGGACACAGTCTTGTTCACTTTACCATTGCTATAGAGACAATTGCCCCACAAATACATTTCAGACATACAGGAAGGCACAGTGTCTGCCCCTACCAGCCACTTTGACTTAGAATAAAGCACAACAGCAATTAGGAGGGAAAAGAGCAAGAAGTAGGAGAGTACTAATAAGATCTCACAGAAAGTAAGTGCCTACATGTGCAATTATGTATTCCAAGCCATTTTAAAGTGGCGTTATGTGAGTAAATGTTTCTTCAAGCTGAAGAAAACCGAACCAAACCAAACCAAACCATTCATTTGTCATTGATCTGAAACATAAAATTTTATTGGCTTTCTTGGCAAAATGAAAAAAAAAAAAAAAGTAGAAAAAATGGTTTGGTGTTGAAATTAAAGTTAATAGTTAATTTAGTTGTGGGAATTCAAACGCTTAGTGAGTACATTTTTGATTTCAAGAAGTTTAAAAATAATCACTTTTGAACAAAAGCTTTAAATATTGTGAAAATATGGAATAATTTCTCTTTATTGGAATATTTTTTTCCAATCAAAATATTGGCCAAATCAAGCCAAAGTCAGGAACAATGGCCTAATACGTTTTCCTAGTACATAGCAACACTAGTCCTTCCTGTCCTTCAACCTTGCTTTCACAGGATAGTGCATTTCTTAGAAGAACTGTTGAAAACAACTTCTGAGGAAAATGATGATATGATTTTTAAATGAGGATTTTTAACTCACTTCTGTTGGAGAAGAAGGACATAATTCTAAACCTGTTCCTCTGTTACAAAGCTAAAATTAACAAGAAAATATTCCAGGGAAGCTATTCTGTAGGATTTTTTCAAGGTAATATGCAAATAAGCAAATAAGGCTTGACAAATGAAAAAAGTAGCTCTTCTTGAACAGTGCATCAAAACTGCTACTGGTAAATTAACAATTACCAGTCCTAACAAATAAAACAGAATGAAATAAAGTGATGCCCGAGTATTCAGGTAGGTGCCACGGATTTGCACTGGAATTATTCAGTCATCATTTCTGCAGCAAATTGGTATTAAACATGGGTGTGCTGAACCACTCCAGGGTTCTGTATTGAGCTGAAGACAGGTAAGTTTGGTGTCTGGTTACACTGGTTGCCCAGGTGTCAGCCTGGAGAATGAAGCTCCCAAGGCTGAAATCACCCATTTTTACTCATTAAGAAAAAGCTGATGTGTCTTTGTGGGCTGGGGTTTCAAGTTCTCTCCTCCTGTAATAGCTCAAAGATTAAAGAAAGAACAGAGGTTGTTTTTTCAGGATCCTGAAATATGACTATCACATGGGCTCTGTGAGAGGTGCTTTGGAAAGGAACGGGTTTCATCCAGGATTTAGTGACTGTTTTGGTTACGTGCAGGTACCTGATTTCCAACCCCCTTTTTTTCTTATTGTGAAAAACACTATCTTTCTTATATATACTGTCCATTCATTATCGGTCCTTTTCTCTCTCAAGAAGCGTTACATTTTTGCATATCATACTTGAAAATTATTGAGTGTGTTATTTCTTCTCAAATTATCTGAGTAATTTAGAGCAAGAAAAGGAGAAAAACTGTTCAACAAAATTGTTGTTCCCACACCACCTCTCACCATAAGCTAAAAGGGAATGGTGCTGCTAAACAGGTCGGAGGCTGAGCCCCACTTGGCCAACCTGGTGCATTTGATGAAGGGGGCCTCTGCTGGGGTTTGGGAAGGGAAACATGGGCTTGCTGAGGACTTTCTCAGCTTCTTCTCATGTGAACTTGGAACAAGAGCACAGGTGGTTATTTATGGCTCTGAGCCCTAAGCAGCTGTTTGAAAGGAAGACACCTTGATCCAGTTAGGTTACAGAAAATAATGGGCACTATACATATACTTTGATACATTTGCTTTTCTTTTGATTTGGCCGAAAGCCTCCTGCTCTCTGTCTTTCCTCTTCTTACAGTCATTTCCCTTTTTTCTCCTTCCATCCCCATTTCAGATAGAGAATTTATGAATTATAGCCAGGCCCCAGCACAGCCATTGATCTGAAGGGGAGCAGGTTTCTGCCCATATGGGTTTGTCCTTTGGGTGCTGCTGAAACATTCAAACAATTCATTTATTTTGTATTAAAACTTTACTAAGGGCAGCCAATCATATTTTTATGTTTTTCTCCTCCAGAAAATGGAAAGAAACAGACCCACCAAGATGCATTCATAGGGCAATTAATGATGATAAAAATAACATCATCATTGTCATTAATGACTACAGTCCGATACTTTTTTCCAGGCAATAGATCACCTTATCGTGACTTCTGTGGGTCTGTGTGCAAGAAAAAATGCTTCTTATGGTGTATAAAGAAATGGAAACCTGTTTATTTATGACTGGATAAGAGTGAGCTGCCTCATTAATGTGGTATAAAATGGGTATAATTCAGCATCCCATACAATCCTCTGTGACGTGTTGACAGGTGCTGTCATGCACTATCACTTTTAGGTTATTGCACTCTAATAGACTACAATTATAGCTCATTTAATATGATATGACAGTGGGAAAGCACGTGTGAGGTTACAAGCAGTTACACTCACAAAACAAGCTAGTAGTAATGGTTGCTGCTACAGGTCAATATTGCAGGGGGCAAATCCCCTTTCCAACATCACAGGGCCCAGATCTCTGCAACTACAGCTGTGGTGGTTTCACATCAATAGGCAGCTAAGCACCACAATGCTGTTTTGTTCTGTCATTCCCCCTCCTCAGAAAAACAAGGGGAGAAAATACAATTAAAGAAAAGCTTGTGGGTTGAGATAAGGACAGGGAGATCACTCCCTGATTACCATCACAGGCAAAACATGCTTGGCTTGGGGAAGATTAATGGAATTTATTGTCAATTAGTAACAGACTAGAGCAGTGAAAACTAAAAGAAAACTGAAAAAACCTTTCCCACATTTCCTCTCCATCTACATTCTTCTAATATCCTTTCTTCCCCACCTCCCACTCCCCCCAAGCAGTGCAGGAGAATGGGGAATGGGGGCTGCAGTCAGTCCCTAATACTTTGTCTCCACTGCTCCCTCACGGTCACTCTCTGCCCCTGCTCCACATGGGGTGCCGTCTTTCCTGAACTGAGCCTGCATGGGCATCCCACAGGCAGCAGCTCTTTAAGAACTGCTCTAGTGTGGGTCTGTATCTCATGGTCCATCCCCCAGGAGCAAACTGCTCCAGCATGGGCCTACCATGGGCGGCAGCTCCCCCCAGACCCCCTGCTCCTGCGTGGGCTCCTCTCCACGGGCTGCAGCTCTGGCCCATGGCCTGCTCCTGCAGGGGCTCTCCATGGCCCGCAGCCTCCTCCAGGCCACATCCACCTGCTCCACCGGGGGCTCCTCCACGGGCTGCAGCGTGGAGATCTGCTCCACGTGGGACCCATGGGCTGCAGGGGACAGCCAGACAGTGGGTTCCTTTTGGAGCTGTCTGGAGCTGGCTCTTATCTGACATGGGGCAGCTGCTGGACTCCTCTCACAGAGGCCACGCCATAGTGCACAACCCCCCCTTCCCAAAACCTTGTCATGTAAGCCTATACAACAGGACTTGTACATAGAGTTCTTTCAATAATGCATTTGTGTATTGAGGTAACCTTTACCTCACATTCCCTCCTCTTCTTCCCTGAAATACTAATATTACTGCCTTTGGTTGTGTCCCCCCACGTTGCTTCAACAGTTGAAACCACAGCAGGCGTGGAGTAGGCTGGACAAAAGGCCACAGTTGAGAGTAACACAAGATTTACAACAGCTGGCAGCCCACTACCTCGTCTCATACAAAGGGCTAGGCATCCTTCCTGGGGCCTGCTGTGCTACCACCAAGGCAGTCTGCCTAGTTTACCCGCTGGGCAGGGCCGTGCACAGCATGCACTAGTAGCGTTTTCCTGTAGCATGAGAGTGGGCCCCATGCTTTGGTTTCACTCATTTAAGAAGAAAACTGCAGAACTGATGCTGAGTAGAAACATTTTTAACCAGTTAAAAAATAAAATTAAAAAAAATTGTCCCCTCAGGGAGGTTGAATAGAGGTTGAATGTTTCTCAATGGCACTCACCACCCAGGCATTGCAGAGTTTTGTCAGAGAGATTCACACTGCAGACATGTAGGTAGTATTACAAGCCAAAAAGATACCAGGCAGTCTATGTTTTTGTTTGAATCCTGTGCTGAAGAGAGTGGCTTTTCTACTTCCTTGCTTAAAACATGTTTCAACTGTTGTTTTAAGTATTCAGGTTATAGCTGTGTTTGCATGCTGAGCAACTACAGGACATTCTCCTTCTGGGATCAGCCACCCACTTAAATTCAAGGGTGGTAATATAAAAGCCTAGGAGCTGATTCGCATGATGTTTTTGGAAAGACAGCTTTCTGGCCTGTGTAGTCGTTGTGGCTTGTCAGCTGGGTTACACCAGATGGCTCAGGATTCCCCTCTTGTTCACACACCTATGGAGTTGGAGTAATGCTCCTCACCTCCTTTAACCAGCAACAGAGGAGCATCCTGTGATGAAATATCTCCTTTACATTACAAAGAGGATTTCAGCTTCTTCACTGAAACTCTGTCCCCCATCAGGAGTGATGACATACTTATTACAAAAGCAAGAACACTGATTCCTTTGGTCCTCATAAACACCAAGGACTCAGCCTGTAGTTTTGGGACACCTTCCTCCCTCCATGCCTCAGCAGTCTAATTTCTCCTTTATTGCTGAGGTTTCCCTGCCACACTTTTCCAAACCTCTGTCCCCTTGATAGCCTCCACTTGCCTGCACTGGGTCCACTTGCCTGCACTGGCCCCTGCCATGGGCTCAGTGAAGGGGAAACGAAGTAACTTCCAGGTTAGGTCCTACCTCTTTTGTGGTTCAGCTGCTCCTGTAAGCAGGACATACTTTTTTGGCCAGCTTTGTGTGCCTGACAAGCCAGGGTATTAATGTCCAGGTGAGACACCTGTGCATACTTGCAGCTTGCTAGTCTCAGCTAGTTGCTCTGCCCTGTGGAGTTGCCCAAAAGTTGCATCTTCACATAAAAACCCTGTTAAACCAACTGCACTCTCCAGTTAATAAGAAGAACTCAGTGCTACATCATGAATATGCTCCTCTATTAAAACAGATAGATAATTATTTTGCATCTTTTTATACTATTTTATGCATCCATTTCAAAAGAAGAATTGAATTAATACAGAATAATGGTGTGCTGGAGAGGAAATCCAAAAAGTGTCTTTCACATCACTGTTTTGGTGCAGAGCTCTGAGAAGCTCCTGCTGCTGTTTGGGGCAGAACTCTTTGTGAAGAGCAGTGGTACTTGGGATCCTCATTCTCTGATTCCTTTTGATAATCTCCCATTTAAGGTCAATGTTGTTTTTAAATTGTCCTACAATAAAGACAAAATTGTGAATATCAAGGTAAACATGAATAGTTTGTTTAATATCTCTTTGGCATTTCGAAATGAATTAAACTAAACGATATCTAAATATTTGGAGCACATTCATTAGTAATGAATGCTTTTTAGAAAAGTTGATCTCATGTCACAGCTGTCACCTTTTCTTCATTGTTGTGGCCAATCTCAAAGCAGCTAACACTCTTTTTATTTATAAAAGTAGTAAAATTCAAAAGCCTGCTTTAGCACGCCAGTAATGTCTCATGGTTAATGCCTATTGAGAAAGGGCAAATGCTAATATTGCCACAGAAAAATTAACTCAGCTATCCTGCAGGCTGACTGCTACAAACAGTAGCACCTATATGCATCCAGCAATGACTATCTCTGGCATGAAGACTGAGGATGGAGGTGCACAAAGTAGAAGCCTTCACTTCTGATTTTTTTTTTTTTTCCTGTTTGGCATGAAAATCTCCCTCTTTAAATTCAAGGACAGCTTGATCCAAAGCTTCTGCCCCTGAGCACTGGTTCCCTTTCCTTCCTTCCTTCCTTCCTTCCTTCCTTCCTTCCTTCCTTCCTTCCTTCCTTCCTTCCTTCCTTCCTTCCTTCCTTCCTTCCTTCCTTCCTTCCTTCCTTCCCTCCCTCCCTCCCTCCCTCCCTCCATCTGTCCATCCTTCCTTGCCTCTTTCCCTCCTTTCCTCCTTCCCATCACCTTATCCCTTCCATTTTCCTTTGCCCTTCCACCTTCTCTTGTTTTCCCTTCCCATTCACCTTCCCCTTCCTTTCCACTTCACCTTCTCCCTTCCCCATCTCCCTTCCCTTCATCCCCTTCATCTCATCATATTTTTTTTTTCTCTCCTTCAGCTATTTTCAAGATAAATTCTATCCTTGCAAATTCATAACTGACAGGGCTGACAACTAGAATATTTACTGGAAAAAAACAGGAATGCACAGCAAGACTTCATGATTCTCTCTCTCATATGTATTTCTTTATAGGGTGCACTCTGCAGTATTTGGTGCATGTGTCAGCGGAGATGAAAAGATACTTTACAGAGAAACTGAAATCTATTTCCAATGACATTACTATAGCACAGAATGTAATACTATGAATGACAGTCACTCAGATTTCCATAAATGCAGCTCCTCTATAGCTGAAGCTCTGAAGTGATTTTTATTTCTAATGTCACCCTTGGAGGCTCTGAAATGTCATCCTCATTTTCTTTAGAATAATTATATTTAATTTTGGGGTTTGGTCTATCAGATCTCTATAAACTTGTTTCATCAGTTTCATCACTACTGATTTGTCAGAAAAACAGCCAAGAAACAGTGATTATCCTATTTCACTTCTATACCATGCAGTTATTCTTTAATTGTTAAAATGTTGTTGGCAGGGGAGGAAAAGGGAACACATGTTTTATGAGTCTTTCTCATTAAACACAACAGTCTAGCCTTTGTCTGCATGATGTGGTTGGCCATTTGAACCTTGCATCACACGAAGACCTGAATACCTCCCAGTCAAAAAGGAGCATCTTCCACAGTGAGAACACAGTAGCCATATAAATATGAAGTGTGAGTGTAGGGGGGATGCTAGATTTAGGGAGTTTTATTTAGAAGCAAGTTATGTAGAGTTTTAAAATGGAATCAGTGAAGCAAAATCAACCTTCCAAGTCCATTTCAGGATTTCTTTTTATTATTTTTCCCTTTGGACATAAAACACTTCAAATAGAAGTTCTATTAATAAAGCTCTAACCACAGATTAAATATTTCTGCTGACATTATTTGACTGATAATATCAATTTCAAAGTTCAAATTTTAATAAGGTATTACAAAGCATAGGAAGAAACAAGCTAATCAAGCCAAGTTTCATATTTCCCTTCTTTGTATAAAATGATAAGTGAATTTAAAGCTATGCTTTGTCTTTTTAATATCTGCTAAATATGGATGAATTACTGAATATATATTTATTCTTAGCCTCATTTGAAGGCAAATATTTACAAGGCTTTTCTCTTGTAATCTGATTTTAATATCTCAACTGAAAATGATTCATAACATGTGGCTTCAAATACCCTGTAGTTAAAGAGGCCAAAAATTAATTAGCTGATTCTAGCGAGGGTTTCTTGGAACTGACCTTGAAAGAAAAACAACAACAACAACAACAAAAACCTCAACCAGTACTCTTTATCAGATCATTTTACATTGTTGTTGCTTATGCAAAGAATTTCAGTAGTAAATAAAAGAGAGTGGCAATAACTTGCATCTGATCCTTGGTGCTGATGTATGTGTTCATCCTCTGGTTTTCTGTAGCTCTTCTAGTAGGGCCTTGGGCCCAAATATCTTCAGTCCTTTTGGCATTGCAGTGTGAACCGGGTTAGCGAGTGTTATGCAAGTAGTCGAAAGCACCTCCTCTTAATCCTTGTCCAGATTAAATTGTAGTGAGTGTGGAAATGCTCAGAGGTCCTTATTTCTTTATTTTCCTTGTCTCTTTCTCTATTTATTTATTTATTTATTTCTATCTTATAAATATACTCAGGAAGCCATCTGGGAACAGAAATACTCACTAAGTACCGCTGACCTGAAACGCAAGTGTCTTTGTGAAGTCAATTTCTCTTCTTCCTTTGAAAGACAATCTTGCTGATGCTGACTGCTAAAAATAAGGACGCAAAATCTTTTCCAGCATCTGGAGTTTTCTGTGCTTTAATCCGTTCATTTCCTTATGTATTGTTATATAGGTATTTCTGTGCACACTCTGATTAATGTGCAAATATATATTTTACCCTGTAGGATTAGAGGCAAATGGGCCCAATTCTCTACTTCCTTGCATCTTTCATTGTTAGCTGTATGTGTAGGTACAGCCCCTTAAAGAACTGCTTTAAGCAATTAGATTAACTCTTGCTTTGCTACTTTACAAATTGTATCCATTTAATATTGTGATTTGAAAGCAGATCTTTCCTCTGCTATTTTTTTTTTAGTCTTTTCAGCTTTTCTAGAAACCTGAGTTGATGGTTGTCTTCTGTCCCATTAAGGTAACTTTTATTCCAAAGGGTACCATATAGTCCAAAACTTCCTTGGGGCAAGAGTATTCCTGTAAGTGTATAGAGGTATGTGTGCAGCTATGTGTTATTTCCTCTGCTTAAGTGCCAGCCATAAAGGTCCAGATAAGCAATCTAACACCCCTTCCACAAATCACCTCATAAACCCCTCCTCTTCAAATCCTGTCATGAGTGGCTGGCACTTTGGGGGACATTCAAATTAGGAGGATATGTTGACTGCCTACAGGGTTTTTTTTTTTTCTTTTCTTTTCTTTTTGTTTGTTTGTTTGTTTGTTTTCACAGAAAGGAAAATGGAGCAAGATTTGTATACTTAACCAACCGAGAGTGTAACCTCAGCTCTAGAGTTGGGTTTTCTCAGTGACATAGCCTCTGCTTTGGTTTTGATAACATTAATCTGTTTAAAAATAAACTAGTGGAATAGCATTCATGGAATACTCAATTCTAAGAGTAAAGCATGAGAACCACAAATGTGCATATGTGCTCCAAGTGCTTGATCTACAGGCTGTTAAGAACATGCTCCCAGGGATGCAAGGCTACTGATGAAGCTGAGGTGATGTGCACGCTCCTGGTATTTCTTCCAGTGTGTTGTGTATTTATTTGTTTATTTTTTGCGTGTGTGTGTACTACAATAAAAAATCTTGATTTATTCATGACCAGACTTTTGTAAGAGGCTTGAAAGTTTAGGTTGCATCTGTGGGACTTTGCTAGTTCAGTGTTGTACAGTGTTGCACTATCAATCTCAAAGTAATGCATTTAACAGAAATTTTTCTGGCAATGATGGAGAAAGTCAACAACTTGCTGGTGCCCCTGACTGAAGGTTTTGCATTTCAAGAAACATGAGGAATTATAAAACCATGCTTTACACTTTGGATCAAATTGCCTCTAACAGGAGTAATTGCATCTTTATCAATGAATGGGTTTACTTGACATACTTACTCTTCTTTCCATAAAGTTAGCTGTTTTCTTGGTATAATTGGTAGTTTTTAATCTTTTCTTCATCAAAACAGTTTTTGAAAATGCAAGCTATATTTTGCTTGAGAATGAAGTTGAGAAACAGCTTTAGGAAATCTCATAAGGTTAAAGGTGGTACAGTCTGCTGTTTAAAAGCTTCTACTGTATACAGCCCTGTATCTTACATTTTATCAGTGTGATGTGATCTAACAGCCACAGGAAAGACGGAATATCCTGAGTAACCAGTGATTGCTACAGGGCAGCATGATTTGGCAGAACCCTACTTGTAATTGCCGATCTTGAGCTGAGGAAATACAGATGGGAAAAAAAATGCAAAATTATTTTTGCCTTGCTTTTTTTTTTTTTTTTTAAATGTCAGGCAGTGCTTGAGAAGTTTGGCTTCCTGGTTTTTCATTTCTGCTGCTTTTACAAAAACAAAGGAAGTAATGTGAGTGACCTGCTCTATGTACATATTATCTGTGGTTTTGGTATAGGCTCCTCATTATAGTAGCCACATCCTTCCCTTCTCATAATAGCTCCTTTGCTCTCATCTATAGTGCCACTGCTTATTTCCTCTCTCTTCATTATCTCGTGTAGTGGACTTACCAAGATTCTTTTCTTCCTTACATACATCCAGCTGGTCTAGTGTGGTGGTTTTACCCTGCTGGGCAAGCTGAACTCCATCATAGCCACTCTCTCACTCCTCCTCCTCAAAGGGGAGTGGAGAAGAGAGGGAGCAAATATGATGGAAAAGGGCTCAAAGGTTGACATAAGGACAGGGAGATCACTCAACGATTACTTTAATGGGCAAAACAGACTTTACATGATGAGATTAATATACTTCATTGCCTATCACTAGCAGGTTAGAACAGTGAGAAACTAGCATCTAAAAACTAAAAATACCTTCCCCCTCATACACCCTCTTTTACCTCCATACCTCAAGTGGTGCAAAGGAACGGGGGAATGGGGCCTGTAGTCAGTCCCTAACACTTCATCTCCACTGCTCCTTCACAGTCACTCTCTGCCCCTGCTCCACATGGGGTCCCTCCCATGGGATGCTGTCCTTCCTGAAATGAGCCTGTGGGGGCTGCCCATGGACAGCGTATCTTCAAGAACTGCTCCCACACGGCTCTGTACCACGGAGTCCATCCCCCAGGAGCAAACTGCGCCAGCACGGGTCCCCCACGGGTGGGCAGCAGCTCCCCCCAGACCTCCTGCTCCTGTGTGGGCTCCTCTCCATGGGCTGCAGCTCAGGCCCGGGGCCTGCTCCTGTGGGGGCTCTCCATGGGCTGCAGCGTGGAGATCTGCTCCATGTGGGACCCATGGGCCGCAGGGGGACAGCCTGCTCCACCAGGGGCCTCTCCACAGGCCACAGGGAAACTGCTGCTGCCTGCCTGGAGCACCTCCTGCCCTCCTGCTGCACTCACCTGGGGGCTGCAGGATTGGTGCTCACTCCTCGCTCTCCCAGCTGCTGTTGCACAGCAGTTTTTTTTCCTTTCTTCAACCTGCGATCCCAGAGGCCTAACCAGAGTTGCAAACTGGCTTGGCCCTGGACAGCAGCAGGTCCCTTTTGGAGCCGTCTGGAGCTGTCTCTGATCTGACATGGGGCAGCTGCTGGACTCTGCTCACAAAGGCCACCTGTGCAGTACCCCTGCTACCCAAACCATGCCACCTAAGCCCAATACACCTTGTTGAGGCTCACAATAAAAAGTATGTACCAGAGACCTTTCTGTGATCTTTGACCAATATTTTGCTGGCATTTGCTGCTATATAGTTCCCTTTTCCATAGCACACCCCTGCCTACTACCATTACAACCATCATAAAAAACTAAAGTATTTACATGAAATGCTTTGAAAAACAAGTTTAGATCCTAAGAATGTAGACACAATGGTTTGAATGTTTTGTCAAACATAGCTCCAGGGAGCTATCTAAATACACTCCTGAATTACTGTATCAATCCAGGGAACTTACATAAAGTCTCTGCTGGTTTATGGTTTCCTGAATGCTGCTAGTCACTGGGTATTAGCAAGTTATGCTACAGAGTTTACAGCAAAGCATATACACTCCATGGCCTGTTATAGCCATAATCCATATTTTAATGCTTTATGTCAGGCATTCCTGCTGCCCTCTAACCATTCTTTAATAATAAGACAAAAGTGATATTTTAGGGTAACAGTTAATAAATAATGTGACTTATCCAATCACACCTTTCACTAAAATATTATTATCTTTTGACAGGTTCATTACTGTAGAGACATCGGGGACTGATGAAACATTGTCTAATTCTACCACTAGTACATTTTCTGTAGTTGTCTTTTTTTTAATTTAATTCTCTTACTCTGAAAGCATACTGTCCATTGCAATTATTGAATGAGCATTTAATCTAGCATAACTAAGGCATTTTAATCTTTTCTTATGGAAAAACGATTAAATGGTCATAACATTGCTATGATATGCACTCATCTACTCCTTAGAGAATCAAAGTTCTCTCCTTTCTGATAACCAGTTCTCAAGTAAGATTTTAGCTTAAGTGAAGTGTGTTGGCTGCCTGCGAAAGAAGACTGTTATTTGTGTCATGGTATTGCAGAGTCAGAAAAACAATTTGAGGTTGTCTATCCCTTCAGGTAGGATTGTCTCTGGGCAAATTCTGCATAGGCCAGTGTATTTTGATGGGTAACTTGAAAACAAACAAACAAACAAACAAAAAAAAAACCACAAAAACAAACTTCTTAAATCAGAGATGTATGAACAGTATGAACACAAAATATAACAGATTGAAACAAAGAAAAAAGCAATGGCAAGTATGCCAAAAAACACTTCCTACATAGTGATGTGATCACATTTCAAGAAATCTATTTCTTGCGGTACAGGGTGTCCCTTTTGTCTGACATTACATGTACAAATTTAATGGGAAGTGAAATTGAAATACACAAACATACATGCACAAAACAAAATACTGGTTTTCAAGTTTGCCTGCAAAATTTGGCTAGAAGCGGTACACATTCCTCCCAAAATGATGACTGAATAAGAAACTCAAATTAATCATCCCAGAACAAAACAGAAGTTCTCAACCTGTTTTCTTACTGAAATCCAGCTTGTGTCTCTCTAGGACAGCAGTCCCTGTGGACAACATGGAAAGGGACATTAAATTCATTGCTCTTTCAGAACATGTTGTGAGCTGAATTCTCTTGGAGAAAGTGTATCAGATATCAGATATCCACAGAGCTCTGTTCCAAATCACTTCATAGAGTTTAAAAAAGATTTTAATAAGGGGTAGCTGTTTCAAAAAGAAAACTAAATTTTTTGGATATATTTATCACTCACTCCAGTCCTTCAGCCAACTGGTTTTTAATGGCATATTATTTTGCTTTTAAATAACTAAATTTGTACACATTAGAATAAAAGATTAAACGTGATTCCTAACCTACCCACATAATAAAAAAGCTTGTCTTTAGTCACTGTCATTACATAGAAATTTGTCATACCTCTAAATTCAAGGGGAAAGTGTTGGCATGCATGTATATCCTGGAACATTTTTTAACACATACTAAGACTATGACTTGAACAAGTTGACAGTTTTCACCATTCAGTAATACTTCATCCCAGGCAATGATGGGATATGGCTTAGACCTTCACTCCCACCTGCCCCCAGGAAAATACAATTGTCTCAAAAAAAAAAAAAAAAAAAAAAAAAGGCCTAATATTAAGGATTTTTTGTATGGTTATTTTAAACAGGAAAATATGTTAGTACAGTGCCTCATAATCTCCCATATCATTTGGGAGTTCTTTTGAAGGTGTCTGCTAACTCCCCTTCTTTCTGCTTCACCATCTTCTCGTACCTCTCATGGAGTCAAGATGTTGCACTATAAGAGCCTCTGGCTTTATTAAATCATGGTGTAGGTATCCCAGGTGCTAATGGCCAATGTGAGACAAATAAGTGGTCTAGAAGGAGACCTGTTATACATTCATTTAGTGAATAACACTATCACAAGTGGCAACTGACTCCAACACAAGAGCATCACTAGAGATAATGATGCTCCAAAATCCAGAAGAGTTAGGAATGGGCAAATTGCATGAGTACCTACCTCTTGGAAGTTGTTTTTGAACTTCTCCCCTAAATTCTTTATTCTTTAAACAACAAAGGTCTATTGGAAGGTGCTCCACCAGCACATTTCCTACCATGCTAAAACAAAATAATAATAATAAAAAATCCTGTTTACCATTGAAAGGTTCATCCAACATGTCTTTTCCAAGCTAATTACTAGCAAAACTATTAGTGGCTTTTTGTGAGGGCAGCTGCATGGAGAACCTGTCTAAAATTTAGTTTATGCAACAGCTGTAGAGAAGTTCTTCTCTAATTTAAAGGCAAACAGTCTTGGTCATTTTCTTCCATGCTGAAGATGCATGCAAGATGTGGCAGACTTTGATTTGGTTTGATTTTGAACCTGCTAAGATATTAGGGGTTTGCAAGTTCATTTCAGCCATAAAGGCTATGGTGCTTGCAAGCTACTAGAAAAAGATCAAAACAAGGAAAAGAAAAACCACCAAAGTCATGTCACAGAGGAGCAAAACTTTGTAGGCTTGGCAATTTACTATGGTATTAGTCCATGCTTTTGATCTTTTAAAGAAAAGGATCAATAACATTTAAAATTACCAGAGACAACATTAATTTTGTAATAACTGAGTTCTTAAAACCTAAAATGATTATTAAATATGCAAAAATTGCCCATATTTTTGCACTCACTGACAATATCCTCAGAGAATGCATCTACTTTTAGATCAATGTTGCAGATTTAAACAGGATGAGGTCTCTCACTTCCTGAGTTATCTAGGAATAAGTCAAGAATGGGAAAACTTGTGCTGAAAAAAGACAAGGCCCCCTCTACCCCTTCAGCTGTAGTAAGGTGCACTTACTACATGCGTCTTCTTTCTTAACATGGAATAAGCTTGATTTGGGATATGTGGCTGGGAAAAGTGTTCACAGTGTTGGGCCATATAACTAAGCCACACCTGGGGAACATACCTCCTGGTCTTGGGCACTGGAAGGCAGGACTGCAGCTACATTCTGCCCAAAAATGTGGCAGATAACCAGCATCTCCAGTTTGCTAGATGGTGGAGATCATTTCCCCATTTTTCTCCATCTTCCTTCTCCAGGTTATCAGTGGTCAGTGGTCTTGACCTTTCTTTCATGCCTGTGATCAAGGGAAAGGTGAAAGATTATTTTCTTACTGTGTGAGCTGGCAATTCATGGGAAAACGCTGAAACAAGGAAACAAGGCTGTGACTCATCCACATAGCCCTCCACCATTTCTTTCTCCAGTTAGGAAATCATTTCAAAGGGGGGGTGCTTTGACTGACTCTATCCTTCTGTACAAAACTAGCCAAGGATGTGGTGTGTAAATATATATATATATATATATATATATATATTTTTTTTTTTTTTCTCCAACTCAGGAGCATGCTTTTGAAGAAAATATACTTCTTGGCTCTTCTTAACAACTTGTTTCACATTATATGGGTGTCTCAGGTTGTGTGAAACTGATCCTTTTGGTTGAAACTGAAAAAGGAGATATGCTCCAGGAAGGCACCTAGTCTGCTTCAAGTCCTAATGGCTGTTGAAATCACAGGCTTGGGCAAGAAGCATTTTGGAGCAAGCCCTCTGTTACATGTGTACTGTAAATGTCAGTATTCTGCACCATGTTTTGCATTACAGATCTGCTTTACCCACTCATGTGGATATGGACAGGCCCCAGGGATCTTTATCTAGATTTTCTGAGGATTTATGCTTACCTCAGCTGTGATGATTGTTGACTGTCGTTGGCTGTCACTGATTTGTGCTTAAATAAGCAGAGCTGCAACTCCCAAATAGCATCATGAACTGACATTACCATTGCTCTTATTAGTATTGCATGCTAATAGTATTAACTTAGCTGCTCACAATACCTTCTGGGGTTCTGTTTTTGTCTAAAACAGTTCCTTTAATGACTTTGTGCTCACATTGTACACATGATGCCATTAGCATGTGTCTCATATGACATATTCAGCTGCAATTTTCACATTTCCAATTTCATGTATTTCCACAACATTCATGAGGAATTTTTAAACTTCCACATCTTCATCTCCACGGGTTTAAAGGGAGGAAGGGATCATTATGACATTAATGTTGTTTCTTGACCGTAGGGTTTCATCAGCACTTCTTGTCTGTCACAAGTCCAAAATAACAGCAATGATTTCATAACTAGTTCAATGACAAATGAAGACTTCATGCTTCCTTTCTTTACCACAGGTGAAATCAGAGTCTTTATCAAAGCTCTGCTAATTCCTTATTTTTTTGTTGTGTACTGTACTTTGCCCTTTGCCAATTATTTGCTCATCTTCTTTGCTTCTTCCAATGTTTGACTCCATACATGATTTGAAAATTCTTGTGTGGACCTTCTACAAAGCCTACTTCTGCCTGCCTTCTCCACTCTTCCTTCTGCCTTTCCCACTTCCATATTTCCCAAAATCACTTCCTTCTTTCCCCCTTCTCATTGAGTTCTTAAGATTATTCACTTGGAAAGCACTATGCATAGGAGAATTCATGCAGCAAAACAAAGATTATTGGCTTCCCTTTGAATCACAAAGCATTCATTATGTTTATTCGGAATTGGCTGGAAAAATATTCAACTTAAATACGATGTGTTAAATATGCTGATTCATTCAAACTCAAACTTTTCAAAATCCTTATATGTTATTTTGAAACATTGTGTTCTGACCTTCTCTGGGTAAAAATCCCCATTTCTAGGCCAAAATAACTGATTGCTTTGTAAGCTAGACTAATTATACTATAAACTTTTGTAAAAGTCTGAGATGTAAAGGAAATATTTTAACTGCTTTGAGACATTTTTTTCCCCCTGATTCTTAATGTGGGAAAAATTTCAAAATGCTGACATTTGTCCCAGATTGAGGATGAAAAAAATAGAAATCTAGAAATATTTTGCTTAGCAATAAAGCCATATGGTTAAGAGGAGCAAAATGCACATATGGCAACAAGATCATCTCCTGTAATTCAGCCCATTAGTGCAAGAAATTTGTTCAGACAGGTATGGAGTTCGGGTCTCATTTGTGCTACTGCCACCTCATTCTTATCTGTCTATGAAAAAGTCCCTGAAATAATAACCGTAACTATAGCATATGCTGCCACTACAAGATGTCACAGTCTTCTCGCTTCCTTACACCAAATTAGGCTAGAGTGCATGTATGTAACTTATATGTATTTGCTAAAAAGTTGTCTCTCTTTTTGATTTTCTTTGTTCTGAAATTAAACAAATGTAAAAAAGCCATATGAGGGTATATTTACACCAAACCAGAATGAAAATCAAAATAGTCTCAAACTTATTTTTTTGTTCTCGAATGTCTTCCTTTCTCCTAAATTAAGAGTGGAGGTTATTTCCCATGAGGCTATATCCTACTACCTCCCCTTCTTTCCTGCTATCATGAAGATCCCTCTGTAAACCATGACAGTTCCCAAACCTTTCCTCTTTGGGATTGTTGTGGATTTATACAGCTTTAAGAGTGATTGAGTGGCTGTAGCCTCATTAATTCCTGTTCTTGCTACTGTGCTGCTGTCCTGGCCAGACAAATACCACCTAGCTGCTCAGGAGTGTTGTGGCTGGAAAGCATTGGAGCTTTGCACGTGACTTTGAGGGTATACAATTCCAAAAGACTACCTTTAATACAACCTGGTAAAGAGATTTCCTTGGTGCAAGAGGAGGGACATTGTGCATATTTCCATTTTCCTACTAGACAATTTCTGTTTTGAATATTTCTTAATGAGCAGAGTTGATCCCACTGGATGTGGAGAGTTCATGATGAAGCATAAATACCACTGTAGATTAATGTGCTTACTTTCAAAGAGTTGTCCAGTAAAGTGGTCAGTAAAACAATCAAATGATATTAAATTATGTTTAATATCTAACCCCTCCTGGCTTGGAGGACATTTCAGTAGCTTCATCATCATTTCTATGACTGTTTATTCCAGTTTACTAGAATATGGCTGACTTTTACTTGGACAAGCCTGAAAGCCTTGTTAGTTCAACAGCCTGTCAGCTGAGTACTGTGCATATGGAAGCTGTGTAGCTGAAGGGCATACCTTTGGTCTGATGGGGGGTCTTGAGTAAATACCTTCACCTCCCTGTGCTCTTTGTATGATACTCTCTGCCTCTCTAAAGTGCTTACAAAGCTGAGTAACATTAAGGAGACCTGATATAAGGTCACAGTCATTAGAGTTGACCACTTCAGTATTGTTTCCCAAAGTATGCTTTCAGGCAAAGTTGTACTGGCTGCTGTTTTGATTTAAATGCTGCTTGCTTATATCAGGAAATACTTATCTCCAAGGAAACTCCCATAGATTGTAAATTCTAAATACTCTGTCTTCCAGGTTATGCACAGCCAAGTTAAACTGAGCTTTTACTGTTACAAATATAATATTAGCATGTAGTAGCTAATTAGCGGAAAAGCCAAGCAGGAGAAGACAGAAGACCTGATAAAGTCAGATATGAAGAGCAAAAGAAGTACATGATGATACCAAACACCTCAATAATTATGGTTATCACATAGAAAATATTGAAATTGATGAATTATAATAAACATCAATAACAGTTTTAATATGACATTTTTAAGCATTATAGAGTGGCAACTGAATTTGCTGTTAGTTCTAGTGACCATGTATCTTTGTGTATATAGATCCAAGGACTAACCTTGCATCTGACTTTGTACTCTCTATAATAAATTCCCTGTCCATGGCAAAATTAGAGACTGAGCCAAAAATAATATGGCTTCCTAAGCCCTTACTGAGAAAATTCTCTGTCTAACCTAGTCATTTTATTAAAAAGAAAAAAAAAGTAGCTGCAAAAATGAAAACAAAAGTATTTAAACACACTGCCAAATTGGTCATAGATTTATCTCATTTCCTTTTGTTTGTTATTTATTTTCACATTCAATAGCTTACTATCATTCAGTCTTTGCCCTCAGGTTTGTTTGGGAAAAAGGATTAAGAATACTGTCCCAGGAGTAGATTTTACTGTCAAAACCATCAGGATCTGTGTAAATCCATTGCATATGTTTTAGGAGAAAAATTAACAATACTATCTAAGTCTTTTGATAATGTAATAGCTAGCAGGTATGCATAAAGAAGACTAAAAGCTGTATCTGATATTATTCGCTGACATTAAATGTCTGTTTAAACTTAAGAAAATGATCCCAAAGTCTGGCTGATTTTAAACACCTAAGTCCACAGGACAGCTGAGAGTGTAAGTGATTTTTTTTTCACTTGATGAGAAGCTTTTTCTGGGCACAAAGCTAATAAGATAAAGTGCATGCATTTTCTGTGGTGGCAGAAGATTTTGCCTGGGAGAGATGATGTATATTACTAGTATTTTCCATATGTTTCTATCTCTGTTTTCACCTTCGTGTAGTGTTTTGCAACCAATAGGTTACTATGTGCTTTAAGATGTCAGAAGGTTGTCTGCAAATGTGCTTGTGAAAAATCTCCTTACAAAAATATTTTCAAATGTGTTTTCCTTGCTGTCAAGCAAGAGAGAGAAAATGACAACAGAAACATTCAGTATTTAGCCTAATTTTGATATATATATATTTATACATGTATATATATATTGTTTTCTGTAAACTAATACCCTTCTGACTAAGAATGTCAAGAAATATTGCCCATGGTCCTATGATAAGTCACTCTGAAGGCATTTATATAACACAGGTCTCTGACTCCTTCTGTAGCCTCTGGACCATGCCTTTTCAATGTTACTCTGCTTTCTCCTGTTTTCAGAAAGCATCATCTGTATTTTGGCTTGCTTCCCAGACAATGTTGTTCCAGAGCAGAGATTTTGACCCTCACTAGAGACAGAGAAATACAAACTAAAAATAATTATTAAAAAAAAAAAAAAGGAAAAAAAAAAAGTAACAAACAAAACACTGGAGCTGTAGACATGTGAGGAAATTTATATGGCAGACCTTATCATTAGTGTGACCTTAATACTTGGGTCAGATTGCATACTTCCAAACATGTATTTGCCTGTGCTTACCCTTGGGATATTTTGGCTTTGAAAACTGAATATTCCTGTCGGATAAAAAGTCTTTGCCAGCTTCCCAGGAATGGTCACTCAGTTTAATGGTAAAGGTGACTATAGCAATATATCAGAAGCATCGAAATCAGTCTACCAAATCTAGCCTAGCTAGACTTAGTTTAACCAAAAATCTGCCTATGTTTTAAAGTGTCTACTTCTGGAAGAACATTTTACAAGGCACTCAGGGAGCTCTTCAGTCAAGCTGTAATGTGCTTGGATTTACTTATCAGGAAACCTAAGCAATACTAGAAAGTCAGTTTGGGACTGAGCTGAAAAGTAAGTGCTTTCCACCTCAAATTTAAGGCCTAAGTTATATAGTCTCTTACAGGCTCAAATTTGTCCCATTTATACCATGAGACAATAGAGAATAAATTAAACAAATGAAAAACATTGACTTAGCAGCTCCTCAGGAAACAAAGGTCAACATAATTAGGGTGAGGGGTGGGCTTCCAATGACATTTAATGGAAGCCATCACTGATCCTGCTACTCAGGAAAATAAAGCGCAGCATGAAGCATTTTCTTTAAGCTATGAAAGCACTATATGTATATGTCTCTATTATTTCCATCTCCATCAAGAGAGGCCTGCTGGCACTGCCAATATTTTGAAGCATGCACATAGAGATCAGAGACTTCCAGGACTTTGCCTTCTCCTTGTATCTATGTCACTAATTTTTACCGGTATCAAAACTGGTTGATGTGGAACAGTACAGTAGATGGGCAACCTGAGCAATTCAACCACATACTCTGGGTCTTAACATGTACTTTGGTGCAGGAAGATTGGAATCAGATCAGGACTTTGAATTTCTAATTGCTGGATAGTAGTGTGGCATGAAAAGGCATTCAGTGTCCTGTCATTGTTTCTTCATTAGGGAATAGCCTCTTATCTTGAAATGAATTACCAGCAGGAAACTGAATGCTGTGAAATTAGTGCCTTTGCTAGGGAAAATGAAGGCCTTTGGTTAAAAGAGAACAAATACACAGTGGAGAATGGGCTGGCCAAGGAGTGTGATAGCCTGAAAAGCACAGTGCTGTTGGTTCTCCTCTTCTCAAGTCATGCTGCTGGCCCTTCATTTTCCACCTCTCCCCTTTTATTCATTCCAGTTGTCTAATTCTTCCCTTCCTCAGTGTCTTGAGTCAAGCACATCAGTCCCTTTTGCAGCCTTTTGTGTCTGTTGATCGGATGCTGTCATCTCCTTGACTATCCTTATCTGCAATTGAACTCTCCAAACCTGGTCCTCTCCACCCTCCTGCTCCACAACCCCCTCACTACTCCTTACCCTGGCCTGTCAGCATAATGAAGGCTTGATTTCAATACTTCCCCTCATTTCTCTGTTCACTGCTCTGCAGGTTAATGCAGATTCCAAACTTCAACAAGCAGCTGTTAAACATGTCATTAACACTGCTTCGGCTGCAAATGAAACTCTGCTATTGGGATTATTCCGGGAGCTATAGTTTTGTGATGAGCTTTGTCAATCACAGCTGACCTGCTGTGTACAGAATGAAACTCAGATTATCTTCTTTCTTCCTCAGACTCTTGTCATTTTTTCACAAAGAATTACTATTCTACTCCCCGAAAGATTGATTACTTGCACAAATAAGAGAGTCTGAGACATTAATACAAAATTCACAGGCTTTTCTTTATCTCAAACCTGCAACTCCCTCTACATTTCCTCCTGGTAATTATATTAGAATTGTGTACACTAGGAATTGCCATCTGATTATTATGAAACTAGTTTTGTCATGACAAAAATGAGCTTAAGTCTTGTTTTTTTGGAAAATGATCAGTACAGTGCACTGGATGAGAGAGAAGGAGATTAAATCCAACTTGCTTTCATCCATGAATGCTTTCATCTCTTTTTCAAACACAGGAAATGATTACCACTGCTATAAGCTGCAGTTCATATGAGTGAAAAAGGATAAGAAAATATTGAAAATTCTGTAACCAACAGTAGGACATAATATAGGTCTCTGTTACCCACTGAGAGACATGTACTTTATTTTTCTGTACTGGCAAAGTCAAGGGTTTCACATTTTAAGAGTTGCCTTCCACTGAGGTGTCATTAAGTACTGGAGAATATGTTAATTAATTTGCCATTTCTCCAGGTAAGGATTTTCTTTTATGGTAAGAAAGCAAAATATGCTGAATTTTTTTCTCTCATATAGCCTTTCCTCATCAGTCACTTAATGAACCTTACCCTTGTTTCTTCCAGTAATTCTGGAATATTTGAATTGCCCCAAACTGATCCCAGTATGTCCTTTGTTCATAATACTTGGAGCATATTTGGAATAAAGTAGGAAACATTTAAAATATTCACACAGGCTGATTTCAGTTCCTTTGTGTCCTATTTTAACACATTGATCTAAACCTTTTTTTTTTTTTTTGATTTGTTTTTAATTTTAAAGTTGAGAAAATTGCTTGACCTCTTACAGAGCACTATTTTTCTTTTAGTGGAGCATCAATTCCAATGAGCTATGCCTCTCTTGATATTAAACTCAATATTTGGAATAGGATGAACCTTTGGGCAGGGCATATATTTAAATTTGAGCTCACCTCCTCTAGTACTGCAATCCAGTAAATAAAATCATTTCAGTAAATAAAACCATTTCAAGTTTCATTGTCCTCGCCCAACAGATTTTCTATTTACAAGGCCTGTTGAGCTTGTGTTGAAAAGTAAGTCCTGGCATCATTTCTTCCAAATCACCATTCAAAGCATTTGGGTTTGTTAAATAGCGTGCCCAAGTCAGTAAGAAATTCAAACTCTCTTAGGCACCTAAGCCAACAGAGCTGCTAAATGTAAGGTCACGTTCAAAGCCAGATCATCGCCTCATGAATCATGATCACACTCTGAACAAGCGAAAAAGAAAGACTGAGAGGAGATAGTGTGTGTTCCTGGAAGAGAGAAGGAGGAATCGAGCAAGCAAGCAGCAAACATAAGGTTTGAATCAGTAGGAAAGACCAGGATGATGAAGAGAAAGGGGATAGGGAAACTTGGGTGCCTCTTCACCCCTGGAGCTGAACTGCTAATTGTCTTCTCTTTTAACCCCTCTGTCTAGCAGAGAAAGAAAGGGGAAGGAGGTGAAGTGTGGAGTGAGTGACAAAATGCTCACCAAACAAAACCTCACAATTATTAGTAATTGAATATTTCATATTTTGAGTCATTCAAGCTCTGTGAGCCCCAAATAGCACTTTTAAGTATTCAATTTTTTTCTCCATTGACTTTAATTAAGCTTGCCCCAGGCTGGCAGTCCTGATGAACGTGGAAAACGTTTTTTATAACAGAAGTAAGCTTTCTACCAGTGCAGATTTTTTTTTATTTTTTTTTTTTCTTCCTGAACTCATCCAGCTGTTATTTAAACTCAAACCCTTATTATGTCATCAGCTACAATCTTAGAAATATAAAATACAGATATATTAAACTGCTGCACCATAAATATTTTCCACTTGGTGACTGTGAAAATTACCATATTATTTCCTGATTCAGACATGCCTGATGAAGCCTAGTATTAGTGATAAGTGACTGTACATATAGTAACTTCTGCGCAGGGACTGGCATGAAATGCTTTAATGATAGGATTCACATACATACCTGCATTAATTCACCCGATCTCACATTTCCTGCTTCTCTCATTTAACCAAACCTACAGCCTTAACAGCAAAATGTCCTCACAACCATGGGGCGAGACCATTTGTAAGTAACATTTCCCCTTTATAACAGTCCCACTCTTTTACTGGCATACAATGACTTTATTGTGTCCTCATATTGTCAAGCTCAATGGCAATGCACTGATGTCATGGAAAGCACACAAATCCATGCTAACTGCAATTATCCCCCTATTTATCACTAAAATATGGTTGCTGTGGTAGCTATCCTTTTTTTCCCTGAGATGTTAAATACTCCAGTCTTAAAGTGTGGCCTTTTTCTTAGAGCACATTGAAGTCCTATAGAAGCAGTGGCACAGATACATTGAAAAAGCACTTTCTGTTAAGTCAGAGAGTTGGACTTACTGTCTGGATGCTCTGTCAATATTTTTTCCTGTAATTGCTTGACTTCTGTCTTGCTATACTGATTTATACTAGTGGTGAGTTAAGATTTAAAAAGTGAGGTGATCTGGCGTGCTGATGAAACTATGATCTTGACAGAGTGAGACTTCAAAGGGGAAATAATCCCTAAAATCATGCAAAGCCCAGTGCAGAGACCAAAGGCAGGCTGTCTTGCAATTCCTGAGACAGTGCCAATCCCAGTATTTGTTAATTAAGTAGGGGGATTGTCTTTGGGGGCTCCTAGAGACCCCACACTCTTGACCCCAGGAGGTCAATAGTAGTCAGTGAAGTTGTTATACATGCTAGAAAACAAGTCTTCTGAAGCTTGAGAACATTCAGGGACTGTGCAATATGGTGAATGCTTCCAAGATGGTGGTGGTGGAACCGGCTTATTCTGCTGACTGTTCTGTAACAGGCTCTCTAGGTAAGCCCCAATATTTTGTGACACAAAAGGCTTGTTATGAAGAACTGAATTCCCTCATAGCCTCCAAAATTCTTGTTTTGCCTTGTTTTCTGTTGGGGTAGCTCCTATAACACCACGGCAAATGAGAAAACTATATTTTCCTCCTGAGATGCTTGAGTTTTACATTAAAGCTTATCAGAATAACTCTGCTTCTCTGCTCTTTCCAGTTGCAGCCCATCTGCTGCAGACTTTCAGCTCTTTACTGTTAAGTGGCATGACATGTCAGCAGCTGGTTCCTTTGGAGCCTAACCTCAAACCAAACTCACTTCATTTGTGACCATATTTGAATAACTTCTTTGTGGGCCTCTGAGGCTATGACTGTTTTCTAGCTCTGTATTTCCAAGACTGGACTTGTCCTTGCTAACTTTCAGCAGGACTCTCTTGGCCAGCTTTATGCCTTACGATATCCAGCACTATCTGTAACCATGAATCACTAACTCCTCCAGCAACTACCAAAGTTTTTGTGGTTGAACCTTTGTTACAATGGGCTAGGCAAATCAGTGGTAGGGCACTGTGCTTCCAAAATGTGAGCTACAAAGGCTGACCTGGCAAAGATGGCTTTGTGCATAACCTCACACAAGTGCTTCTCATAACCAGGGTATAGAGGTTGTGTGTGGGGCTTCTGCTATAAATATATCTTGGTGATGATGCTACATTGCCACGATACAATATTATTAGTAGTATAATGCAAAATCATCTTTGAGTACGTGGCTGTGCAGCTTATCCATACAAACTAAATTTTGGCTGTATATCAATCTGAGCCAATATGCATATTGTAGTTTAGACTAATTAATTTTCACAGAGAGGAGAGTGGTCACAACAAACCTGTTTTGGGGCTGCCTTGTGTTGTAGTTTTCTATGCAAGTCTGTGGGTGTTTTGCTCAAGGACACAGGGTCCTTGATCATGAAATACTATAGGTGACTATGAAAGGTAGGAAATTCTCACCTACAATTATCTCTTTCAATATATTTATTTTCAATTTTTTTTAAGACTTTATTCACAGAAAGGGGGTTAGTTTATTTCCCACAGTAAAAATAAGAGAAGTGGGTGATCCGAGAGCCCTCCTTGCCCCTTTTCTGAAGATTTTTGGAGCCTGAACACCCAGTTTCTTATATTTGCCAGCCTGTAAACTTCTGAAATAGAGTGGCATAGTCAGTAGCAACTCATCTCCTGTATATTAGGGGGGGAAGGCCAACATGAGGGTCTGAATTTCTGTTGAGCAGGCAGAATTTAAATGGCCCTGTCCAGGCAGCAGACAAAAATAGATACAAATATATTCAGTGTGAGAAAAGGTTGTGGTTTTGTTTTGGTTTGTTTCTTTTACCCCTGCACTAATTTTGGCTGTATTTTGGGGCTACCCCCACTTACAGATCTTATCATACTAAACTTATCAAATACCAAATTATTTGACTATTTTCTGTGTCAAAAGGACAACATATTAAAAACAAGTCACAGACAATTCTTTTCCTGTAAAGGTTAGGGATTCTCAATGTACATTCAGAGCCATACACACAAGTGCAAATAAGTCAACTACCACAGCTATTTAATCAGGAGCGTTTGTTGATTTGAGCAGAGCCCCTATGCTGTGAAATGAAAAAAGAAAACCAAATTTTCTTGAGCAATCTTGCTGTTCCTGCTTCAGGTGCTAGGCCATTTCACTAAAGCAGCTCAGACGAGAATGTCATTAGTTCTTAAGCCCCAGGTGAATTTGCCACTGTTCCACATGATTAAGCCAGATAATTGTGTGTTGATAGCGAATGTGGTTGGTGAAATACAATTTCTAGGACCTTCCTAAACAAACACAATGTAGAAGTGAGTCAAAGTGCTGTCATTTCAGTCCTTTGTCACAGGCTTTGCACTTGCAGACATCTCTGGTGAGGACTGGCGAGTAATTCTATGGCATGTCACTGTGCTCTTAAAGGTGACCTGGCTCAGAAAGTGGATCATACATCTTTTGGCATTCAGTTTAGGGGAGGAGGGGGAAAGGGGCCTAGTTACTGTGCCTGTGAACAATGCAGGCTTCCATGTTCAGCCTGTTTTAGGCTATGCATTCTAGAGAGTGCTTTGTCTTCAAATAACTTTGCAATTCCAGACAGTACCTTCAGAAGTGATTAAAATGCCATGAGTAATGTGCAATTATATGTCCTGAGAAGCAAGCCAGTGAAAACTTTTTAAGGGCTTTTTCAAACAGGATTTCTCTATCAGAACAATGCAGACCAGTAAGCATGGGGACTGTATCCTGTCTCCGCTGACTTTCTCTGTGACCTTGAGCAGGTAACTTAAATTTTTTGATCCTAATCTGAGATGAGGCAAGACCTTAGTGGTTGTTGTTTTTTTTTTTTTTTTTTTTTTTTTTTTTTTTTTTTTTTTTATTATTATATTGTTTATTTTTGTTTGTTTTTTTTGGTTTTTTTTTTTTTTTTTTTTTTTTTTGGATGATAAGTAGATATTCAGTGGCAGTGATAGCTTCAGCAACTACCTTGTGTTCTCCTAGGCACTTGTTTCTACCAGCATGGATTTGGTGAAGCACAGCTTGGGACTGCCTTGGCTGAAATATTGTCTCTTCTGCCCCCAAACAAAGATATATTTTTTTCAGCATATCCCCATCCCTGTTCTTGTCTACTACGTGGCTCACCAAATATTTGCACTGGACTAGTGCAAGTTAAAGAGGAGGAAACATGTTTAGGGCCCGGAAAGGTAGAAGAGGAAAACAAGTGGGTTGCTTATATTGACCTTGCTGCCAAAAAACAGTTGTGATTTTATTTATAACAAAAGAGCTGATAATACTCAGGCTGGCATTAAGGCGTTTGTGTATTGTAGAAGCATCCTCCCAGATCTTTTCATAAAAGTCACAGTAGAAACGGAGGGCATTAGTGAGCTGATTCTACCCACTTAGCACTGGTCATGAGATGTTCAAAGTGATTAATCCTTAATAAAGGAATTTATACAAAAACATTTTTACAAAAACAAGCATACAAAAAGGAAGAGACATAATCTGATGAGAAGCTGATTTCCCTGATTTACCTACATTACATCTTCTAGCTGTGCGGGGTATATCCTCTGACTTTTAAGCTACTTTATAATAATAATTATTATTATTATAATTATTATTATTACAATTATTATTATTATTATTATTATTATTATTATTATTATTATTATTATTATTATTTTACTAGTTACCATGTTTCTTGAAAGCTGGCAAAGGTGGAATCATTTCCAGGAAAAAGAAGCCCCTCCAAAACACAGAGTGAGTGTATGAGTATCCTGGAGATGCATATTATGCATCCACCAGACATTGCACGGTAACCTTTAAAACAAATGTCATGTTCAAATGTGTTTGTGTGTTTGTGTGCACACACATATGTGTCTGTATGTATCTCACCTGCTAAGCTTTGTTTGTCAAACAAAAGAAGGAGAATATGAGCTGACAGGGAAAGGATTGGAGGTGTGGGACCAGAAAAAACAAACAAACAAACAAACAAAAAAAACCACCACCACCACCAACAAAAAAACACTCCTTGCCTTTTTGAGTACGTTAGAAATATTTCTCAGATTATTTTTAACTGTCTCATTTCATTCAATAAGCAAATGTGTATTATGCACGGCCTATAATATTATGTGGTAGTCCCCACAGTGGAAGAGGAAAAGAGTTTTGTGTAAAGATCTATGGTGCTGTTAAATGTTGGTTGGATATTTGTGCAAGCTAAATATTTCCAGTGTGTGTTTTTCATTTTGATGACCATTTTTTTCCCACCCTTTTTCCTACAAACTCACTTTCTTATAACACATGGATCGTGTATCTCCTAAGTGCTGAAGAAGTCCCTTGAAAGACTGTTTCAGCTTTGTTTCTTGGCCTGGCTGTTTCTCTGGCTAGTATGGCTATTATTTTAACTTCTGAAAGCATGGGTATTTGTGGGGCACTGCTAGTACCAAGAGTAAGAAACTATTCTCATTTTTCAGCAAAGGCCAAAGTACTGACTAAGAAAAATGTTCTCACCTGACTTCTGGGTAGTATATTAATATTCAAAGGTGGGTGAAGAAGCCAGAACGTGTGTACCTTTAGCAAGCAGGTACAGCTTTATCTAGAATAAGACAAACTGATTAGGTTGACAGTATGGCAAGCCAGTTTAAAGCATGTGCCTTCAATTAATTTTAATTAAATTGGATTAAAAGGAAATTTTAATTTTGATGGCTGTTGCAGGGCTGAATCACAGAGGATTTATAGAAACTTTGTTCTGTGCATGCTTAACTGTCTTGCCTGAATCATGAGATTTGGAGGAAAATATTGTTGCATCCATTTCTTTCAGTGAAGGTACTCAGAACTGCCACAGAGACTGATAAACCCTGTAAAGCACAGAAAAATCGTGCTACACAGCAACTAAGGGTATGTTTAATTAACTTGTGAAGAAAAGAAGAATATGTTAGTTTTCACCATGATCTAAACTTTGTGATCATCCCTCCTGCTGAGGAGAAAAAAAAATCTAACACCATCATTTTAAAGACAGCTTTTTGGTTGGTAAGAGTTTGGAGTGTAAGTATGCTCATCAGTGTTAAAAGACAAATAATTTTCCTATTCTTCACAAATTAGTACAGATAATATCAGTTTGTTAAGGGAACCAGAAAGCTTTGGTCTAAATGGCCAAAATAGAGTCCTTAAAGCAATTCCAAACAATGTCAAAATAAAAAGGAGAAAAAAGAACATTGTCTACAGTCCTGTCAGAGCTGCCCTAATGGAATCACAATGTGCGTTTTAGAAAAAGCAGAGGCAGTTTTTAATAATTTTAAATAATTGTGTGAAAATAGCCTTGATCTCCCCTTAAACTGCTAAATCTTTTTAATGCTTCTCTCTCTCTGTATTTCTCTCTCTCTCTCTCTCTTTCTCTCTCTCACACACACACACACACACAATAAAAAAAGGCTCCAAATGGGTTTAAGCAGCTTTGATGAATGTGAAACTTATCTGTCTGCTTGTAGTATTTCCAGAAACTGTGCTATTAAGTTGATTTGTGCAGGGACACAAATCATTAGCAAATTGGGCCTTTTATATTAAAAAGGTTTCAGTCAGTGTTTAACTCTTTGGGTGAAAACCATGCTCTAACCAGGCTTCTAGAATATAAACCTTGAGTTCTATAAAATGAGGCATTGATCTCTCTTACCCTTAATATTCAGTGTCATGGGCATTGCATGTCAGAAACTATGCTGGTCACTGACACAAACTTGCTTTTTGCTTATGCCTGAAGGCAGGTAGCATCCATGCACTGAATGGTCCTCTGATACCTCCTGCGGCAGATAGGATTTTTCCATCTATCACTGACAGTCTTTTCTGCTTATTGGAAGTGATTGTATTCCTTAGACTCATATGGGAACTAACCATAGGACCATCCACAGCTAAGATACACAAGCCTGCAGATCTGGTCTGCAGACTCAGTGTGGTATAGCCAGCTAGCACCCTTCCCTCTTGATGTTATTTTTTTAACTTTGGGCACTCAGAAATCTACTATTCCCAGAATATAGGCTATTTCAATGCCCATCCATGTCAAGGGACTAGAGAATAACAGTTTACAGCTGCCATGTCATTTTCCTTTATTTTTGTTAATTAGTCATTTTTTTTTTTCTTGTTTTAAATTGTTTTAAAGAAAAACAATTATTTGGCTGTCATAATATTTCAACAGTGTTCCATACTGAAGACTAATGTCACAGTTTCTTGAATATAAACTAAATGAGCTAGAGCCACAGATCTAGTCTGCTACCCTTTTGTCTAGCAGATTCAGACAGATGGTATCAACCAGTTGGAACACTCTTAGTTATAAGCCATTAAGATGAGCAGTGGGTCAGAGCCTTAAAAAATAGGTAAGTACGTATTTGCTTATAAAATGAGTTTCTAACTACTGAACAGTATAATTTAGTAAAATGGAGGCAAACCAATTTCTGTTCTGAAACTGTTGGAATACCAATTTCTGACTCTGGTGATCAGAACTATTCTCATTTTCAGTTAGCTTTATTGTTAAAGGAACTGAATTAGCAGAGAATGCCTTCGTTTCATTTATAGTAGGATATTCCTCAGGCATCTGGGTAACTGGATTTCAGCTTTTAAGGGGATACTTCAAAACTTCCACAGATTTCAAGAGGTCTTGACTGGGCCGTTAAATATCCATCCCGACTGCAAGTTTTCTTCAGTTTGAGTGAACAGCAGAAAGAGTAGCTTACAAGAAAAAAAATAATCTTGTTAAGCTATACTTTCCTCTAGATCTAAAATATTCTAAACCAAGCTCTTCAGGACAAAGGCTATCTTTTCTTCTCTGCCTGTAATGTGCATACAACAATGAAGTCCTGTGCTTGAGTGGGTCTCTGGTTTCTGTTATAAGACAAATAATGAATCCTACTTGGTTTAAATCTCTAACATATCTTGACTTGTTCTTTTCTTTTAGACTAGATTCTTGAGGCAAGGACTGACTTTATTTATGACGGATAACATGATGTATGCTGGTGGAGGTTAATTATAGAAAGGAAACCCAAAATGTAATAAAAACCTCCATAGTAAGGAAACAATTCTATGGAAAATTCTGCAACAGTTTTAAATGCTGTATGGTAATATCAGTATTAACAGCTTTATTAGAGTCTTGTATTAACAAGTCTTAGTGCTGTATATTAGTAGCAGCTGGCTCTGCATTAATTATCTACTAGTTTAAATGTGACAGCATTATGTATTTATAGTGGTCAGAAAACTTGTCATTAACTAACTTTATCTCAGTAAAGTAGCTCAAAGTATTCTAAATTATAATGATGAAGTAGCACAGGTCTGCAGTGTAGCTACTCAGTAATGAATATTATTTTACCTCAATGAAATCCAGAATATCTTTAAGAACGACCACTATGCAGAAACATGTCATTCAGTGTAACAGTGAACAATTACACAGCCAGCCTTTAGCAACCTGGCAGAGTGTCTTGCTTGGGATTGCATAAACACAATTCAAACCCCTTTGGCTTGTTGAACTTAACTTTTTTTTTTTTTTTTTCAGAACTGTTCAACATTTGTCTGTGTTGCCCTGTAGTGTCGTGGCGCCTAGCATCCTGGTGACCAAGTATTCTATGCAAACATCTCCTTAGCTGGGTTGCATTTCAAAGGATGCAACTGGATCCATATGGTGATGTACCTTATGACACACTCAGAAAACCCATATATAGTGAAAAATTAATAATACAAGGCATTTAAATGCCTGCATTTGTGGGACATCAGGATCATTTCAGCAGCATTTGTATAAGTATTTATCTGAGTTAAAATGAAATGCATTGGCTTCATTCAAAAACTGTTATTCAGTGTTGTAGTTTTGTAATATACAACATTTCCTTTAGATCAGAAATACTAAAGTGGCATGTTTTGACATTTCTGAACTTTGTGATTTTCAGAAGTTTCAGTGGTTGATGTTTGATTTTCTGTTCCAAATTGGGATAAAAGCAAATATGAAGACAGTGAAATTTTCAGTGGGACTGAAAACACATGTTCTTTCAGCCCTAGCTGTAGCCTCATTCCACATAAAAAGAGTTTCAGATATTTGCCAGAGATACTGAATTTTGACTAGTTTCACTTTATTTCCTTACCATATGAAACAGTGGGGATGTAACATTTGTACAACTGTAATAGGTGACTTTGTTTATTAGCCAGCTTTGTCAGAAGTGGAAATTTTAATATGAAAAACTGAAAATTGAGCATGTGTTTGAGTTTCTCTGGAGATGTATGAACCAGACTCTTTCTCCTTCCAGTGATTCTGTCTCTTTTTCCTCAGGGGATTCACTGTCTCTGCTTGATGTGCCCCTCTCCCTGGGCGCTCCTTAAACAGAAAAGAAGAAAGTGGAGACTTACTCTTCTGCTAGAAGTCCCTGGTCTGTGTGGGGATATACCAGCTCCAGGCCTCTTCTTTGACACTGTCCTTGGGAAAGGTTCAGGCACAGTGATTCCTTCAGAGACTCAGGCACTTGGAAGTCACTGTCTTTAGGGACCCTGTCAGAGCCTTTATGGCCTCTGTGATGCTCAAGTGCAGTGTGTAATCTGGTCTTCAGTGTCTTCAACCATTATGGAAATGCATGTATTGGGAAACTGTGGCAGTTAAATATCTGTCCTCTGTCTTAGTGAATAGCAAAGGAAATTAACCCATGGCAGCCTATCTGGTGTGTCCCATCCATGTATATGAAAAAGCGTGTTTGGAGATAGTCATGGTGTTGTTCCAGTTGAGAATGAGCTTCTTCCCACGCCTGCTCAAAAGGTTGAAAAGTTTATCTTACTTCTGTAGAAAGAAGGGTGAGCACAATACATTTAATTCCAGTGAGCTCTTATCTGTAACATCCTCCATATCCTGACACTATGACACTGAAGAACTGTATCACCTCTCTAACAACACCCTCTTCATTCACAAGATTTCAAGATACATTTCAAGATGTGTTATTCTTTGTCTCACACATAGCACAGTCTCAAAATGCCAAGGGACATGCAGCCATGCACAGCATTTCACAGGGAAAAACCCTTGTGATTTGCTGCGGGGGGTCTAACCACATCATTTCCCCCAGGGGCTTTGCTTTTTGAGAACAATTCAAACTCCATGGCAGCAGGCAGAGTGATTTCCCCTCTCCAGCAGGGATGCTTTCTCTCACACCTTGGATCACGTTTTAGTCATCTCTCCAGCATGACAGGTGGACTTCCTATGTACAGACAGCTCTCAGGCTGCAATAATAAGGGGAGAGGGTGACAGGCCAAAGGATAAGCCAGCTAAAACAGAATGCAGAGCACGTATAAATGAAGCTGTTTGGGTGATGAGATGCCTTTGCCTCCGAAAAGCTTAAAGACTGCTTTGAGGAGAGCAGGGTCAGCTTCAAACAGCCTTGGGCAGTGCTGGTCCTGGTGTGAGTGGCATGCTTTCTGCATCACTCACCCTGTACCATAGTAGTGAAGCTGAAGATGCTGGGGGAAAAGCCCTGAAGTTTAGACAACACACACAACGGATAGCTGAGAATGGGCTTTAGTCATCCAATGTTTTTTGCGATTAAAAAAAAATATTTATTTATTTACTTATGTATGAAATACACAGGTACACTGAGAACCAATGCTCGCAGACAGAAATGACAGTCTGACCCAGTCAGGCAAGAGTCATGCTATGTTTCCAGCTGCCCTGGTTGGGAGCTGCCCACACAGCTGATCCCACATGCAGATCTCCTAAAACTGTGTTTAACAAAAAGTGCTGTTAGCTTGATTAATGAATCTTGTTGCTGATGATATGTTGTACTGCTGTGTTTGTCCTAACACACACCTCACATTTCCTGTAAAATGGATGCTAAATCTGTGCTAATGCAACATAATCACTGCAGAAGTTGGACATGCAAGCCTTTCTTTTGCAGAAACTGCCCTAAACACCCCCTCCTGCAGGATCTGGTCAGATTGCTTTGCTCTACAAGTACCCAAGTACCTGAAAAGTTCATTACCCAAGCCAGTGGCATGCAGATATTACAGGCTGCTTTTTTTTTTTTTTTCTTTTTTCATTATTTTACTTGGATTTTTAGTGTTACAAGGGTTTTCCCCAGGTTTAGAGCACTGGTTCAGCCAAACCTCAGCCTTGTTTGGAAAGTAGTTTTTAATACCTACCTGGAGTGTGGGTGAAGGTGAAAGTTGTCAGGCTGTGAAAAATGGAATTGGTGTTGGCTGACCTGAAATAGGCCGTAAAGTTCTATTCCTCACAAAGGCAAGATATATTATTGCTGTAACGCCATTATTCCGCTCCATCACTTTTAAACCTTGTTCCCATTATCTGCAAGTTAAATATAACCCTATGTAAAAACAGGAAGGACAGCACTAAGTTGTCCAGCTTAACAGCACACACTTAAAACATAATAGAGCACTTGTTACTGTATTTTATGGAACGGAAACTCCAAATGTAAAGATGTATTAAGGAAATATCTCAAAGTTATTAGGGAAGGATATTTACAATTACAGATTGCTTTATATTATGCTTTTATGAACATCTCAGGAAATGAAATAGCCCTCAGCTGTAGAGAGTGAAGAGGGAGGTAATTTTCCTTAATACGGGTGATAAAATTAATCTGATTGAAATCGCTAGCGATTATTTCGCAGAATACTGAGTGGCAGTACAATCACTTACACTCTTTTATATTTTTTTAGTCAAAGCTCGTGTAGATGAAAGCTAATTACAAAGTAGTGATGTGAAGCGCTAAGGAAATAGTTTGTATAGCATAGAACAGGCACAGCTAATTGGGGTTTGTGATTACACAGATTGTTGTTAGGGAGAATTAACTACCAGCAGTCTCTCCTGCAAAGCTTCTCATCAAGGGAAAGTAAAAATAGACACTGGATCTGTTATTTATCTAATTATGCTATGAATATTTTCACAAGCATGTTACACACTCTCAAATGGTTTGTTGTTCAAAAACTTTCGGTCTCATGTTGCTTCTGATCAAAGTATCAATATGAAGTTTCTGACATTCGATTTTTTTTTCACTTAATATTGCACACCCAGTCCTTCCATGAAGCTATTCCTGGAAACAGAGTTGTACGACTTCAAGCATCGATACAGAGCACCATGGTAGCAGGAGTACATCAAAATGATTACTGGAAAGGTGACTAGACAGAGAATACTGCAGAGAGTGACCAACCTAAGAAAAGCCAAGATAGGTTTGAAATAGCACTGAGAAATTTTTGTTTAGCAATTATTGTTTAAATCACTGTACATGCCTATAGACTGCTAAAGCCTTGCAAATAAGCAAGAAGACAGAAGACAGGCCTTTGTTTTACACTGCTCTGTGCAGAATGGGAAGGGGTGGAGGGAGGAGATTTTCCATATGGAGACCCTGATCTTGTAAACTAATCTGCATGGGAGACTCCTTATGCTGCATGGAGCCTCACTGAAATCATTAGGACTCTGTATGGTGCAGTGTGTAATCAGGCTGATAATAGATGCTCATTGAATTTGTTACATGTTTTGCTTTTCTTTGTTACTGCCTTTTACTTGCTGACCTGGAGTAGCTTGCTGAGATTGAAAACTGTCATGTGACAAAGTTTCAGAGAAATCTGCAAGAGCTAAGGCAGAAAGCTGCTTAGAGTCCTAATTTCTGTGGGGATATTAAATTAGTGGATGTTACTTAATAACATATTCAGCAAACTTTGGCCATTAGCAGAACAGCTGCAAGAATTTTGGAGGAAGGCACCTGAAGGATTTAGTGGTGGGTTGTTAAACTACATATTAGTAGTCCTAACATAAACATTTGTCAGTCTCAACAGAAGTTCTTGTAAGGGGAAAGGGGGGGGGGGGGGGAGTGATTCTAAAATGCTTTGCTTAGGCACTATCATTCAAACAAATTGGAAAGCATTAATATTACTAGTGAAAGGAGCACCACACCTTCCTGTGAGCAGTACTTCCTGGCATTGCTGCTTCTTGGTGGAAACCTTATATACTCCTATTTCCATACATACAGCATCTCTGTGTATCCCTCAAGAAATGCTTGAATAACACCCAGCTGCATTCTGCACAGGGACTGGATCCTCAGCATTTGTAAGACATCTTAGGAGACAACTGCAGTAGGGAAGTATTTTCCATCTGCATAATCTCAATTTTCTGTATTATACGGTCTTTTCTGTATTATACAGTCTTTCAGACTCAGTATAGAAGCCTGAAGATGAATGGGTAATTCATAGCAGTTTAATAATTCATATAAAAAATAACAGCAAAAAGGGTCAGAAGCAGCTTCTGAATTTGGGTGGCCAATTTGAAGCATTTGGGTTTGCTTTGTAAAAATGTTGAGTTCCCACAATTTCCACTCTGACTTAAAATTGAAATGCCCCAAGTCAGAGAACAATTTTAGTATAAGCTCATATGTTTTTACTTTGCTCTCTCTCTCTCTTTTCTTTTTTTTTTTTTTTTTTTTTCCCTGAAAAAATCTTCAGGCCACAGCTTGCTAAGCTGTGAGTTGTCCTATCATCCAGCGGTTCCCAAACTTGAACTAGCAGCACTGAAAACTTCTCTCAGCAGTCCAAAAATTAGTCCTGCTGTGGAAATTGCTCTGTGCCCAGAAGTATCCCTAGATGGCTAGATTATGTGTAGAATCTATAGCTTAGTGCAGATCAGAGGGATGGGCCATAAGCAAAGCTCCTGTGGTTAAAGGACCAGGTGACCTGGTCTGTGCACCAACCCTCAGTGAAAATCTCACCCTCAGCACAGCTTAGCTATCAAGAAATGTTGTATGGAGCACCCTGGATGGGTGATTTATACATCCTCCATGCAGATAAACCCTGAATGATTTGAAATGTAGTGATGTGAAATGTGCTAACCAGCAATACAAAAAATAAAATAAATTTTCTAAAAATATAGTATTATGTATTCACAATAAAAGGATAGATGTACCAAAAAGATTGAGATGAGAAAGTGCTGCTATACCTTAAAAAAAAAAAAAGAAAAAAAAAAAAAAGGTGTATATGCAGAACTGGAGTAAAGTTTTTCCGAAGAGACTTTTTGCTCTGGATGGTCAATTTAAGAGAAGCTGGATCTGATTTTCCAATATGCTGAGGCCCTGCAGCTTTCACTGACTTCACACTGAGATGCCTAAAATCAAACCAATAAATATAGCACCAAATGTCCATAACAGTGCTGGTTCTCCAGCCCCTTCACTCCCCCCATCCTTTTAGATACAGGGGGAGGCAGCCCCTCCACTCTTCATCCCCTAAACAGGGAGGTGAAGAGGATCCTCAGTTGTGATAACCAGAACTGGGAGGGGAGCTAGAGGAGACCTGCAGCCTGTCAATATTTCTGTTCTACAGTACTGCCAAAGGGTAATGAAGGGCCTCTGTTGGACTATGGATATTATTCCCTGATGCGGTGTCTGCCTTCAGAGTAAGGAGGTGGCATTTAACAGCCCTCTGCAATAGGGAGAGGAATAGGAAAAAGGGAAAGAATATAGAAGAGGAAACCTTACTTACTGTTTGGTTTAATTTACATTTGGAAAAGGATCAAGGACAGAGTCACAGTAGACAAAACTGTTCTTAGCAGGAATAATATATAAGAGGCTCTCATTTTTCATGTGGGTACACAGAGGACGTACTTGATCAGACAAGCTGTCCACCTCCTTCAGTAAACTGTTTATAAAATTGGCTAGCTTCAGATGAGTATGCCAGAAATTCTGTGTTAGGCTGTTACAAAGACAACTTACCCACAGGGCAAATTTCCTTCTAATCCACAGACGTAATGCCCTGAAGCATAAGAATTTACATCCTTTTCCAGAAGTCTTGGAATATTTTTTGTTTGTTTTCCTGCTCTTTACTACACAAAAAAGTAGATATTTTGAAATACTAAAGTTCAGAATTTTCACTATTACAATATTGTAACACACACCTGTGAATAAATATTTGCTATTTATTTCAACTAGATAACGACTACAGATATAATGTAAAATTATATACTTTTTCATACTATTATTAATGGTTTGTCACTAGCAAACACGGTATTATATATATATATATATATATATATATATATATGCAGTTTCACTGCCATTCTGTATGAGCAGAAAATAAAAATTATATTATATGGATATATGCAAATGATGAAGGGTCTGGACCTGTGCTAAGTAATTTTCCTGTGCTCCTTTACTTTGTCCACCTCAACTGACAGCCACTGAAAATTAAATGGTTTTTAATAAAAAATCTGTAACCTGAAATGAATCCCTACAGGATAATTAGAGTATCTTGCTCATAAAAAGTAATCATGTGTCTTCCACTCGTGAAGAAGCCTCCATAGCTGATCAGCAGCCATGCAATGCCGGTCAAGCCAGATCTTTAATGCCCATCAGAAGCAGCACTCGGCTGAGATATGTCACTGTGTCACACTGCTCAGGGATGCACACAGATGTACACTTCCTCGAGCACACAGTTTGGTTTGTTACTCCATGCAAAGTGTACCGTGTTGCTTTCTGCACTCCTGATCTATGTGGCACTGCCTCCACCATGCCTCCTGCTTTCCTATCCCACCGGTCCACACCCCTCTTCAGCACTTGCTCTAGGACAAAGTACATCTTTCCCTGTTTGGCTTCCTATATCAAAACTTCTGCCACCACTAAGGGTCTTAGGGTTCATTTGGTGGAGAGAGATATTATTCCAGCCAACTCAGGTCTAAGTATTTTAAGCTACAACTTTAAGCAGGTCTTAAAATACGCCTAATTGCCAGCCATCAGGTCTGGCAGAAAACTGGGCATTCCTTTCCCAAATGCCATGTAGTCACAGAAATACTACACTGAGCCTGTGTCAGAGTATAGTAACTCTCAATAGCACCTATTTCCTTGGGCTTGAATCTGGACTTCCAGCTCAGAGCACAAGCCAGCCAGATACAAGTCTTCCATCAGTCGTTCTGCAGAAATGCACCAAATGAAACGACCAAAAAACACAGACAAAAATAACTTTGGCTTCTATGTATTTTAAAGAAACTATTTCCTATTAGCTAACAGGCCAGAACTCAGTAAATCTAATGAACGGAGATATTGATATTAATTGTCATTATTCCTGTGTGTTACTTGGGCACCTAATTAGGATCTCCTTTGCAATATAGTAAAGGTATTCCCAGAGACAATCTACAAAGGACACACATGAAGGACAAAGGAGAGAGGAAAAAAAAATCTCTTATTTTAAGATGACAAACTAAGGCAGAAAGAAGCTTGCATTTTCCCTCAGTAAGGTGAGAGATGGAAGAAATATGAACAGTGAAAAAAAAGGGACTGAATTTTTTCTTTATTTTTATTTTTTTTAGAGCCATTGACTTTGGGAGTCAGCTTTCACACCCAGTGATACACTTTGAGTATAAATTGTGGTACAAAACTTAAGGAGGATCATTGACTTGATTTGTTTTCATGTGTGCTTCTACATGTAGATTAGCATTATTCCAACATTACAATGCAGACTTAATGGGGACTTTCCTGTCCTATGTGAAGTTCTTAGTGTTCCAGCTTTGCATGGAGGTGGCTGTGAGACCAGATGGATTTTTTCAAGAGAAAGGGAAAAAGTCCAAGTCACTGCCCAGTCATCTATCAGACATATAAAGGGTGAGAGGTTCTGCCAAACTGGGTAGAGGGGTGGCTAAAGCATGTAGGTGGCATTCCTTCTTTTTTTTTAGTCAGATAAATTCCCTCAGTGCAAAGACAGATATAAGTCTGAAGATAACTGTTTATCTCAACCTAAGAAAGACGTGTAAGATGAATCACATTCTGGAAGAGCTCCTCTCAGTCTAATGCACTTTAGATGTCTACAAGTATGTTTGCAGGATCCCAACAGCTTAGCAGTTGCTTAGCAGTGAGTCCCTTGTAGTCACCCTCATGGAAGCTACTCTGGTGTGTGCAGGTGGTGAGGGACCGTTAGTATGGACAGACTGACCAAGGCTGGACCTCAGACACCTGGGAAACCTCAGTCTAAATTTTCAAATATCCAAAGCTTTCTTGCTTCATCTGAATTGGACTCAAAACTCTTCTCTCTCTGAGTGAAATGGCTGCCATATTGTGTTTCTATAATGCACGTCTGTTCTGTTTTGTTTTCTGAGCTGGCTGCCCTGCCCCTCATAGAAACCTCTCATCATTTTAGGGTGGTGCATGGGAACCTTCCTGTACCAACAGCCACCTGGCCCCAAGCAAAGGATTTCAAGGATAAGAACATAAATTTCCTTAAATCCTGGAAGCTTGGCATGGTTTTACTGTAGCTACTTTACTGGTGGTAACTGAGCCGTTATGAGCATGATAGAAATTGATGCATATTCTTGGAGAATGACAGACTACATCTTAATGTAGGTCTTTTTATAATACTAACTCTATGAATACATGAAGCTGCAATTTATTTACACCTTTGGTTAGTTTATAAAAAATGCCTTATGCATATACTTTACAGGGCTATAGCTTTTAGTCCACACATATAAATTATCTAATAACTAGCATGCACCCAAAGCTCAGTGGGATTCGCATTAGTGATGAGAAACATTTCCAATTACATCCCCCTGAAGGTCTGAGTTTGTGACAGGCTCTGTCCTGAGTTCTTACCACAATGCTTCTAATACAATAAATATTCAGTAAATAGAAAGAAAAAGGGAAGAAGCTGTCAGTGTCTTGTGGGAGCCTTTCTTCAATTCCTTGCCTGTGGTGCATTTTGCTTGAACATTGCCATGGCAAGTTTTATCTACATGTTTATCTATCTGTCTACACCAGTGGATATATTGACCAGGATATTATCCCCCACCCACCTCTAGCTTTGTCCTGGCTCTTAAATATCCATTTTTACCTAATCCTTTGACAGTCTCTACAGTGTTCAACTCCTGGGTGCCTCAGTACAGCAGTGCACAACAGATTTGTGTATAGCTAAATCACCCCATGAAAAATTCCCTTGGTGCCCATTTTCTACTTAAACTGGTGATTAAGTATCTCAGTCTACTACAGTTTGAAAAGCATCAGAATGCTCCTAGGTGCCTATTTCAGCTGGTTGGAGAAGTAATTTAGTTTTCATGGGAAATGTCAGCTTCCTTTCCTTTCCTTTCCTTTCCTTTCCTTTCCTTTCCTTTCCTTTCCTTTCCTTTCCTTTCCTTTCCTTTCCTTTCCTTTCCTTTCCTTTCCTTTCCTTTCCTTTCCTTTCCTTTCCTTTCCTTTCCTTTCCTTTCCTTTCCTTTCCTTTCCTTTCCTTTCCTTTCCTTTCCTTTCCTTATCCTTTCCTTTCCTTTCCTTTCCTTTTTTCCTTTCCTTTCCTTTCCTTTCCTTTCCTTTCCTCGCTTCGCTTCTCCTTTTCCTCCCCTCTGATGTTCCCCATGTTTTTTTGTTTTTATTGAATTAAAAAAATGCAAACCCATATATTTCAATGACATTAATAATTATTTAAAAAGATAGGTATAAAGGGGATGAGAGGAATGGCCCTTTTTTAAAAAGCAAAAGCAAAACAAATCAAAACAGAGTTAGCAAAAGAAGTAAGTAAATCTAAGCTTTTTTTTTTTTTTTTTTTTTTTTTTTTTTTTTTAAGATAAACAGTTTTTCATTTCTTTTCTTTTATCTGTTTCTGGTTTTGTCATCAATAATGAGCACATTTGGTGGGAAATCTGTATCTTGTTAAAAATATCTTCCAAGAAGAAAAAAGTTTAACAGCCCCAAAGTAGAAATGCATATCTATATACAGAGACATAGTATTACTTAGAAAACCACTTATAATGAAGGGTAAGCTTCATAGTTAAAAAGAAAAAAAAAAAAAAAAAAAAAAACAACATCTGAATGCTAGAGCTGAGTGCACATTCAGTGTTAATTGAATTCTCTTATGCATTTGCCTAGCAAGGGATACTTAAATTCACATACACTCTTTGGCCTTTGTACTTATTTTCTGGAACAAAGCAGCAATAACTGCGGTAGATCTGGGCAGATGAACATTTTCTTTGCCTTGAGGGAGATAGGGTCACTATTCACAGCTGCTCCTACCCTACTTTCCCTTCTGGTTGATAGCATGGGCAGTGTGTCTGCACAAATGGACAGCACCAGGACTCTGCTTTAGCTGATGGTAGTGGGTGGCTCAACTAATGGCTATGTTCTGAGATGGAGATATACATAAATGGCTCTGTACAGGGCCATGGTAAGACATTTCAATCATATTGCCATGCCTCCATACCATTTTTAAGGATGGTATAAAATAATAACAAGAATTAATTATTTAATTAATTGTTAGGTAGTATGACACCCTGGATATGAGCTTTTCTGAAAACTCAGCCAGTTTGCTTAAGTATAAGCACAATGATAACACGGTTGTCATGCTTTTAGTGCCTGAAACAGTGCCCTGCATATCCCTATCTACTACTCTGTCCCAGTAAATGTAATGACCAGTGCTGCTTTCTGACACTGAGTGGATGGCATGCTCATGTCTGCATGGCTAAATTCCCTTCTCCCTGCATTGTCCCTGTTGTCTCCTGGGGTCCTTGGTCTGACCCATTACCTGAGCAATACCTGGGAGACTGCTAGCTGGCATGTGCCCAAAATGTGCTAAGCAGTATACTACCAATTAAGTGCCATGGATGATCATAGGCCTGGTCCCAAACACTGATTAACTCACAAGGAGAGAGGCAGCTGTTGTGAGCCATGCAGAGTGATGGCTAGCTCACAGGCAGCTTGCTGAGACAAAGCTGTATCACAAAGTGTAAGCCTGTCTTCTGTAAATTCTGCACATTTCCAAGGCTCAGTAGAGAAAAACAAGATTATGACAACAAGAGAATGCAAAGAATCAAGGCAGTCTGCAGTCTCATCCATAATCCTGGTCTCTACCTCAAAATTTGAAAACTGATGGCTTTTGTCTCACATGTTGGCCTTCATTAGATAGGAGCTATTTGCAGTTGATGGAAGGTGAGGAACCAAACGGACTTCTCTTTCCTTCTTTAAGGAAATAGAGGATCCTGAACATGGACCTGTTCAGCAGTACTTGTTATAATAGCAATACATAAAGAAAAAAGTGTCCTCTCCCTTATCTTATCCCCCCCCTTTTTTGCTATATTTTATACAGCTATACTGTCTCTTTTATCTGCCTACCATCCACTCCCCCTAATGACTTTTGAGCTTGTTGAGCTCAACCAGGTTTTCAAATGAAGCAGTTTCAAAAGATGATGCCTCGAAGTAAGTGAAGCACTTAATATTGTCATAAATATTGGCAACTGAGTAAAAGAGCACCTATAACCCCTTGTAAAAATAAAGCAAGTAGAGTATGGTTTGTGCCATGTAGCAGCAACTTGAAGCCAATCAGCAATGATATTCTAAATAGTGGCTTTGCTTTCTCTTGTCTGGGATGGTGTTGTAAAGACTGTGAGGGAAAACTTGGTTATTCTAGGCAGAGCCTTTAATGATTAAAAGACACAAATCTATAGAAAAAAAACTCATTTCATTAGTCTGTCTGCCCTTAGACAGCATCTGGTCTAAGCTCACAGGAGCCTGGCAGGAGACAGCCAGGCTGTGCTGGACATACCTGTTTATGATGCATTGCTTAATTTCCTGATCTCGATGCAGTGTCCCAAGTGGCTTCATCCTAAAATATGTATTTAAATAATTACTCAAAAAAAACCACATATCTTTCTTCCCCAAAACCCTGAAGAACTGCTTAGCTGTACACACTTTCTAGGTATATCTCCAATGCAAGTGTGTTGCTAGCTTCTGCTATGCTGAAAATTCCTGTATACAACCGTAAAGTTCATTTTTATACACAGAGTTCATACTTAAGCTAGAGAAGAAAGTATACTCTAAATACAAATCACTGTTCAATTAGGATAGAGGTGATTTTCACAGAGTATTTCTGGCACATCCCCAAAAACACACATTACACCTAAAAGATGCAATACTTGAGGATCTTCTTCATTTTATTCAAATCAGCTATATGCCTGCACATCATTTCACCACTGCATGCATCAATTTAGTGAAAAAATAGTAATCTGCTGCAAGTTCTCAGTCTGCATCTTGCTCATATAAAATCAATTTATCCCGAATAAGGTTATGTCCTGCTTCTTAAAAAAAAGGCTATTTTCATGCCAAATTTCCATTTCAGATCTGAAGCATTTAATGTAGAGGGTTATTATGAGGACCAAAAGTAAAATAAAATAAAATAAAATAAAATAAAATAAAATAAAATAAAATAAAATAAATAAAATAAAATAAATAAAATAAAATAAAATAAAATAAAAATAATAATGATAATAATGGTAATAAAAATTATAAGTTTTACACAAGGGAAAACTTGATTTTCTCATGTTTAAAGATGGCACAAAACACCTATGCTAGAAAGATGTTTAAAATACCAAAGTCTTCATACCTGACTCAGTCAAATGTGCAAAAAGGGAGGCTGTTGTTATTTTCTGAATAGTGTGGATTATTCCAAACTTCCTCAACTCTGTTAGCTCAAGAGCAGCTGAGACTTACACTGGTGGCTGCAGCCTCAGTCATTTCTCATCTCCCACACACATTTGCTCATGTCAGTGGGAGGCAGTGTGGGCACTGGTTCTGACAGTTTTAAACCAGAATAAATTTTATTTCTCCTAGATTAATTATCTAATGCACTATTGTGAATTAAAACCAGCTTATACAATCTTTGAAGGATGTAGATGGCAAAATAGCAAAAAACAGATTTGACCTTCAGCGATGGAAAATTTCAGCTCACACATAATCATTTCAACATACTCCAGTGGTTGGCTAGAAAGCTACAATTCTAATGAAAAAACTTAAGTCTGAATATTTGGTTGACTTTGTATTGTGGTGACACTGAGACAGCCAACCCAGACAAGTCAGAGGTGAGCAACTACAGTTCTGAGCTGGGGAGGTTAGAGAGGAGCAGGTCTGGAAGGAAAGAAGGGTTCCTCTCCACAGTCTTCTATATAGCCACAGGGTGCTAAGCTCATTCAGAGATTTCTGCTTTTGGAGATTGAATCAACATTACATCCTGGACATGGGACCATTCCCACGCCAGCTCAGTTCATGTAAATGAAAACATGAAGTTAAATAATGTGTAAATCCCTAAATGCCTCTTAGTGCGCCCAGTATAAGCCAGGGTCCAAAATAGTAATGGTAGCCTCGTTATGCAAGAGAAAATTTCTCAGTTAATGAATGGGTTACATTTTTCTGGTTTTGCATATACAGCTACGTTACCTATGTAAAATACAAACTCATGGCTGTGAGACATGCCTGTAATGTTTAATTCTTATCCGTTGTAAAATGCTGTTTGCTGACACAATTTGAGATCAGATAAAACACATATGCAAGTAGTATTATTTTGTTGTTGTTGTTAAAGCAGTTAAATAATAAATGTTTTAACATTCATTTTTTATTATATATGTTCCACCTTATTCTTTAACTTGTAGTCAGGCCTTAGACTTAAGATCACCCATGCACATATTAAGAAATAGTGTGTCTGTCAGGGTATTATATTCAAGCTCTAAACTATTTTTTCCCCTGACGCTACTCTTATTACTTATTTTACAGCCTGTTGTTTTGTCAGTTCTCATATTGACTGTGACCACAGAGTATCCTTCTGATAGTGCATTATTAATAGCTATGCATTAATAATAATAAAAAAGCAATAGCAGAAATTATAGTTTTTATCTTTATATTCATGCACTAGCAAAGTAGAAGCTCAATTCAGAATTAATATGGGAATGTTTCAAGCAAATGCAAATAATTATACAAGCATACAATGGCAAAACACGAGTTCTCTGTGGGTGCATGGAGAATTTGACATAATTTGTCTTATTCACAGTTTTAATATTTTAAATAACCAGAATTCTGAGTATGTATGCCCACTCCTTTTAACAAATGAGTTGCTATTTCCTCATTTACTGTATGGTGCTTATCCAGAAAAAAAAAAACACAAAACAAAACAAAACACAGGAACAACAGATGCCAGCTGCTGAATGTTAGTACTATATTTCACACAATGTTCAATTGCTTCATACCAAGACAATGATCAAGAACAATAATTCTATAAAAATGAAAACTATTATATTCCATTTTGCTTTTTTAAATGAGGGAAAAATGGGGCAAAAAAAAAAACTGCATGCCACAATTATTTTTTTATTGTCAGCCTAACTAACCCACAGTTCTCTTCACTGTATGTTATGGGCAAGTTCATTTCTTCAGAAATATGTAGCCTTTTTTTTGGCTGTGGAGTGAAGTATCCCGGATTATCTTGCTATGCTAACACCTGGGTCTAACTGCTTTAAGAAATTCATGGGTCAGGTTGAGCTGGCTTTCATAGAGTTATGATTAGGGTTTTACAGTCCTGGAAGTTAGTCCTATTTGGTCAGGATTTTAATAGATTTTCTTGGTTTACTACTCAGGATGGAGACCCAGTTTTTATAAGAAAATAATTATTTCCATCTTAACTAAGTTTGACAAACAACTGTGTAAGTGAGAGCACAATAATTTGGTAATATAACATATGTTAGTTACACTATTAAGAATTTGGATGCGGTTAGAGGTGTTGTATGTGGAGAACATTGCTATGCTGTTCAAGATCCACATTAAAAACAAGATTCTGATATAGTGCAGGAGCCTAAACTTGTCCTGTCAGTATGAATAAAAGGAAATGAAACCCATGTCATAACAGTTGATTAGGAAAGTTAAAAAAGAAATGCTAAAGTGCACATACAGAGGCATTGCATCATGATGTCTGGAAACTTGAAATGAGCCATTACTGAGAACAGTTAATGAAATTATCATGCAGCTAAGTTGTACCAATGAGAAGACTATACTTAAAGAGTACTTGCATGTAATATATAAAGTACCATTGTATATTATTGCAAATTGCACAACAGAGAAAAGAATTGGTTAAAAAGACCCAGAAGCTTCTCTTTGCTGTTTTGCTCAGTAGGGACATTTGTGTTTAGGTTTGCATGCAATGAATATGCATAATATTTAGCTTTATTCTTGTCACTGTTTACAACGTATGCTGCTTCTGCATCGACAAACCATATTTCCCATTTGGGACAAAGCACAATGCATACTACAGAAAGAAGGGTCAGTCTGGGTTTACTGTTATCTTTCAGCTGGGAAATCCCATGATCCAGTTCTTTCTTTGCAGCTTCCTTGGGTCTTCTACCAAACAGCAAATTACATTAAGCCAGGTAGAGAATTTGAAGGAAATCCTCTGTTCCTCTGGCACCAAGTTCAGGTTGCTGGCTGGGTCTAGGGGATTTTATGGGGATTGAAAGGGAACTTCCTTTGGAAACTTTCCATATACTTGTGTATCTGCATGTATACAGATTGTGGGAACTCTGGAGCTCTCCATATTTTCTCTGGCTCACAAGCCATCTCTGCTGTGACTCAGCCTTCCTTAGGTTACAGCTGGAGAGGACGATAATTCTCTTACACTGTCCTAAACAGCTACATTTCAATAGGATGCAAAATACATCCCAGATCAGTCCAATGATTCAGGTGGTGGAAGAGATGCTTTTGCAGATGGGAGACTTCTGAGTAACCTCTTAAATTACCACAACCTTACTGCAAACCGTTGCAAGTCAGGGAAAACCAGCACAGGGGCAACACCACACTAACCCAGCCACTGTGCCACCTGCTTCAGATCACTGAGACAGCCAAGTCATGGCTAAAAAGACTTACAAACTATCCAGACAAAATCAACAGAGATGAGAGTAACCATGGAAGCAATTTGCTCCAAAGTTGCTTTGCTGGTCTATGCTGAGTCAGAGAACTGACACAATAGTCAAGAGAATCTTGACAGCTAGGTCACACTGTGCAAGGAGATAGTGGCCATGTTTCCATATACTACTAGAAGTACTTTTTTGAGCATGTGGTATTTAAATAATAATGTTCTGTTAACACATAGCCTTCAAGAAGCTGAGGAATTTTCAGCCCGGTATTTCTGATATGGACAGCTTAAAAATTATACTAAAATACTATTAGTTTTGATTTCAAAATTATATCTTTTCCTCAGTTTTCAGAATAGGTAATTGATATAGATTGCAAGTATTACTAGAGAGACATGTAGTCTGAGGAAATATGCTTTCCTTCTGATGGCATTATGCTCTAAGGTGCCAGACTTCCTTGCATCTCATTTGTGCACTTGCACACTCAGTATTTTTACAAGAAGGATGGCTTCAAAAAAAAGCAAACAACAAACTCACAATTCCATTTTATTTAAATAATGATATATTTCTAATAGATAAAATTTAATTTTCAAGAAATAGTTAATATTCTCTGCTGGAAGGGAAGATGACCTTGTAAAAGCATGTAGGTACGTTATACAATAGGGCTGAATTTGTCTCCCTTTTCCTCGCATAATTCAGTGGAAAAATACAAACTGCTGTAATGAGGTTTATAAACTACCAACTCTCAAATCTGACTTTAAAATTTGGTTTATTTAGAACATAGAAATACACATGAAATTTAATCAGCATCTCAAGTCACATTATGTACTCTCTGTTCGACAGGAACTGAGCACATAAATTAGCTGAACTGGGAGCTAGTCCCAGATCCATCCCTACTTGGCTACAGCACCTTTTGCTAGGAACTTCCAGCAGGGGAAGCTCTTAGCACATCAGTGTCTTCACACTTCTTCAGAAGAGAGCAAAGTTTAGTCACGACGGAGCAGGAGGTGGTGTGGGGAGGGGGCAAAGAAAGGGAGGAAAAAACCTACTGTGCTCAAAAAAAAGTGATGTTAGCAAATTAGAAAAAAAAAAAAAAAAAGGAAAAAAATGTATTCCAATCCAATGTCTTTCTTGCACCATAGAAGTTTGAATCACATATACACAGGCTATACAAGTGCAGGGGCAGGGAGAGCATTTTTTGTATGAAACTTTGTGGCTCACAATACTCCTTCTGTGAGGGAATGGCATCCAGTTTGGGACTGACAGGCAAGGCAGCCTACAAGCTTTGTGCTGGCACACTAATCCCTTGTCTATGGGTTACTGAAAAAGTACTTGCATTTTTGTTCCCAGTTCACCTTGGTGAAAAAAACCAATTCCACATATGATAAATCCAGTGTCTGCAGAAAAGCAGTCACCTAATTGCACAGTGAAGCAGAAGAAAGCCTTGCAAATGGTATACAATTTTCAAAGTGTTCCAAGCCTTAGGCAAAAGCCTTTCAACTGTGTCTAAAACTGAATGATAAAATATGTTGTACAAATTATCTGTGAACAGGAAACATGTGGTAGTGGCAGGGGACTGAAATGTAACACTTGTAAAGAAATGGGAACTGCCAGTCATTTATACCCTTTTACTTTTCTCTCAGTCACAAGTTTCATCATATTTTTTTCACCATCAGTTGATGTTCAAGTTAATAATAAGACATTTATCAGATCTCACTAGGCCAATTACAGCGTTGCAGCAAAAACAACAAAAAGCAATACCCCATAAGAAGCTAAAGGTTTAGTTTTGTGTCTTTCTTCATATTTTTATAGAGCTTCCGTTTTATCACTGTGGGAATATGTGTGGATAGAATTTTGAAAGAGGTTCAGTACCGCAGAAATGCCTGGGATGCCAGTCATCGGCACTTTAGACTAAAGTAATCATAAGTTGAGAGAACTTTCTCAATTCCTGTCTATGAAAAAGTATTAAAAATGAAATAGCGAGAGAGGAAGAAAACGGAAATGCACAATTATTGTTCAGCAGGAATAAAAAATAAAATAAAATAAAATAAAATAAAATAAAATAAAATAAAATAAAATAAAATAAAGCACCCTTTTATTCCGAAAGCTCATTTCTGCTTCCTTCCTCTTAAAGTTCCTGCAGTAATGGCGTTTCTTCTGTTTTTTAAAGATGTAATCTTTATCACCAATACCAACCACTGTGCACTGTGGTCCTCATTGATGGAATTTTTTATAGCTAACCTCCAGAAAACACTTCAAGGGTGAAGGAAAGACAAAAAAACTTTTTCCTTCTTTTTTTTTTTTTTTTTTTTTCACCTTACACTATAAAAAGCAAACAGTATTGCCACAGTATTGCCAAATCTCAAGAAATATTTTTGGGGAAAAACTTGAGATTTAAATGTAATGCTTAACAATGCCACTTGAAAGCTGCCAAAGAAAAACAACAACAACAACAACAAACCACTAACAATCAAAAATACCACAGACTTTTATCCATGCCATTTTTTAGATAACTGGGTATATTTAGGCCCTACTTTTCCAAAGCATTCAATACAAGAATCATATAAAAGTGTGTGAAAGTCCATCCACTCAGCACAGTTCTTAAGTGACGTGATGAATGACACCACAAACCTGATTTAAGACAGTATTAGTTCACTGTGTATAGCTGTCCTAATTAGACCACATTAGGTGTCCACAGTTTACTGTAGAACTAGAATCATTCATGCCCATTGTGATAACATGGCTGGTGTAATTTGGTTAACTGGTGAACATGCAACATTAGTGTCTGTCAAATCGAATTCCTGCTGATATTGCCTGTTACATATACAACGCAGAGAAGTACTTGAGAAAGTAATCAAAATTTTGATTGTGTCTTAAATAAAATGTCTTGCTTTCAAGTTCTGCTAACAAGTGTAAGAATTAAAGGTTCTCCAGCATTCTGAGAGACTAATGAAGAGGAGGTTGTATGATTTAAAGGCAAGCTCATTGAGCTGGCACTCATTAACATAACTAGGCAAACAATAAGTGCTTTTTTTTATTATTATTATTATTCATTGTCCAAACCCAGGCATTGGAAAAAAAGAAGAAAAAAAAAAGAAAGAAAAGAAAAAAAAAGTCTCAATCGTATTTTTAAAAAAGTTTTGTAACTAAAATAAAATCCAAACAAATTTAAAATTAAAAAATCGTGCCTTACCTCAAAGTGTACTTAAAAAAAAAAAAAAAAAAAGTATTTTTTCTTGGAAGAATGAAAATGGAAAATAATAATTTAAGTTGAAAAGGATAAAAAAATATTTTGAACTATTTTATAATTTTTCAGATGAGCTATTTCCTTTAAATTATTAAAATGAATCTTTGCAGATTAATTTTATGTTTCCCCTTCCATCCAGTTTTCTGGCCACAAATATTTTCTGCTGAGAATTTCAACTGGTTTTAGTTCCTGTAGCCATAAATGATGAAAAACTCCTCAGCTCTGTTTCCAGCTGTCCAGAACGGAATCTGCTAGAGAATGTAGTGGCTGCTTCCCAGGTTGCATTTTGATTTCTTTACATGAGAACCAAGAAAACAAGAAGCAATGTTAGTGTCTGTTCTGCTCTTACACTGAAGTAGACAAAGATCACTGGGAAGCAGTGGGAAGTATTCCTGGCTTTATTTTTTTTTCTTTTCAAGATAATTATAATTCAGTGATTCTGTGATAAGTTTTGAAATATTAGGATTTTTGTTTAGTGGCTTTACTATTTGCCTGCAAAATCCTACTTGCTAAGTTCTGAAATAAATGTCCAGTTGTATTATTTGATAGCTATATGACTTCTGGTCAGTATCTGTACATTTATGTGCTTCATTTTGCCTATCTGCACAGTGGGGATAGTAATAATGGCTTTCTTTGAACAGAGCTTTGAAATCTTTACATCAAAAATAACATATAGCTACATCCAGCTGTTCTAAATCATTTGAGCTTTTTCTCCTTGCTAACTCTCACTTAGCTTTTGTAAAATAACAAGGAAATATATCTTTTTCTTTCAGTTCTAGTCACTTCTGTTCCCAAACCTAAATTACTAAATTTATGGAAGAAAAAATCCACTGAATAATTATAAATATAGAAATATAAGCTTTATCTAAGGAAACACTGAAGCAATAGAGTGCTGCAGTCTACCAGACTAGTTGGACTTTTGTTCCGTTGTTCACCGTCTTCTGCCATTCTTCCTTCCACATTTAATATTGTCTACTTTATTTCTTTTTAAGAGTTGTGTTACACATCAGAAACTGGAAACACACTGTAAATTTCCTGAATCACATTTAATTCCCAACTACTCAAGTTGATCACCCCTTTCCATACAATGAAGTCTTTTCCTGTTAGAAAAAAGGAAGCATTTGGCATTTGAACAATTTGAAATTGTTGGAGCTTCCCTGAAGCACCTAACTTTCTTTCAGAATTAGGTAGGTTCTCCTAACTCTGCTAAATAATAATGTCAAAATAATGACATCCCCAGGTACCTGTCTGTTTTCTTTTTCTTCTGAGGAATACAATTATGAAACAAAATCAGTTTTAAAGGAGAAAAACAGCTTTGTGTCATGCAGGGATAAACAACAGAAAAACTGCATATGCAGTGCAATTGCATATGTGATCAGTTGTTTGAGTGATTTTAGAGGCCCAAAATATCTTGCTTGGCTTGTGGTGGCCTCCACAGAACAGTGCAATGTGCCGCTTTGCACTGTCTACCAACCCCTTTAAGATATTTCCAATACACTTGGAGGGGTTGTTGTGTTTTTATTCTTTGGAATCTACTGTTTTGGAATACAATGTTTTAATTACAATGGGCATATGGATCTACATGTGGTCTACAAATCACTTGTCAGTTATCATAATGGACCAATGAGCAGATTGATGTCTCTTGACCTTGGTTCCATATGGCAAATGGCAGTAAAAAGTTCTAAAAACTCTAAATACCTAAGATTGCAATCGCTACAGTTGCCAGCTAGGTGCTATGTGATCACAAATGGGAAGGGAGCTGGTTCTTGAGTCAACCTCTCTAATAAGATGTGTCATCGCTATGATAAATCCCTGAATGGGGTGTCATGTGTCTAGTGAAGTGAAAAATATTATGAATCTATTTTTTAGGGTTTGCAGGTGTGAGGAATGTCTGTCTACTTGGTTACTGGTGAATATAGATTAATGCAAAGGTGCCACAGGAAAAAAAGAAGAAAAAAAAAGTGTAGAAAATACCTACTTGGAGAGGGACTCTCTGAGTATAAAAATAAATCCTGTCTCATACAGGCTCTGCTGAAGGAAACCTGATCAAAGTATGTATGATGCTGGAAGGGTAAATCACTATAAAACAAAGTCAAAAAGTGTTTTTGTAGGGATGTGCCATTGCTCTACCTTGTCTCCTTGTCAAATGAAAAACTAGAAGTCCCTTGGACCCTTGTGGGAGCCATTCTAGGCCAGCTGGTGGGTATCTCATGCTATCCTAATGACGAGCAGCCAACACTGCCACTAGTAGAGAATTTCTCTTTACAGTTTATCTAATTGTCACCTTGCTTGTGCACCACATATAGCTGAAAGTTTGACCCAAACTATTTCATAAACCTGAAGGCGTGTTGTTGGTTTCTTTCAGGGGGAAAAATGCTCTCCCAAAACCCAACCAAAACCATTTAACAGCTGAACTAACAGGCCAAGATATTGCTAATTCACTGCTTCAGAGGGGAACTGAATTCAGATCTATTGAGGCAGATGTCTCATGCTGTGGATACTATTCATTTTTCCTAGGTGCTCCTTTCAGTGCATGGAATATCCTATGCTAAATTTAAACAGCCTCTTTTGGCTGGTTCATGCATTGCATCTAACAGAAAAAGCTCTTGCTCCAAACTCAATACGTGTCTGAAGCATTACAGGTCTTTGAGTGTGAAGGAAAACTAAGAAATGGGAAAAAATAGTATTTCTGCATAAGCAGGAACCCTCATGTGAATATGATTAACTAATGTTTTCCCCAACTTCTACCAAGTGGCTTCAGTAAATGACTAAATACATAATGCCATTTGATTCAAGATAAATTCTGTGCTATTTTTCAAATCCCATTTTGAAAGAGTGCTACTCCTGAGAATGTTGCATAGCACAGTGGGCCAACATGTTTTTACAATAATAATAATTTGCATTTTTATTAAGAATTTCATTTTGAAGTATCCCAAAGTGCTCAAAAAAAAAAAAAAAAAAAAAAAAAAAAACAAAAAACAAAAAAAAAAAAAAAAACAAAAAACAAAAAAAAAAAAAGCAGAGAGCGTGGCAGATTTGCTATCAGTGGGAGCAAGGCAGGGCAAGTAGAGAAAACTTTGTGAATAGATTTTGCAGTCCTTATTTGAAGGAAAGGTTGTGTGGTCTTCAGTGTTTATGTAGGAGAGTTGAGGCCTCATCTCTTTAATGATCTAATCTAAAAAAGTAGTCCAATGGAAGAGAGCAAACTAAACCAAATTCATCTGTTAGGAAAGGATAAGCCTCCTTTAAAATTGCTGTTTTGAGAATGGGAACTTGTGGTTTTAAAGGAATATATATATTTAAACTTGAAACAGAGGCTTCTGAGCTAATTTTTATCCGAACATTCCTTATACAAACTATCAGCCAGATTCTCAATCCTTTTGTTCTGCAACACTGCACTGAAGGGAGAAGAAAAACAGGTGTAGCTGGATGTTTTTTACCCTTGTATGAAATGCTGGAAAAGAGACACAAGCTTATCTGATGTGGTTTTAAGTCTCAGCCTTCTGTTTATTGCTGACCCCATAGAGGATGCAGTGAATGAATATAAATTATATGCATGCTACCTAGGAACTTCATCAGGAAAAGACTGTATTTCTGTAGTTTTTGCATCATTCCTCCAATGTCCCTCAAGCAACCCAGGATACCTGATAAGAATAAAATCACAAAAAGTTCCACTGATTGGAAAAGGGGAAAAAAATCCCCATTTTTAAAAAAGAAAAAAAAAAAAAAAAAAAAAGGAAGTCTTAGGGAACTACAGGCCAGTCAGTCTCATCTCTGTGTCTGGCAAGATCAAGGAGTAGATCCTCCTGGAAACTCTGCTAAGGTACTTGGAAAACAAAGAGGTGACTGGTAACAGATATCATTCCTTCACTAAGGATAAATTGTGCCTGACCAACCTGGTGGCCTTTTGTGATGAGGTTACAACAATGATGAATGAGAGAAGAGCAACTGATGTCAGCTACCTGGACTTATACAAAATATCTGACACAACATCCTTGTCTCTAAAATGGAAAGACATGGATCTGATGGATGTACCACTCCAGTGGGTAAGGAATTGGTTGAATGGTCTCCCTCAAAGAGTTGTGTTCAATGGCTCAATATGCACATGGCTCAGTATCCAAGTGGATATCAATGGCTCAATATCCAAGACATGATGAATGTCATTCCTCAGGGGCTGGTATTGGGACTGATGCTGCAAAGATATCTTTGTTGGTGACATGATCAGTGGGATTGAGTGTGTCCTCAGGAAGTTTGCCAATGAAACCAAGTTGTGTGGTGTGGTTGATATGCTGGAGTGAAGGAATACCATCCAAGAGGGTTTTGAGAGATGGGCCAGTGCAAACTTAGTTCAACAAGGCCAAGTGTAAGTTACTGGGTCAGAGCAATTCCAAGCACAAACTGGGCAGAGAATGGATTGAGATCAGCACTAAGGAGAAGCACTTGGGGGCGTTGGTTGAAGAGAAACTCAACATGAGCAGGCAATGTATACTTGCAGCCCAGAAAGCCAACTGTATCCTGAGTTTCATCAAGAGAAGATGTGCCAGCAGGTAGAGGGAGGTGATTCCTCCCTTTACTTTGTTCTTGTGGGATTGTACCTGGAGTACTTCAGGGCCCCCAGCATAAGAAGGACATGGACCTGTTGGAGCAAGTACAGAAGAGGGACATAAAGACGATCAGGAGCACCTCTTCTATGAAGACAGTCTGAGGGTGTTGGGATTGTTCGGCCTGTAGAAGACAAGGCTCCATGGAGAACTTACAGTGGCCTTCCAATAATTAAAAGGGACCTACAGGAAAGCTGGAGAGAGACTCTTTATCAGAGGGTGTAGTGATAAGACAACGGGCAAGGATTTTAGCTGAAATCTTAGCATTGGATTACGTATAACAAAGCAATTTTTCACTTAGAGGGTGGTGAGTCACTGGAACAGGTTTCCCAGAGAAGCTGTAGATACCCCATCCATGGAATTATTTAAGGCCAGGTCATGGAATCATTTAAGGCCAGGTTGGATGGGGCTTTGAGCAACCTGGTCTGGTAGAAAGTGTCCCTGCCTGTTGGGAGAGATGATCTTTGAGGTCCCTTCCACCCCAAACCATTCTATGATTCTACGATTCCATGGGCCTTTGTAATACCTTGGTAAAGGTGTGGCTTTTTGTTGTTGTTTCTTATCACATCAACCTTCTTTCTGTTTCTCTGGCTGTATCTACTGTCTTTTTATCATATATGTTTATTAAGACTAGGTAGAAATACAATGTGCTCCAGCCTAATTCATGTAAACTACTTCTCTGGAAATCGTGATCTCCCTTTTTATAGGTGGTAGCTTTTGGAAAACTAGATAAACTATTCTAGACTAGATAGAGCTGCATTCATTGCCCAGCCATTACTATTTTAACTCCATCATTACTTTTTTTTTTTTTTTTTTTTTTTCTATTTTACAGCTTCCTTTGAATAAGAGGATAGGATAGGATAGGATAGGATAGGATAGGATAGGATAGGATAGGATAGGATAGGATAGGATAGGATAGGATAGGATAGGATAGGATAGAACACAACAGAACAGAACTATTAAGATTGGAAAAGACCTCCAAGATCTTCTGGTCCAACCATCACCCTATCACCAATGTCACCCACTATACCATGTCCCTAAGCACCATGTCCAGCCTTTCCTTGAACACCCCCAGGGACGGTGATGTCACCATTTCCCTGGGCAACCCGTTCCAATGCCTGACCACTCTTCCTGAGAAGAAAAGTCTCCTAATTTCTAACCTGAACCTCCCCTGACACAACTTGAAGCCATCCCCTCTGGTCCTACCCGTGATCAAAGATGATTCCCAGCTCCCCACAACTTCATTTCAGGTAGTTAGAGAGAACAATAAGTCTCCCCTGAGCATTCTCTTCCTCAGACTAAACAACCCCTGTTCCCTCACCTGCTCCTCCTAGAAATTGTGTTCCCAGTCCTTCACCAGCTTTGTAGCCCTTCTCTGGACACATTCCAGGGCCTCAATGTCCTTCTTGTTGTGATGGACCCAAAACTGAACCCAGTACTCGAGGTGCAGCCTCAACAGAGCTGAGTACAGGTGGGTAATAACCCCCCTGGTCCTGCTGGTTACACTAGTCCTGATACAAGCCAGGATGTTGTTGGTTTTCTTGACCATATGAGCACACTGCCAGCTCATGATAAGGTGAGCATCAGTCAGCATTCTCAAAAAATTTTCCTCTGCACAGCTTTCGAGCAACTCTCCCCCAAGCCTGGAGCACTGCATGGGGTTGTTGTGGCCAAAGTGCAGGATCCTACACTTAGTCATATTGAACCTCATCCCATTGGCCTCTGCCCGTCTACCCATCCTGTCCAGGTCCCTCTGCTGGGCCTTCCTACCTTCCAGCAGATCAACACTTCCCCCCAACTTGGTGTCATCAGTAAGCTTACTGAGAGTGCACTCAATTCCCTCATCCAAATCTTCAATAAAGATATTAAAAATATTTCTGCAAATGTAGGAAGACTGTCATTTACATAAACTGAAGTAAATTCTTATTATTAAAATTCATGCAAGGCATATGCAATATTTATACTGAAATAATGCAAATGTTTTCCAGATGTTGCCAATATGTTTACTACATTTTTTTTTTTTTTTAATTGAGAAGAGTACAAACAGAAGTATGCTGGTGCTTACCGTGTGCATATCCATGAAAAAAGCCTTGTCTGGAGAAGAGAATAGAATAGGATAAGTAGTCAGCCAGATAGACAGACAGAGTGACTAAACTGAGCTGTCCAAGGGCTATAGATAAAACAGCAGCATTAACAAGCAGCAGAGGCAAAGCTCTAAATGTTTAGGGTCTACATTTTTTTACTTAAATTGAAAGGCCAATCAGTTCTTGAGGAGGAAAAGGAAGCCATCAGGGTAGAAAGTCCTGATTTGAGTGATAAGACACCAGGACCAAGAGCTATCAGTTATAGACAAGTTGTGAAAGTGGTGGTTCATGCAAAATTTGAAGGGCAGACATTTGCCAGTGCCATTTGTAGAACAGAGTACTTCACTCTTGAGGAAGAATAAATTTTTGGAAGCTTTTCTTATATGAAGAGAAAGAGAGAGAGAGAGAGAGAGGGAGGGAGAGAGGGAGGGAGTGAAGGAGGAATAGTCACATCCAGCATTACTAATGATGCACTGTTGTCAGAATCAGAAGAACCCTAAAAATAATGTATTCAGGGGGCTTCAGTGGCAAAAGAGGTATTCCACTTAATTTGAACCATGAATAGTAAATGATCTGCTAGGCAGTTACTCCTGTGAATAACTTTATGTATTTGGATGGTTCCACTTGATATATTGAAATGAATCACATGAGTGATGTTACCACAAGCACATTTAAAGATACTGATCCTAAGGGCATGTCATGAATTATTTCAGTAATTCATAAACTGATCATTAAGAGATAAGCTTCTTAGAGAGATACATACATAAGGGTTCTGAAACACATCTTATGAGTGAACCTTAAAGTAAACCATAATTTAATCTTAAATCCACATCTTTTTTTTTTTTTTTTTTTTTTTTTTTTTTTTTGGGAGGGGGGAAGGGGGAAGAAGAAACAACAAATAAACAAAAACAATTACCCATTGGGCTTCCTCTTCCCTTCTTTACTGGTAAAAGCTTTCAAATCCTTTGGAGTACCTGAAGATTAATGATATAACCCTGGGAAAGCTATGACTGGACTTGTATTTTTTTCCTAAGCAAAATGGAGAGGCCTGCCAAGACATACATTATTTAGTATGGATGAAATGTGCTGGACATTACTTAGACTGATCTAGCGTTCATCCAGAGTCACTACATTGGAGAGGTAGTAATCATGAGCAGTGGTGCATGGAGAACTCGTTTATCACTACAGAACCACAAAAGAAAGAGCCCATTTAAATCTTATTTTCAAGTGTGCTTTGAAGCACTAAGGTTAACAAATCCTTTAGTCACATACTGTACAGTCCTAATCGAAGCTTTTTCTACTCGGTCCTGCAGAGTGTGTCTTTTGAGTGAACCCCCTACAGAAATAAAAGAGACAGTGGTAACTCTGAAACCACACTTCCGTTTGAAACTGTTCTACCTGCATTTGTGACAAGTAGTCCTATGATGACTGCAAATGCCACAGATCATTTTTGTGTTTGTTCAACATTTGATAGCCCTTTTCATATAGCTGGTTTCACCACCTTCCATGTTAATGTATGTCTCTCACTCAGCAACCAGCAAGAACAAACTTATTAAAAAAAAAAAAAAAAAAAAGAACAACAATTCAGGAACACATTAACAACAAGACACCAGAGAAGGGGGAGTCCTACCTGAAATAATTCTTAGTTATTATTCACACAAATCCTTACCTAAAACCAAATCCAAACCTCAAAATATTTGTTCCAACTTAATTTGTAAAACAATGTTCGACTTCATCATTATTATAAGTTTTGCTTTAGTCAGGACAAATATAGTATTTCAAGAACTCTGTAATAGGACCTTTTTATTTAAATTCCCTCCTCAGTTCATTGGGATCAAGAGTACTGGACTAATATCTGAATCTCAGGGCTTGAATCCACACCAAACATCTAACTCATCCTCCAGGCTCCATCCTACTTTTGGCACTGAAAAATCATTTGGCATCAATGGTTTATTTGTTTCCCCTCTTCTCCTGCAACTAAGGATCTTCAGCATAACAAATACCTTTGGGAGAAGAAGTCAGGGGAGGCAGCTCCTAACTGTGCATAGGTTAAATTTAACATGTAGATTGAATTTTCTAGCTGAGAGTGTTATCAGTCTTTGCCTTGTATTCTGTTGCATACTTAGTGCCTGAAGATGACCTTACACATTTTATATCAAATAAAACTTCACTTGATTAACCGTACAGGGATATAACACCACAGTCTCACTTTCCTTTTCTCTCATTCTTGTCATTACTTTCTCCCATCTCATTATTCCTTTTTTTTTCTCTCTTTTCTACTCCATTACTGTTTTCCTTCCTTTTACAGACATTGTCATTATTTCATGTTTTTCATGTTATTCTGATAAGATAGGTATCGTTGAACTATTTATATATCCAGTCTGCAGGTAGGTCAGGTGAAAAGAACACTGTATTTAATGGGAAACTTTCAAGTCTCTGGGAGTAATTCTAACAAGACAAGCATGAACGTGCATGTTCGGAAGATTTGATTGGAGTTTCCACCTGTATAAGATGATGTGGTGCCAAACAAGCCAAGAGCCTCTACAGAATCACTTCAACTGAATTCATGTATTAAGTTCAAGTTTAGGATTGTATTATTTGGGAAACCAAAAACAAAACAAACAAAAAACAAACAAACAACCAAACCAAACCAAAACAAAACAAAAAACTTTTCATTGAAGGATTGAAAACCCCATACTTGTAGTTTCTTAGAAAATAGGTTGTATAAACATTTGCATCCTGAAATGATGCCACTTTACAAGTAGTAATGTAGTTAATGTTAGCTGTGAAATTTTGGGTTGTACTTTGGAAAAGTAAAAATCTAATAGGTGCTAAGTATTAAATACTTTTGGAAACATTTATTTTCCCAAGGGTTATCTTAGTTTCTTGGGCACTATTCCAACAAACATCTTTTAGGACAGCTAGTTCAGAGAATAAACTAACTGTAAATTTCAGAGCTGATAAGTTCTGTAGAGAAACATTTTCTAAGGAGGAGCTCTTTATTAATAGAAAAGGAAAAGAGCATGTCTAACCATGTCTTTGGCAGGACTATAATGCCAACATCTCTAAATAAATATAAAAAGAAACACCATGAACTTTTATTCTGTTTTCTTTTCAAACTAACAATATGCTCTGACCAAAACCAAAATAAAACAAAACCGACCAACCAACCAACCAACCAAAAACAACAACAAAAAAGTCACCAGCCATCATTTCAGGCTTCAGCAACCACAATACCATTTAAAGATGGAAGAGATCATTTACTCTTATCTCTTAAGTATTACACACCACTAAATTTCACATAGCTGTAGTGGTCACTTCACTGAGCCCAGCAACCTGTGTTTTAGTGAAAACCTGAAAGAATTTGTGCTTTAGAAGACAATAGATGATACTTGACTGCTTTCAACACCCTGTAACCCACGTCAGATGATTAAGATCATTATGCTTGTGCATTCCTAACAAGGCTGGATAAACTACAACCTGTAGACAACTAAATAAGTGTCTCCATCTGAGCTATGTACACAAGTTCCCACAACACTGCAAATTTAGTCTATACAGTTGAAGATAGCTATTCAGTTCACTCTGAAGGAGGTGTCTACCTACATTTTCTCAGCTCAGATACCTCCTGGTCTTCACGAACTATGTGGGTTGATTCTTTATTGAGTATAGTGGACACCACTATTTTACATGTGGACCCATATATTTAAACTCTCTAAAACTATAATAATCATAAGACCAAAGGAATTCCTTTTTCTGTGCTAGAGTAATAAAAACCCTCTAAAAACTCAGCTAATATGTATTTGTAGGTAAGTTCTTTACTTAATCCAGTTTTAGCAATCACCTGAACATTGGAATATATCTGGTCAATAGAAAAATCCTTCAAGGCTTTTGAATAAGACTATTTGTGTTTACCAGCACAAGATATTACTTGCAGTTTATGTCCTAATCTGAAGGTGAATGCATACTTCCATGGATGCATTCATGCAAAGCTTCCTGCTCTTCTGTGAAGGAAGAGAATGAAGAAAGAGATTTACAGATACCTGTCGGTATATAGCAAAGGTGAATAGATAAAAACACAACCATATCATTAGAAAACCCAGGCAGCAGTGTTATATTCAACACTAGTGTTTTGAAAGATCTACTTTGAAAGATTCCAGGCAATGGTGACTGTACTTAAATCATACTAAGCCATTACAGTTTTTAATTCCCTTTTCTACTGGGATAATGAATTTTATTCCAAGGCAGAATTTTTCTAGCATCATCTTCCAACTAATAGATATTTAATATTAATTAGAATGAAAAGCCTTTCATATATCCCAATGTCTTTTTTGCCTTTCTATACACAGTGTTCTAATGCTTCCTCGTCTGCCTTTTTGATAAATTAAGTAGGTTGAACAACTTGTTTTCGTATTGTAAGAGTTGTCTTCCAGGTCCTACCTGCATAAAAGAAATAAAATAATCTTTTTTTTTTTTTTTTTTTTTACATTATTACGATTACAAATAACATGTTAGTATCATTTTCAGTTTCTGAGTATTGGTGTCCAGTTTTGCTAGCTTGTAAGTTTTTATATGCTTATGATATTTATAAAATTTATCTGTATATACAATAATGCATACTACAAAACAAATATGCTTAATTGCTGACGTGGCTTTTGCATCTGTATTTTCATTGTGTAATAAAGCACAATTATGATGTATGTAAGAGTCTGGTAAGCTCAATGTGTAACTGTGGAGTGCTGCATTCTGTGTATGGAGTCGCTAGTAGTTTTAGGCAAAATCAAAATGCTCTGTCATTGCATTCTACTGAGGAATAATTTCCATGTTTATTTCAAAGGACTTGAAATCAAAAATAAAAATCATTATGTAAGTCACTTCTGTATATTTTAAAATGTACTATGTATTTTCAGCAGCAGTAGCTGAGGTCCTGGAGATTTTTCAGATGGCTCAGGTGAGGAAAAAATTAATTCAAGCTGTAATTATTTTTATAAATATTTATTTCCCAATGTAGGAGACCCATAATATCCACGTCATCTTCCAAAAATATCAATTAATTCCCACTTTTTATTTTTTTATTTTTTTTATTTTTTTCAGTTATACAAGTGATTGAGTAATTTAGACATTTGGGAAGATTTAGATATGTGTCACTCACAAGTTAGACTTGAATTTAATTACTTCAGTGGACTGAGTCCAAATAAAATAATCTGCTTTTACAAGATCTGTAAAATAAAGAGCTGGATCTATTTTCAGAAAGCTTTTAGTAAGTTATTGACACAGGTCTGGCCACTCTATAGAATATCTAGAAGGATATATCCTTTCAATTTTGCATCTAGGTGGAAAAAGTATAAGGAACAGCTAAATAAAAATTAAAGAAAAGCATAGTGGACAACCAAGCAGTAGTTCAGTCATGAAGTTATTAACTGACTAAATGATATAAATATATTATTAGAATAGAAGGCAAATCACAGTATTTCATACTTTTCTTTCATACTTTGAATAACTAAAAGCTATTCAATGTAGAAAATAGGTACTGGGTCAGAAAAGAAATGTAAGACAAATGTAAATTTGTTTATCAGTTTTCTTTATAGTCTAGAAATTCAAAAACCTCCATTTTCAAACAGATTCCAAGTCAGAAGTCGGTCTGTATTTGTCAACATTAGGAACCTGTAAAACTATAACTAAAAAAAAAAAAAAAAAAAAAAAAAAAAGACTAATAGTACATCTCTAACAGTCTGGTCATGATTGCAGAAATACCCATATGGTTATTAATTGTTTTTGCCAGAAGTTCTAAGGCTAGCATGAACAAAAGCAAGGCACCTCACTTTAATCCCCCATAGAACTCGGTGGATTTAGATGATCGTCCATTAAAATTATCTGGCTACTTGTAATAAAATACAGAATATATATATATATATATATGCTTGTAAGTCCAAAGCAAGTACAGAAAGTCTAAGAGTTGCTAAGGTGTCTGTGTTCTAGGATAGCAGTAAAGACACCATCACAAGTACTAATAAAAAGCACTTTAGGTTAAGCCTCGAGTACCAGTCTTGGTATGCAATTGTTATTTCCAGTGGTGAACGTTTAAAGGTAATGGTGGAAGCAAAATTATTTATTTATTTATTTGCTTGTTTGTTTTCCCAAGGAACAAGAGATTGCTCATCAAGACAATATCAAAAAGAAAATAACTTTACATAAAGTGCCCAGGGACACAGAGAAATGCATAATATGAAAATCCTCATACGAAAAGGACTTTTAAAAATACTCATACAAATTTAGAAATACACATAAATTTTATAGGAAGATTAAATTGCTGTGTTATGGCATAGAATTTTATTTCTGCTTGGCAAATGGCATGCCTTGGGATAAGTTAAACCCAGAGCACTGCCTAGTGTAAATGACAACATTGCAGGAGTATCACCTTTCAAAACCCCTCATAGAGGACAACACTGACTACAAAACTATTTTGTGTGGTCAGAAGAATACATTGTTGAGCCTGTGCAAATAATAACAGGACTACACACAGCTTCATAGTGTAAAACAATCAAAAGGGAATGATAAAAAAGTATATATTGTGGCCTCAATTTAAGAGAATTTCTGCTCAAAAACCTGTCTCAGTGCAATAAACATAAGTCCTGTCTTCAGCTTCTCAGTAGTTTACTAGGCAAAAAGTAAAACACTATATTTTAAAAGGCAGATTTTTCTGGAAGTTTTTAAAAAAATATTTAAAAAGTATTCCAGTGTTCTGAGACTTGTGGTAAAAAATGCCATCTGAGGTTGAACATTTGATGGGACCTGGTGAGATCAAAGAACTGGAAAGAAAAAGTTATGCTGCATAAATAGGAATGAGCTGTAATTATGAGCTGGACACTCCTGTGCTTAAGCACAGTTGGCGACAGTATTGCTGCTCCTTACTTTAGGAGAAACACCATCAAGATGGCTTGAGTCAGAGGCACTGTCTCTTCTGGTTCAACTTCTTGGGCCTGAGAACATGCAGCGCATCAGGACAAAGCCTACAAAAATGTCATAAAGTGCTTGGTGGTATCAGAGACTGCAAGTTATACCAATAAGCACCCAAAACCCGAAGGTGTAGTTTCATATTCTATCTTAGCTACTGCCGATGCTGCTGAAACTGGCAACCAGTGTCCCTTGTTTTAGATTCTCATTCCCTGAATCTGAATGATTCTCATTCCCTGAATCTGAAACTAACTCCAAAATGACAGTGGGTGACCCAGCTTATTTTCAGGATCACCACAGATGAAACAGAAGAAATGGCTGGCTAGAAGAGAAGATTGTCAGAGGAACGGGACAGACCATTTTGGCAATGGTCAAAGTTATATCACATTTAGTGATAGTGAGGTACTGCAGCCTATTTTCCTGCTTCCTTAAAATGAGCAGTAATGCAAGCTCATTTATATATGCATAAATGATGGAGTGACGTTCAGCAGAATAGCAACAAGTAGCTTAAGTGACTGTTAAGGATTTGTGCCATGTAGGCCAAGAGAGTAGCTGAAAACTAAATTTGAATATGAATAAATTGCCTTATAAATATATATATATATTGTGTGTGTGTGTGTGTGTGTATAAGTAAGGGAAGATTCATCTCCTTTCTTCAAGTGCTCTCTTCAGATCTGTTGATTGTCTCTGGCGTCCTGTTTAGGGAACCAGGTGGACAATCACATTCTGCCATGTTGAACCTGGCTTTGTCATGAGGAAGTTGACTGGAGGTGTCACATTAGTACTTTGATGTTCAGAAACTTTTATACATCAGAAACTATTCAATTACTTGTTGGGATTTTTATATCTATTGCATATGAGGTATATGCAATACATGAGATATATCAATATCTAAGACATACGAGGTGACCAGCATGTTTGTAATTCAGGATAATAACACATACATCAATATGGTAAAAAATAAAGTCCATGGGCTCAAAGGGTCGTGAAGTTTTTTTTGCCCTGTTGCTCTTCACCATCAGAAAGATGAAGAGGCTTCACTCTTAGCTAAAGTTACTTTAGAGAAAAAATAATTTAACAATGATTCTAATACCAATTAAAATACACAGTGACTCAAAATAAAACTGTCTTATCTGTAAATTATAAAAAACATTGTGCTGAATACTGTAAAATTATTATTTATTTTTCTTCAAGAAAAGCAATTACCTTTGGATGCCAGCAGACATTAGACCACCTGATTGCATTTCATTTTATAAAATGTGAGGAATTTACATAGTTGGAAGGCTGCACATAGAACTCAATATTGTGTAATCTTGAAATCTTAACTTTTTCAAGCCTTGTAGTCACTCAGTAGAGAAAGGTAGGTGATATTTCTGCTCCAGTAACCTTCTCAAGTCTCAGCAAATAGACTCGGCAGGGGTTAACCTGCAGGATGTCCATAACTGAGCAGAATTTCTCCTCATCTGTAATGATAAAAAATCAGCAGACTTTTCCTCTTTTCATATGTAAGGGAGACTGTGAAGCCTTTAAAAAAATGCATAAGGACAGAAGAAGCTAGAATGCAATAGACTTCGTTATGATTTTCCCTCCTGTGCTGGCTGAATATAGTGCTGAGTGACTGGAAGATATTTTAAGATCCACTTCTTCCATGTTTTTGATTAGAAGAAATTGTGCATGGCCTTCCCTAGTATACAGCCCTTGACTTCTAAGCTGCTTACAAACTTTTTATCAGAGAGCAACTTCTTTTTAATAAAAGTTTTTGGGATACCTCACTTGTAGGATAACAGTAACCTTTATAGTGAAGTTGTCTGAACATTCCCTCCTAGAAGCACATTTCTTCTCTTTCATTTTGCTAAAGTTTCTCTCAGTTCAAATTTTCTGAGGTTCCTATCTAGCTTAAACTGGTAGATGGCATGTATATCTGTATATGTGTATACTGGAGGAAAATTTAAAGTGCTTATGAAGGAAACATGTTCTCTACTTTGAAGTTCAACAGCAAGCTTCAATCCAGAATGCTGGAGAAAAGGCATATTTCTCTGTAGCCATGATTCTCCCAGTCAGTTTTAAGGGGTTGTGAAAAAAAAGCTATAAAGTTTTGCCTAATTTTTTCTATTACATTACCATTATATTTCCTGCTTCTTTACAGCTGCATTCTAGGTTGGGACTCAATTACTACAAATACAGAGACAGTCACACCATAACTCCTATTATCCAAATACACTTGGTTAGACCTGAACTATTACACAATGGCAGTGTAAAATGACTAACAGGGTCACTAGCATATTCACAAATTTCTTAGCTTCTCTGTAAATTCTATTTGCTAATCTCAAAAGTCTCATAAATGGTTATAAGACAGAAAGCTTTTTAGGTGTGGATTTTTGGTAGTTAACACTTTTCATTTGCCTTTTTTTAAAGTTAAAGTCTCCCAACAAGAACAGAGAAACCACAGCATCTACTTCCAGTGGCCAGATATACCTTATAATTGTCTGAAAAAGATTGATTTATGAGCCAGTGTTTTTCTAGGTCAGAAAAGATTTTTCTGAATATTTGTTGTATACTTATAAATCAAGAATATATCTGAAGAATCCAGGATTGCCTCTTGAATGATTTGTAAGCAAAATAAAATAATAAATAATAATAATAAAAAAACACACACAGCTAAATTCACAATGAATATTATTTGCAATGAATAATTCAATCAGTACTAATTATTTAACACCTGTAGAGGAGAGAGAGGGAAATAGATATGCTAATATGATGTTGCCTCTTTTCTGCCTAACTATCAGGTATTGATGTAGAGAAGGGTGAATGTCTGTCACACAGCACACTTGCTGGCAGATGTGTTATCAGCAAGGGAAGAGGATTTAATTTACCAAAATTTTTCATCTATCTGTCTAGCTAGATAGTTATACAGAACAACTCATATAGATGTAGCCATTATCCTTATATATTTAATAAATCTGTGGTATTTGGATGCTTTAGCATTGTTCAGACAACTCCCAAATGAACACATGGAGTGTGACATGCAGAACACAAATATATGAAAGTCAATTACAGAAGTATCTTGTGTACCTTCCAGTACAAGACAGTAAGGGCCACTTTTCTTCTGAAACTCAGCAATTTTTACACATGCAAAGTAGAAGTAGAGGATGAATCTTTCATGATTCATGAAAGAGTGCATGAGTCACTGTATTGTAGGTTTCCAATAAGTGTTTGCATATGAAACCATGTTGCTTAATTTATTTTAAATACTGGGCTTTATACTACACTCAGAAGAAAAACTGTAAAAGACAAAGATCCCAAAGGCTTTATAAAATAATAAGTAACATTTTGCATTTCTATTCTTTTACATTTCCTTTATGCAACGTATATGTGCAATTATATGACAAAACATGCATATATTTAACATTATAGAACTTAGTCTCTTCTATCCTATAACACTGTATTTTCTAGAATGAGATAAAATTTCAATGGCTTATTTGAAAATTGTTAACAGTATTGTGATAGGCAATCAGTGGACTGCAAAGTATTTCATTATGGTTGCAATTGATATGGATTGCTCCCTCACATTTTCCAATATTTTACATTCGCACAGGCTGGTGTCATACATTGTTACTAAAGTAGACTCCAAAGAGTTACATGTTTTCCTTCTTCCTGATTAATAAAATAATTATTTGGCCATTTTACTCAAAAAAAAAAAAAAAAAAAAAAAAAAAGGAGAGGATATTTTGAGTATTTGTAATTTTCATTCTATTCCTTAAAGATGATATCTCTATTTCCCATAGATGACTTTTTCTGTTGCAGGGCAAAAATGGGACTGTGTTTCCCCTGGCACCCTATTTTGAGAAGTCATAAGCTGCAATTCAATGTTAGGGAGCAGCACCTGGGATAGGATATTCTAAACCAGAAAAAGACTCCATTTAATGGTAGCATATAGCTAAATAAGCTAACCAGATTTAGTAGATTACTTTTTTTTTTTTTTTTTTTTTTCTTAACCAGAACATGAGATTTAGAAAATGTGTGTGTGAAACTGAGAAACTGACTACACAGGCAGAAAAAAACCTTGGATGTCATTAGGAATTATCTGAAAAACAGAAACGGATTATCCATGTAGATCTACAGAACTGATTTCTACAGTTCCAACATCAGAAAATTAAGTGTAAACTGCAGTTGAGAAAACTTGTTCTATTCTAACATCATTTTCAATGTGTTTACTTTTATTCCTCTCTAAGACTTGAAGAAAAAGTCAAGGTTCTCAGGCCAAGGTTCTCAGCTTTTTCCAGTACACATTGAACTCTATATAGCAGGCTATAAATGCAGCACTTGAAATTCAGCGATCCTGCACTCTTATTCACTAGTTCTTAATTCTAATTCTAAATTAATCTGGATATTTATGAATCCCGAGGGGAGACATAATGCTTGATGAATGCTGAAATACAGAGTGTGCCCCCACAATATTTTTTTTTTTTCCAGATCAAAACTCTTAGGAAAATACTGTTTAACATTTCTCCATTCTGGCTCACTGAACATGAATGTCTTTGAAAAGTTACCTTTTTGAAGCTAATGACATAGCACTCATTGGCTTTCATGATTTAGTAAAGAAGCTGTCGCTGTTTTGTCAATAACCTGCATGCCTGAGTATGGCCCTGAATTTAAATTCCTTCTTTTTCTTTTCTTATCTGTGGCCACTATTTTAATATAAGACGTGGTTGTTTCTTGTTTCAGTAGACAGTCAAACTTTTCCAGATGCAAAATGAGTTCAAAGAAAGCAAGTTCTCACAGTATTGCTACATTTATTTGGGACCAAGGATAACCTCTTGTCTATTTTGTCTTTGAAACTACCAAGGATAACCTCATGGCTATTTCGTCTTTGAAACCATCTTTAAATGCAACAATTAAATCTGTGGAGAAAGACAGAAAACGCATGAAAAATATTATGCATTTGCTTATGCCAACTGCTTTGCTTGCTGCTCCAGAAGTCTTAGTATAGACGTGGGTAAAATAGGTGTATATGAGAAATCTTGATACAAAATAAATATTCATTGACATCTTCCTTTTCTGTTTTTATTTTTCTTACTGGCATATCATAGCTGTGGACAATTGGGGAAGTTTTCCTATGACTTCAGATTTCAAATCTACAGGTGGTCTGCAAGCATGGAACTTCAAAGAGTGTTTTCATTAAACGATACAATGTTTGTGTAATATGGATCCCAGAACTTTGAACTTTTTTTTTCAGATTAATTCAGCCAATGAAGATTCAATTATATGAGATCAGAAGACCTGCTTCCATCCTTCATTTTCATCCGTCATTCAGCCTTGTCTTTTCATACAGCTATAATACAAAAACAGGCCCAGTCTTTTATTTTAATGAGGAAAACAATCATAATGAAAGTGGTGGTGATAGTTCTTGTACCAATAGTAAAAAAATGCATTTGCAGCTGGTAAGAATATTTGTTAAAATAAAAATAAATAAAAATAATAATAATAATAATAAAGAAAGGCTGAGATAGCCTCAATAGTATTTTAACTGAATTAACACAAGCTAGGTCTGTATCTGCTACTGAAGCTTATTTAACTGAATGTATCTTTTTTTTTTTTTTTTTTTTTTTTTTTTTTCCTTCCTTCAGTGAAAGAAAAACTGATCCTAACAGTTTTAAACTTGTTAATTCAAACCATATGTCATAGAGACAGTCTCCATATGGTGCAACACCACCTTATATTTACAGGGTGCCGCTTTTCCAAACATTATTCTAAAAGCTTTATTTGCCCCAAATGTAATAGGTAGTACTGAGCTCCTGGATACAGTTTTTAAAATACCTCAAGTGTCTAAATCACATGCTGATATAGCAAAAACAGACTGATTATTAAAAACAAATTAGTCTATTTTATTGGCAAAAATGTGCTAATCATGTCCTTGACTGAGAGTGTATGTTTAAGAGAAAGTAAGGCATGCTGTCAATCTTCTATCTCCACACACGACAACAAAAGGTAGGTGCAGAAGAAAATTCCATCAGCTTGTAGAAATAGTTTTACTATTTGATCTTAAATAGTTGGTTGTCCAAAACTGTGTAGGAGATAAAGAAGAGTTGTAGGTTCTAGCCTTATTGTCTTTAGGACAAGAAAATAAAAATATGTGTACCTGAAGTAGAATTGCAATGGAAAGAGTGCAGGATTAAAAAGACTGTCATTTTTTTTGAACTGATACCTTTTGTTTGCTGCTATCTACTCATAAAAGAAAATTAAATGGAAATATCCTTGAGATGCCTGTCATTGGTATGGAAAATACTAAAGAGTAGTGTAGGGTCCTTTTCTGGTTCTTTGAAGACCATTCCTTCTCTAGCACTTTGATCTGTTTACTTGATTTCACCCTTCCTTCTAGGGTACTAGAAACTGCCTGTTTTCTTACCTACCTATCCTAAAATGAACCTACTCCCAAGTCTGGCAAACACTAGGGAAGAGGCAAAGGTAACACAGACACTTACTCTTCATAAAGTTTTCTTGGGTAAATGGGAGGGTTTAGGCAGGCTTATCTAATTGAAAAAGTCTGAGAGAGCTGGGGCTGTTCAGTTGACAGAAGAGAAGGCTCCGGGGTAGCCTCATTGTGACCTTTCAGTACTTAAAGGGGACTTATAAAAAAGATGGAGAGCAACTCTTTGCTTGATCAGATAATGACAGGACAACGGGGAATGGTTTTAAACTAAAAGAGGGGAGATTTAGATTAGAGATTGGGAGGAAATTCTTCACTAAGAGGGTGGTGAGGCTCTTGTTGCCCAGAGAGGTTGTGAATGTCCCATCCCTGGAGGTGTTCAAGACCAGATTAGATGATGCCCAGAGCAACCTGATATAGTGTGTTGTGTCCCTTCCTATGGAAGGGTGCTTGGAACTAAATGATCTTTAAGGTCCCTTCCAATAAAAACTATTATATGATTCTATGATTCTATAATCTGAAAATGGAGCTTCAGTAAGATGGGACATGATTATTTAAACCCAATTGTTTGCTTGTAGGGAATAGTGTTGAATCAGAGGGCACCAGGACTTGTTCTAAATAAGCCCTGTGTACCCAGTGACAAAAAGTTTTACAAAAATTAAATCAGTGACTCTGTTTTACTGATTCTTACAGAGAAATAATATATAATTTCTATTTTTTTCACATCCTGCCCAGTAAAGGTTCAGTCCAGCCTCTGTATTGACTGTTTATGTTGGAAAACATAAAACATGCATTGGTCTGAAAGGAACTCTGCAGTCAGGGTGAGGATGGTCGTTTAAAACTGTCACACAGCTCTCTCCACATGTTGCAAGCCTGTCTCATAGTCAGTCTCTCTTGGCTTGTTCTCTTTTGTGCTTTCTGGTTAAAGGGAATCTTCCTTGCTCCTGTTAGGAAAGCTCTCAACTCTATGGTTCTTAAGGCCATACAGTATAACATTTGTTCAAAGAAAGACCCACAAACCATGAACAAGCCTTAAACTATTGACATATGTGAAGTCAAATTCTCTGATCATTTATACCACAGTAATGAAATCTACCATAGTGAATCTAGAAGAGCTCAGTTGGCATCAAGGGATTTACTTTTGGCTTCTCACTGCTGCAGCTAGAGGAAGAATTTCACCATAGAGAGAAACATTATTATTTAGTTCATTAATCACCAAGGAAACTTGCTAGCAGAACAGTCCTACCAGTTTTCATTATTTCCTTGATAATCTTATTAAAAATGGAATTCTAAATTGAATGCAGTGAATTCAGTGAAAAGAAAACCCGCAGTATTTAGCACGCAGTCCAACCTATTGCCAGTCTAATAAGTTAATAGCAACATTCTTACACAAATCCATGCAAATAAAAGCAAAATACAATAGCATTCTGAAAAGGAAAAAAAAAAAATAAAAAGAAAGAGGCATACACAAAAGAATGAAATACTTCAGTGTATAATACCACTGGTTGAAAGAAAATACTTATTGTCTTCAACAGTCTTCCACTTAGATTAAGCAACCAACCAATTAACCTATTCAGAGCACACAATATTTTCTTAATACAATAGCCTGTGAATGGATCAGTGTAAGAATGATGCATTATTGTCTATCATCTGAATAGATTCTGAAGAGAATGAACTTAAATGCAGAAACTAAACTCAAGATATAAACTAAAGATAAATGTTAACATGTGCCTATTTGTTCAAAAGAAAACCAAAGAGTCCACTATATGATGAAGTGCCATAGTTATTTGAAGACGACCTCTTGCAAAGGCCAAGAAATAGTAAAATGCTATGATTTATGATCGTAGATTAGCTGGGAGATTATTTTAGGCAGGAAAGGTGTCCTTTCTGATAATAGCTCAAACAAATCTCTCCTTGTGCAATACATATATTTTATGTAAGTTTTGCTAGTTTCATTAGCAGTGAAATTAAGAGGTTTAATGTTTGTCATTACCAATAGAGAAAAATTCAGCGCAGTAATCTTCTACAAAATGCTCTCAATCTTTTGAAGCATCTACTTAAAGCTCTTGCAAATTTTTCATATTTTCTTTTGTAGTTCTCCATTAATCTGTGAATTTGTTAACCTTGCTAAACTACTGTGAACATATCTGGATTCTAAACCCTGATTTTTTTTTTTTGATTATTTTTTCAAGGAAATTGGAATTTTTGATATCACATTCAGACTTTACACCATATCATTTCTCTGCATGATAGTTAGTTATCTGATAAGCAAGTTTTTGTCTTGAGAAATAATGGTAAAAGTAACAAAATAAATAAATAAATGATAATAATCCTGGATTTCAGACCACAAACTGCAACATGAGACAACATTAGTGACTTGCTACCACAGACTTTTGTGCACTTCATCAGCTCACTTAATTTTTCAGACCCTTGGATACCCATTTATGGACCAGGAATAACAATACATCCATTATGCCAAATTTTGTTTGTCTTGTCTAGAAAGTTGAAAGAGTTTCAAGATAGTAGATGGGTCTGTAGACTGTCTATTACAATACAGGTTCAATTTTAGCTGGAGCCAGAAGGAGCTACTGGAATGCAAACAGTGGTTGTAGCAATAGAAGTAATAATAAATAGGGAGGGAAAGAGATTTTCAGCATGATTTTCACATGGACAATTTATCCCCGACTGTTATATATCCCATATGCCTTTTGCTTTATCACAGCATGATGTTTCCTGTGACTCTTATTCTTCAGTCATGGTTTTACTGTAAGTTGAGGTATCTGCTTGCTGGTCTGCAGGAAATAAATAAATAAATAAATAAAAATCTCATCTTGCCAAATGATGGGTATGATGAAAGATGAAAATGAGGCCAGTTTTTCTCTCTCTTATTCAGAAAAAACAAACAAACAAACAAACAAACAAAAAAAAAAAAAAAAAAAAAAAACAAGCTTATACATATGTGGGGGAAGCTATTTACGACCCTGGAAAGCTTAATGATATACTGCACTTCTGTCTGTTGTATTTGCCATTGAGGTTGTATAAATTATATCCTTTACAAAACCCAACAACTTTGAGGTTTTACAGGGTAGTTATTACAAGAGAAATGTGCAACTAGGGGGAGACGTTTTTGTCTCTCATTTTGTCAAATGAGAGTCTGGGGACAAGGAAACCTATGGTACATGTTACTGGGCTAGAGTTTCTACAGTCTCCTTGACAAGCAGAATTTGCCAGATTTACTGGGAAAGTAAACCATGTAACTTGTCAGGGCAAAAGGTCTTGGCAGCTAACTCTCCCTGCTCATGCAGTGCTGCTCCCTCTTTGTCTATGGAGCGCAAGGCACTGGCAGGGGCTGAGCAACTCACTGGTGCCCTTGGTGTTGTGTCGAGAGCAGCTGGCTTGCAATAAAACTGCTTTAGGCTTGGGACTCCTGGATAGCTCAGTGTTTATTCTTGGTGAGACACAGCAGGACCTAGGGATATGAGCTGAGAGCTGTGTCATGCAGAGTTCCTGGGACTATTCAGCTCTTGCTGGAGAGCTGATTAATACTCTTAATAAGTTGAGTCATTTAGATCATATTGGGTTAACTGACCATTGGCAGTTATTTTATAACATAAATTACTTGTATTGAATTGGCCCAAAGGCTTTAGCATTTGATAAATAATTAATAATAGAACATAAGAGAAATGAGAGAAATGATGAAGTTGTGGACCACTTAGTGTTTTTTGTTTGTTTGTTTGTTTGTTTGTTTTTAAACAATTTCAAATAGTGACTGTTAATTTATTTATTTATTTATATTTTTATTTATTTATTTTTAAGCATATGCTCTAAGTTTCATTATAGTTACTAATGGCCGGGGTAATAAAACAATCAAATCTTTACAATAAGTAAGAAGTTGTGTCTCAGTAAAGTATATAAAAATTTTAAATGCAATCTTACTTGTAGGGCTTTTATTTTCTATTTTATTTCTTTTCAAATTTTAATTATATTTACCTTTTAGGAATTTAAAATGTCATAATGTATAAATGAATATACTTGCAAGCTCTTACTCCAGCTTATGCTTTCACTTCAAAGATGATTGTGGTGATGTGCAGTTTTCTAAAATAATGAAACAAATTGGTTTGATAAATGCTACAATGACCTGTATAGCAGCATTCCACTGTATGGATACAGAAGTAATTCTACATAGTCTGACTAGTGAAACTATGGTTTTATGTAAGGATAAACAAGACATTTGTTTATTCATTTTTAAAATAACATGATTTTTAAATAATCAAGTTAAAAAGGTCACATATTTATTAATGTGTAGCACATTTCTCATTACTCTGGTAATATTATGCAACTCTTGCCTTTCAACCGTCAGTTCTCTGCATTCATTTAATGTGTTCCTACGTTCTTGCATATGTCAAATGTTACTATGCTTTTTGTTTCATTCAAACTGAATATTAACCTCTGCAACACTTATTAAAGGGCAATGATTTTCTTCCAGAATCAAGAAGGAAGTAAAATTTAAAAGGAAACAAACAAACAAAAAAAGAACTAAATTTATACAGCCACATCAGAAGCTTCTTTTTAAACTGACTTTAAAAATACATGGAAATATTGTTAATTATTAACTTAAATGCTTAAAGGACTGGAAAGAGTTTATTTTTGAGTCATTATTACTCGTTCAGAGACAAGCTTCTCTCTCAAGAGACTATACAATTTTGATAAGGGATATACATGCAAACACTACATTTCCTTTAGGAACAAGAACATTCTCTGACAATGTTTTGGGTAACCTTAATAAGCTAATGATTATGCTATTTTATTCTTAGCTTATTTCCAGCACAGTTAAACATCAGTCTGATCTATATTTCTAATGTCTATTTTTCAGGGAGTCAAACATCTCAACACTTGGTATCTCTGCTTTGGCATTATATTAAATCCAAGGAAAGTGCTTACTCATGGACAGGACAGTTGAAAAGAGCTGAAATTCATGTTTCTAGAGTCTTAACCTGAAGCTGAGGTAAATATGTATTGTAAGTATGCTTTCAGACACAGTGATGCTGATGGGCCTATAGAAAAAGATGCTAATTGTGAAGCATATCATTCAGGTAGAGTAATTCAGTAGAGTCATTCAGGTGTAACTCATCAAAGTGATGAATTGTATAATTTTCATTTAAAAAACGTGAGATAAGACAACAGTAGTTAGCTTTGCTGTGATTCAACTGCAAAGAGGTTGTTAAAAATATTTTTTTATTCAACCATTTTAAAAGACATAGGTTTGTAAACAGCTGGCAATGATACAGATTAAGGAGGCTGATTAACAAATTCACCCTGGTTGTTGCCACAGAGATATTAAAACTTACTGAACTCGTGGTGAATATTGCTAAGTTCATTAAAAGGGGTACATCTTCTGAGTGTCGGAATGGTTGTTGACTAGACAAGTGCTCATTTCTGACTGTTTTTACAGAGGCAGTTGGATATCTCTTGGATTTCTCCTCTCCTCAACTTTGCTATCTAGATTTAATATGGTAAGAGTTACCACAATTTGAATATCATAGACTAAAATGGAATGGAAAAAAAGAGGAATGGTTAAGAGGTACTCAGATTTTCAGGTGGAATAATATGAAAGAAGGAATAATATGAATTATGAAGGAGGAATAATATGAAAACATACTTTAAGTCTTATATGATGTATGCTACAGAATTTAATGTAATTTTGCTCTAGGTTCAATATCTTTTCTTTGAACTATATCATACTCTTTTGGAAATAGTCAGGCTTAAATGAAAGCTATAAAGTACAGAGAAATCCACCACATCTTTTGTAATTTGTTCCAATAGTAAATTAATCTCATTATTAAAGGAATTGGTCTTTTTATCCACCTGAACTCAGAGAAATTCAACCTACAGTGTACTCAAGGCTTCTCTTGCCTTTTGATGACAGTTCTTCAAGAAATGTGGAGATTTATTCCTAGGCAGATTGCTAGAGGTCTCCGGACAGTGATCTAAATGGCTGTTTACATACACAAGAAAAAGTTCGGATTCCATAGGTGTCTTTCTTTTTCGTATTCAGGATGTAGATTGTATGATTGTAGGCTGTAACCTGATTAAACTATACTGAGCAACATTTCCTGGTGGTATAAATACCTGGGATTTTCTCTGTAGATGTGAAGTTGTCAATTTTGTTGATTGAGCAGTCACAAACCGTAGTGGACCAGAATGTGCAGGAAGATAGTATCAATACCTGGCTGGGCTATTTGTTTGATGAGAGGTGTTTATTAAGATACAACAAATATTAGATAAAAGAAATTAAAAATAATATAAGAAATTAAAATATTTTTTCTTCATTAAGAAGAAAAGTAATAGGAAACATGGGTTTTAATTATTAATAATAAATAGAGACATAAATTATAAGGAACAAAAATGTTCAGTTTATAACTATATAAAAAGAATTAGAATTAGCCAGTAGGTCAATAATGAATATTTTAAAAGTTACTGTTCAAAATAAAAATGCTTATATTTCTATTAAGTACAAATTTCAGAAGTGTGCTAATGTAATACAGGAATAGAAATAAACTACTAAAATGTATATAAAAGAAAGGAATATCTTCATATCTTATATTTCATTAAAGCAAAGAAGATAGATGAAAATGCGAATTAAAATTAGTAATTTTTGTTTTTTCTTGGAAGCATGCTATTGTTTTAATAGTCAAAGTACACTAAGATGGTTTTATATTAATATCAGATGTGCCAAATTTAATTTCCTAAATTTACAGATCATGGTAGATTACTTCTAACTTCTACAAGACTAGCTCAAGCTTGATGTTTAAGCCATCCTCTTCACTGACATCCTCATCACTGACTATTTATAAAAAAAAAAAAAGTGCAAAACTGCACACAGAATTTGGTTTAGATTCAAACAGATGTACTTTGTGATGAATTCTGAGGGGAAAAGATGGAATAAAAATGGTAGTCATTATGGTAGTATAAAAAATGCAGAGAAAGGGAGTTCAGAGCAAGAGAATGGCTTTCTAAATAACTGCCTTACTGTGGAAGATGGTATTTACAGTGGCTGGAAAATTAATATCTCCAGAAACAAACCGAAACAGTGTGGGCCAATGTTTACAAATTCTATCTTGGTCTTTTCTCCTTTGTATAGAAGGAAATGGCCTTTAAAGACTTCAGGAGGCAAGCTCTGCATGTCCAGCTGAGGCACATAAATGAGACGGTGAAGAGCTCCTTTAGAGACCTTTGTAGGTACTTACATCTATCATTTGGCTGTGGAAACAACACATAGCACATAATTTAGAAGGATTAACCTTACCAAATGACAAATATTAAGTACAATCTAGGCACATTCATCAGGCAAAATGATTCTACCTCCCACAATGGTTTCCAAATTTGTTAATATTTTACTATGGGTACATTTAATTGTCTGGAGATTTTGTGACTCCTTCAAAATATGCATGGAGGGAGAATGAGATCGACAGATTCTTTTCCTTTTGTTAATCCAGGAGCGCAGGGTGAAGAAAAAAAAAAAAAAAGCTGTTACATGGGGTATGCCTACTCCTTACTACTTGCTTTTAAGCACTTGTGGTAAATTAGAGGGCAATAATGTTGGAGACCAAAAATTAATTAAAGTGGAAGGCTAATTGAGCGTTATCAAATTCTGCTAAAAGTAAGTCAAGTGCCAGCATTGTTGTCATCTTGAAAATTAAGTGAGGTAGCTGTGTAGTGGATGTAAAGTCTAAGTGTATGAGACGAAAAGATCATTAGTATTAATGCCTATCATTTATTTTGCATATGCAGTGAAATATCACAGTCAGGATGAAGGTTCCATTTACTTGGCAAGGTACAGATACAAATGAAAATGTAATAGCTGATGTAAAAGCATTTTGGATTTAGACCAGGAGACCTGAAAAAAACTCATGTCCAAAAGTTCTTACATGATCAGTCCCAGAGGCACCGAAGAAATGATTCATCTGTAGAAGGTGAACCAATAGAAAAGTATGTGTCAAACTGAATTATAATATAAAGCAAAATTGGGAATTACAAACAGGAGGAAGAGACTGAGGGTAATGGCATAAGTGGCTTGTTTCATGTGATATATGGAGTAATAATTTGTGTCAAGAAGATGGTTGCTATTAATAAAGAAGGGGGAGATGTGGGAGTGTGGCCATGGGGGTGGGCAAGCCCCATGGTTGATGATAAAATCAGACTCTTAATGATCAGGAACGTAAAAGAGTTTAGAGGGAACAAAAAAGAGTGATTCCGGAGATGCCATACAGTCTCGGGTTGCTTGTTCTCCAGCCATTAAGGCATGGAAGTTGCTGGGTGTTTGCTGTTGATGGGCAAAGTTGTTTGACCAATGAAAAGTTGTTTTGAAAAGGACTGCTGTGGGGAGAAGGGTATAAGAGGGGAGCCTGCCCTCAAGATAAAAAGACAACATGACATAATGAAGTTATGTCATCAATAAAGAAGTAGAAAAAAGGAATGAATAAGGACAGGCTAGCAGAATGGAGACCAGGACGGGAACAGGCACATTGATCACTTCATGGAGACGGGTTCAGCCAAACTCAGCAAACCACTCAAAGAAGCTCATACAGAAAGTTGCTGGAAATAGGCGCACCAGAGCTGGAAAGAAGTTCAAGCTGAGAGAAGCGGACCCGCGCACACAACTGCCCCGGCTGGTAAGCAGTTGCGCATTATGAGGAATCATACATCCTTAGAAACAAAGACTGTCCTGGTAACCTTACAGATTATTCTCCTTATTAACAATCAGACAGTCTGTGTTCCTGAAATATGGGACCAAATTGAGGTGTGGGACTCTGCTACAAAAAACGACAAGGTTGCAGTGGGATTGCTTGGCACCTGGCGAGCAGTCTCTGAGGCCTTAAAGAGCCATGTGGGGCCACAGTCAGAAACGTGTGGTTTGCCGGATAGTGAGGGAGCTGTGGGTTCATCCAGCCATCCTTCTGCTACACCATCGCCCCCCCCACCGCTACTGCCATTGCAGGCCTTTGCTGTTATGCCCCCTGGTGACCCGGACTTGCCTTTTGGCCCAGGCCCTATTGGCCTTGAAAAGGAGATGGATATGTTTCTCTTCAATACAGGAAGAATAGGATACATAAGGCCCGAAGGCCCAGTTGCTTAACAACTTAAAGCAAAGCATATTGTTCCCATGACTAGCACTGGAATTCTCCGGTGTTTGTAGTCAAGAAAAAGAATGGAAAATGGAGACTCTTATCTGATCTGAGAAAAATTAATGAAGTCATGGAAGATATGGGACCACTTCAACCAGGATTACCAACTCCAATTTTGCTCCCCCAGTCATGAACATTAGTACTAATAGACTCAAAGGATTGTTTGTTACCTTTTCTGATTGTACATATGTATAGGCGTATGTAAAAGCAATGCTCTGTGTTTAGAAAGTTCGATGTTAGTGTGTGTGTGTTGGTAGAGCATAGACTTGCCGTGCACTCAGTGCTGTTTACTTGCCTTTTATAAATATTACGAAATTCAGATTGAATGTTATAAATGAAGATACATCTCAGAAAGAGTAAGCCTCTTGTTTTTTGCAAAGGATGCAAAATCAAACCTTGTCATTACCTACCTTGCACTTAAATTCTTACCTTAAATAGGGTATATGCAGGCTATAAATTCAATCTGAATGTTCTTAGTAGAACAGACTAAGCTTCAAAACCATTTAAACCTCCATGGGGTTATAAACAGCCTTGGAGCCATAGAATCTACAAGAAGGGCCGGAGGGCAGACCCGGGAAACTACAGGCCTGTCAGTTTGACCTCAGTGCCAGGGAAGCTCATGGAGCAGATCCTCTTGACAGTCATCATGCAGCACTTGCAGGGCAAGCAGGCGATCAGGCTCAGTCAGCATGGGTTTATGAAAGGCAGGTCCTGCTTGATGAACCTGATCTCCTTCTATGACAAAGTGACGCGCTGGGTGGATGAGGGAAAGGCTGTGGATGTGGTCTACCTTGACTTCAGCAAGGCTTTTGACACTGTTTCCCACAGCATTTTCCTCAAGAAACTGTCTGCTCTTGGCTTGGACTGGCGCACGCTTCGTTGGGTTAGAAACTGGCTGGATAGCCGGGCCCAAAGAGTCGTGGTGAATGGAGCCAAGTCCAGTTGGAAGCCAGTCACTAGTGGCGTCCCCCAGGGCTCGGTGCTGGGGCCGGTCCTCTTTAATATCTTCATTGATGATCTGGACGAGGGCATTGAGTGCACCCTCAGTAAGTTTGCAGATGACACCAAGCTAGGTGCGTGTGTCGATCTGCTTGAGGGTAGGAAGGCTCTGCAGGAGGATCTGGATAGGCTGCACCGATGGGCTGAGGTCAACTGCATGAAGTTCAACAAGGCCAAGTGCCGGGTCCTGCACCTGGGGTGCAATAACCCCAAGCAGAGCTACAGGCTGGGAGATGAGTGGTTGGAGAGCTGCCAGGCAGAGAAGGACCTGGGAGTGATGGTGGATAGTCGGCTGAATATGAGCCAGCAGTGTGCTCAGGTGGCCAAGAAGGCCAACGGCATCCTGGCTTGCATAAGAAGCAGTGTGACCAGCAGGGCTAGGGAGGTGATCGTCCCCCTGTACTCGGCTCTGGTGAGGCCACACCTCGAGTACTGTGTTCAGTTTTGGGCCCCTCGCTACAAGAAGGACATGGAGGTGCTTGAGTGGGTGCAGAGAAGGGCGACGAAGCTGGTGAGGGGCCTGGAGAACAAGTCCTACGAGGAGCGGCTGAAGGAGCTGGGCTTGTTCAGCCTGGAGAAAAGGACGCTCAGGGGTGACCTTATTGCTCTCTACAGGTACCTTAAAGGAGGCTGTAGTGAGGTGGGGGTTGGCCTATTCTCCCACGTGCCTGGTGACAGGACGAGGGGGAATGGGCTTAAGTTGCGCCAGGGGAGTTTTAGGTTGGATGTTAGGAAGAACTTCTTTACTGAAAGGGTTGTTGGACACTGGAACAGGCTGCCCAGGGAAGTGGTGGAGTCACCATCCCTGGAAGTCTTTAAAAGACGTTTAGACGTAGAGCTTAGGGATATGGTTTAGTGGGGATTGTTAGCGTTAGGTAGAGGTTGGACTCGATGATCTTGAGGTCTCTTCCAACCTAGAAATTCTGTGAATAACAAAGATCAAAAGGGACCCTTGGAGATTATCTGCTCCAGAACCCCAAACCAAACAGGGCTGATTTCAAAGAACAGTTTGATAAGGCCTTGTCCAGGTGACCTGTGATTACCTTTAAGGATGGTAATACCTCCAGGTCTTGGAGCTTCTTTTTCACCACAGTCCTTTGGAAAGTTGTTTTTGCCTTGTACCCAGTTGGAAACTCAGTTTAATATGTCCTTTTCCCATCTTCCTTTAGTTATGCAACTCTAAGAAAAATCTGGATCCCTTTTTTATGTTTTTGTAGTTGAAGACAGTAATGAGGTACCCCCAAAAGCTGTTCCTTCTCCAGGCTGACCAAGTCCAGCTCCTGCAGTTGCTCCTTGTGGTGCAAGTTCTCTATCCCCAAACATCTTGGTGGCCCACCACTGAACTCACTCTGGTTTCAGAGAATTGTAGAATGTTAGGGATTGGCAGGGACCTTGAAAGATCATTTAGTCTAACCCCCCTGCTGGAGCAGGAACACCTACATCAGGTCACACGGGAGCCTCTTCAGGTGGGTTTTGAATGTCTCCAGAGAAGGAAATTCCACAACCCCCCTGGGCAGCCTGTTCCAGTGTTCTGTCACTCTCACTGTGAAGAAGCTTTGTCTCATATTTAAGTGGAATGTCGTATGTTTCAGTTTGCACCCATTGCCCCTTGTCCTATGTCACTGAGAATCATAGAATCATAGAAACACAAGTTTGGAAAGAACCTACAAGATCATCTAATCCAACCATCCTCCTATCTCCTATACTACCCACTAAGCTATTACACCGTATCTCATAGCACCTCATCCAGGTGCTTCTGGAAGACCGTGAGGGACGGTGACTCCACCACCTCCCTGGGCAGGCCATTCCAGTGCCTGACCAGTCTTTGAGATAAAAAGTTTTTCCTGATATCTTATCTAAATCTCCCCAGGTGCAACTAGTGGCCATTTCCTCAAGTCCTATAATTAGTTATCTGGGAGAAGAGGCTGACCCCCAAGCCTTTCCTCATAAGGGAGATGCTCCAATCCCTTAATCATCCTCATGGCTCTGCTCTGGACTGTCTTAAGCAGTTCCCTGTCCTTCTTGAACTGAGGGGCACAGAACTGGATGCAATATTCTAGATGTGGTCTCACTAGGGCAGAGTAGAGGGGGAGGAGAACCTCTCTTGACCTACTAACCATGCCCCTTCTGATACACGCCAGGATGCCATTGACCTTCTTGGCCATGAAGGCACAGTGCTGGCTCATGGTCATCCAGCTGTCTACCAAGACCCTCTGGTCCCTTTCCCCTTCGCTGCTCTCTAACAAGTCATTCCCCAACCTATATTAGTACCTGGAGTTGTTCTTTCCCAGATGTAGGACTCTACACTTGCTCTTGTTGTATTTCATTAAATTTCTCCCCACCCAACTCTCCAACCTGTCTAGGTCCCACCTGATGGCAGCACAGCCTTCTGGCATGTCAGCCTCTACTCCGAGTGCACTGTCAGCAGCAAACTTGATGACTGTGCACTCCATTCCCTCATCCAAGTCATTGATGAATATATTGAACAACACTGGTCCCAGTACTAACCCTTGAGGGACTCCACTAGATACATGCCTCCAACTAGATTCTATCCGATTGACTAGAACCCTCTGGCTTCTTCCCTTCAGCCAATTCACAGTCCACCTCACTACCGGTGTCAAAGGCTTTACTGAAATCAAGATAGACCACGTCCACTGCTTTTCCACCGTCTATCCACCTGATTATATCCTCATAAAAGGCTATCAGGTTGGTCAGCATGACTTTGCCTTGGTGAAGTCATGTTGACAGCCTCTAATGACCCTTTTATCCTTGATATGACTAGAGACAATGCCAAAGATAAGTTGTTCCATCACCTTACCAGGGATGGAGTTAAGTCTGACCGGTCTATAGTTACTCAGGTGCTCCTTCTTGCCTTTTTTGAAGACCAGAGTGACATTTGACTCCAGTCCTCAGGCACCTCTCCCAATGCCCATGACTTACCAAAGTTGATGGAGAGTGGCCTAACAGAGGCCACTAAGTATCCTTCTCGAAATATCCCTCACTATAGTCCTGTATATCTAACTAACTCCTTGGAGCAATGGGCAGTGCAAGACTGAAGCCTCACAAAAGACCAAATAAAACTGAAAATTAGATAATATTCTTACATTATAATCCAGAGTGATATTCAGCAGACAGATGGCAGCACACAAAAGAAAAAGTTTGGGTAAACTTTATTTAATTTAAGAGAGGACACTCTTTAGATTTTAAAACATGTAAATAAACCCTCATATTTAAGTGGTACCTGTAGAAATCAAAGCAACTTTCTGACTTTTTGGTTAAACACATACCCCATTCTGTTTGTATGCAACTAAATGCTACTGGGTTTGTCCTGTAGACAGCATACGGATGGTCACAGACACAAAGATGAACAAATGAGAGTGTAATTGAATATATAAAGAAAGTGTGTTGGGAAGGTGACAATTTCAAGCACTTGAAAGTCAGGAAATAACATTTCCTGTAGTAACATTATCTCAGACATACTGCATATTTTATGGCATAGCTTATATTTTACCACACTTAAAGGTAAGACACATACTTACAAAGAAAAGGAGAAATAAAAAAGATTGCACTAAGAGGGTAACCTTTTCCATATCCAGGTTTTTAAAAGCTTAAAAGGCTAACTGTGATGCATAACTTATTTAATTTTTTTTTGTGTGCTTAATATCCATTAATTAAAAAAAAAAAAAAGGAAAGAAAGAAAAAAAAAATAAAAAGAAAAGCAAGAAAGTACAAGGCAATCATTTCCAAAGAGTTTCAAACATTTCTGCTGTGGGTATATTATGGAAACTGCCTTCCTTTAAGTACACATTTCTGAAACTGTGTTATAAAAAGCTATTAGAATTTTCAGAAACAAAATCTCATTCTGGTGAAGAAGACATACTCAAATTTATTCAACTTTATAAATTATATCAAGAGATGTTAAAATACTAGCCAAAATGTTTTCTGGAATACTGGTATAGAAAGAAAAAAAAAAAAAAAAAAGGACTGATAGAGCTTTAGAAGGATGTATAGGAATGCTGTGACAGTATCTTAAAAATTAATCAGAATGATCTAAATGACTACAAATTACATTTAGACTGACTGATCACAAGCTAAGTCATGATTGGGATAGACAGAAATTCAATTAGCAAACTGCAGTAGCCTAACTAGTAAGCATCTATGCGTCTGTATAAAAAAAAAAAGTCACACCACACACATTTTATAAACTATCTGATGAGTTTTTTATCTTGATCAACTAACATTATTACATTTTAAAAATAAACCTCTCCAAAATATATGTGCATATGTTCATATGTGCACTATATGAAGTAAGTTCATTAAACTCTTACGAAGTGAGAGATCAGAAGAAAATAATTGGAGTTGAAGAATAAATCAACTGGTATTTTAATCCTGAAAAGAGCTTCAAATGGACCCAGACCTATTCAGTATATTTACTAGTTATCTGAAAAAGTTGCTAGTTAGAAATAAAACAGTTGCTGGTGAAGTTTGCAGATAACCTGAGCAACTGTGGCATGTTAAATAACAAAGAGAAATCCTACCAAGGGACCTGTATTGTACAGGCTCTCACAATATCAGAGCTTTTCAGTTAAATGAAATGTCACACATAAGGGAAAACAAAAAAGGCATGTCATGTTTTCAGGATGAAGGAGGCTTCTTTGAAAAAATAAAAAATAAAACAAAAACAAACAAACAAACAAACAAATAAAAACACCCTAAACCAGTGCACCAAAGGAGGATATAGTTGGCAAAGTAAAAGATCAGATGAATATATTTTATACAATTAACAAAACACAAAGAAGTGGAGGGAAATCTACTGTATTTTTTCACAAATGTAACTTAAATTTCTGAAATATTTGTTTCAGTATGTAGTTTACACCTAAGGAAGAGTAAAGGTAAAGAAAGCAGAAAAAATATCTGACAGTCTGGAAAATCTAATCTAGAATGGTTGCATCAAGAAGTCTGCTCATCCTTGCCACCCAATATTTTGGTGTTTAAATATCTAATGTTTAGGTTCAGGTTGTGTGAGGAGAATTAACTTAAACCTCATAGATTTTTTTTCTAGTCTTTTATTCCATCCAGTAAAAAGCTTAGTTGTGTTGCCACATACTAGTTGTTGTTTTTGTTGTTGTTGTTGCTGTCACAAATATAAATTTGTAAACTGGACATCAGAATTCCCTTCCAGTTTCTGACAAGTAAGTTGGTTACTTTCTAACAAGTGCAATCCAAACCTGAGATCAGAATTACAAAAAAAAAAAAAAAAAATGTTTTATCCTGGGAAAACTGGATGAAAACAATTTTGAAAGAGAAGACAGATTTATTTTTAACCCTTACCATCTCCCAGTTACTGTGATCTTGTTTTTCTCCTAATCATCATATTACCTGAGAAACTTCTATATAAGACCAAGAGCTATTAATGCAATTTATGGAGAGAGTTATACTTTTACTTTCCCTTTGAAATAGTTTTATTAGCTATATTTTCTTTCTTTTTGTTGGTTGTTGTTGTTAGCAGTCAGAAAAGTGTTCTACATATCATGGTATGTGAGTCCGTTTAACAGCTGGAAGAGGATCATTTTTAGTGAAAGAAAGTATTTTTGTCACCCTTGACACTTTTGAGTGTAAATGTGGGGAGAACTCCTTTAGGATTGAACAGTAGAAGAAGGAAGAAATCCATTTAAAATGTACATTTGATTATTTTGTCCAATTCTTATTCCTTTATAATGGATTTGTACAAATTTACAGCCACTATATTTGGATGTCTTTTTTTTTTTTTCCTAGTTCAGAATTTCCTATTTAAATTTTTAGCTTTAAAATGGTTTTGCCAGCTTGGGAGACACTCTTTAATACAAAGAAAAGTACAAAAATGACTGAATACTATTATGGAATGAAATGAGAGGAAGAAAGTATTAAGGGGTGAAGGAGGTGTTATTGATGTGAGAAATGAAATGGAGACCCTTTTCCAAAGACTTCTTAAAAGAACTGTCCTTACAGCGCCTTCCTGCCATTTTCTCCCTTTCCCCAAAGATTTTGTAGGTAAAACCCTGTATTGTAGGTGTTTTTCTATCCATGAAATATTCATCAGCTCTGCAGCCTTTGCTTAAAGGAAGGAGCCAATAAAAGAAAAGTACTTTAGATATTCTTATAAGAAAAAGAAATTCAGTGCTGCTTAACTTCAAAAATTAGGTACATTTGAGAAAGAGAACTATGCCACAATCTTCAATATATTAGCTCTCTCCCTATAAATGTGTAGCTAATGATGTAATGTGTAACATGAAAGTCATATTGAATTTATATTCGGTTACACTAGAAATATGACCTTTCTCATTTGGAAAAATGTGGGTGCTATTTTTCACCTGAAAGGGGCAATCTAAACAGAGTGGCTTTTGAACTCTAAGACAATGATGATGATTTTAGAAATATTATATCAGAGGACTGCTGGTTATTTGAATTAAAACATTGTGTGAAAAATCTTCTGAAATAGATTCAGGTGCAGTGAAATGTACCAAACATCATTTCACGTTAATCATTGCTAAAAGAATAATGATAATTCCTCCAAATAAATAAGTTATTATCATATACATAATGTGTTGTGGTTTTTTTTGTTTGTTTGTTTTTTCAGTTGAAAGGGGTTGTTTTCTGAACTATCTCCAAAGCATATTGAAAAATGAAGTTAAATACCATTATTGCAGCTCAAAGTGTGATGTTCAATGTAAATTTTATTTGATTTAAAACAAAAACAAAAACAAAAAACAACCAAGAAAACAAAACAACACAGAAAATATACCTCTCAGATAATCAAAACCACTTTTTTTTTTTTTATTTTTTTAATTTTTTTTTTCAGGACCATCAGAAAGCAAAAACATTCATTATTCACAAAATTGTACTTACTACCTCTTATTTGTTTTGAGTTTCAGGGTCAAGAATGGAATCAGATTTAGAAATGAACACACAACGGCTACAAATTTATATTCTCCCTTCATCTCAGCTCCTGCAAGAGATCCTTTACCCTGATGAAAAATCCTTGTGGCCCAATTTGTCAGGATGTGGGTGGTGCTGAAGAAGCAGAAGTACAGAACCTGTAGGCAGGTGATCATGCCTCACAGGTAAATCTGGGAAAGACCTTTCCAAAATGGCAAGACTGCAGGACTAAAGTTTTCCCAAAAAAAGAAGAATGTGTATTGGGAAGAAAAACCCTGTAGTGAGATTCATGGGTGCTCCTTCTTTATAACCTCAACTTGAATAAGACAACACAAGACATACAGGATTGGCATATGTGAAGATAACATTCAGGAAAATCAAAGTCCCTAAATTATCTGGGCTTGCTTCTTCATAATTCATTTCATCAAACTTTTTTTGAGAAAGTCTAGTTCATCAAATATAAAACATCATGTTGAGAATATTTATAAAAGGATTTTTTTTTTCATAAAGATAGAAGGGAATTGTGAAAGCTAGCTGTTCTCTATGAAAAAATACACCATATAAACAATCAAACAAAAAAACAAACCCACAAACAACTGATTTCTCATCAAAGTTGAAATATATGAAAACTGAAAAAAAAAAAAAAGTTTACTTTTCTTTAGTTATGCTTTCAAAACTACTTTTGGTTACTTTTGAACCTACAGTTTTGTTGCCTAACAATCTGAATAGCTGCCACATGGTCAAGATGGGCCAGCTCTTCTGTGGTGCATTTTGATGATTTTTTCTGATGTCTCATTGCAGTACAACCATAAAAACATCTCCCATAGTAGACTGAGAATATACGGCACTTGGAGAGCACTCTCCAGTTTATGATTGTAATCATAATTATGATTACACATTAATATTATACATTATGATATTAATAATATTTTAATTATAATAATATATAATTTATTTATTAATTAATAATAATATAATTTATTTAATAATAATTATTAATAATAATAATAACATAATATTATACATTATTATTATGATTGTTATGATGATTATTAGTATTATGATCAAACCAAGATAATATGCTTTGTCAAAAGTCTGTGTGACAGCTGTGTGTGAGTTATGTTTGCAAATTCCGTTTTGGGTTAGCATTCAGGCAGGAATCTTTTCTTCACTGATCACCTTTAGTATGAGAAATTCTTAGGTCAGCAAGAATTTCCCTTGCTATTCTCACAGAACATAGAGGAAGCCTCAAAGACTAACTTTCATTAGACACTTGTCTTCAAAAGGTTTCAGTTCAGTGAGGGGAATCCCACTTATTCTTCTGTGAATATTATGCTAGAAGTTTTGATTTTTTAAGATATAAAAAATATTTCATTTTAGAAAGGTGTTTGAATTTATCATATACAAGTTTAAAATTAAAACTATTTTGACTTGACTAAGACATTTAAGTCAATCTTAACTATTATCTATGAACTTAACTATCTGGCTTTGGTAAAAGATATTTTTCCATAAACAAAGGAATTTTTGATGGAATAGCCTCAATCTTTTAAACTTTTTTTTTTTTTTTTTTTTTTTTTTTCTCCCCTCCCTATATGGCTTGGAAGTAATTGAGTAATTCCTATCATCTTTCATTTAAAACTCCACACAAGAAATGGTTTGCATTTCCATTCCACTCGTAGGGGGATCACAGAGAACAAGAGATTCACCTTGGAAAGGAATTCTTACTTAGGCTACTAAATGGTGTTTTACAGAGCTTGTCAGTTATCTTCAAAATACTAAAACAAATAAAATTTTGCCTTATTGAATCTTACTGAAAGCCTCACACTTTACTTCTTTTTTCCTGTTCCTCCATGCCTCAATGGAGTCAAAACTTTGGACCCTCATGCTACAATGTGTTTGGCAGTTGCTAACTCCTCTGTCATGGGTAAGAAGCATCTGCTATAGAAGTCCTCATCCCATTTTTTGTGGAGTCTGAGTCTCTTCTGCCCTGGGATAGATGTTAACCTCTCAAGAAGACATGGAGATGCATTTGGAATGAGGAATGCTCCCAAACATGCAAGGAGGAATGGACAGGTTTAAGGCACAGATACACTGTTAGGCTGCCTGAGTCTAGACCATGTTTTGGCTATAAGCAGAAGCTTTTGAACACTACAGTGAAGTCTATCGAATGGATATTTCTGCCATGCCTGATCTGAATGAGTCATTTTCACCGTGTCTGCCCTATATTTCAATCATTTTCTAGATCAAGAATAACATAGTAAGTCCCTAGTAAGAACATAAATACTTGTTGTTTGGCAAACCCTTCTAAAGTGCCAGATGGAGCCTTAGATGAAAATTATTCTGTATTGATAAATAAATAAATAAATAAATGTAGATTTGTGAAAATTGACTGCTATGAAAAAACTACAGGATGAAAAAAAAAAGCAATCCAAAAAAAAAAAAATAAAGTAGAACAAAACCAATAAACTTGCTTTTACTCATGCAATGCTCATTGAAAGAAAAATACCACACTGATATTTTGTACTTCATCCACTGGTACCATTATACTTTCAACAGAAACCTTCATAACTACATACATTGGCAGCAACAACCTCCAGAAAATGAAGTTTGTTCTTAAAATATGTTCAGCATATAAGAAATGTATTTCTTTATCCTCATTCTTTTTTATTTTTTATATATATTTTTTATTATTATTTTTTAATGTGTTCTACATTCTTTATCAAGGTAAATCATCCTCTGAACTGACTGTGGGACTGTGGAGGATGTGCGCCTTTTCAGAAGAACAGCATTTGCCTGTCGTAGATGATAAGACAGAATGCATACAGCTATTTCATATCCCTAAAAAAAATCATGATTGTATAGCACTATGATAGACTTCTTAGTATACAAAGGGTTAGTGTGCATCATTAAAAGAATGAGCAAGCTTTTGATTTTAATTGTAATTGTAATCCTCTCCACTGAAGCCTCAAATGCATCGTTTGAAATCTAGTGGCGATGTGAGTTTTCACTGCAGCCACTTTACGTTTGTGATACATTAAAAGGTGTAATCCAACTGAAATGTAAATCGCTGTTCTTGAAAACAAATTACAAATGGAGATAACAGGGCAGCATACTAGCACTAAAGCATCCGAGAGCCCATCTGAGGCAGTTTTCTTTCAGACCCAAATTGCAGCAGCCCTGTTATCATGGGTAATAGGGTGCTGCTAAGGCAGGTTGATTATAAGGCTATGGTAAACAATCCTTTTAAATGCAGTGCCTCAGTAGACATGCACATACAACATTAATCAACTGAATTCAAACAGAGCCACAAAGGGAAGTGGTGGGCCAGCCCTTGTTGCTTTAGCTCACACAGTAAGTGGCCAAAGTTCAGTCCTCTCTTGCCACAGTGGTCTTTTCCATCCCTTCATAATCAGTATTAACTTGTGTGAAACCTTAATTGTGAGCCCTGTGGAAAACAAGAAAATGAGCCCTTGAGGTTTCCTTTCAGAAAGGGCTGTGTTTTCATGTTTCAAGGCATAGCAATTTTGCTTCACTTAGGCAGTGACCTCCCTGGGACAGGGCCAACCCCTGTTTTATGTATTTGCTCTGCTTCTGGGCTGGATGAATGTGTAGGATGGATTGGGGGGCAACCTCCACCCTTTGGTGCAGACACTCTCCAGCCTAGGGGCTAGGATGCAGGACCACCATGCAGTGCTAATCCAGGGAGAGACCAACCTTCTCTCTTCTGAGGCCCTTCTACCACAATAAACCAGACTTTCCAAAAAGTCTCCACCCAAATAGCCAACATTAGTGTTAAGAGCAGCTATCACTTCTCCCCCTACACCCACCACATTTTATATTACCAGCCCCCCTTTGAAAATCATCGTTTATTACACTTCTCGACCTGCTTAAAAGGTTCATGGATTTATATAGCATGTTCTGCCAAGAAATCTCCTCTATGACTGGAGATTTGTTTCAGAAGATCTGCTGTAATGGGGTGAGGAGAATAAGCATCTATTGGAAGGATGTTGATGTAACATGGAAAGCAGGTAAGTTACAGAAAGAGCAAAGTGCAATAAATAGCTTCTATTTAAAATATAAATAGAGTAATTTAAGTCTGCCTGAAGATAGTTTAAATAATTCAGTAAGTGATAATAATAACATGCACTGAATGATAGCTAAAGAATACCTTATAAAGTAACTTACAGCAATACTGTAAGAGGCCAGATACGAGTAATCATTGAGCATAGCCAAATACAGAAATTCAATTCATTTTGGAAAATTTTAATTGAATACTTTAATTAAAACATCTGTAATTCTTTAAAACAAGGAATATCTGCTAATTCAGTTCATTAAATAAAAATAGAGCATGTAAATGTTGGAACACTATGGAACATAGCAGAAAAAGCACTTTAAAAGTGACACTCACATAAAGTTTGAAACCCAGGTGCTAGTACACAAGAAAGTGTTACTAATGGAGTCTGAGGCCTATTGCATCAAAGTTTCTAGTTAAAATCCAGTTACAACTTAGTGATATAAAATATTTCCACAATATATGATGGAAAATGTTATTAATCTTCAGACCTGGTTTCTAGGAAGTGTCTGTATAACCAGAAACTTAGGTCCATATTAGGTATCTTTCTGAAAACTTGGAAGATTGCATGGCTATGGGTAATGCTTTGCTGTCCACTCCAGAACTTGATCCTCTGGGAGAGGGTATTTTCAGCATTCTCAGGGACAGTGACAATACACTGAACATGTTATAAATGAAGTCTCAACTCAAACTGAATTTTGTAATATTTATAAAAGAAATATTTATAAAAGGTATAAAAGGTATAAAAGGCAAGTAAACAGCGCTGGGTGTGCGGGAAGTCTACGCTCCACCAACACGCACACACGAACATCAAACATTCTAAATATACAGAACATTGCTTTACATACTAAACCCGAGTATGCCTATACATATGTGCAATCAGGAAAGGTAACAAACAATCCTTTAAGTTCCATTACTTAACAGTCACCATTTTTCCATTCTTTTTTTTGATTACAAACACCAGTCTCCATTTTCCATTCCTTTTGAACAATATGTCTCGCTTTAAGTTGTCAAGCAACTCGGCCTTCAGGCCTTATGCATCCCATTCTTCCCAGACTGAAGAAAAGCATATCCATCTCCTTTTCAAGGCCAATAGGGCCTTGGCCAAAGTCCAAGTCACCAGGGGACGTAACAGCAAAAGCCTTTGATGGCTGTAGCAGCAGAGGGGCCGATGGCCCCTCTGGAACAGTGAAGGAGCCCACAGCTCCCTCACTGTCTGGTATTGTGGCCCGACATGGCTCTTTAAGGCCTCAGAGACTGCTCACTAGGGGCCGACCAATCCCACTGCAACCTTGTCGTTTTTAGTTGCAGAGTCCCACACCTTGACATCAATTTGGTCCCATGTTTCAGGATCATAAACTGTCTGATTGTTAATAAGGAGAATAAGCTGTAAGGTTACCAGGACAGTCTTTGTTTCTAAGGACGTATGATTCCCCATAATGGGGAATCTGCTTACCAGCCAGGGGCAGTTGTGTGCGCGGGTCCGCTTCTCTCAGCTTGAGCTTCTTTCCAGCTCCGGTGCACCTATTTCCAGTGACTTTCTGTACAAGTTTCTTTGAGCAGTTTGCAGACTTTGGCCGAACCTACCTTCATTAAGCCATCAATGTGCCTGTTCCTTTCCTGTCCTCCATTCTGCTAGCCTGTTCCTTTTCATTCCTTCTTTCTGCTTATTCATTGATGACATAACTTCATCGTGTTGCCTTCTTTTTTTTTATCTTGAGGGCAGGCTCCCCTCTTATACCCTTCTCCCCACAGCACTTCTTTTCAAAACAACTTTTCATTGCTCAACCAGCTTTGCAAATAACAGCAATGGCAAACACCCAGAAACTTCCATGCCTTAATGTCTGGAGAACAAGAAACCGGAGACTGCACGGAGTCTCCTGAATCATCCTTCTTTGTTCCCTCTAAACTCCTGATGGCCTCATCATTAAGAGTCTAATGTTATCATCAACCATGGGGCTTGCCCACCCCCATGGCCACACTCCCAAATCACCCCCTTCTTTATTAATATCGACTATTTTCTTGACATGAATTACCACTCCATATATAACAAACACTTTGAATGAGGACAGAAAATTATGAACATTTGGCCATCTTACATACAGTTTTTTTTTGTTTGTTTGTTTCTGTTTTTTTCCCACTTTGCTTCTGTTCAAGTATCCTTAAAGCTTTTCTTGTGAATCAGACCCATTTCATAATAATACTTGGAAAAAACATCCACAGATGGGTTTGTATATGAGTCTACGGAGTGCAATCAAGCATGGGGTTGTAAGTGTGGTGCAAAGGATGTACATACATTCATGCAAAATATAGTGAATAAATTATTGTGAAATCTCATTAGTGTGAATAGACAGACAAACTTTTACTAAAAATCTTCTCTATTCCTTGTGTGAGTACACTATGGACCTCAGTACATCCATTTCCCCTGGGCTGCTTTGCCAATGTATGTGATCACCATTACTTACAGGGAATAGCTCTAAGAATATAAAGATAATTCACATCACTTAGTTCTTGGATTTACTTCAACCTCTTCCAAGAGGATGACAAGCCTTGTTTTTTGGAGAATGGCTCTCAGGAGGGATATGACAGGAATATTAATCCTGCAGTATTAACTGAGATTGCATTTTCTTTCAGATAGTCATCTAAAGAATGATAGCTTAACTAATTTTCAGTACCCACCAGTACAGACTGGTGACCTAGATTGAAATGCTCTAGGAACACAGGTATTAGGAGATATGAACAGATATAGGAACACAGTTCTTTACAACATAAAAATTGAAATTTATCTTTCAGATATTGTAGGGACTGTTTTCTGTGTTCTAGTATTGGATTCCTCACTTGGAAATTCTCATTTTAATGAGATAAAGTAGGAGAGACTATGCTAGTAGAAATATAAGTTTCTGACCATGCCCCAGAGGAAAAAGACATATCTGGAAAGTAGAGGACAAACCGTCTGAATGGAATACTTCTCAACTGGAAAGAAGACTGTACAAAGAACTATCCCTGGAACAACTGGATATGCATAAGGAGAGGAGAAATGCTGTGATCCTTTTCTTTGAACTCTGAGGCCAAATAATGGAAGAGGATTACTGCCACTGTGCAAAACCATAGATGAAGTTATTAAAAAACTAATAAGGAGAAAGGAACCTGAGTAGACCACATCTCTTTCACATCTTGAACAGTGGATGTTCAGGGATGTTATAAATGAAGTCTCAACTCAAACTGAATTTTGTAATGTTCATAAAAGAAATATTTATAAAAGGTATAGAAGGTATAAAAAACAAGTAAACAGCGCTGGGTATGCGGGGAGTCTACGCTCCACCAACACGCACACATGAACATCAAACATTCTAAATATACAGAACATTGCTTTACATACTAAACCCGAGTATGCCTATACATATGTACAATCAGGAAAGATAACAAACAATCCTTTAAGTTCCATTACTTAACAGTCTCCATTTTCCATTCCTTTTGAACAATATGTCTCGCTTTAAGATGTCAAGCAACTTGGTCTTCAGGCCTTATGTATCCTATTCTTCCCGGATCGAAGAAAAGCATATCCATCTCCTTTTCAAGGCCAATAGGGCCTGGGCCAAAGCGCATGTCCAGGTCACCAGAGGGCGTAACAGCAAAGGCCTGCGATGGCAGTAGTGGTGAGGGGGCGATGGTGTAGCAGAAGGATGGCTGGATGAACCCACAGCTCCCTCACTATCTGGCAAACCACACGTTTCTGATTGTGGCCCGACATGGCTCTTTAAGGCCTCAGAGACTGCTCACTAGGTACCGAGCAATCCCACTGCAACCTTGTTGTTTTTAGTTGCAGAGTCCCACACCTTGATATCAATTTGGTCCTATGTTTCAGGATCATAAACTGTCTGATTATTAATAAGGAGAATAAGCTGTAAGGTTACCAGGACAGTCTTTGTTTCTAAGGACGTATGATTCCCCATAATGGGGAATCTGCTTACCAGCCAGGGGCAGTTGTGTGCGCGGGTCCGCTTCTCTCAGCTTGAGCTTCTTCCCAGCTCCAGTGTGCCCATTTCCAGCGACATTCAGTACAAGCTTCTTTGAGCAGTTTGCTGAGTTTGGCCGAACCTACCTTCATGAGGTGATCAAAGTGCCCATTCCCATCCTGGTCTCCATTCTGCTAGCCTGTTCCTTTTCATTCCTTTTTCCTGCTTCTTTATTGATGATGTAACTTCAATGTGTTGCCTTTTTTATCTTGAGGGCAGGCTCCCCTCTTATACCCTTCTCCCCATAGCAGTCCTTTTCAAAACAACTTTTCATTGCTCAACCAGCTTTGCAAATAACAGCAATGGCAAACACCCAGAAACTTCCATGCCTTAATGTCTGGAGAACAAGAAACCGGAGACTGCACGGAGTCTCCTGAATCATCCTTCTTTGTTCCCTCTAAACTCTTTTACATTCCTGATGGCCTCATCATTAAGAGTCTAATGTTATCATCAACCATGGGGCTTGCCCACCCCCATGGCCACACTCCCAAATCTTCCCCTTCTTTATTAATATCAACCATTTACTTGACACGAATTACCACTCCATATATAACAGGGATGTCCTGGTACCTATTGGTACCAGATACCTACATGATACCTGGTATTTATGATGACCAGGGATGTCCTGGTACTTATTTTTTGAGCTGTCATAAAATAGCTGTGGTGTGGTTTTTTGTGTGTGTTTTTTTTTTTTTTTCTTTTTTTTTTTTTTTTCTGACTTCTACCTATGATTTTTCCTTTGCAGCAACATTGCTAGGGTGGTCTATTTTAACACATTATAAAAAATACTTACTGGTTGACTGGATTAAAATTTCAGTGTCCAGAGAAATACATACTCTAATAAAACACAGATGTACCTTTAAGCATTTAAGTGGAATAATAAAAATAAAGATTTCATCATTCATGTTAAGCACAGTCTTTAAGGAGTTTCTGTATTAATATGACCTGTCATAAAATGATCATTAGGTTTCATTAGACAATAATAGAGATGGAAGGAATGGAAATATCATCAAACTGGTTCTGTTAATTTTAAAGTTGTATATTTTTCCTTCCACTCTTAAAAAAATTAATCAGATTGAAAATTTCTTGGGAATATAATAATTTTAAAGTATTCTATAAATGTCTGTAAGAATACAAAATACTGAGAATTATACACACAAACACACACAAAAAATAATGTAGCTGACTGTGAGTTCAGCTCAACTATACAAAGGCAGCTCACAGAACAGACTCATAACAAATTGGGCAATACAAGATGCTGTAGTCAAGAACTACATGAAACACTAGGATCATTTATACGTACAGAGCTGAAAAATACAGCTGTTGTTTTCACTCAGAGATAATAATCATATACCTGGGCCACAGGATAAGGCCTGCTTTCTTGGTTCATGACCATTAAGAAACAACTCTCCTATTGTTAACCTTCAAGAGGAGAGGCTGCAAATGCAAGGTCATACAGGAAACAAAGATGTGGGAATCATTTAGTGCAACTCTACACTTAGACAGGTGCCAGTCTTAGTCTTTTTAATTGATCTCATTTGTTACTTATACCTGTAAATCACACTGTTATCATCTCTGAACAAGCAATGGAAACTAGAATTTGTCACTGACTGAAGATATCAGACCAAGTCCTCAAATAGGCTGGCCATATAGATTTACTGGCTTAATTACACAACAGTACATTAGATTGAAACAAGATACTTAGAAAAATCCAAATTACATGCAGGCCTCTTGTTTCTTTATCCCACATTGACACAAAACACAGTTCAAATGCTACTACTTAGAGAGTAAGTTATAGTCTTCTGAGAGGGACAAAGCCAGACCCAGTCAGGCCTGACACAGTCAAAGATTTTTGATACTGTGCATCAAAAATTATCTTCTGTTGATCTAAAAGCTTAGTATACAGACAGCATGGCACTCACATCCCAGAGCTACTGCAGTGTTATGGTGGGAACAGGAGAATTATGAAGGCAACCAACTGTGACCCTTTTCAGTGGGATAAACTCAGGTATTTAGTAAGGGGTAATGTTGACTGGATTTAATTTTCTCTCATTAGAATTACTCAGTCCTATATGTAGTCCATGTAAAGACTGAGGAGCATGAAAAGAGCAAAATGCTTCCCATGCTAAAAGAGTAATACATATATTTAGACATTTTCTAGATACAGTTGTGCATGCCTCTTAAATACAAATGGAGCCCAAAGAGAAACCAGTACTGAAGCTGTAGACAACACCTGTTTGTGTCATCCAAAGTAATGACAAAAGCAGACTTCTGAGATGAGAGGTCTCCCTCTATTGTTCCCACATTGACTGCTTCAGTGGCTTCACATAATCAGTCCCCAGTTCCTGGCAGAGACAGAGGAAGTTATGAAGACTATCCCACTTCCATGTGATTTGCCAGCTTTCTGGAGACTACAAAATACCTGTTTCACAAAGGACATTTCTAAATGTCAGTCCTTCAAGAAAGCAGAGTGAGTGAAGCAAGACTATTTTCTGAACAGCAATCTTATTTTGAACCCTAACTCTACTGATCTTAGGGAATGGTGGAAGAAGGTCTCAGAAACCAAATCTCAACAGTAAGAGTGGCAGGAAAAGGAAAAGGGGGGATTGACATTGAATATATGAGAGTAATTGAGCAGCTTGGGGTCTTTAGCCAACTTGGGTACTCCCAAAGAAAAGGCACAAGACTGACTGGGGAGAGGTTGTAGGAGGTTGTTTTTATGCCCTGCATTTTCCATCAAATGCAGCAGAAAGCAGGAACTGTGAAAAGAAACTGCAACAGGGAGGAAAGATGGGATTCCTCAACAAAACTTGCATTGGAAATATGAGGTAAAAAGATGACACTCGAGGAAAAGGAATAAAGAAAATTGCAGTGTGAGATGAGTGATTTCATAAAGAAAATACTATATAAGGAGAAGATCTGCAAATAAAGATACATGGAATGAGATTTATGTACTCTATATAGTACAAAGAGACTTATGTATTCTATGTACACTAAAAGTGACTTACACCAGTCACTTTTAGAATGGAAGACAGAGAAAAGAAACTAGTGGAAAGAGTGTTGAGTCATAATTCTTTAAAAGAAGCAAAATTTAAAAAGACAAAATAAAAATAACTGGCCAGAGGGGAAAACTTAAAGAGAAATATGGAGGAAATGACCCAAACAGAAAAAAAAAAAAAAAAAAAAAAAAAGATGAAAAAGATAAACAAAAACTTCACAGTGAAGTTTATCAGAGGGAGGGATGGGGAGGAGGGTGGGAGGAGGAGGTGAGATGGAGAGCAGTAGGTGGAAGAAATAGAGCAATAAACAGCAGCCATAATAATTCACTAGTAATAATTCATCCATTTATTGAACATGACTAGATCACTACTTAGTCATTACACTTTGGGAAATGAGATGATACTTTGTTCACATTTTTAAAAATGCATCTCTACAGACATTTCCCCTAGCTATTACCTTTCTTCCTTTTGAGATATAACTGAGAGCAAAGAAAGCTATCCCCTTCCTCCTCAGCTTTATTCATATCACTTTTTGACACACCTTTCTGCCTCCTAATAGCAGACAGGAATGCTGGTAGGCACATCACAATTAACAGACATTTTAAAACCAGTGATTACAGAAATGAAATGTTTGAAGCAGTATGAAGGTTGGCTGGAAAAATGGAGTCATACTAGCACCCAGAAGAAATTAATCTGTTTTTCAAAACTTTTGTGCAAAAAAGATTTTAAAGATACATTTCTATCAGTAACAAATGTCAGTTTGTGATTAGCTATGGTTTTGAATGAAACAGCAGTAATTACTTAAACCAGTTCAAACCTAAACAATAGGTGTTTTTTATAAAGTAGAATTCTATCATGCTTCAGATTTTTCCTTGTGATATGCCAACCAATCTCTGACAAGTGAGATAGACCAGCACCAAATCTTACCCTTCTTTCACTCTCTTTCTCACAGCGAAGTCACAAAGAAGGGTTACTTTTCCCCAGAAGAATGGAGACACTTCTTGGCATTTTTCTTTTATAAAGGAATGGTTTCTACAAACTAATGTGAAAAAAAGATATTGGTGCCTTAGGAGGGACAAAGATAATAAATTTAAATAAATATTTTATGAAAGATAAAATAAATTACACAATAAAAGTGCAAAAACTACTTAAATAAAGGTCATCCTGTGCACAACTTGATTGTTATTTCTTTACTCAATTTAGCCAAAATCCTGATCACACTTGAGGGCCACCAATTGCATTCCTTACAGCCACCTCTCAAAACTAGCAGTATGGAGAAGCATAAATTCTTTGATCATTTTCACTTCCTTCTAAATCCAGAAAGGTTTGCTTCTGTTTTCTTAGCTACCTCTGGTAAACCTGGTAGAAAGTCACTAATTTCATGAAAGGCATTCCTCAGTCTGGATCCCTGAGACCAGGACTTAAGGAAATTTCAAGACTTCAGTTTCCCTCCTAGTCTCAAAGTTGCTCTCTGAGACCTTGGAATAATTAAGGAGTAAGCATTTAGCTGTCCTAAACTCTGAAATTATGTTACAATTTCAACAAGACTCACATGTGTTAGTAACACTACCAGCACACTGTCATGTTTACAGTACTGAGAAATGGCCAACATTTCCTCTGCCAGGTGCCCTGTTCTCAAGGGCAGGGGATGTAGCTAGTGGATTTAGCTCATGCCTGGCAACAACCTTGCATGGGCAAGGAATATGATGGCCCAAACACCACTTACAAGGTAACTGATAGAAAAATGAAATTTTTGTAGACATCCGTATAGCTTCCTGCAGAGTAGAGAGTTTCTGGGGATCAGAGCCCAAGTTGTTCTTCATGATGTTAGTTACCTGTGGTCTTAAAAGTGCTCCAATTAATTAAAATAATTCAATTTTTTCCTAAAACACAACACAACTTTTTGAAATGTACCATGTTGACGGTGAGCATATATTCATCCAATTTTCAAGGAGTTACAAGATTGTGCTCCTCATCAGCACAATTATGACTACTGTTTGTTCTATTTCATGACAATATGCATTTTTCTCCAGCCTTCATAGAATGCTTTCCGTTGGAAGGGACCTGGAAGATCATCTAATTCCAACCCTCCTGACATGGGCAGGGATGCCACCCACCAGACAAGGTTCCCCAAAGCCCTGTCTAAGATTGCCTTCAACACCTCCAGGGATGGGGCATCCACAGATTCTCTGGGCAATCTGTATGAGTGCCCTACCACACTCATAGTAAATCATTACGTCCTTTTATCTAATATGTCTACCCTCTTTTAGTTTGACGCCATTACTCCTTGCACTATCACTATACTCCCTAACAAAGAGTCTTTTCTGTAGCCCCCTTTAGGTACTGGGAGACCACTATAAGGTTTCGATCCAGAGCATTCTCTTCTCCAGGTTAAACAATCCCAGCTACCTTGGTCTGTCCCTTAGGAGAGGTGCTCCAGCCCTCTGATCAACCTCATAGTCCTCCTCTGGTCTGGCTCCAACAGGTCCATGTCTTTCTTGTGCTGGGCTGCCCAGAGCTGAATGCAGTACTCTAGTTGGGGTCTCATGAGAGAGGAATAGAGGGGGAGAATGATCTCTTTTGACCTGCTGGTCATGCTTCTTTTGATGTAGCCTAGGATATGATTGGCTTTCTGGGCTGCAAGTGCACACTGCTGGCTCATGTTGAGATCCTCATCAACCAACACCCCCAGAACCTTCTCATCACAGCTATTCTCTATTCAAACTCTGCCCAGCCTGTATTTATGTTTGGGATTGCCCCAACCTAGATGCATGACTTCGCACTTGTTGTTCTTGAGCTTCATGAGGTTCACTTGGGCTCACCTTCCAAGCTTGTCTAAGTTCCTCTGGGTGGCATCCGTTCCCTCCAGTGTGTCAACCACACTAAACAGCTTAGTGTCATCATCAAACTTGCTGTTATGGTTACTGTCCATGTCACCAACAAAGATGGTAAAAAGCACCAGTCCCAGTACTGACCCCTGAGTAATGCTATTTGTCATTTGTTTTCACTTGGAAACTGAGCCATTGACTGAAGCTCTTTCAGTGTGACCATCCAGCCTATTCCTTACCTACTGTGTAGTTAATCTGTGAAATCCATGTCTCTACAATTTAGAGACAAAGATATCATGCAAGACAGTGTCAAACGCTTTGCACAAGTCCAGGCAGATGAAGCCAGTACTTCAGTATTTCAGCTGTACAACCAATGTTGTAAACCCACTGTAGAAGGCCAGATTAGTCAGGCATGATCTGCCCGTAGTGAAGCCATGTTGACTGTCATCAATCACCTCCCTATTTTCCATGTGTCTTACGATAGTTTCCGGGAAGATCTGGTCTATGATCTTGCTGAGCACAGAGGTGAGACTGATGGGCCTATAGTTCCCTGGGTCTTACTTTTTTATTTTTTGAAAAATGGGGTTATGTTTCTCATCTTCTAGTCAGTGGCTTGGCAGCTTCATCTGCCATTCCCCTCAGAACCCACAGATGCATCTCATCACATCCTATGGACTGGTGCACCCTCAGGTTCCTTAGATTGTCTTGAACCTGATCTCCTACAGTGAGCTGTTCTTCATTCTCCTAGTCCCTGCCTTTGCCTGCTGGGACATGGGCTACATGGTTAGAGCTCTTGCCAGTGAAAATTGAGGCAAAAAAGTCATTGAGTACCTCAGTCTTCTCTGTGTCCCAGGTGACCAGGTCTCTCAATTCCTTCTGGAGGGCCCACAGATTCCTTAGCCTTTGCCCATAGAATTCTAGAATAATTTAGGCTGGAAAAGACCTCGAAGATCAAGACCAGCCATTAACCTAACACTGCCAAGTCTTCCAATAAACCATGTTCCTAAGAATCCTATGTACACATCTTTTAAATACTTCCAGGGATGATGACTCAACCACTTCCCTGGGCAGCCTGTTCCAATGCTTTAAAACCCATTCAGTGAAGATATTTTTCCTAATATCTAACCTAAGTCTCCCCTGGAGGAAGTTGGGGACATTTCCTCTTGTGCTATTGCTTGTTGCTTGGGAGAAAAGACCTACACCTACATCACTACAACCTCCTTTGAGGTAGTTGTAGAGACTGATAGGGTCTCCCCTGAGCCTCCTTTTCTCCTGACTAAATAACATCTGTACCTTTAGTCACTCCTCATAGGACTTGTTCTCTAGACCTTTCACCACCTTTGTTGTCCTTCTTTAGAAGCTCTTCAGCACCTTGTTGTCTTTCTTGTAAGGGCAGAGGCCAGTGGGATGAGGTTCAGCATGGCTAAATGCCAAGTCCTGCACTTTAGTCACGACAACCCCATGCGATGCTACCGGCTTGGGACAGAGTAGCTGGAAAGCTGTGCCAAGGAAAAGAATCTGGAGGTGTTGGTAGATGAGCAAATTTGCCCGTGATACTAAACTGGGAGGAGTTGTTGACGCTGTTGAGGGTGGAAAGTCTTGCAGAGAGATCTGGACAAATTGGAGATCTGGGCAATCACCAACTGCATGAAGTTTGACAAGAGCAAGTGCCAGGTCCTGTAGCTGGGATGGGGCAACCCTGGCTATACACATACAGACTTGGCAATGAGATGCCAAGCATCTCATCAATGAGCAGCCCCGCAGAGAGGGATCTGGCGGTTTTGGTTGATAGCAAGCTGAATGTGAGCCAGCAGTATGCCCTGGAAGCCAGGAGGGCCAACTGTATCCTGGGGTGCATAAAGGACGGCATTGCTAGCTGGTCGAGGAAAGTTATTGTCCCACTCTACTCTGTGCTGGTGAACCCTCACCTCACGTACTGTATGGAGTTCAGGGCACCACAGTACAAAAAGGACCTGAAACGATTGGAGAGAGTCCAGAGGAGGGCCACAAAGATGGTGAAGGGCCTAGAGAGAAAGACATATGGAGAGCAGCTGAGGTGACTTGTCCTGTTCAGCCCGGAAGAAAGGAGGCTGACAGGAGACCTCATCATGGTCTACAGCTTCCTCACGAGGGGGAGTGGAGGGGCAGGTGCTGATCTATTCTCTTTAGTGAGCAGTGATAGGACCTGAGGGAATGGTGTCAAGCTGCAACAGAGGAGGTTCAGGCTGGATATCAGAAAAGGTTCTTCATCAAGAGGATTGTTGTGCACTGGAACAAGCTTCCCAGGGGTGCAGTCACAGCACCAAGCCTGTTGGAGTTTAAGAAGTGTTTGGACTGTGCTCTTAGTCATATGGTCTGAATTTTTGGTAGACCTGTATGGTTCCAGGAGTTGGATTCGATGATCCTTGTGGGTCCTTTCCAGCTCAGGATATTCTATGATTCTATGATTCTAGGTGCTCGCCTGACCCTAAGCCAGCAGTGTGCCCAGGTGTCCAAGAAGGTCAACAGCACCCTGACTTGCATCAGGAATAGTGTAACCAGCAGGACCATGGAGGTAATCATCCCCATGTACTCAGCTCTAGTGAGGCTGCACCTCAAGTACTGGGTTCAGTTTTGGGCCCCTCATTACAAGAAAGACATCAAGGCCCTGGAGTGTGTCCAGAGAAGAGCTATGAAGCTGGTGAAGGGCCTGGAACACAAGTCCTAAGAGAAGCAGCTGAGAGAACTGGGATTGCTTAGTCTGGAGAAGAGGAGGCTCAGGGGAGACCTTACTGCTCTCTCCAACTACCTGAAAGGAAGTTGTGAGGGGCTGGGGTTCTGCCTCTTCTCACAGGTAACTAACAACAGGACTAGAGGGGATGGCCTTACATTGTGTCAGGGGAGCTTCAGGATGGAAATCAGGAGAAATTTCTCCTCAGAAAGAGTAGTTAGGCATTGGAACAGATTGCCCAGGGAGATGGTGGAGTCACAGTCCCTGGGGGTGTTTGAATGGGTGCTTAGGGACATGGTTTACAGGGTAATATTGGTGGTATGGGGACCATTTGACCAGATGATCTTGAAGGTCTTTTCCAATGATCTTAATGATTCTATGATTGTAAGGGGCCCTGAACTGGACACAGTGTTCAAGGCGATGTACTTAAATAACATACTGTAGAAGATAATTCAGGTTAGCTTTTCTCAAATCTACCCCCCCCCAAAAAAAAAAAAAAAAAAAATTACTAGTTATGATATGAAATTAAGACTGGATGAGATATGAAATCTTCTAACATTTGTCTGAAGAATATAGTAGTTGATGCCATTTTTGTTTCTTTTTAGGAAACACAAAATGCTTAATATTGTTGAACAATGACAGTTGGTTTTGATACATAATGTTGTGCTTTCATTTTATTATTTGAAAATCCTCTTTCTTAATCTGCATGGAAAATTCAGTTTCTAGAAATTCATAGAATGTAAAAACAAACTGAAATATTTTTGTTTTGCCAGTGTAACAGAAATGGAACAGATGAAAATGAAGTTTTATCTCCCCATGTTACTTTTCATTTTCAGTTGTAAACTTGTACCCATCCTATCTAGATAATATTTTTGTCACCTGTATTTGATTCAGAAATTTCATCTGGTTTAACAATTGCACTTGCAGAGCCAAAACAGAAGTCAGTTGGCACTGTTACAAATAAAATATATCAAGGAATTATGATAAGTTAAACTTTTAAAATTTCCAAGTAAAGGTAACCTAGCATTTGTCTTGTAAAGAAAAAATATATATAATTGCACGGATTTGTAGCAACAAAATAAATGTTTTTACCAGACAGCAAATGAATATGACTTTTTTATTTTTTTATTTTTTTATTTTTTTTTTTAATCTGTAATTGTACTCTGTTGATCATATGTAGCATAAAATAACAAGCAGTAATTGACTCAGCTTCTAAAATAGCTATCAAAGCACAGATTTGGAAGCTTAAAACATGAAAAAGTGAATTTGAAAATTAATACCTGCAAGAATGGCTGTACATTTTCACAATACCCAATAAAGTTTACAAATCAATCTTTTTGTTGAATTTTTGATTTAAATACATACACATATCAGTTTCATAACCTCTATCTTTTACCCTGTTAAAGTATTCAGAGAAATTCAAGAATTGTATGCTTTTATTAGCTTTGACAGAGAAGCAACAGTTGGTTTAATGTGGCCTGTTTAGCTCTCCTTTTTCCTTTTCTTGTGCAACAATAATAATAATTAAAAAAAAAAAAAAAGAAAAGAAAAGAAAATATGAGTCTCAATATTTTATTAGCTTGAAGTAGAGGAATGGGCAAGTCTTTTTCTGCATTAAACAGCTGCATAAATAAGACTTGTCTCTATCTTTTTTGCTCTAAGATCTCATGGTGAAAACTGATGTGGAAATTATTGTTCCCTGGCATTGCACTTCTGACTCCACAGCTACGTTTTATAAGGCTTGTGTGCAATTAGCCAGTTCGTTATTTTATCCTAATATTATAATAAATCACTTCACTCTTTTTCTCTCATCCATCATCAACTTATCTGCCCGCAGGTCAAAATGGTACCAATTATTAATCAAGGCCACAGGCACCCACTCCTGCACAGGGGCACCATGTTTCAACTGTCAGGTGGCATCCATCCCAGCCTTTCTTTGTCAGCAATAAAGAAAATGAAATTGGACTAATATGAATCTCATTTCTGCCCTGATTAAAGGCCTACATTTTCCCTAGGCATTGCCTGACCAGGTCTTGACTTGTGAGATATTCAATGTTCTTGTAATGTCATTCGGACAGAGCGCGCCTGTCTCCTTAGGTCATTGTTCTTCAGATTCACTTGTTTTACATGGAATATAGGCTAGAAAATCTAGACTTCCTTTGGGGTGTTAATTAAGAGGAGCATCCAAAATTAATCAACAAATTCACTAGGGCGAAGGGGAGCTGTCTGAAGGCCTCGATATAAAATGCACTTCTAGTACAGAGAAATGAGCCTTCGGCTATTGACAAAGAGAAAACAAGTGCACAGACGGCAATCTGACATAAAAATTCATATACGTATACAATTTTACATTCATTTTCCTTGTCAGCTTGTCACCTTTAATTATAAAGGTTGATTCGCTATTTGGCAGATCTGGAAATTGTAAATGCTTGGCCATTTTAATATCATCATATGGTCAATGTCTTCAAAAAAGAATGACACAATAGCATATAAGGAAAGGAACATTGTAAAACCAAGTTCAACTTCTTTGATGATCACCTTGAAGTATCTTGCAGGTCTTAGTGAGAACTGTGAACTTGGCCATAAAAACAAACAAGTTATGACTATTTACAGAGAAAACATTGTATTGACAAGTTGTTAGACCCCACTCCTTTTTACTTACAGTAGCTTCTAATCTTCATTTCTTTAAATCTTTTGTTACTTACTCCATTCTAATGTTATTAGTGTTTAGTGTGAAGGATTTGCATAGACCTTCAGGCTATTAATGACCTTTATGTGAAAATAACAAATTCTCTGTTTGCCCGGTGAAAAGAAGACTCAAAAAAAAAACCAAACCAAACCAAACCAAACCAAACCAAACCAAACCAAACCAAACCAAACCAAAAAAGACCTATGCCACTAAGCTCATATCATGCAGACATCTCACAGAGAAGACTCTTAAACAGTTAACAATTTTAATCAGATAAGTTTGTTTGTTTTCAGTAGACACTAAGTCTCTAAGAATTAAGTTTCTGCAACGGGCTGCAGGACTTTGTTTTGTACCTTGAAGAGCTCAGGACTTTGTTTGGTACCCAAGAGCTCAGGTTTCAGAGGCTACCTGTTGTATGTTTTTTCTTGTTCCACTCTTCTTACTTACCACTTCTCTGTGATTTTATACATTTATTTCACAGGTTTGGAAAGACCAGGGATTCTTTTTTTTCTTTTTATTGTTACAAGTCATAGTTTCAGACTAAGAACAGCCATATTGTTCTTGGGTTTGAGTATAACTATTACTTTTTATGTACACTCATAGACTAATAACATAAAATAAGGCCTTAATAATGCTGCAGAGCTACGTAGCAACACACACCAAGGAATCCAGCTTCCCAAATATATTCTGAAGTATCCAATACAGAAGTTGTTACTTGGACCAGCCATTGACTCATAGTAAAACTAAAATGGAGGCAGGCAAAGTGAAGACAGAAGGAGGGGTACAAGTACTGCTTTATGAACACTTTCCTAATGGTATGGAACAGAAGCCTCAGCTTATGGCAAAATGTGCTGAAACTCAGCACTGTCATTTTTATTTTAAATAACCACTCCACAATAAATAGCATATTCTGAACTAGAATGATACTTTATACTGTATCTCATGCTAACTAATTATTTAATTTCATTAAGTTAAGATCCTAATTTTAATTAGACACCTCTACCCCTAAATGGGTATAATAACTTAACCTTAAAACAGTGACTTTTCTGTTGTTATATTTTTAATATTTTTCTATTGATAAATGGAAGTCCTCACAGAAACTGAGCCTACCTAAGCAACTATTTTCCTTACTTTCTTTTACATTTAATAAAAAGGGAATAAACAACTATACCTGTCTGTCTGAGCAGTTGTGTAAATGGGTAAGGGAATTATCCTCATGATGAGGCTCACCACACATGTATGTGATTGTGAAATATAATTGAGGTGTCAAAACTTCTAAGAGTGGGGGCTTGCACTTTTGTACTTACGTATCTAGAGGAAAGCAGAGTACTTTTTTTTTTTTTTTTTTTTTTTTTTTAAACTAATACCAGTTCTCATCTTAACTAATTTTATTAGGACTAATGGGACCTAATGCTGACACCTGTTAGGTAGCTTTATGTTAGTTAATGGTTGATAACCTACTGAGCAACACTAAAAAAATCCTACCTGATAAATGCAGCTAGTTTCTTAGTACAGAGCATTAACCCTGTTTTCACATGAATATACCCCCTATATCCTGTACTGCCTGTTGTACAGAGTCTTTCTAAATATCTCCTTAAAACATAGATTTTACAGAAATGAAGTTTTATGTCCTTTTTACTTCCTTTTTTATTTTATAAAGTAACACCTAAATAGTATACCAAGACTGCTTTTGAAGTTTGTGAAAATATGTATATGTTAAAAAAACAATGTAAAAATTGTAGCATTCCAGGAGGTCATCTCCAGTTTGTTATTGTCCAGTTAAATTATATTTATTTTTTATTTGTGGGTTCTTTACTTCATACATAACTAAAAAAATTAAACTATGAACTGTAAACCTTATCTGTGAATTATTTACATAATTACAATGACTGCTTTAAAAATGGAATTTCCTCAGACGTTTGTTTTTCAAGGTCAAACATGAACACTAAACAGAGTTCTCTTTGCAAAGAAAGATGCATGTTTCCATTCCCCATGTGTATGTATGACTTTCAATTTTTGAAACTTTCAGTCACAGAAACTATATCTATGCTACAGTGCAACAATTCTCTGAAGCCTCAGCATGAAGTCTGTTTCCCCAGTTTTCCTTGCTGTTACATATATACAGCTTATGGGGGATCACCCAATCTGATACAGGGAGAAATACTCTTAGGTGCACCCTGAGATTGCATGAGCTGAAGAAAAATCTTTCCTGTAGTCTAGATGCACTCCATCTTCCAAACTAATAAACTATGCCTGTAGATCTCTGTGCCCTTGCAAGAAAGTATCTGGGACAAGCACATGAAGTGGCCTGTTGTTCTTCCTAAACAGAGCAGGTGACAACAATATTGAGTGGTGATTATGTTGAAACCATGGGATTATGACAAAATCTTAGGGAGCTGCATGAGGTCTACCATCATAGTTCTGTGATCTGTTATTCCTTTTTTTTTCAGCTGATTTTATCTCCTAATGATAAACACTACCTTCTATCTGCATTTCCTACATCTCTGGTTCTGAGGAGAAAACATTAGTCCCTCTGATCCCTCTGATCCCTATGATTTGATCAGGTGAATAGAATTTCTAGCATTAGGTGTATAAGATTATGGTCTTGGCACTCTGTGTGTTCCCTGAATATAAAAATAAAAATAAAAAATATAAACTGTTTACAGATATTCCATCAAATATTTAAAGAATTAATTACTAATCACAAAATCAATCTCTTTACAAACTTTAACCTTCCATTAAATAAACCAAAATTCCAATGGAGGTCTTTTTTTTTTTTTTTTTTCCCTAATGTATTTATACATATATTACATCTACAGACAAACCTATGGAACGAATAGATTGGTGGTGCCCTTTCAAAAAAACCCTTATCCTGTCTGTTAATGAAAGTTATCAAAACCACCAAAGATCTGAATGCCAGTAAATCTTTGAGACAGAAATAAAACTTAATTAACCAATAATTAATGCATACTAAATTAAGAATTTTAGTAACTCAAGACATTTCCCTTACTACTTGCTCCTTACCTTTTTTCAGAACTTCACAGGGTGATTTTTGTTACAATCTCAAGTAACCAAATTCCCCAAGGTGCTCTGTTTTACAAAGACTGTCATAACTGCTATCCTCCATGCAGTGAGGTACCTCAAATATCCTGGAGGGCCATGCTAGATAGCACTGCCATCTCCACACCATGGTGATGGGTGGACTGTAACCACAGGAGACAGACTTTATTCTTTTGGTATATACCTTATTATCTGGTATTTTGATATCATCAGGGTGACACAGCATTCAAATCTTCTGATAAAGTGAAGCCAAACAACATTTGCATCTCTTAGGGTCTGTTTACAGTATATAATTTACTCAGAAATAGGGCATTAGCTTTCCAGGAAGTTTAATATCTTCATTATTAAATTAATATTAATCAATAGGAATAGATTTTGTGTAGTTCTTTAAAATAAAGTGTTGTGCACTACATAGTTTATCTGTACCCTCTGAAGGTATGAGTTTCATTCCTGTTGCATCAGGGACTTGTTTGTAAAGGAGAGAGAGTCCATGTACACTTCTGCACTGTGGAGGCCTTGACCCATGGATGGAGGATAAGTGAAAAAGGGCATTTCCCACTTGAAAACATATATTTTAGGATTATACTTTCACATAACAGGAGAAAAAAAACCTCATTAGTGTTAAAGGCAGAGCCTTCCTAACGTTTGGGATATTGGTTGGTGTTCAGCAGCTTGCCAGAAGTAGTTTTGGATTCATGCTGACATTAGTGTCAGCAGATTAGACATATGCTTCATGCATATATGTCAGGAGTTCCTCTGATAGAAACCTCTGTAAAACACAGGGACAATGCACTAGTTTAGGTGATGGGGAAGACTGCTGAATGTTACATCATGCTGCCTCTGTGCCAGGCCCCTGAGCAAGGAACAGGGACAGCACAGTGGACAGGTGAGTTGTTCTTCCCTCCCTGAGGGGCAGTGGAGGGACATGCTCTTGCCTCTGTGCTGTTAACTTGTCCTCTGCAGGGTCACACCAGCACAGCAGGGATGACACCTGGGGACAGTTGGAGATTCACCCTGGCTTACCACACCCATTCCTGGCTCCTTCAAGGGCTGACTTCAATATAAAACCAAACACTGTCTCATTTTCAGTATTTTCTCCAGACTATTGTTGTATGACAGAAAACAAAGGACGGAGTCTCCCAAACTGAAGGTAGTTAGCAGAACAGCTGCCTCAAAGTTCTTTTTTTTCACTGGCTAAAGAAGTATCATGTCATTACACTACAACGCATTAAGTATACAAGTATTTCTGGTCTCATCTGACCTGAGTATCCCTGTCACTTTTCAGGGTGTTTTAACTTGCATAACAGCTTGTGCTCTGTATTATGTTGGTGACCTGTTCTGGTTATCAGTAATATCCTTTCCTTTGGCTCCAATGCAGTCTCTGTGCTTTAAGATTGCTTTCTGTGGTAGGCAAGAGCAGAAAAATGGAACACCTGGTCTTGCTGAGACCCTTAAAAAATGAATTTACAAAAACGGAGGTCTGTCTCAGCACTCATTTTAAATGCAGTATTTCTTATTTTAAAACTGGGGCTTGATGAAAATTCAATGAAAAGACAGTTGATTTTTTTTTTTTCAGGGTTTGGTTTTGAACCCTGATTTTTTACTCTTTGTTTTGTCTTCTGTTTATGAAAACTGACTGACATCCACTTACAGAGCAAATGAATGATCAGCTGAGAAACAGTGTACATGTGCATGTTATCCTATTTGCAGCAGTTGGATAAAATACTTGCCGATCCCACTTTATCCTTAAAAGATATCCAGAATGATATGGCTTTATTTAGGTAATGCTTCTATCACAGCAAGGCTCGGCTTTTAAATTTCACTCTTAAGTAATCAATGTTAAAGCAAACAGAAAAAGAAGACTGCTGGGGGGAACACAGCTCTGATTCACACATGTTTTATTGCAACTGTTTTCATCACAAAAACTAGTTGCCAATACAGAGTGGCAGATGTGAGACCTTGGGATTATGGAAACATCAAAATATGTCAGATCCTACCAGCTCTTGGAAAATTTAAAAAACACCACATTGACATTATTATTATATGGGGTTATATGGTTGGAAATGAATCAACAAAGAAAAATTCTTGTAGGAAGTGAACTGCAAGTCAAACATAGCTAATGTGAATCCTCGTGTAGTTAGAAACTGCTTTACTCTGTCACAAGAAGCAAATGCTTGAATTGGCTTGACTTGCTTGAAGGAGGCCTCCAATTAAAAAGCAGAGAACAAGATAATACGATTGGTCTAATGATTTGGAGAAGGTGCAGTTCAAACACTGACAGGAGGCTGCAGATATATCTTTACCATGAAGGCAAAAACCAGGTTGGCTGTTGGTGAACCAGCACAGGTCTAGAAGTAGTATATCTAAGTTTCTGAAGTACCAGACCTGAGCTAATAAACGCTGCTGATTTACAGACTTCTTGACAGGGCTTATCAGCTTGTCAGAGTGCTGCAATAACTCAGCTAGACTGCCTCCAGAGCAGCACTGTGCAGTGGCTGCATGGCTTCGTGCCACATGGACTGATGAGGGGTCTTCACTAGGTTGGAAATCTTTCTTTGAAAGCCACTGTACTGTGGCAGAGAATCACCAACTTCCCCAACTTAACTCCAGGTATTCAAGACATAATGCCTGGCAAGTCTAACACACCTGCTTACTTTATTTTATGGTATATTTTCCCCAGGATGTTTCCGAAGCATCTGGACTGCAAGTGCTGATTTAAGGTTGGAATTGCTAAAGTAGCCACAGTGCACTTTTTTCAGCCTGACTCCTTGGTCTCCTCTCACTGTGGGAGTTGCAAAGAGTCACTTAAGTTACAAGAATTATGTTCAATCAGTTAGATAGCATTTTTTAGTTTGCATTACCCTAACATTTTGGTCTAGAGCAGCAGTTCAACTTTGAAATGAGTTCCTCAGTTTTCTTCACGTTCAGTATTAGATGGTTGCAAACTGGATTTCAGATAAAATTAAATGGGGATCTCTTTCAGATATGTCCCAAGTGTGGTATGTTCCCTAAGGCAGCCATAAGTGTCTGGGCATTGAGTGAGTGACTTAGAATCATGTGTGTGATGGGGACATTCTGTCCCGGGGATCATGCTAAACCTGGTCTGAAGTGAAAACTTTAAAACATATAGTAAGACGTAGGACTTCAGCATCAACTGCTTTGATCTACTGATTTGCTCCTATCATACTGAATTATTTGTTAATGTATACACAGCCTTAATCCTCCTTTTCTAATCATATACTAAGTTCACCATACACTGAAATACAGATGAAAGTACTTCCTTATTTATTAATAAACTTGGTTCCACTATAATCAGTAAGAATTCAGCCTTGTATTTCAGGATGCCAAGATTTTTCTGCAGCAAGATGTTCTCTTTCAAAAAAAGTCTCAAGAGTTTGAAAAACCTTGAAGTCTGAGCAATTTTGAGGAATCACCTCATAAAAAAAAAAAATAATGGGGACCTACTTTTCCCCTTTAATCTGAAAAGATTTTTATTTAATAAAAAACAAATGAATAAATAAATAAATATTTGACCCATTTTTAATGAGTTTAATTCACTAATGTTTGAAACCATTTAAGCTTCAAATTTAAACTCATGGAAAGGCTTGCTGATGTGAATGACAAATCCAACATTGTTTATGGATATTTCTATGCAAGCTCTTAAAGCAACATACTGCCTTTGACCAAACTAGACAGAAAGCAAATGTGCTCCTTTTTCCTGTTTCTCATTGTTGATTTTGTCGTCGTCGTTGTTGTTTTTGTATCATTTTATATGTTGTTGTTGTATCATTTGATACTGTTAAAAATGTAAATGACTGATGTTCTATATCAGAAAAATATTTCACCTTATTTTAGATAAAGTTTGCTCTTTGCTCACTTTCTACATAGATGTGTAAGTCACGATAAACAATTCAAATGTATGAGTCTATGGGTTTGTGAGATATTTCTTCAGTGACAGATGTCACTGAAGCAAAGCTAAAGTAGTTAATATATATTTTTATTAAGGAACAAAACTATAACAAATATTTTAATTAGGTACTGCCTTAAATATTCTTTATATAAGGAATATATATATATAGTGTATATAAATTTGTATATATTTATATACGTGTATATAAAAAAGTAAAATGCTGAAACTTTCTTACTTAGTGAAGAGGGGAGCAGTCTTCCTAAAATACTGCCTGCTTTCATATCTACTTTCTTTTCAAATCTGAACAATATTTGAAAATGTTCAGTTGTACAAATTAACACCATCAAGATTTTTTTTTTTTAAACTGAAGGTCTAATTTTAATGGTAATATTTCACCTATAAAAAGTGAGGATAACAAGTTTGTATTCATACAAAGGTGTTAATTAATGAAAGACAAACCTTTGCCAATTATTGACACATTCCTCTGTAATCCTGTTATGTGGAACATTCTAATGAAGTCATAGTTTATTACTAATGATCTAGCTTTGTTTAAAAAAAAAAAAAAAGCTCCAAGGGGGAGGGGGTTGAAATAATTTATTTGCTTTGGTGTATTTTTTATCACAGCAGGTAAGAATGCTGCATTTTGACTGCCACATTGTATGCAGGATGAGGGGGTATGACCTCAGAAGCAGGAACGGAGAACTGGCTCTTTCACACTTCAGCACACACTGCTGTGAACCAGCACTTTGGTCATATTATCCACTGCACCACAAAGCTGTCCGCTAATTATCTCTGAATAAGAATTTTATTGAACCTTAATTTTCAGTAATGGGGCCTGATAGTTTGTGAAGAAAGACAAAAGAATGGTCCCTTTGTTTTTCCCTCACAATAACCTTCTAGTGCTGGAGCTATGGCAGAACTCATTAAACTTGAACAATGAGTTGAAATATGATCGTGTTATTTTTGTCCCTGCCCCCAAACTAAGCTATTCCTGTCTGCCAGCCTGTCCATCTGCCTAACAATATGGGAAGAGACATTGATTTTGTAGTGGACACTGTTACAACACATTCCCAAACCCTTACCAAATCACTATGAACATGAATCTGAGCTCAAATCTGAATCTTTTGTATGTTTGGCATGATCTACCAGCAAGTTTAGAAGTGATCTGGGCATTATGCGGTGGAGATGTGAAAAACCTGATTGAATGGGGTTAAGAGAAAGCTGATTTATGTTTCATTTGCACTGTGGGAATAGATTTACAACACCAGAAATCCTAACTATTCATTCAAACTTTGAGTTAAAAGAAAGTAATACCAATGTCTTGCTAATTCAAGAAAGGACTGTAGGTTTCTACTCAGCTGAGGGCTGGTAAACATTTTTTGTACTGTCTTCAACATCCATCTTTCTTCAAGGCATCTTCCAATAAGTAACATAATTCTTAAAAGCTTATTGCCTTCTAATTTGTGTATTATATTTTTTTTTTTTTTTTTTTTTTTTTTATTTACACCAAACATAAGGCTGAGCAATCATGCTGTAGTGTAGATGGTAAAATACCTCAGGATAAACAAAAATACAGTCAGAATCCATAGACTATTCAAAACACAAATATTCCATTATACTGCAACTGAGTGAATTATGTATTTTCATGTTAAAAAAAAAAAAAAAAAAAGTTTAGTACTTTCTCTTCCAGGATTATTTTATTAATTCAATATGTCTGCAGTTCAGAATTCTTATCAACACTGTTGTTCCTCTTAAGTAATCCTTATTTTCATGAGATTCATCAAAGCGTTTGAGGGAGATCTCCTCCTTCAAAGCATTTGGGTGAGATCTCCTCCTTCAAAGCATTTGGGTACCTTCTTTATCCAAAAGTATTGCTTCAGATGTATTTCATAGAGTTCTTTGAGCAATATATTTGTAGAAGACTTACAAAAAACAAGGGACTGAACCTTGATGTATTGAGTAAAAATCTTAATATTGTCCACTTAAAGATTTTTGTGTATTCCTGAAAAATCTCACATAACCTACTTTTTTTCCTTTCATTCTTGTAACAGAACACACCACAGCCAAAAAGAATATTGCAAGTTCTCTGATTCCTTTCATTTATATTCCACCTTAATTTTCTTTTCACTCAGTACTAGTCAATTATTCCTAACTAAAGTCACCATTATAAAACTGACTTGTATATATAATCTAATTTCAAAATAAGTGTTTAAACAAAATATCATAAAGGCCCTCCCCCATCTCTGTGCCCTTAAATGGACAGTCAGTCAGACACACAAACACACAGAGGCATACAAACTATCCGGAACTGGGAGTCTGTTCAATAAATTATAGTCTTGGAGAGTAGGAAAATGGGAGGAGTACATGTATTTTCGTATTTATATAACTATATGCATACATATATATACATACAAACACACATATATTTAAGAAGCCCCAAAAGCACAAACTCATTTCATTTTGACTTAACCTATTCTATGAATTTTAACATTCTATATCAAAACAAATAATCTGCTTTCTGAATAATGTTGCTATTTTTATAGTACTGACTATTTAAAGGCTGAAATGACTAGCTTTACGTTAACTCCATTAATAAAACTGAACATCTTGTTCACATCCTGTGAATGAAAAGATTCTGATTTTTCATTGTATGATAAGATATTCATACTGCAAATGTTGAAGTCTCCTTTAAAATATTTAAATTGTGCTTTATTTTTAGGTTAAGCAAAGTAGCAGTCTGAGCTCTTGTGTGTGCCTGTACAACTGCTGTTAGGAATGGCTGTATTACCCTATTTACTTGTTGGTGTGATACGGGGTACTGTTCCTCTGACAGCCTATACCAGAAATGTAATCTGCTCACTGTAACAGGCTTTAGTCTTCCAGTAGGAATCCCTGGGTGCAAGTGGAAGAGAGTGAGACTAGAGGAATGTGCTATATACTCAAATAGATGCATGATGGTTACTGTATGTTTCTTTCCAACAACTGCTACATCACTGCATTACTGTTCAAATTCCAAGTATTCAGGGATGTAAATATATAAAACAATGCATCTATTTGTACAAAGCATTCTTCATGAGGGGCATCCATGTGCTTTTAATCAGTTTCATGCTGAGTGAAAGAAAATTGTAAACTATGCATTAAAAGAAGATTTAGTGAAAGTTATTTCTCCTCTATCTTCTGCATCCTAATTCAATGCTCTCCCTTGCTTTCAGTGATAATATAAGTAATCTGCTAGCAACATTCATGAGGAAAGTTTGATATGGATTTACACTAGTGGAGCTACATTACAATGGGTAGATTTAAGGTATTATAAAATGAGTTTTTGGATTTGTTACAGCGGTATGAAACCCCTAAGACACAGACAGATAGGACTCTCAACATATGGCAACCACTCTTATTATAAAACAAAACAGTGTTAAGTCAAAGTACCTGATTACAATTCGCTAGTGCTATGTAGCTCTGATAGTAGGCTTATATTTAATACCACAGAAACAATATCATTTATTTTTCTGGCTTCCCTTATCCCTTAGTTATTGGGTTTCTAGGCATTGAAACCTTAAGCAAAAGGACAAAATATAAATTATAGAAAACATCAAAGTATAGAGAAATCAAATTACTTTCCATACTAACCTTACAGACATATCTAACACATTTCTCATGTGCAGTTTGGTCAAATTGCTATCACTGCAGAGCTTTAGTGCTTATAATTAGTAATCTTTTGGGAGCTGCAGTAACACACTTATATGTCAAAAGTATTTAATTGAATGCAATAGTTAATTTTTCAATGAAAAAAATCATTTGATAATAATTTTGCCCAGATGAGTTTTTAACCTGTTACCAAAGGTATTATTACTAAAAACCACAGCTATATAATTTTAGTATGCTGCTTCTTCAGTTTAATCTGTTTATAGATGTTCTTAAATTACCTTCTCTGAGAAGCAGGTTTTGGTGGTAACACCATACCTAATTGCATATACACATACACTGTTAAATATAATTTTTGGTGAACATCTTATCATCTAAAATATGTAAATTAAGACAAATGTGACTGTGATGAGCATGTAAAAAGAAAAATCTCTAAGCCCAGTAGCCTAATAATCAAAATTCCGTTTGGGAAATAAATCGACTGACAAGCAGTTACTACAATAAATGCACATTAAATTCAGATGCATACCAGAGTATCAAATAAGTATAAAATTTATCACCAGTCAAATTTAAAACCACGTTTGCTTGTCTTGGTCTATGGTTCCCATGCACTGCTATCTTATTAACAAGACTTTAATTCTCATACTGACACACAAAAGTGTTGTACTCTAATGAACTGTCTGCTCCTTGCAGAAATCTGGTGGTAATGTAGGATGTTAGTTACAATAATGATAATCTTTAGTATTTTTAGCCTGTCAGAACCTGAACAGCCAACAACAACCAGTCTTTTACTAAAACTCTACCTCATCAAACTAACTTAATTAGCAATTCAACTCCTTATTTTTGTTTTGGATTCCCCTCTGGCTACTAATTAAAGCTTAATCGAAACTGCTGAACTGAGGTTGTAAAGAATTCATTAATATTAAAATTAGCCCCAACAATTTTTTTGGGCTGGTGCAATTTGTATTTGTTACTGTCAGGGCTTGAAATTCAGTTGAACTGTTAAGAAAGCTGTACCAGAAATTTGTTGTATTTTTCATATTATAAGCAGAACAAATATGATGAATACCAATAGTTGAACAAGGAATTCGTGTTTTGACCATGCACAGTTCACATTACTCGTGTCACTGTTTAATACCAACAGACAAAATACATTTTCAGATCATTTTTCCAAAGTCATCCACATTTTTTTATCCTCCTAAGTGCTTTCATATTTTGGATAAAAGGGAATAAAAGCCTCTGAAAAAAAAAAAAAAAAGGCAAAAAAAAAAAAGCAAAGATTGATTCTATGCATTATCTTGACAAGATTAATATGTTTGAAAAATGAACAGATTTACCACTTCACTTTGATTTTTCCACTTTTCTTAACATCAAAGATTACTCCAGCTGCAATAATGGTCGTTCTGAAAACTAAAATCAACTGAACTACGAGCATTTGTAAAGGACGTATTTTCACTGGTAACATCTCTTTCATAATATTCTCTTTTAATAAGAGTAATATATTAGTTTCTAAATTAAAATTATCATGTCAGTGTTCTAAAATTATTGAAATATTATTTTCTCAACTCAGTTTATTCTTTGTAATGAGCTTAAATGTATTTTTAATTAAATTGCTTGGTTTACAATAAAGAATCAATTTATATTTGAATATTGCTAAGTATTTTTAACAATATGAGTAAGCCATACTTGTGGTTTTGTGTTTTTTTGTTTGTTTGTTTTTGGTTTTGTTTTGTTTTTTTTTTGGAAATTTCATGAAAAATGTAAATAAGAAAGGCAGCCTTTTTATAGTAGATAAAAACAATTTTCATAATTCAAGTACACTTTTCATTTTAACTTTTATGCTTTAATATTTTTATTGGGACATGTATATTTATTTTACCCTACAGGAAATTTTTTCAAGAATGTTTATAGGAAACAAACTTGTTAAGACTAAAATATACAGCAACTAATACTGTTTAACATATTTTATTAAATATAAACAGTAAGATTATTTATATAATGCAAAACTTTACAAAAATATACATGAAAAATTATGTATGCATCTAGGTTTCATTTAAATAACATTTATGACAAAACAATGATGCACATATTTAAAAATCAACATATGTCCATTTTTTACTCACTGACTAAATCAACAATGGCATACAAGGCACACAATTTAAAATCTTGGTGACAATTTCCACGAAGTTATTCAAATACAATTTGACTTCTGACAAGAGGATGTAATTTATAAAACAGAACATGCCTATCAGTAGAACCTAAATTTGCATAATGAGGATACTTTCATTTCTGCAAGCACAGTTTTTGACATCCCAACTTGGAGCACTGGAAGAATCTGGTGAAAAATGTCAATATACATAAGTAGAAAAATGATGAATAAAATACCCGTAATATTTATTTGATTTAAGTAAACAAAATACATTTCACTTGCAAAAAATAATGATTTCCCAAACTATAATAAAGTGTTTCCTAAATGTGCAAAAGTCTAGCAATGCCTTTAGCTGCAATCAGCCTTGTAAACTAAGGGAGGTGTTTTGAGGTTATCATTAGATGATAAAAACACTGTTGTGACATTAATGGTATGCATTTTTAATCAGTGTTTTGATTTAATTCTCTGTTGCATTTCCTATAAATATACTGCAATAGTAACAGTAGAGGGGAAAAAAGAAAACCTTCACACTTTCCTTTAGCAGTTAAACTTGAAATTGGTTGTTAACTTGGTCATCTGGATGAAAGCACTAATAATTATTGAATTGGAGAGGAAATATTTGTTTGCCCTCCCAGATTTTTTTTTGATTTATTGTTTCAGGTAAACATATGTTCAAAGTTTGAGTTCAACAAACGCTGGAATACATTTGCTAGAATTCAGCATCTCTTACTCATCCCACCGAAAGGAATAGTATCAGATGACAATCCGAACCATGAAACACAAGTTACCTTTGTGTTTCAAAGCCAGAACTTGGGCAGATTGAGTCATATTTATTTCAGACTTGCTAAAGAAAATCTGAACTAAGAAGAGGAAACAACAGAGTAACATCTTTAAAGAAGAAGATTAAAAAAATATATATTTTTTAAAAATGATACTGGAAATTAGGACTGTCCTTTATGCAAGTTACTAATAGCACATTCTGTTATTAGAAGTAAAGGAAATCAAGTTTATTTTTTCATTAATCTTGCTGTTTGTTTGTATTTTACTATTTCCCTAAGCTTTGAAAGTAGGGCCGTACCTTTTCTTATGTTGAGCTTCACTTTATGGTCTCTCTGCTACTACTGTTGAACTGTAAATATTCTAAGGGGATTTGCTTTAAAAACAGCTGTTTCAGTTAAAACTGAATGTGTAACTTAGTACATAACATATATGTATCATATAAATGTAGTTAAAGATTCTGATGCAGAGAAACAGTTTTGCTGGCCTTGATTGCTATAAAACACTAAGAACACAAGAAAAACAGAAGAATAGGAAAAAAAAATAGGAAAAGCAAAGCAAGGCGGCAACTGTGAGTGTAGAGTCTCTCTTTAATACTAAAAAAGACTTGTTTATATTCAAGTTAAAGAACTAGATCATGTCTTTGAAAATAAATGTTGTTCATCTAGCTGGTAGTTGTCACAGACATACACCATTTATTAAAGTGCAAAAAAGAGCATGCCACGCTTGTTTATTTAAAACACCAGGCTAAAAAACACATTTATCAGGTGATTGATAAATATGGCTATAAACACAGCACTTACAATTAAACCTGCTCTTAATAATATTTCTTCAGCAGTTATTTAAAGTATTGCCTAGTATAGTTCCAAGCAGAACTTGGAGCCAGCCACCCCCAAAAAAACAACAACAACAACAACAACAACAAACAAACAAACAAAAAACACCTTGATATACAGATAATACAAATAAGGATGATTCAATTTCTGACAAATGCAGTGAAACTAAAATAATAAATAAATTCATGGAACAAGATCACTGGCAGCATATTCAAGCAAATAGTAATTGCTTCTTAGCTGTTCTCATCATTATCATTTTGAGATAAGTAGGTATTTTATAAACATTTTCAGCTAGGAAACTTCACCACTTCTTCTTAAAAATTCCCTTTTATTATCAATGTAGATTCACAGGAAAGAAATAAGAAGCTTGCTGTTCAAACAGCTGAAAGGGGGAGAAATGGGTTGTTTTAACATTTCTTTTGCATCTTTAATTTCTTTCAATGCTCTGTACATTGTGAATATGTCAACTGAACACACATCTAATTTTCAGCTGCTAACATTTTGAGTACAACAGGAACATAAACAGTGGTTCAGTTCATGAGAGCATTTGTAAGGCTGGGATGTGAGCTTGCTGCAATATGCTCTGATGTCTGTGCATCCACTGTAAAGATGATTGGCTAAAGCTAAGCTGTTAAGTCCTCTTCTTCCCTAGGTCAGTGTATGTTTATCCTACGAACTCCTTCTACATATAAATACACCCTCTTCTGTATTTCTATATACTGAGAAATTATTCCTGCTTACTCCACACTCAGGTATAATTGTATATTGATTCTGGTCTAAGTTCTGCAACAGAGAAAACTCTCAATATGCTGGCATATATCACAAAATATATTCACATTTGCAAAGACTAGGAAAGACCTACAGGTACTTATTTTTCATTAAAAAAGGCTTAAAAACATTTTAAAATACACACTTGTTATGTGATAGCTGATGAAAGTCAGCAGAACAGGAATGGACAGCCAAGTTCCAATGCATAAACCTTCAAAACAGTCAGAGCACAGCTACGATACTGGGAGATAAAGTCTTTCTAATTCTTTATCAAGTCTTTATGTACTCTTATAAAACTGAGGCAAAATTTTGTAGTTTATTAAAACTGGACAACTGAGGCTGGCAATGAACTTCAACATTCCTAGGAAATATTTGGATGTTTCTCTTTGAGAAGAATGGGAGTGGAGCTCTTCAAAGCAATAGTTAATAGAAATACATGTAGGAAGGCAAACCCAATTTTTTTTGTTGCCAAAGGGTGGGAGTGAAAAAGTGGCAGCAAAAATAACTACATGTTGGGAATCATCTGCCCATAAAATTATTTTTAAATATGGCTAAACACTAAGATTTTCAGCCTCGTATTTGGGATTTTTGATGCCTTTTATTATTATTATTATTATATTTAAGCATTCATTGAAATAATAAAGCAAACATTTCTGTTTCCAATTGTGGCACATGTTATGTTTGAAGACGTATATTTGCAGAATACCATCTCTTTCTAATACTAATAAAAAAAATTTGCTTCAAGCATTCATTGTCCTACCAGCTGAATGCTAACAATGAGTAGGTCCACAATGTTCTGAGTGAACTACATTATATTTTAAAATTAATTCCTGGTCTGAACAGTTTTATAATTTACAGTACTTGTGCCTTGCAATAAACTGAACCCCCTCCTCTCCTCACCCAAGCTGAAGTGCTTGCATGTCATTGCTCTTTATTAAGACAATAAACGTAAATGTTGCATTTGACACTCCAGAGTAGTTTCAAATACACTGTGATGGAGTCTTCTGTAAAGCTAACCTGATTGGTGGCAGCAATTTTGTTCACTCACTGTAAATATATTATGGTATTATCAAAAAGATACTCCTCTCAGTTTAAATCCTAGATTATCAGACCATTCTTGGCCATTTTGAAGAGCAGTGCTGGGAGGTGAGAAGGAAAGCAATGCACGGTAAGGAGGAAGAGATTAACAAGTGGTAACAACCCGCCTTTTATAGTGCCCGCTTTACACCGTCTTTCCTGACAGAGGCAGAGTGAGCCGTGTGATGTGGGAGTGCCTGATACCCTCTTTTGCAGCTCCAGGGCTGCTAGTCACCATGGCCATGGTTGCCTTGCTGTGCTGTTATAAATGTAGCCTACATCCCTGCTTTCACATTTCAAGGATGCTGAAGCACTAGCTCCACTCACACAGGTTTCTTTCTTTTTTTTTTTTTTTTTCTTTCTTTTTTTTTTTTTAAAAAAAAAAGCTGAAGCCAAGCGCGTACATTTTGGAGGTAAATTATGCAGAAAAATACTTTATATTTCTGCTGAGGCAAATGATTTTTAAGTAGGTCTCATAATTACTTCGGGTGGAGAATGTGCTTTTTCTCTTTGGTCTATTCACTTGCAGTTCATATGAGGAAGGATTATATTACTATCATTACACAAACACTTAAATGGCTCCATTGATTTGTTTAGAAATGAGATATCAATGACAGTTAATTATTCAATAACTGATCATTAATTTTGGGCAAATGATCAGAGACCCTTAGGTCCTTCTAATTTTGCTTGGCTCAAATGAGTAGATGAAATCTGTTTGTTAAAAGCATATGACACACTACTGAACATTTATTTTCATTCTGCTACAGTAAAGTAGTGTTTTAAACACATTCATGAAATGTTATAATACTACTCAGGCAAACCTATCAATACAAGAAAAGTTAAACACACAGTCAAGGGGATTATTATCTAGCTGTCTATATCTTTCATCTAACCTGACACATTGCCATGTATTTTTGGGGGAAAACAATTTTTAACTTACTTAAACAGTCTGCTTTTAATTAATCCTTCCCTCTTTTACTTGCTTTTAAAGCTATCCTAAGGAGATCAAGGACTGTTCATACCTACTGGGCTACAGCAGTACCGGATGATGTTCAAAAAGCATTGCTTAAATAATGAGGGTACCATCAGTCCTTACATTTTTAATTAAAGTTCATTCAAAGTGTGTTTTCCAATACCTGTGTCATTACCCTATCACCACATATCAGAGATTTGCTAATGATTAATAAGCAACACAACATTTTCTCTCACTCCATCTGCATGGGATTGAGCTCTAAAATTTCCAAAGAATAAATTAAAGCAGAATTAAGGTTACAAAACAGAGAGAATGTCAAGCTGAAACTATTTTCATTAACTCAGTGCTCACTTCTGCCAAGGTCTGCAGCACATATTTGATTCTGTAACATCAGCGTGCTGAGATCATTCCAATATCATAATAGAGCACATTTAAAATGAGCAATTGAAAGCTGCAGCCTTAGCCCTGGATTTATTTGCTTTTCTTGGCTAGATGGACAAAAAGTAGACTGGGTGGGGATCTGATTTCCGCTCACTGCAGTGGAGTTAATGTCATACTGGGATAGTGCAGTGAGAAATTCCAGAGATGGCAGAGTATTCAGAGAAGTTGCATGGTGTCACTTCTGCACTGGCCACAGCCTTGTTCTGATTTTATTTTAGTAGTTCAGGTCCCTGTAAAACACAACATGGAAGGTTTTTTTTTTTGTTGTTTTTTTTTTTTTTTTTGTTTTTTTTTTTTTTTTTTTTTTTTTGATGACAGATTATAAACTTGTGTATTATGCAATATGTATTTTTGAGAAATGTTTTATAAAACTTCTAAGAGTGACAGAGTGACAGTAGGGCTGTGGTAGTTCCCACGTGTAAAACCAGACCAGGAGCAAGTCAAGGGAAACAGACCCACGTCCCTTTACAGTGCAAGAGAGACTGGCAAATATAGCTTCATTAAGGGGCAAAAAAAAAGGGGGATATAAAATACAATAATCTTGGTTCAAATTGCAGCTTTGTCATTTCAGTGTGAGTGTTACCTATGTGATCACCAGAGGTCAGTGTCACCACAGGCTGCAGCAGAAAGGGGGAGAGGGAGTGAGAGAAAGCACGATCCTGTATATAAAAGATGAAAACGAGTTTGCCAGATCCCTCCAGAGTTTGCCTGTGCCCCAGCACCAAGTATAACCAATTCACAAGTCTCTCTAGTCTTTGTGAGATGGAGGGTGGGTGGCTGGGGAGAGCACTGAGAAGAAAAGGGCAAGGGAAAATAGAATTGGATAGCTGAAAGGAAATGGGAACAAGAATAAAAGCACAACTTGGCCAGGTTCTTTGTAACCATAAAAAAATATTACCTTCAGATGCTCCAGCAGACAAATCTCACCTGTGTTAAAGCATGTACCTAGCAATATAAATTATTGCCAACTCCAAATGCTCAGAAATTATGAAGCTGGCTTGCAATGTTTAAATAATTAAAAAATACTGTTCTTTTTTTCCTTTGTCTACAGAGTTTTTTTGGACATACTTTCAAGCTTTGCTCTGCTAACATAACACCTGAGAGTGTTTGTATGTGTGAGTGTGTATGCATGTATTTTTAATGATGTGAAATCTTCAAGTTGCGTTGTCTGCCTTTGGGGCTACAGCTTAAGAAAAAATGCCAGAGCCAGAAAAAAAAAAAAAAAAAAAACAACAAAAAACCTCTGTGAGTTGTGAAGACTGCTTCACTAGTTGCTCACTTGCTTTTGACAAATGATCTTAAAGCTGTGGCCTCTCTGTGTGGGTCAAAGAGGTGATGGATAAATGTGTGGGCTATTGCTCCCTCACAGAATCACAGAATCACAGAATTGTAGGGGTTGGAAGGGACCTTGAAAGATCATCAGGTCCAAACCCCCTTCCAAAGCAGGTTTCCTAGAGCAGGTTGCCCAGGTAGACATCTAGGCAGGCCTTGAATATATCCAGAGAAGAAGACTCCACAACCTCCCTGGGCAGCCTGTTCCAGTGCACTGTCACCCTCACCGCGAAGATGTCCTGTCCCTACAAGCCACGGAAAAGAGGTTGGCCAAATCCCTCTGTCTCACACACCTCGGGGTGGGAGACTACACACATCACCCATTGATGAGACCCTCTCTCAGTCTTCTTTTCTCCAGGCTGAACAGACCCAGGTCTCTCAGCCTTTCCTCATAGTGAAAGGCTTTCCTCCAGGCCCTGTATCATTTTTGTGGCCCTCCGCTTGACTCTTTCCAGGAGATCCCTGTCTTTTTTTTTTGCACCGGGGAGCCCAGAACTGGACACAGTACTCCAGGTGAGGCCTGACCAGAGCAGAGTAGAGGGGGAGGATCACCTCCCGTGTGGAGCATGCTGGCCATGCTCCTTTTAATGCACGCCTCACCTTGGCATGTAATGAGCCCCAGCAGCTCACTCAGTGTGGTCCTTCCAGATGTGCCAGGATGTGAGCCTGCATGCAGGGAAGTGCAAAACCATGGCAGGGAGCAATCATTCAGGATCAGAAAGGAGAACAGATAGGCTCACCCCGAACCTTTCTGGGATACCTGAAGTCACATGGCCAGATTTAATGACAAGTGCTGTCTAAGGCTTTGTCCATACTGGTGTTTTTGGAGGTTATCTCCTACCAGTGCTCAGGCAGGTAACAATGGTAATACAAAAAGTGGCACAGAGAAGTCTCAGGCTTAGGTGTCCTGTATTCTAAATGTCTTCTACAGTTGTTACTAATGGACATTATTATGGTACAACTTTTATGATGACAAAAAATGTTCAGAAAAATATTCCTTGTGTAGGATGTGTTGTTTGACAATTGAAGCTTATTTCATTAGCAAAGGAGCTGGGGGTCCCAAACAATGAGATTTTCTCTGCTGGAGTAGGGGGAGTTCTGCTTGGCCTTTGCAGTCCACTAGTGATTCTTCATTTGCAACACTGATGCCCAAACATCACTCCTGCCATGTAGCTCAGGACCAAAGGTGAAAACTGTCTTGAAAGAAACAAGCTTGTTTTCAAGCACACTTTGCACAAAGCTGTGTCTTAACGGGAATACCTTTATTATTGTTGTCATTATTATTATCATTATATTATTTTTTCTGAATGTATTAATGGTCAGATTAGGAAAAGCACCAACTTAAAAACAGACAATCATTTCTTGGGTAACAGTAGATATTTATTTTCCAATTGAAGAACATAGACTGCCTCTTATGTGGAAGGTATATACCTGATACCAGACAGAACTGAAGTATTTATCCATCTATATCAGCAGCTCTTAGTTCACTCCAGGGTAAAGTCCTCTTCAATATTACTCCAGAAAAATGATACTGCTTATCAAAAGGAATTATCTAGATAATGTCATGACAGATACATGACAAACTTGCTTTCTCTGCACAAGTCTTAGGACTGAGCAAATACAAATTGAGCCTGTTTCCCAAGGCAAATTGCAAGCTTTTTCCTTTCCTTTCCTTTCCTTTCCTTTCCTTTCCTTTCCTTTCCTTTCCTTTCCTTTCCTTTCCTTTCCTTTCCTTTCCTTTCCTTTCCTTTCCTTTCCTTTCCTTTCCTTTCCTTTCCTTTCCTTTCCTTTCCTTTCCTTTCCTTTCCTTTCCCTTTCCTTTCCTTTCCTTTCCTTTCCTTTCCTTTCCTTTCCTTTCCTTTCCTTTCCTTTCCTTTCCTTTCCTTTTTCCTTTTTCACAACCCAACAAAACAAAAATAGGCTAATTCTTCAAACTGTGTTCAAATGTAACACAAGGTGAAAGTCCTAAAACTGTCAGTCTTTAATGAACACTATATTACTGAAGTCTACAAATACCTGACAGTTTACTACATTTGTCCCAATAAATCGTCGTGATGGTAAGTAGGGTTTTGAATAAAGTTTACTTGATCTCAAGGTAGTGCTTTGACCACTGTGTGATCTCTCTTAGTAACTTCTATCCTCTAACATAAGGATGCTATCACAGGTTGCACTGCAAATATATATGCTCCTGTTTACAGTCATTCTCTCTGAGATTTATTGTCAGGTTAAACAATCCATGACAGAATACCATAGCGTGTTCATATTACTGCAGTAAATTAACACCATAGAGTTTAAATAATATGTATATAAATATATATACATCTAAGGTAAGTATAGGGTAAATTTAGGTATTTTCAAATGTTTTCCACTAAACACTTCATAAATATTTTACCATACATTTTCTTGTAGCAATTACTCCCTCATCATCCCCTCACCAAGTACCCCTCACCTTTCCAAAATACAGCCACCTCTTAGATCAAGGCATTCCTTTAGTCTAGAACAGATTAAGACAGCATTGTGTACAGGCATTTCCCATTAAAAAAAAAAAAAAAAAAAAAAGTGCTCTGCCACCTAAAATAGATCTCTTCTACAATTCTCAGTGTTTTGTATAGTTTAGAGTGGTCTTAAAGTATTAATTCAGAAACAACCTCCAGTCTTATTTAATGGTGGTTAGGGAACACACTAATTGTAAAGTAATAATAATAATAATAATAATAATAATAATAATAATAATAATAATAATAATAATAATAATAATAATAATAATCGTTTATGTCAGTATGGAAGCTGGTAGGGATCAGTACATTTAACAAGTCTGATGAAAAGCATTACATCTAATTAATGCTATTTGGCAAAATACCGAGTTGTGTCAAGACACTGCAGCAGCCTATGTCTGCATTAACCCTGTGAGGGCTGTTAAGCCACTAGCAACAGGCAGCTGGAAAAGTTTCTGTGCCAGTTAAGCTGCTGAGCACCCCTTCCTGCAGTGCCTGTACTGCTGAAGGGGAACAGAACCACCAAGATGCTTCCAGATAGGAGATGTAATGCAAATCCTCCCCAGCGGATTAATGTATATATAAAAAAAGAGATGGTGTTACAAAAATCCATATCTCTGGGTTGCAAGGATGGGGTAAGTACGCTTTGCACCCTATGTGTAGTAATGAGATGTGAATGCTGTCAGCTCAGAGAAGGAAAGGCACCTATGAAAGCAGCAGTGATGCAGGAAAGTCCCTTGTTATTTCCACCAGTGTTCATGGGTGTCTGAACTTGTATGGGATATACAACCAGTGGAAGAAAGAAGGCAGGATAGATACTGCCTAGCTGCAGGGACTTAATACTGTAAGCTTCCATCAGTCTCATAATTTTGGTGAAGAGAAATAGATTTTGGAAGGAACTGAGCTTAGGTGCCCTAAATCACTCTGTGTGCAAATCCTCTCTCTCTGGTTAAATAGAGAGAACAGGAATGTTCCTAACTCTGATACTTATATATCCTATCCTCAAGATAAACATCTAACTGATGTGCCTCAAGATAGCCATCAGACTTACGCTAGCAAGGGTGGCCTACTTGTGCTGTAGAAGAGGAAACAGACCTCAGAAAGATCTGAACTGAAATGGCTCACAGATTATTGGAGTGTTTTGTTTTTTTTGTTTGTTTTTTCCCCAGAAATAAATGGATTGTGAAGACTTTAGTAAAGACTTTAGGGGTCAAACAAGAAGGTTAAGTTTCAGTTTTCACCTTGCTGTCAGTGATTCACAGAATGCAAAAAGATGATGAAACAAAAGCCTTTTCTGTTCCTGAGACCCACTCAATTTCACACAGCTGTGCTAGCTCCTCCTCTGAGACCTTCCATCCAAGCTGCAGAGTTGGGTGCCTGTTGCCTTGCACTGTGGTCTTAGTCTCCTGGGAGATAGGCTCTGGTCCCAAACCTTATCCCCACAGGCACGCAGGTGTTTGCAGGGGAACAACAGAGAAGGCGAAGTTGTTTGTAGGGGAACAAAGCAACTGGGAAGCAGAGAGCTTTCTCTTAAGCCCTGTTGAGAAGCAGGTAACCTCTGGAGAAATTGAAAGGTAGTCCTAATGAGTTGCAAGTAACTTTGAGAGCGTAAAAGCACAATTTTCCCAAGGGAAAAAAATCCTAAATCCTAAATCCTGCAAGGCTGGGTTTCCTCTAGTTAGACATTTATCTATAGCCACTGGACAACTGAACTGTGACTACAGGTACATGCCAGTTCGGTTTGCTCTGTGACCCCATGCTTATTTGTGTTACCTTCGTATGCATAATAATATCTCCAAATTTCCCAGACAGTAAATCTGATGTTTTAGTTGGTTGTGTAGATCATAGCACTGCAGACTGGAGACTAGAGCCCATAACACTGCAGAGAGAAAAGTTTTGGTCTGGAGTTCTTCCTTTGTTTGTGCAAAAGCCCATTTCTCCAGCTCTCACAGGTATGCAGATCAACTACTTGCAGAGAGGACTCTGCCTCTCTCCATCCAATTCCTGTCCTCCAGAGCCTGGGACTAACACATGCAGTTAGTGAAAGTATTTTGAAACAGCACAATTTCATAGTATTTGAAGCCATGCTCTGTTACATATTTAAGATTCTAAACTACTAAGAACTTGTTGTGTTTATTTATTTTTTTCCATAGGTACAAGATATTTTAATATATGTGATATATATTCATATATACTCATGTTTCTTTATTTTTAAAAGTCCATCGGGGAAACTTGCTGGCAATTCTCTACAGAGATGGAAGTGGAAATGGATGTGGATTATTAATACCAGAATATCACCTGCCATCTGGATAGGCTTAGCACATGATAAACTGTGAGGTTTGGACACAGATTTGTGGTGCTTGAGATTGCTTAAAAGCCTATCTGTGTTGGCCTAGCCTGACTCTTATCCTGTAGAACCTTTGCCTGTTTCCTTTTACAAGATGAACAAAGAACAACAATTGTGAGATGTAGCAGCCTCAAATTTGGAATTTAAAACAAAAAACAAAAAAAAAAAGTGTTTTTTTTGAGCTCTATTAATTATTTTTAAATTCAGCTCTTGGAATTAAACTGCAGTGTTGTAAATTCATAAAACATGGAACTTAAAAGGACAACTCAGTTCACCCATTTTTTACCTTCTACATAACAATGAGCAAAAGTCTGTTAAATGTCTTGGTTTAGTTCCAAATCTCTCAACTTCTCTTGGTGCTACATAATTTACCAAAAATATTCAGACTTACTTTCATATTTTTTTTCTAATGGGGAATCTAACATATACTGATACATTTTTTTAGGAGTTAATTTTTGTCACTGATAAAAAGTAAACCTAGTTTAAACTCTGATTTTATCTAATGTGATCTTTCAGCTCTTAGAATGCTAGAATGCAGTCTTTTTGCTAGAATGCAAGGGTTATATTTTTCTCCTACAAATCACTTCTCCTAGACTTCATCAAGTCACCTGTTACTTCAATATCTGGCTACAATAAGGTTGTTAAAGTTTTGATGGCTGAAGGATAAAAATAAAGCAGACTTTGTAAGGACAAGTAATATTTTTTATAAGACAGATTGATACAGCTGGGGAAAAAAAGACGGAATGTAGGGCTTGTGAATATAAAAGTTCATCTGCTATTTCCATTGATATCGGTTAGACATAAAAAATAATACTTCTCCCTGCACACTTTGCCTGGCCTATGAACTCAACATACATAATTTGTTGGAGTTAGTCATAATAAGAATGAATTATAAGAATGAAGCAACACTGCTGTTGCTACAATGTTTTTTTTTTCCATAGAGGGGAGATCAGAACTAGGGATAGATGTCTGTTGTACTCAGACACTGAGGTTATGTGATGTGCAGTGTTAACGCACTCAGAGATTACTTGTTTTTTTTGACTCATCATTACTTCAGGGTTCTTCATTTTGAGTTCCATAGTCTTTTCAGAGTCATTCCTTCTTGGAACTGAATTCATCCTAACACAGGCTATTGGCTGGTACAGTTTGTATTTCTTCTTTTCTTCTCTCCCTGACTTCTCCACAGGCAGCTTCCCACTGCTATGCTGTGTTGCTTGCTTACATCCAAGTTACCAAGAGATCCAGCTGGTATTGTGTCAGCAATCTCTGTGTAAATTTATCATTACTCCAGTTTCATGATCAAATTTAAATTTTATCAGTGATCATTTTATGTTTGTATAACGCAAATACAGTTCTGGAGGTATCTCAAAGGATCATCTAGACCATATTCATACAAGGACACTTAGAACATCTTGATATGTTACACAATCAGTTTATAAATACTTCCACTGAGGAACTGCAGCTTTCCTAGGTATTCTCTTTGCACTATATTTCCAAAAAGCTATTCTAAATCTTTTCCTCTCCATTGATACAAATATTTCATAGCATGGCATTAAAAACTGATCCCTGAGGACCTGACTAGGAAAACATCATTTCTGTGAAAATTCCCTGTTTGCAATTACAAGAAAGAAATTGTACTTTTTAAGTCATTCAACATGTGCCATGTTGAGTTTATTATCATTTTATTTTCTTAATCAAAATTTTGTGAGGTATGAAGTCAAATGCCTTACAGTACTTGTGCGAACATTATTACCTTTATCAACCAAACACATGCAATATTTGAAAGCTAATGAGCTATCCAAGATAGTTTCCTAATCAGCCCTTTTCCTTCCCACTAGAAAAACCCAACTCTAATCTCTCCCATGCCAAGCCCTTACTCTAGCTCATTTGAAATACCTAATTTTTAGAACAGGGGGAAGGAAAGGATTTTGTCTGGGGGAAAGGGAGAGAAGCAAAAATGTTGATTCCTTTTTTCTCCTTACCTCTTTCCATAGCCTACAAGAAAACAAGCTGGTGAAGTAGTACACACACGTAATTAAAGCAAAGCCATTTTGGAAATAATTCCAACTTACCCTGAAAAAGTGATATATTTGCTCGCAAATGATGTGTTTCAAAATTAGAGGTGTGCATAGGTTAAGTTTAAGTTGATTGTTAAAACATAAAAATTGTCAATTAAAAAACCCAACAACCCTACTAACTACTGTCATTTTCAGAACAAGTGAATGAGAACATCAAGTAATGAATTGAAATTAAGTTGTTTCTCAGTAATCACAGTCTATCTAATTTCTTCTCTCTTAAACATCTGTTACTTACACATCAAAGTAAGGGCAGTTAGACTAAAAGTATCTGGACAGTGTAGATAGCTACTGAAGAGCCTTCCTTACCAAGGAGAAAATTTCCAATCATACTCCAGAGAAAATGCAACCTGTAGTTAATTTTCTCCAGATATATTTTAACCATAAATTCAGTGTTTCCACAGAGTATTCATGGTGAATGAAATGCTTTGGGAAGAAAGGACAGGGAAAAAAATGGTTATCTATTATAGTTATTTTCATTATCTTCATTATAAAGTCATTTTTTCTGTATTCTCAGTCTCTAACTCAAATCTGGCAGAAGTGAAGCCTAAGTCCAGTGCAATGTAATGTAAGGTTTAACTAAGAAGAGGTAATGAACACCTGTATCAAAAGCGGTGCTTACCATATAATGATACGTGTGTCAAATATTTACCAGATATCAGTATTATTTTCTGCTCAAAATTTAAGGAACTACTTAGTGTCCTCAGATTGATGATGTGATAACCCTTGGTAAATATTGATTTTTAAATGGTGACCACTGTACAAATTTATACTTGCTAATGGGAAGGTCACAAAGCAAACAGTACTAATTGAGTAAAATCAAGGCACTTCAGCTTACATGTTTGACTTGACATATTGTGACGGACACAACGCAGCTCTATGGTGTTTCCTACCAAAACAATGTTCAGCTTAACTCTGGGCAACATGAAGACATTAAGGTAAAGAGTAAAATGCTTGTCATTATTCCTTGAGTAATGTATACCTTTGTAAGAAGATAAATGAGATGCTAACTGCTTTCAAACCACAGACCATGCTATCTTCTCTTACAGAACGCTAGCACTCCCTTCCACTTTCATTCTTTTTTTTTTTTTTTTCAGTCTTTTTATGTTTACACTTTCATACTTCTGTCAAAGCAAAGACATAGCTAATAGGCTTCATTGAAAAGCTTTTCCTCAGACCACCATTCTAAGGATCTGGTTTTTATTTCCTCTCTTCAAATACTTATTCAGAAGAGGAATTGAAGAGTCAACCTGATATCACAGGGCTATGCTCTGGAGTGCAGAAAGTGAGGTTTTTAGGCCCTCAGAGTACCGATCTCACCCACACAGCTTGAAGGGGCTTAACAGCTTCTGCACAATGACTTTGAAGCAAGGCTGGTGAGACTGTCTGTGTGCTTGTTACCACACTAATCTGTTCTTGCACATGGTTATGCTGTATTTTATGCAGAGTGGGAAAGGATTCATTGTGCAAATGATGTAGAGTTACTTATTGGGTATAAACGATTTGCCCATGCTCCAAGAGTACTTAACATGTTGTAGGCTGCACACTGCAAGATTCTTCATTTTAAATGCATAGAATTGAAGAGATTGTGAGATTATTTAGAGAAACTGCTTATATATTGCTGGCCCTTAAATTTCACCCACTTACCCTCAGACTGAGCACCCCAATTAAGGCTGGAGCATATCTTCTGAAAAGACATCCTGTCTTGAGATGAGTTGAATTTTCAAAAAAATGGAAAATCCACAACTTCCTTCAAGAGAACTTTATCAGACTGTGCATCACTGCCCTGGCATTTCAAGCTTGGTAAGAGTCAAAGCAGAAAAAATTGTCCTTGTACCTGGATACACAGAAGAAGCAAATCAGTCAGAGCCAAATTTGGTTTACTGTATTACAATAAAAAAATAAAAATCTCATTGGTTATGTATAATGCAAGTATCTATTAATGGGTTTATGCCTAGAGAAAAATAAATTATTAAAAAATTATCATAGATAAAGCAGGAGCACCTCAAATCAGATTTATCCACTCTGTAAGCATCTACCAGACAGAGAAGATCTGTTGAACAAGTACTGAGCTCTGGGCAATAATAACCCTGCCAATCTTGCCTTTCCTGAGTCCATTGCAGTTTATATGTGTGGAAAGTATAAGTATAACCTAAGTACTGAGCTGGTAAGTCAAACACCTGCAGAGCAGGTATACTTAAAGATGAAACTTTCCAAGAGGACTTGTCTTAGTAAAATCCTGTTTTACCTCACCTTGTAAAATCCTCACCTTAGTAAAATCCTTTTCCTCACCTTAGTAAAATCCTGTTTTACCCTTTCACCTTGGTCTGAAGGGAAATCTTTTCTGAAAGATTTCATGATTTTTTAAATGATTTTTATGTTCCATGTAACTATCTTCTACAGATTGGCTTGATAGTTTAAGATCCCTCAGCATGTTTCATTCATGATTTGACCTATATTTCAAAGATGGCCTCCATAGAAAAAAAAGCTAGTATCCATAGCTATTGTGTACCAGGCAGCCATCTGGTTTCTTTTGTTCAAGCGGGATCTCTGTTAGACCTCTAACTTTTAATGACGCTACTAGCTTGGATCTGTAAGGAAAGTAGTTGTAGCAAATGATCAATTAGCAACTGAGAACATTACTGGGGTGTTTCTGATGTTGTTGTTGTTATAAATTACAGCCTATTGTTATATTTTCGTAACTATGGAGCAATTGTATATTAGCATAAAAACATGGGTCACTAGTATGAGAACATTAACAGGTGTTCCTAACTATATTATTATTTCCTTAGACAATAATAATGTGTTATCAAAACATATAACATCATCCTCATGGTGATTCTAATTCAAAATGTTGAAGCTGAAAGGGTAAAAAAAAAAAAGACACTTTTGCCTTTTTATAAATAGAAAAATCTAGCAACTTTTGTTTTAGCAAATGTGTTAGCTCTCATGGTAAGAAAGGCTGTCTGGTGAACAGAAGAAGGCTTTCTCCAGCTGGATAGTGGTTGGGTGTTCATCCCTTCCATACCACTTCTGGGGACAGGCCTTCCACAAAACACACATGTTGCAGAGCCATGGGAGAAACATCCCAAAGGCCTGGATGACACAGTCTGTGGAGTTTGTGACTGCTGGAAAGCATACACTTCAGATTGTGTTAAATTTGCTGAATATCTTTAGCAGAAAATCTTGTGGAGCTCAAGGCTTTCAAAAAACCTACTAGTGTATTATTGAAGACACTTAAGTCTTTCCAGCTCAGATCTGGCTTTCCCAAGGTTTTGGGACCATCAGCTGTCAGATCTGGTGGGAACATCCCTTGTTGTCTATGCAGTTTCATAAGTAGATATCCTTGGAAAGACTGAGGAACTGGGTTCACAACTCAATCTGTGAACTTCTCACATGAGGAGAGGAGAGGAGAGGAGAGGAGAGGAGAGGAGAGGAGAGGAGAGGAGAGGAGAGGAGAGGAGAGGAGAGGAGAGGAGAGGAGAGGAGAGGAGAGGAGAGGAGAGGAGAGGAGAGGAGAGGAGAGGAGAGGAGAGGAGAGGAGAGGAGAGGAGAGGAGAGGAGAGGAGAGGAGAGGAGAGGAGAGGAGAGGAGAGGAGAGGAGAGGAGAGGAGAGGAGAGGAGAGGAGAGGAGAGGAGAAACCTTTGAGAGGTTTCATAAAAACACCTGCAATAGGTACTGACTAGAGCACTACAAATGCTGGACTAAAGTAGACAAGTACAAGAATACAGGAAGTGTTTCATAACACAATACCAGCACTGTCTTATGTGTTAATGACACAGAAAACTGCTAATGGCAAAAGAAAAGATGATCTCTGTGTTTACAAATGAAGGGCTCATCAGCTCCTTACTTACTAGCAGACTGAAACCTGTACAAAAACTTTACATCTGAAGCAAACTTTACATCCTTGCAACTCCTGCATAATGTGGGCTGGACTGTGTTTCAAAATTTCAGCTGTGATTCACACTTATTTTTACTAAAGCTACAGTTATTATTAGCAAGTTTAAATCTGAAACTTTTAATCAGATTGAATGTATGCATTATATATATATATATATATGTTTATTTTTATTTTTATTTTTATTTTTTTTGTGTGTGTGTGTATACCCAGGGCAGAAACAGTACAGTGCATGTTAATATCACCTTGTCTTGTTTAACTGTGAAAGTTATTTTGCATATGAGCTTAGCTAATAGATGTTATATCTGCTGGATGATTATGTTTTTCTAACTTTTATCATTCTGTTCTATTTTTGTCTTGTCTTTCTACATTTATTCTGTGTTCTCTATGGAGAATACCTTACAGATTCCTGGCATCTTCTTTTCTTTTTTCTCCAATCCAACTTTGATTCTACACAAGGGAGACATATCAATGATCGTCACTTAATGTTTCTCTAGGTTATTTTGTTTATATTTTCTTCCATAAGCTACTTAAGTCACTATCAATGAAATCAGTCCAAAGGCTTAGTAATCAGTCACAATGAAATCCTGACCGTACAGAAATAGGTATGTAGATGTTGTCTTAGACTTCTGCTCAACTAGGATTTAAAACACCCCTTTCTCTTCCTTGTGCCATTAATTTTTGATAGTTTGCATGCTCAGTGTGTGTAGCAGTGTTAGTACAATATTAGATGCACCCAGAATACTGACCAAGGAAATGTTTGTAAACAGATGAAAGATAAGACATGTTTGATTTCTGTATCTTTTTGTTTGTTTTTAAAAGAACAAAACTTACATATATACTTTTTTTATTTATTTATTTTTTTTGGTGGTGGTGGTGTTTTTTTTTGAGTAAGATATGATAAGGGGTTGGAGAGAGAAAGATGGGAAAAAAACAGAAGCAGGAGAAGCAGACTGAAGAAAAGCTACCTTTTCCCACCAGCGACTTGGGCAAGGCATTCTGTAGTGCCATGCTGCTCACATAGGTACTAGGATACTCTGCAGGTCACTTCCCCTGTGACTGAACGAGGTTTGGACTTTTAGTTTTGAAGGAAATTCTTCAAAGTACCTGTGGACTTCTAAGAATGGTTAAATAAAAGTACATTAAAACTGAGTTGGATGTGAGAATTCTTAGCTTATAGTTGAAAAAATACCACCTTCCTTCCCACTAACCCCTACCTTACTCCACCCCCCCAAAAAAAAATATATTAAAAAAAATCTAGAAACTTTAATCAGTGTTAATATAGATTTATATATGCCTCTCACTAAAATATTTCTAATTCAAAATGTCTGTAAAGTCAAGATCAATTCACTTTATGTGATGGTCTCTCTAATTATGATATGAGTCTCTGAGGCCCCAAGTTTTAGAAATAATGATTCACCTAGAGTGTGTTCTTATTATGGAGAAAAACAGTCCTAGTAAGGATAAAACTTTTTTTTTTTCCCCTGCCATGTTACAGTATAGCTGTAGTGGTTTTCATGGTTCCTGAACCATGTTTTCCTTCGGCAGTTTTGCAGATCCAACAACTGTATTACAGTGAAACAAACCAAGTTTCATCATATTTACTTTGCTGTACATGTGTGTTTGCGAAATGTTTTGTGATACCAACAGTATTCTCAATATTTCCTTGAAAACCTTAACAGTTACACAGGAGTACAGCAAATACATTGGCGTAAATATACAGATTGGCTTGGAAAACAGAAAGGTTGATAAAGCAAACTCACAATTACTCTTCCTCTTAGGTCAAAGATGGTATTATATAAAGACTGCTATTTAGTGGTTACTTCTGTCAACTCTTTAGGTTTCATGTCATTCTCTTTAAGATATAGTTTATGAAAATATATCATCTAATTGATGGGAAATCTTGAAGTATTTGCAGTTTTCTGTACTTAAGCAAATTTTCTATTGTGAGTCTTTATTTTCCTGGAATATTTGTGGGGGCTCTAAATGTCCTAAACACTCATGAGAGTTTTAATCCAATGTCACAAGTTTTTTATTTTTTTCCTGAGAAAATAATTTTCTAGATTCTTGTTAGAGATACCTCTATTGTGAGATTATGAATTTTACAGTCAGGAAGAGCAAAAATGTCTTTTGAGTAGCAGGACTGGATTCTTCATCTTCTTACATATACCATTAAACCAACATTTATGGCCCTTTTATTGCTGTGACAGACAACAAAGAGTACTCAGTCACACTGAGCTCTTTGGGTTACATGAAGGGCACAGGTAGTTGGCATGGATCTAAACTGTTGGACAGAAAATGACTAAGAAACAATTGGTAAGCAAGACACTGCAACACAGATGGATTCTGGACCTTATCTTCTTCCTGAAATTTCTGCTTTTCAGGCTTCACATAAAACCGAGAAACAATTTCAGCAATTATTTCTCTCTCTGTATTTTCCGATTATGCAGACCACTTTTTTATTATTATTTATTTTTATAATTCTGGAATATAAAAAAGTCAAAGGTCAACTAAAGTAACAAGAAAACATTTGTTTATTTTCTTATCTCTCATTTTTGTTTTTCAAACAGCTCCATTTTTCCACCTAAAAGCTACTGCAGGGTTTTGCAGCACTTGAGTTGTCTGCCAAAACTGTTTTTAACTGTCAAGAATGCTGGGTACGGTGGATATGTTTGTGACACCTCTGTGTCAGATACAGCATGTATCTTACTGGACACAGTTTCTTACTGCTCAGAAGGAGTCCAGCATCCCTCCAGAGCTGAAGGTAAATTCAGTCAGAATCTCCTGATGGCGAATTCACTATGCTGACTGACAGTGCACTGCAGTACCATAAACAGGAGAAGGATGAACAGTCTCCACAACTTTTGTTTTCACCTCCAGCTTTCACCTTGACGTCTAAATTTCTTGCAATTATCATCTCAGAGAGCAACACTGAGGCACCCAAAATGTTCCTCTTTCTCCAAAACAGCTCCTCCTTTCTCTTCATCAATAGCTCTCAGTTTTAATGCAATACTGACCTTGGACTGACTCATTAATGACCTTTGCATGCTACCCATCTCTGAAATAAGCATCTAATTTTTCATCCCACTATACAAGACTAAATATTTAGTTTAATTATTTGTGGGTGACCATCCATTCTTAATTAGCTAGGAGAATCAATATTTATTGTATTTGTGGAAAACAATATTTAAGACTGGAATATCTCATTAATGAAACAAAACCCTGTTTCCATATTTCTTCACATTTGATCAGTTTTAGGCCAACTTTATGATACCACTTAATCATTTTAAATTGCTGAATTGGAGATTTTCCAAATTTCCCTAATTTGAAGTCACACAAATTTTAGCCATGTCCCAGAGCACCTTCTTCATATATTCTCTCTCTGAGTATATATGTTAATGTGCATTAATTATACTCTTTCTAAGTACCGTACATGTTTCTGACATGAGGATTCTACATTACAGTGAAGGATTATTGTACTTTCTAGGCCCACTGCAGCTACAGCAGCTTCAATCACTTTAATATATTTTATAACAAGTAGCGTTTAATTAACAGTACATCTCTTGTTCAAGTGAGGGATCCAATCTTGCACAGGTTTAGACACACACTTAATTTTGTGCACTATGAACAGACCTATGGAAATGGTTGATTTGTTAAAAGAATGGGTTTCTAAGACAGAAAGCACTTGCTTCACAAGCAACTGTCACTACAGAGACTTGAGAGAGGAACAGAACTATCATTAAGAAAAAAATATTTTTTATCTGAAGATTTTTTTATATGTTCTTATATGCTCAAGTAGCTCTTGCAGGCATGGTTTATAATGACTACACAGGAAACCATAGAACTGTGTTGTCACTGGAGTTTTTTCAGAAATCTAATTTCATGTATTCTGAAGAAGTTTCTAAAAGTATCTTTCAACATTAAAATAAAAAAAAAATAAATCAAAAAAAAAAAAAAAAAGAGAGTGAGAAAAAAAAGAAATGGAGCAATATTAAGCTTCTGGGGAAAGGACAGAGCAGCCTTTAAAAGTCTTTCTTGCTCTACTACCAAAGCATAGCACACCTCTTCCCTTCATGGATTTGCTGAATATGCTCACATTAGATATAAAGTGTCCTAACCCAAAGGGTTATAAAAACATTGCAGTACAAAGGAACACTTTCAAGTTCTTGCTAATTGTTTTGTACCTAGTTGCAGACTTTGGTCACTGCTTGGCAGATATGGGATTGACAAAATGGGAGCTCTAGCTCCCAGCACTGAGACAGCATGGTTCAGGATAGGAATACAGAAACACAATGACTGCACTAAAATGTACTTTTTCTGTTAAAAGCTGAAAATATTGTTATACTAAAAAATAAAAGACAGATGACAATAAATAAAAATTACAGATGACATTAAAATTTCAACATTCAACTATTATGTATGTATATATATGTATTATATAAATAATTACAAGTCTTAAAACATTTCCTTCAGAAAGAAAGTAGTTTCTCCACACTGGTATTACAATGCAAAGTATCTGAATGTCTCCACTGCTTGAAAAATAATTTCTAAAACTTTTTGTTAAACCACTAGGTGGAGATGTAGGTTTACCAAGCTAGGTTTGCAACAAGGCTTTAAAGGCACAAGATTGAAAAATGCCTCTTAAAAAAAAAAAGTACAAGATTGATAAATTATGTATCTTGTTGGTTACAAATTCCAACACATCTTTGAAGGAGGAAAAATGGGAAAAGACTAAATGCTCAGTTGTAAAATTGTCCAAGCAAATTATTATTTTTTAAGACACAAGTTCTGATGTTTAAGACTCTGAGAGAATAATCGCTTCATGTTATAAATTGTCTGCTGCCAATACACACACATTTTCCTTTATTCTCCTACCAGCTGCTAGCTCATGCTATCAGTGGTCAGGAACAAACAAACAAAAACTACCCCTAAATTTTTTAGCCTGCTTTCAAACTTTCAAACCAGTGGAAATATGCCAGCAACTGGCAGATTTCTGGACTGTTTGCTAAAGTTGAGGGAATTGTTCTTAATTCTAGGACTTTTTCAGCATCGTGATATCTAGTATAAGATTTGAAAAGCAAAGTATGCTTTACGATAATACCCATTTCTTTCTGTCTTTCTGCCATGTGTGCCTCATCATATGAAGGGAAAATCAGAAGTCAAATTGAACTGTTGTTTACATGCACTGCTTCCACTTCCCTTTTACATAAAGCTCTTTTATCTCCACTCCTTATCTATGTGTACTACAGACCCTTCCACAGCAGACACCAAGAATCTGGGCATTTTCCATCAGGGAAGTCTTTCAGAATTCATTCTTCCATATTCTTCCCCTTAATGAAAACTCTCCTGTAGCTCCTGATATTTTTCTGATGGGTAGAAAAAATATGTTCTGTCTTGACTTCCAGCCCACAACATCAAAAAGCTAAATAATGTAGTCTGTCCTGCCTTCAGATTCATCTGAGTTCTGCATTTCTTCCCTTCCCTTCCCCTTCCCCTTCCCCTTCCCCTTCCCCTTCCCCTTCCCCTTCCCCTTCCCCTTCCCCTTCCCCTTCCCCTTCCCCTTCCCCTTCCCCTTCCCCTTCCCCTTCCCCTTCCCCTTCCCCTTCCCCTTCCCCTTCCCCTTCCCCTTCCCCTTCCCCTTCCCCTTCCCCTTCCTCTTCCCTCCTCTGTAACTTTCAAAGTCTTGTTAGAGCAAATTTGGGAATGAATCAACCTCCTTTTCAAACCTTAAGAAAAGAAATGCATATCAGATATTGTTTTGGGGCAAGTCAATATCTTAATAAAAAAAACAAACAACAAAAAACCTCCTTATCTATAACCTTGGATATGTACCTATTTTAGTCAAGTGTGTAGGATTTAATACCATTTATTACAAGCTCTGAAATTCTGCTAATAGTTCATGTAAGTCAAAGGTGTAAGATCTTATATTGGTTCTATTTTTTTTTTCCTTTCTTTCTTGATTTTTTTTCCCCACCATCATTTCTGGCAAAGCTTTTTTTGTTTTATGAGGAAAAAAAAAAAAAAGAGAGAGAGAGAGAGGATTTTTTTCTTTTTTCTTTTTTCTTTTTTTTTTTCCAGAAAGTAAAAACTGGGAATTGCAACATTTCAGAAACAATTGTCCAGTGATGTGATTATTTCTATTAGTTCCTGCAATGTCTAGGGCTACTTCCAGGGAGAATGGCAGAAATAAAACTAACAACTAAATGTTAGAGTAAATTAAGCCAAAAGAAGGGGAACATTTCTCTACTCGCTAGAAAACTCTTAGAGTCCATCATCAGACAAACTCCCAGAACTTGTGATGCAGGGTCCTGCAGCTACAATCATCATATTCAAGGGGAAATGCAGGCTGTTGGGAAGATAAACAACTGAGTTCTTCCAAAAGCTAAACTCATGGAAGGGGAACCTGTTATAGTAAGAAACCTAAGGAAAGACATCTTCCTTAACAAGCAATGTTCTAATTTTGCGGAAGGTATATCCCCACATCTTAACAACAATATTTCTCATACTCTTGTCCTACCCTTCTCCACTGCAGTACTTCCCAAGAAATACTGTTAGTTACTAAATAGGGACACTGGTTATGCATATAAAGGCTAAAATATTTCAGGACAAAGTACTTCAGGTTTTGCTCTGTGAAAATAATATACATATATGGGATTTTTAACGAAGTCTAAAAGCTAGCTATAGCCAGGTAAATCAGTGGTAAGCAGAAAAGCAAAAAGCAATCTGGCTGGGGAGGAATCAGAATACAGTTTTAAACTCAAAGGACTGTGTAATTTATTAATATTATAAAAATGCCTATCATTTTAAAAATACATGTATTGAGCGACTATGTAAACCAAAAGTTCTCATGTACAGTGAGGTAGAAAGAAAGAAACAAAAATCTCTGGGTGAGATAGAGAACATGGGGTTAAAGCTGCAATTTACTAAGCACTGCTTTCAGGGGGAATCACTACTTTTTGCAAAGCAGAAAGAGTCAATGAGGTGAGAGCTTTTCTTCTGAAGAAGGCAGCAGATCTGCCTCTAGGCTAACACTTTAGCCCCATCCCAACTAAAACTTGGGTTTGTACAAATCCAGTTCAGATCCTCACCCCAGCCAAACCCCCCTTCGGCTTCCTCAGCCTAGAATCTGCCCATCTTTTCATCCTACATTAGCTCTGAATGCCTCCTAATCAGTTACAGATTGAAAAGGAAAACCAAGAGCCCCTATATTAAAGAGCATTTTCTCCTCAAATGTTGGATATGAAGTTCTCCTTAAAAAGCATTTCCTACTGCGGTCACACACAGCTACTGAGGTACTCGCTGAAATAACCCAGCACAGAATTAAGACTCTTCCGACAGTCAAGGAAAAGAAAGATTTCAGTTTAAGCCTAATGAAAAAAGAAAAGAAAAAAAATAGTGTCTGGCAGGAGCCTCTTTTGCAGCTAATCAGTAGCGTTGCATCTTAACCCTTTATGTGCTACTGCTTCAGGTCACACTTTTTTTAAAGTCCCATAATGACAGGACAAATTCAAATAAGAAACGGAAAGAGGCAGGATCTGTCTGGTTTTAGGATTTAGCTGGCAGCAGGAAAGCTGTAGGGTGCCTGGATTCCCAGTTTCTTAGTGGGAAACTTTGCTCCCCACAGCCAAACCACCTCCTCCCTGTCCTTGGTTGTCCCTGTAAAAACTATTTCACTGGGATTGCTCGACTAGTTCAATGCATCTTCTGCTCAGCCATCCCTGGTTTTAGGGTCTTATAAATGCACATGCACACTCACAGGTGCACACATCAGCACTCTAGCTTGCAGCCACTGTAACAAACTGGAGGGCATGAGGGAAGGACCACCCTCCAATGCTGAAACCTCAGGAAAGCAGGCATTTCCCTTACTCTGAAACCCTCTCTGCTTTTAGATGAGAATGCATTTGACCAAAACATGATGCTGTTCATCTTACATGGCTGTTTGTCGATCATTACTCCTGGAAGGATAAGCAAACCCTATGGAAAGACATTTATCTAAATTATCCTGATAAAATGCTATCACTCTAAGGGGAAAGAAAAATGAGGCAGAATGCTAGTTTGTACACAAATACTCTTCAATTATACTAACTTGGAGGAAAATAGGGATGTGGAGTTGAACTACACTTAATAAAATTTGGAGTGTTACTTTAAAAAATAAAATACTTTCCTTAAGTGAAGTTTTTCCTTTGTAGGGATTTAGTCTGTTAGAGAAGAGGAGAAAAAATTAAGAATATGAACCTCCTCTCCCATTCAAACTGTTATATAGTTAGTGTTTGTGACTTTTCCCTTGACAACTAGATAAGAAGATAAATGCATAGTTTCTCTTAATTAGCCTTTCTTAATTAAAAACACCAGAGGTATTTGTGATCATAATGAACTCTTCTGACAGAATGGTCACTTGTTCTTCAGAATGTCACTCCAGGAAAATTAGATTTTTTTTTTATTTTTTTATTTTTTTTTTAATGGGGGATAAATTTTGTGCTAAGGAAGAAATAAACGATGCCTGCAAAAGCAGTGTCCCCTTCGTTTTATCTGAATGAGATGGATGTGTATCTGGTGGTTTTTAGAATGGTGTGGGGCAGTATTAGCCATCATTAGCACCCCAGTATGGATCCAATTCACTAATTACTTATGCTGTCTTGGTTCACTGAGATTTAAGTACCAAGTCAATCCCATTATCTGCAGTCTCCCAAGCTTGCCAGAGTCATCCGTCTTTTACAGAAAAAAAGCACAAGGGTTATCAATAGGACCCTGAAATACTTGGGATTTTCCCACTTCAGGAGGAGGCAAGATTAGTCCTGACTAAAGTCGCATCTTCTCTAAGCTGCTACTTGGGATGTGATAAAAGTGAATGCTGACAATTATCCATAACTACATGAAGAGCAGGAGTGAGGGGGAAGAAGGCAAGAGAGGTGAGGAGAGGAGCCTGCCACACACGTCTGCATCTGTCCTACAGTTGCAGGCAGCTTCTCGTACCACCGCGAAGCTACAAATTACAATTCGTCTGTTACAAACATGCGATAATATAGTCAGGAATCAGAAATTAAAATATTCCACAGGCCTCGGGCCTCCTCAGAGAGAAAGAGAGAGGGAGAGGGGCTGAGGGAGAGAAGCAGGGAGAGGGAGACAGAGGAGCAGACCAAGCCCCCGCGCTGCCTGCGCTGTTTGCGCCCTCCCTCCTGCATCCTACATGTTTAATGTCTGCGGCAGCGCCGAGGCCTTGTCTGTTTGGGACGGTTGATTGACATCTGCTCTGCTGAGAGGAAGGAACTGGCAGCTATTGGCAGCACTGTCACGTTCATTTGCACACTTTATGAAGCAGCAGTGTGGCTACTAATACAAAAAGAAATCTTCTAAGCAGCATGACATCTCTTGGAATGGAATATTTGTCTTTACAAATGATTGCACTGCTGCCAGTACTTGACATGGTGCTCGCAAACATGTGTAATTGTTGGAAGTGTAATGATGATTATTTGCATATTTAATGTTCAAACAAGTACTGGAGAAGCAACTTAGACTAAACCTTTTATGGGGAGGATTTAAATATGTTCAGCATCAGCCTGATGAGTCCCAGAAAGGAGTCGGGGTCTGAGGGGAGAGCTGGTGCGCACCACTGTTGTAGGAAGGGGAGCTTAAGAAATCACTCTGGAATTCACTACTCAGATGTCTTATAGGTTTATTTTGAGACAGATTTCATATGAATTCCTCTCCCATTCATTTTAATTACTCAAAATTATATTTAAATGCAATTATAGGAAAATTTAGGAATGGTCTATTTATCATGTGTCTGAAATCAGCCAAACAGCAAACTGAGGAAAGTAGATAAGCAAGCACATGTTTACCAGTGACGACAGTTTCCAGCAAGCCTGAACATGATGGCAACGGCACTTATTTTAACTCTTTGGCATGAGTGTGAGATGGGTGTAGGACATGGGGAGGGAGACTTACAAATCTCATTTCCTGGGCTGGAAGTACAGTGCTGGACATTTGGCTGGGAAATCAAAGCCATGTCCATGTTGACAGAAAAGGGCTTTCCTCCCTGTAGAAAGCTCTCTTCTTTCTGCCTCAGATACAGACTCTTCATTTTACCTTTCCACTTTAAAGATTTATTATTTTATTTTATTTTATTTTATTTTATTTTATTTTATTTTATTTTATTTTATTTTATTTTATTTTATTTTATTTTTGTGACACAGAGACCTAGCCAGCACATAGACCTTGCATGGGACATATGTGTACACTGGCATGCACAGTTAGTTATATGTATGGAAGATAAAGCATCTTACAAAACAGCTCTCCAACACAGCAAAAAGAAACAATCCTTTTGAAGGTAATATTGTTCCCCTGGGAAAGAAGCACATTAGTTTTATCAGTGGAATAATTTCAGATGATACAGGTACACGAATGGCAATTTAGCACTTCACCTTTAGTGAAGAATTTCTTTAACTGAGGACGTCATTTTTCAAATTTATATATATTTTATCTTAAAGACAGGCTTTCTCTAAGTTGCAACTTTTCTTTCTTAAAACACTTATTAGCTTTCATCTCATCACCCTACCCCAACTCTCCTGATTCTTTCTTTTCCTTTTTCGTTTTGTCTTGATCTCCTTGTGGTCTATTGTGGATCATTTCAGTACCAAGAGATTTATAACCACCAAATCCTACATTGTTTGAGGGGTAGCACAATAAACTTGACTCAATTATCATACTGTAAATTGATTAAAAAAAAAAAATCTGATGGATGAATAAAGACTGAATATCTTTGTCTCTGACCCTGTCGTATCATCAGCAATTCTCTGGCAGGACTCCCATTTGATTGACAATACTGCTAATGAACACTGTCTTAGGCCATGTAATGATTTACCTGCCATGAACAAGGTTTGGCAATGCTACCTTTGCATACCTGTCAAACAATTAATCCTTTAAAAAACAGATATATTGTCTTGAAGCATTAAAGTGTCTGGAAATTAATAGAAATGTGGAGGTATAAGATAAATACATCTGCTCATTAAGCTAATCAGGATTGTTTTTTTGCTTATCTTGTTCCAAAAGCACTCCCCCTCTATTTATTTCAGCCACCTGTTGTCTCATCCTTGCAAGAAGCCAATATCTTCCTTTATCCAACTAACTCCTACCTTATGAACTACATCTGCCAATAATGAATACAAAAAGCAGAAAGCTTATTGTGTGTAATCACTCTTTGCACCTGAAAGGCTTTTTTCCCCCGCTCACTCATGCTCACTCTATCTACCTTCTCTGTCTTGCCTTTTAAGAAACTGAAGGTAAGGAAAACTTTGTACAGCATTAGGAATGTGCAGCTCATTGGCCTATGACTCTGCCTCCAGATGCTAATCAATCCTCCTCACCATACAAACATAGGAAAAATGCCTGGATGGAAAGGATCCCTCTTTTGATCACAGATATATGTAGCACTCCCTAGTGCCTGAGCAGGTTTCTGGAACAAGGTTGATCAATGCCACTTTCCTAACAATAAACAGTGTCTTTTACTTCTTACTTGTTCAGATATCATGAAATGGAAGAACCATATAAACTCATGTTTGCTGGCTAAGAACATTACTCACCGTGTGTCAATATGTATTGCAGATACCTTCCACAAAATGTAACTTGTCTGAAGCACAGTCTTGCACTTTTGTAAATAGTTAATTTCTTGCCTAAAAAGTGAGAATGGGGGTATGAGCAGAGGAGGGTGCTAGGAAAAATGATGTTGAGGAGATGAGGGGCTCATAAAAGAAACAGTTAGACTGCAAAGTTGAATTTAGTTCCTTATGAAATTCTTTGAAGAAGCAAAAGTATTTAAAAAACATATGACAATAATTAGCAGTATTTCTTTGGGGATTTGTTTGTTTGACCTTAGCCTTTTAATCTGTCAAAGTATGCTAATAAGCCTGACAGACAGAAAGATAAAATGCGGAGACAGATGAACTAACTGAGAAAACATCAGTACAATACTGAATATACTTGTGGAAAAAGGAAAGAAAAAGAGTGCAATTAAACATTACCTCAAGGCTTTGATGACATGCTCACTATCATGGCAAAGTTTCTTCCAAATTTGGAAGGAGTATATACTCGAGGTCACTATCATTGTGTCTGGCATCTCTGACGGTTTTACTTTGAACACAGAGACATCTTTCTAAGTTAATTTTTCCTCTTCAAATTTCTATCTTATGTATTGAAACACTGTTTTCTGTATGTTGTCTTTCTGCAGGGTATTGCCGGGTGTATTTCAACAACCCATAACTATTTATGTCTTGAGAATCCTAGAGCTGGTGAATAAACAGGCAAGAGATTTTTTTTATTTTATTTTATTTTTTTCTGTCTTGAAGACCTGTGAAGAGGCTTGGTTTCCAATAGGATTTATTTATTTATTTATTTATTTTCTGTGAGATCTTTCAGGTTATCTATGTGAAGCCTATGAGAATGATGGTCCCCAAATTCAGTAGTCACTTTTAACGAAAAGTCTATTCTTCATTCAAGGTGAGCTGAAAAATCTCTCTATGGGAGTAAATGACAGTACATGAGTCAGTTCTCTTAGCACACAGGAAAATAATTCTACATTTTCCTGATTTTATTTTTCTTCTCTTAAGTAACTGATTCTGTCTTCTCACTACAGTCAAAATGGGCTTTTGGTGATCCTAGAATTAGGTCATATCATAACAACAGGCATTTTGACATGTATTGCCTACTTTCAAGGGTAAAGCTTCTCAGCTCCTTCTCTTCAAGGATGGTTAAAACTGCCTGATGATAAAGATTTGTTTTGCATTGGTACCATCTATCTTCAGAACTCCAAAGAAACCTGCAAAATCAGAAACATGATGCTGTCACGTTCCTAAGTAAAAAATTAGTCATTTCCTCTTAGACTCAAGAAAACAAGCTGTAAAGAAGAGGTTAAAAAAATGTCCCTAGCCTGATGTGACCATATCCTTATGTATTGTGATTCAATTCCTGATGGTGGAGACAAGAGTTATTGAAACAACAGAAATTAACTGAGAGGCACACTTTCCCTTTCAGATGTCCTGCTGCCATAGCTCTAAACCAAGAATTTAAACCTAAATCAGGATGTAGACTTTGCTGTGTGACTAAGCTGGGTAACTCACTTTCATGAAGTGAGACTGTGAACGAGTTCTTCAAAATAAAATGTTTGCACATTGTATATCAGTGTATCTTATTTCCTGACAGGACATCTGATACTTAGCTTTTCCATACACCCAAATGAAGCATGACATTTAAAAAAAACCCTTTTTCCAATGAGTGAGCTACCCACCCCACTTAAGCTCCCTAAAAATATGCAGAAAATGAAACATAGACATGTCTTAGCATCCAGAAGTGTGTCTGAAATTACTGCCTTTGCAAAGCGTTTACATTTAGTCAACTTTATAACCACTTAAAGAGCTCATCCAAGCTTCGATTTTTAAAAATGTAGCTAAGGGCTTTCTTTCTCTTTCTGAGCCAGATGCACAATTATAAACCAAAAATTAAAGCCAATTAAAAAAAAAATGTGAGCACACGCTCTAGCTGAAGGCAGTACCCAGGGCTTACTGCTAAGGACTGGACTGACCTGCTGTATACAGCGTATGGCAATGGTCCTCTTTCCAACACTTTGGAATTAAGGATGCTGCTCTGCACAGAGCATGGAGCATGCCCCCGTTATGTCTTTTCTTAAGAACTGTAGCTTTACTTACTGATGCTTGGACTTGATGATCTTAAGGGTTTTTTTCCAATCTAAACGTTTCTATGATTATTGCTCGACTTTTGCCTACAGGACGTGAAGCAAGAGCTCTGCTCGGGCTTTCCTAGCGGGAAGATCTGACTGTCCGGCCAGCCCGGGTCCCTTCCCTGCTCTACAACCACTGCAGATGCGCCCACCTCCCCGTCTGTTTTCACTGCTCCTCTTGAAGCCAAACTTTCTGAGGCGGGCGGCCGAGCGAGCAGGGAGGCACCTCCGACGCAGACTTCCAGCCGGGCGGGAGACACGGAGCAGCATCCCCTGCTAGGCAGACCCCCCCGTTCGGCCTCCGCAGCCCTCTGGGGGCCGCTCAGCAGCCCCCCACCGCCCCTGGGCGCCGGCCCCGGTTGGTGGCAGCCAGAGGGAGAGGAGCTGCGGCCGGAGGCGGCCGGGGGGAGCCGGGGTCGGGGGGAGCCGGGGTCGGGGGGGCCCGGGGCGGGGTGGCGGCGCCTTTTCTCCCTGGCGGCTTGGAGAGTTGGGCCGGGGCTTTCAGAGGGGCTGACAGATCTGAAGTTTTGGAGGCTGAATGAAAGAAACACTCAGCTAACAAAACTGTGCGCCACAGAAGAAGTTTCATCTGGTCTGGCCAAATCCCTCCTTTCTTTCCATCTTTTCTCTCCTAATAACAGCTGCCCTCTCATTCCCTGTTACTCCGCTGTGAAGAACAAAACCTCCCTCTGACTATCTGTTTTTCTTTTCTTCCCCAGAGTAGGTCTCATTACTGGTGATTAGCAGATGATTAAAACCAATTCAGCTTCCCCCAGTAGATATTTTCTCCCTGTTTGTGACTAACGCGTCAGTCTTCAATGAACGTGCTCCTAAGCTTATTAACGGGCTCAGAGGATTAGCTGCCACCGAGCGCCGCCGCTCCGATATTGTGATGCAGCGAGTGACATGGAACCATTTGCCGAGCACAGGCAGGGCCGCTGGGACTAAATATCTAAATCACAATTTTAGTTTTCGTGTAGAGCGAGGCTGGGGAGAGGGCGGGAGGGAGGGGGAATCCTAACAATAATTACAAAAATCAAACGTTTGGCGAAGTCTGAAAATAGTCTTAAAGAAAAGGGCAGAGGCAATCACGGAGAATAAAAAACAACTCCACCCTCTAAAAAAGAAACAAACAAACAAACACAACTTAAAAAAAAAAAAAAAAAAAAAAAACAAACAAAAAACAGAAAGCCTAACCCAACACAGCTACAAAATATAAGAGCTTCCCTCACAGGGAGATTCGTTGATACGAAGTCCAAAAGGGACTGTTCTGGTCAGCTCCCACTGCACAATATACAGGCCACTGTCGAGGTCTATATGTGAAGGTGTGTATCAAATCTATCTGCTGCCCGGTTATTACTATGTAAAAGCCCAGCCTGTAGCACTCACAAATCAGAGATTAGAGCAGGATGCAAAATTAGAAGCTTGATTTTATCCCACCCACCCCTTTAAAAGCTACCAGACTTAAATATAACTTAATAGCTAGTAATAAAGGAAAAGAATTTGAATATCTGCAGGTTTGGATTATGCACTAAATTATCCTGGAGAAAAAGAAGAAACATGGTGAAATAAGTTACAATGGGTCATGAAAAATATTTTCAAATCATATTCTTCCTATTATTTTTTGTGTTCTGTTTGTTCTCATATTTTAAATACCTTGGTAGTGAATTTTGGCCACTTTTATATAATTGACTCCCTACATTGCACTTCTTTTCACTATGTAGACCTCATACATAAGTAGTCAAGATAAATAAATTGATTTGCACTCACACAGATTCCAAAGTCTCTTGGAGCTAGCAAATGACCAGAAAATCTGGCCATCAGAGTTGTGGGAGAACCCAATTTTTCATTTTGGGGTAATTTCCTCATGCGAAACATTCCTTCCCTCTCAGAATAGAACAGAGGAGAATAAAGTTTTTCTCAAAATTTCCTATAGAATGCAATACAAAAAGAAATATTCTTTGATTCCTGGTGAAGTGAAATATTTAATTTATTCTGACTTGCAAAATTTACTTTGCTCTTTTTTTTTTTTTTTTTTTTTTTAATAGTCACTTCACAGTACCCATTTATTACACAAACAGAAACAAAAAGTTTTTAAAATGAAAGAAAGAAACTCTTCTTACATTTTTTTTTTAACAACATTTTTGCAAGCACAATTTTCTCAGTTCATTAAAGTGCTGACATTAAATACTATTTAGAAAGAATATTTCAAAATTCTGGAAAATATTTAATATCCCAGAATCTATACTTTTTGTACTTAAGATTGTTTGAGAAGAAAATTGCAGAGTGGCTTTAGTGAAGGCAAACTCCGACGACTAAAAACAGATTTAAAACCTTAACTTTAAGTATCCAGATTTGAAAACAAAGCCAAAAGAAAAAGAAAAATAAACCAATGCACACACACAAAAACACTTTTAAAGGATTTTTTCTTACTCCCATCTTAAATGTTTTAAAATAAAAGAAAAAACTCCTCCCAATAATTCCACTTCTACATCTTTAAATTTCTTCCCTTTATATTTTCCATTGTCCTCTTTGCAGTGCAGCTTAACTCTGAGTGTGCTGAAGCTTGAAATGTAGCTTCCGATTTATAATAGCAACAGGGCATGCAGCAAATGTCAACAAATCCCCTGTCACCCAGGCAAGAAGGAAATGTGAGAGGTAAGGCAGAGTAGCCCTTCCTTGCTGCATAATACAAAAAACCCTCAGTGAGAAATAAAGAACTAAGATCTTGCTCATGGAAAACTGTATGAGACTATTAATATTGAAACAAAATTGGCACACTGTGGTGCCAATCACTGAAAATAGCCAATTATACATAACAATGCAGGTATAGACCTATGTGCTTGATATGTAAGTAAAAATAAAATGGAACTCCTCCACCATCTACCTTCTCCCCTGAAAAATTAAAGGAATTCCAGCAGACCACATTGACCATATTCTGAAAAAAAGCACCCCATAAGACCCACATCACTGACCTCAAGTGACCTCAATAAATAAGTAACTGCTGAAGGATCAGCTCTCTTGTTGTGAAACAATAGACCCAAATTTCAGTGGAGTGCATGCAAGAAAATGTCACAGGAGGGTAGCACAGGATTTCAGAGCAGAAAGAAAGTTTGGGGAATAACAAGTACATAGCCAAGCAACTGAGAAAACCTTTTAGCAAGGAAAATTCTGCATTTATCTTCACTTCTGGAGCATCAGGTAGCACCCCTCTTGCTTTTCTGCTAATAAAGATGGGGAGATGTGATGGAAATACACCATAGTCTTTGCCATTTGCTCTTTTTTTCCCTGTCTCTAAGATGTTATTTTATAAATTTATTCATTGGTCAACAAATGATTCCTGGAAAAACATACCAGGTTATTTGTTATTTGTAAATTTTCTGTCAGTGGTTTTTACTCTTTCTATGTGGTCTGTCACCTGAGTCACATTACAGGCTTATTTCTGGCTTCAGCTTGGAAGAAAGTACCTATAAGACAAGAGGGAAAGCTGCTTTTGATTGTGTCAAGAGGCCTATGAAATTAGGAGCTGATAGACTGGCTCATAAAAGAAATTTAAGAATATTTTAAATCTTTTCCTTTGGACTACTTCCTGCCTGAAAAAATCCTTACTGGAAAAATGTGGATGTTATGAGCAGGTTCATTCTTAAAATGGATTTTCTCCTTTTATTGTCAGGGACAGAAAGTGATTTAGACAAATGGAGTGTGGTAGGAAGCTTTTTGTGTGTCATTTGAGGCCTTGTCCATCTGCAAGATGAGACCAGTGTGTATGAAAAGTGGGGTCTGTCTGTCCATCATATATGCAGATTTCAACTCAATAGCACAACTGGAAGAGAGAGAGTTCATCTTCAGAGGCTGCCACGGCTGAGCTGGATATTAGCTCCTTAATCTGAGCTATGATAACAACCTTCTGTTAGTTAAAACCACCTTCCTGGTTGCTTCACTTCTTTATGAGACAGAAGTAAAGAGATGATAAAGTGAAACATACTACATCTGTAGCCACAGCTGAACAGGATCAGAGAATGGGAGGCTGATCTAAAATTAGGTTTTGACTGCTAATGTTAAAGCATTCATGTAATAGTTTAAGATATCTGACTTAAATTTAAAAGTGGCCAGCATGAGAAAGAGTTAGGGAGAGACAGACAGAGCAGGAGGTATGCAGCAGACTAGTTTTAACACTCAGCTGTTAGCATTTGTTACCAGCACACCAGGCAATCCAACAGCACTGTTGTGCAGGCATCAGCACTAGAGCCTCTCCTCTTCCTTGAGTCTCTGGTTTTAAAAAACAGATGATTATGGAGAAGTAGTATTTTCAGCATCTTTTTACATGGAAGGATGGAATGTGTCTGGGTAGGAAAAACTCCATTTTCTGATTTGCTTGTGTGTTTACTTTGCTTTGCATTCAGTTATATGTGTGTGTGTGTGTGTATATATATATTTTTTTTTTTCAGTACAAGGATTTAAAGTTGTTGCTGACTTTGTATTCTGCTGTACCACAACACTTGGTAGAGGAAAAGGAAAGCAAATGTGCAGAGTTGCCAGGATACGGATTTATTCAGAACTTCAGCAGCCTGGCACTTCTACTGTGAAGCTCCTTCCCCCTTGCCTCACTCCCTCATGCTCCAGCAGCAGGCAGATAGACAAGAAATAGGAAATGACCGGCTCCTGTTTCACACTGTAACATTCATTTTCATGTTATTCTGAGCCTTTCACAGCCCTATAGATCATGACTGTTTTCAAACGATAGCTGTGAAATGGGTGCAACATGGAAAATTCAAGTGGTTAGTTTGCTTAGAAGCATGTGATCCTTCTTTCCTGCTATTCCTGCTTCCAAATGCTAATTTTTGTAGTTCCAAAGTAACACTTTGGGAGATGGAAAATAAATTAATTTGCTAGCCTGTTTTTCTTGTGAAATATATACATACATATAATAACTGTTTGCAAACACTTTTAACATAGAGTAAGTACTGGACAGAATTGGTGTTCTCCATCCAAACCTGCAGCTTTGGGTCAACATTTAATATATATCTTTAAAAGGGCAAGAAACAACTTCATGTTTTATAAAACTCTACAGCTCTTAGAAGCTATCCATGCACTCAGAGAGTGCAGAAGAGTTTTTGAGGTGAAAAGAGATAGGTGTCATCTTTGGTCTTTTTATAATGGCTATATAATATATTCAAAATATTGAAGTGGTTTCTTAAATACATAATTTCTTAAATATCTGCTACCTGTGCTTGATTTAGCTGGAGTTGCATGTGGAATTGTTATCTTCAATCACCATGTTCCCTTTCTCTTCCCTCAGTTTATAAGTTACTTCTAAACTACCTACGGCCAAGTGGAGGGACTAAACTAACTAAATAAAAACTAAAGTCAAGCAACACTTTCCAGCATTTCAATGTGATATTAAAATAATAATAATAATACAAGACATGATTATGAGAGAGATGTAAATATAGCAATTAAACAATGGGTGCCATGAGTTCTTTATAAAGAAACTTTCTACTTCCCTGAGAAAGCTACCTGAAAAGCTATGAAGCTTTTCAATATTTTAAGGGAACTTTAAAAAAGATGGAAAATGACCTTTGCTTGGGCAGACAATGACAAAGGAGAATAATTTTCAACTAAAAGATGGGAGGTTTAGGTTAGATGTTACAAGGAAATTTGTCACTCAGAGGGTGGTGAGACTCTGGAAGAGGTTGCCCAGAGAAACTGTGGATGCCCCATCCCTGGAGGCATTGAAGGCAAAGTTTAAATGGGGTTTTGGGGTATCTGGTCCAGTGGGTGGCATTCCTGCCCATGTTGGTGTGTTGGAACTAGATGATCTTTAAGGTCCCTTCCAACCTGAGCTGTTCTGTGATTCTTTGAAATCTTTTAAAGTAAATATTGGCCTGGAAGAATTTCAAGATATTCACTATTGCTTCTACATGTTGGCTTGGTTGTTCCTTTTCATTCCTTGTCCTCTTCTCCTCTTCCTTTGTACCTGGTACTTTTTTTTTAATTATTATTATTTATTTTATTTATTTATTTTTTTAATACATTTGAAAGATAAAATTACCTCATCACTTCTTTTCTTGGAATAAGTTCATGATGAAGGTCCCACATGGTAGATGTCTGCTGGCTACATAAAGAATTGTTGTCAGAGATAAAAATTTGCTTCATCACATATAGCAGCATAGAAGAGAAATAAATAGAAGGCAAGTGCACTATGATTTCTTGTTTTCATCTCTTCTTCAGGAACACATACATATGTGTTCCAGAATTAAAGGGAAATCTGATGTATAGAAGACTATCCAACAGAGCAGCAGATTTCTGAATTTGATGGAGCACTTCAGTAGTGATAAGAAAAATGGGAACCTGGGGAGATACTGAAGGATCATGGATTATCAGAAGACACCTGATCTGCAGTTCTGGAGAGATGAGAGATTCATTAACCATGTTATAATCTGGAGGAGAGAAAATGTTGTCAAGTAGTGCTTGCATGATTTTCAGTGGCATTAATTCATCATATGAACCTGCTTTCTTTCTAAGAAATAATGAATTCCACTAAAGGTGAAACAAAATAAATCAGTCCAATTCAGAGAAGGCCCACTCTAGCTCTGTATACCAAACAGAAAATTCCAGAATAACCTCAGCTGTATAGTAGTATGGATGTTGTAGGCCAAAAGGTTTGATTATTGGGTTTGCATATATTAGAAGAAAACACATTTTCAAAATACGTTAGCATTGCACACTATGCATCCAGCATATGAGCCTATGAATCTTCCATCTTGATTGCACAATAATAGATGGAATAGTATCCATTCCTGGTAATACACTCACAGTCACAGGACAAGGATTTTCACTTAGCTCAGGGAAGCCATCTGGCCAAACTTAATTTTTACTACAGCAGTACATTTAATTTTTACAGCTTTGGGTGATATGGAAGAATTAATTTCACTGTAAACCCCAATAACCACTTCATCAGTGGTAGATATTTCCACCTATACTTGATAATCAACTGACTAGCTGCAAACAGCAACAGACAGCAACACTTTTTTGGATAATAAATAGCAACAATCAGTACTTGAAATTTCTCAGATGCATAATTTCATAGAATCATGGAATGGCTCAGGTTGGAAGGAATTTCAAAGATCATCTAGTTTCAACACCCCTGCCATGGGTAAGGATGCCACCCACTAAATCAGGTTGTGCAGGGCCTCATCCAACCTGGTCTTGAATGCCTCCAGGGATGGGGCATCCACAAATTCTCTTGGCAACCTGTTCTGGTGCCCCAATACCAGAGTGAAGAATTTCCTCCTAACATCTAATCTAAACCTTCCTTCTTTAAGTTTAAAACCATATCCCTTTGTCTGATTGAGCAAAAAATCACTCTCCATCTTTTTTATAAGCCCCCTTTAAGTACTGAGGTAACCCTTCTCTTCTTTAGGTTGAACATCCCCAACTCTCTCAGACTGTTCTCATAGAAGAGGTGCTCCAGCCCCTTGACCATCTTTACAGCCCTCCTCTGGACCTGCTCTAACAGCTCCTTCTTGTGTTGGGGACTGACCTGGACGCAGTACTCTAAGTGGGGCCTCACAACAGGCAGAGTAGAAGCTTCATGGCTGACACAGAACCCTCTAAAGTCTTTATGGATATGGTTTTGTTTCATGAGACAATTCTGTACTTGGTGCTGTATTTACATCTGAACTTGCTACTTCTAAAGTGAACTTGCATTCTTGGCTCAAGAAGGTAGGATGCAATGGGATCCGTTTGTCAGTTAATATTCAGTTTACAGCTCCTTTGTTCTTGTCCATTAGCTCATGTTGAGGTGCTGGTACTGCTGAAAAGGTGTTGTATTTTTGCCTTCTATGATCTCAGACCTGCTTCTGATTTTCCCACTGGTATCTGATCTAGCTGTGGAGAAGCATAATAGAGAAACAACCACATCCTTAAATATAGTTGCATTTCTATGTTTCAGCAATAGCCACAGTAGTTTGATATCTGAGACAAATAATAGCTCACCAGTGCTAAATGTGGTAAGTAGGCACATCCAGGAAAAGGATTCCAGGATTCCACAACCCAAGCACATTTCCTTTCATGTCTCAAGAGTGAGTGAATGGACAAGTTGTTCCAAACCACCCTACCAAATGGATGATAAAACAACATACTGTCTTTTGTGATGCTATGAATTCCTGTCTAGCTGAGACAGATAAGATAGATTATCTATATTGCTTGACATCAGTACAGAATAGTGACAGATATATAGGGTGTGAGATCAAGGTGCTAACACCAGAGAGGCAGGGGGTGACATCAAGCTGTTAATATCTACGATGTCACAGGATAAGCCCTGAAGATCAGATCTTTGAGGGTTTTTTTTGCAATGCAGAAAGAGAGATGCAGAGTATTTGCAGTGTAAGAGTTTCACCAGTCTGCAAGTGTGCTAATGGATTTTGTTCCCATGCACCAATATCATAGAGGGGTAACGCCATCTATGCCATCCATTATCTAAATGGTATGCAGGCACCTTGTGTATACTGCAAACAGGAGAGTGAGCAGAATCATGCCAATAGCTTACTTCCAGACAAAGTAGACGACAAAACAGTCCCAAAAGACTAGATTCTTATGCAAAGGAAATACAGAGAGAAGCAGAGGACCACTTACTCTCTGTTGCCTTGATTTGCCATGTTATCTCCTTGAAGAAAAACTGCCTGTGTATGTGTAACATTGGAGACTACATTCCACCTGAGATATCTGCCTCGCTGTGCAGCTGAATGACTGCAAATGTGGATCATGGAAAGAAGAGGAATAAAATGGATGAGAGAGGATTAAGTTTTCAAGGAAGACAAGATCAGTCTTATCTCAACAGCCATTCGTTTCACATCTTTACTACTTTTGTCACAGCAATACTATCAGAACAGACAAATGTTAATTTCCCTAATATTCTTTCTCAGACTCAAATATGAACATAATGAGGGACAAAGACTTAAGTAAGTTAGAGTAATTTCCTGAATGCCAGCAGCCAGAGCAGGAAGGAATGATAGATGCTGATTCACAATGATTCACAGATACCACTGCTGGCCTTAAACAAACCAACACTTAAACACTAAATCTGATCCCCCCTGAGACAGCTTAGTTTCATAGCTATACATCTGTGTTTGTATATGGTATGCCCAACCCAAAAAGACGGACAGAGGTTCTAGTCTGTGCAGAGCTAAATTTGAGTGTTGAACTATATAGAGTTATTCTACATTGGCTGAATTTACCAGCCTAAGTTAGTGATGCCCTGAGAATCTTTGCACCATGCTACTTTTTGTAGAATAGTAACACCCTCAGGATTCTGAGCTAGCTAAATTTAGCATTTTCAGCTATTAAATGTTAGCAAAAACCATACTTGTAACATAATGAATTTGACCTGGAAGAAACAGTGCTTATTGGAGCTAAACCCCTTGCATTTTATGTCCAGATAAACTGGAGCAGGAAGCCCTAATTTACACTCAGATGAGGGTTTATTTCCCATGGTTGCATCTTTTGATTCAACAAGCAGTTTCACATATGGTCTTGCTGCATTTGACAGCAGTGTTGTTAGGTACAAATCCCTATGTTATTAACACTCCTGAGAAATCAAGTACAATCATGAGGATAACCCCAACCATTCACCTGATAAAATATCTGGCTAGTGCTCCATCAATCTAAATTATATAGTGTCATTTAACTAAAGAAAATGAAGCTACAGTACCCAGGACATTGGACCCAATAAAATAACTTTCTATATGGAGTTAAGCCTCAAAAATGTGGTAGGACACAAACACGCACACAAAATGTTGTGTTTGGGGAAAACACAACAATCAAAAACAATCAAAACCAACACCACCACCAACAACAAAAAACACACTTTAATTAACTATTTATCTGTTTAGTTAATATTCTGACAATATGACAAGGCCTTTTCACAATATAACCACATTTAAACCACATGACAGCCAATATATCACCAAGAAGGGGTGATATATATCTATATATGGATGCAAATATAAAAGTAGAGTGTACAAAAAGGAAAAAGAAAACCTCACGCAAACTGAACAGACAATCTATTGCTAAATCCAGTCCTTGATTTATATTAAATAATAAACATACAGAAAAAATATTTTCCTGTTCTGGAGAAGAAGTGTGACAATAAGTCTTCAGAAATGTATTTTTTTCTGGTAAAATCTCAAATGACATAGTATTAGGGCCATCTGATAGTCTCATGTATATGACAGAAACACAGAGCTACAGAATTAGATAACTTAAGTTAGGCTGCACACCAAACCTATCCTGCTACAGTCCAAATGAGGTTATTGACTCAGAGAAGGAGCCATTGATAAAGCAATTACTACCAGCAGCCAGATGTGTGATAGCTCATTTTTGGAAATGGACAGATGCCCCAATATTAGTGGCGTAGAGATATCAAATATACAAAATCCTTTGAATGGAACCAAAATGATAGGTAGCCTCATATCAGAATCTGGTGGATTTAATGGGTAATATTTCCTTGGAACGGGAATAGAATAAACACATGGGTAAGAGGTTGAATAAGCACAAATGAATCTTTTAGAAGTGACAAATACGCTATGTATGAACCAGGTTTGTTAATACTTGTCCAGAAAGCAAATGTATTCTAATAATGACTTATTTATTTATAAAGCTTCTAGAACATAATGTACTTCAAAGTTGGGTGCATAATTTCATGTACTTTCAGTTTATTTCCATTCATTGCACATCCTTATTAGAAAATTTTGCTTTCTGAACATTACACTGCTATGTCAAATGTGCAATTCTATAAATCAGCCTGGGAGAGAGGGTGCCAGCCCTTCCTGATGATGAATACAGTGCCAGGAATCTACATTGTTTTGTAATATGTAAGGCTGATTAATCCAAAGCTGTTTGCAAACTTCATTTCATACAGGATACCCCCATCCTTACAAACTGATTAACAAATCAAAGGTGTATTGAGACTTGGAGACAGGTTGCCACTTAAGTATTTCAGACACCCAGGCATTCGGTTAAACTAAGCTTGGATTAGCAAGGTTTGACTATTTAAAGGGAGATACATTTAGGGGTTCTCTGCTGATTTTGAATGCTGTGCTCATAGGGTAGTGCTGTCCAGTCTTAAGAGCTCAGTGAGCTTACAGAGCTTTACAATTTCCCTGCAAGCTTCATGATCTTAATTGAAGATAAGTACATACAAACTCACCTTCCTAGAAAGACTTCTAATTATATGAAGAGGAGAAAAAATAAACAAATCTCTTTATGCAGCGACAACTGCATCTTCTCTGTCATCATTTATCCTTATTTTTATATAGTGGAAATTATTCGACCAAACCCCTTAATTGTGTAGAATAGATGAAAGTGGAATCATTCAACACTATCACCTCTTGTTGTCACTTGAGACTCTCTAGCAGGTGACAGAGAATGATCAAATGATTGGTTAGAAGCAAGTTGTGCTGACTGCTTCAGCCCTACTGGGAAGTGGATCTATGGGAGACCACAGACCTAAGTGCCTCTCTGCCTTTCCTTCCCCATTTGTAAAAAAGTGAAGAAAGAACTGCTATAGCCAACACATTCAATAGTACTTCCTTATCACTGTCACTGAGAGACTAATCTTATGATCAAGAGTGTAGAAATGAACAGCATCTCACCTGCAGAAAGCACGCACTTGCCATTCAGAAGAAGAGACCATAAGAAGACATCTGTTTTAACAGATGAGAGTGTTGTTATGTGTGAAGGACTATTGAGAAGTGACTTAATGCTGCTACTGCACTGAGGGCTTACTTCTAGGCTCTGCTGGAGCTCATGACAGTTACAGGTGAGGAACTGGAGCATGAACGTGGGGCAGGAAGTGTGAAGACGGATGCTATAGTAGTGTTTAACTGATGTCAGCTTATATTCAAAGCTGCAAAAGCAGTCATTCAACAAGAAACCTTTCACTCAACTACAATTGTATTGCCATATGTGCGTACACATACACATCTAAGTGAGAGAGACATTTGTCACCATCATTTGTTCAAGTAGTTCAGCTCATGAAAACAACTTGATGACTACAATGTAGTAAAAAAAAATGCATTTACAGGGCTTTTTTATTGTTTATTTACTTATTATTTATTTTTTATTAACTCTTCATGCCCTTAAAATGTTTGGCTTCCCTCAGAAATATCCACATGTTCTAATGAAGGGGCAAATTCAGGAAGGAAAACTGTGAGAGCCTCATCTGCTGTAAGATGATGAAGAGGCGGTCGAATGATTTGCAGAGGCAGAGTAGCCTCACCTAAAATGTGTATGTGGCAGGTGATTCTTCCCATATGTCCTTTGTCTAAGTTATCTGAATAAGAGATTCAAAATGCCATGAATTGATCAGAAATGTAGCTTTCATGTGGTTGTACAGCTAACTGGAATTCAGCTTAATTCAGTGTTATTTGCAAGTAATTGCACCCTAGTCAGTCAATAATTTACATACTGGTATAGTTCAGGAAAATATTCATTATCTAAAATTAAGAGTTTCCTTTAAAGCATGTTTAAGAATTGTTTCATTTGTAACCTGTACTAATGCATCATCAGAAATAGAATTGGCGGGAAAGTTAGCAGTTGGACTTCATGATCTTAGAGGTCTTTTCCTACTTAAAGAATTCTATGATTAGCAAATAAATAATTGATACAGGAATATAAATAAATAAATAAATAAATAAATAAATAAGAGGCTTTAGTCTACCGTAATCTGAGGGCTGTCTTGTCATTCTTCATTCTGCCTTAGTTTAAATAAAAAAAAAAAATATCATCTGATATCATGCTAAAATGACTATTTTTATATTCTTTTATTTAAATAGTAGCTATAATATAATGAACTGAAATCCCAGTTACTATTATTCTCTCCCCAAAAAGTTTTTATTACAATAAATGTTTATTCTATTGTTGAATGTACGTTGCAATTATGAAATTGAAGAAAGTTGAGAGATACCTAAGCAAAAGAAATTGTGGGTTCTTGGAAGGCTGGGTGGTCTGTGACTGGTAGTTAATTATGGTCCCCTTCTGAAAATATTTTGTCTTTTGTCTTCCTTTCAGAACACATCAAAGAAGACAGACAGAAGGCCACATCCTCTACTCTTTTCCTTTCTTTTCCTTTTTTTTACTCCTGAAATCTTCCCACTTCTCTTTAGGTGAGAGAAAGCTACAACAGGAACAAAGGACATAGGCTGACTTTGGATAGTACATCCTGCAGTGTCATGCTTTCATCCATATCAGAACTCTTTCCTGTCATCTGAAATTTAGATTTCTGTCTCAAGAAACAGACCTTTCCTTCTATAATCACCATTGCACGATGTACAGAGTTCAGGATGGAACCAATGATTTATGTTATTTTCTGTGAAAGCCACGTTAGACCCCAAGCTACTTCATGAATGTTTTTTGTAGCAAAAACTAAAACATCAGCTGTAGCACTGTTTCTATTCCTCACCATTCCTCTGAAAAAAAAAAAAAAAAAAAAAGAAACAACAACAACAACAAACAAACAACAACAAAACAAACAGGCTTCTTTGTCCTTTCTAAGTGCAATTTCTGTGGATAATTTTTGCAGGTCAACAAATTTGTTCTGTGACAAGGAGAGTTCAAAGTCTGGGTCTCCTCATAAGATTTGTCTAAATTAGAAAATCCTATTCCACTTAGGTTCATGGCTGGACTGACCCCTCTCTATCCTTCACTGTCCTTGCACAATGCATTCTCTGTCTTTCACTCTTGCTTATATTTATACAAACAATCTCAATGAAGTATCCTACAAATATAAACGCTGGCAATTTAGTCTGCTTAAAATTCAGTGGTTAATAAGGTTCAAAATAGTATGCTGCTCTAGGTGCTTGTTAGCAATGTGTAAGTGTAATACAGGTCTCCCTGCCTCTCATGAACTGTAAGTTAACACTTAAATACCGATTAAAACAAAACAGATACAAAACATAGCCAGTTGCAGTTGTTCCGATTAACATTATATTTTACAGTTGTTATACAAACAATTAGTAGGAAAAGACTACAACATCAGTTCTGTTGGCAGGATAAGGCACAGCCATGGCCAATCCAATCCAATTAAACCATGTCTCCAGTATACAGATGAACAGCAAAAGTGCAAATCAGAACATATCATTACATTGCCTTCCCTCAGACACTGAGAGTCTGATCCCAAGAGGGGCTGAGGGCAGGATGAGGAAGAAAGATGTTCTGGGAAAGAGGCACAGAAGGGAGAGCTAAACTAAAATATCTTGGGGAATTAACATGGCTGTCACATTATGTGTGTAAAGAAACTACTGAAATTTCTGAAATTCCTTTATTTTCTTTTTTCTTTTTTTTTTTTTTTCATACCCAAAGTATGAAAAAAGAATTGAAATTTATGAGTTTTTCAAGAAATGAAATGCCCTCCACCCTTCCCTTTTCTTTTCTTTTTCCTTTTTTTTTTTTTTTTAAAAAGGAAAACTTTATTGTTATTTTTATGTGTTAAGCATTGAAATGAAGTTACATCACTTTAATGAAATCAAATGCTTTCATAAATTTGCATGCAACATCTCAGTGAAATTAATACATTCTACTAGAACATATTGACTTGATTTCCAGCGATATTTTTTAAATCACTATAGTACAATGTGTGCTTAGTTTTTAGTTACCCAAATTCATAGTCTGTTACATTCTTTCTGTCAGCTTCACTGAGTTTTGAATTTGACATTCAAAAACAACAACAAAAAGCTGCAAAAAAGAAAGACAAAATTCTAATGAACTGCAATTCTACTATACAACTGGTAGAATCCTAAATCATATATGTTTCTTGTTATCAAAACACAATATCTCTTGATTATCATTTATATCTCATAGTATCATTTATACAGAAGTGAAGTGATAGTACTTGTTTTTGAGAAAACGGTCTTGTTCTAATTAAGAATTCCATTTGTAGGGCTCTCTCATGCACTCAAGTTTTTTTTAAGGTTTGGCATTCTGACATGAAGGCTAGTATACACATATACTAAAAGCAAGCAAAACATTTAAAAGCAATGCAAGAATTCTCTTTCCCTTTGCTTTATCATTAAAAGGATCTAGCAACAGAGCTCAGTACAAGAATGTTGGACTTTTTCAGTCTAAAGTTGGACTGAAATGTGCTTTGATTTTTTTTTTTTTTTTCAGAAAAAAAAGTAATGAAATAGATTCGCAAGCACAAAAAGATGAAATATATTTTACAAAATACAGAGTAAAAAAATACAGTGCAGCTCAAGAGCAGACACATTAGGAATATTCTTCAGTTTAGGAGGAATAACTTTAAGTTAAAGTATTAGGTGAAAGTTCTCAAAGCTTAGACTGTTATTTTCTCACAGGGCACTGCTTACTGACAGATTCAACATCCGGACTGCATTTCTGCTGGATTTGATAAAAATACAATTAAAATGTTGTACGGGGGTACGCCAAATTGGCCTGCATCCTAGAACCCACTCCAAGCAAAACCTTGAGGAATATATTGTACAAGAAAAGGTTTGTCCCCTGGGATTACCTCCCACTTCCTTTAACCTGATATTTTGCTCATCCTATTAAGAGATTCCTCAGAGGGGTGAAACAGTAGATTGCCTCATTAAGACTCATCATTTACAAGATGTTGACAAACGCTGGCATTTATCCTGTTGTCATAATAAATGTGAGAAAATGACCACTTGGCAATAAGTGATTCTATGCAATTGCAGGTTGTAAAATGCAGCAATATAAGGGTTTGTGGATAATGTATCAGTATCACTATGTAGCATCTCTGAACAGATTCTGCATTCATTGTAACAAATCTAGGCTAAAATAAATAATAATGGATAGCTTATTTTTATAGAGTTTTCCACATGTGCAACCCAAACATTAATTAAGAAAATGAGAGAATAGTTTTAAACCCAACACAATAATGAAACAATTATTATTAATCTTACTGGCTACCTCAGCACAAGTACCTAGCATCCATATTGTCCTTGTTGACAGCCTGAAAACTCTCTGAACTCAGTTTGCTTACAGCTCTCATCTGCCCTGTAGATGATAACAGCGTGGCCTTTCTTCACAAAGGTCATATTGTCCACTCAGTGTTAATGGTATGTATAAGATCACAACAAGAGCAGATCCCATAACAGAGGCTACTGAGACAAGTCTGGGTGAGAGAGGTGTTCTCCTGAGAGAATAGAAGTGTCTTGAGAAATGGAGATTCTTGTCCTTTGAGAACACCAGCAACAGGACAAGACAGTCTTGTAGGCAAATAATATGAATGAGAAGAAAATGTGGCCATAAGTCTGACTTCAGACTTAGGCCAAAAATTTCACCTTAGCATAGTTCCAACTGTTTTTAAGAATTTTTCTGAGGAAGATAAGTGTATTTTAGAGCTGCAATCATAAAAGTAGACCAAGACCTATACAAAGACATAAATGTCTGAAGATGCATACAGTCCTTATTTGTAAAGCTGTATCCCTGAGCTTCCCGTTCAGCTAGAGGGCTGTGAACCCTACAAAGACTTCAGTCTTCATAGATGTCTCATGTCCTACTTTTGCATATGTACAAAAACATCTAAATTTTTACCATTAAGAAAGTTGATTTTTCTACCATACCATGTTTTCTACATGTTCAGAATGAATTTTATGCAGTAGGCTTTTCCAAAGAAAACAAATGACATTGACTCATAGACTTTTACAGATGTCATTCCTTTTTCTTAAAATTTATCTGGAGGAGTGCGCATCTCCCATAGACAAGCTGAGCACAAGGTGAATCACAGAATCACAGAATCACAGAATTTCTAGGTTGGAAGAGACCTCAAGGTCATCGAGTCCAACCTCCAACCTAACGCTAACAGCCCTCCACTAAACCATATCCCTAAGCTCTACATCTAAACGTCTTTTGAAGACTTCCAGGGATGGTGACTCCACCACTTCCCTGGGCAGCCTGTTCCAATGTCTAACAACCCTTTCAGTGAAGAAATTCTTCCTAACATCTAACCTAAAACTCCCCTGGCTCAACTTAAGCCCATTCCCCCTCGTCCTGTCACCAGGCACGTGGGAGAACAGGCCAACCCCCACCTCGCTACAGCCTCCCTTGAGGTACCTATAGAGAGCGATAAGGTCGCCCCTGAGCCTCCTCTTCTCCAGGCTGAACAAGCCCAGCTCCCTCAGCCGCTCCTCGTAGGACTTGTTCTCCAGGCCCCTCACCAGCTTCGTCGCCCTTCTCTGCACCCGCTCAAGCACCTCGATGTCCTTCTTGTAGCGAGGGGCCCAAAACTGAACACAGTACTCGAGGTGCGGCCTCACCAGAGCTGAGTACAGGGGGACGATCACCTCCCTCGCCCTGCTGGTCACGCTGTTCCTGATACAAGCCAGGATGCCGTGAAGGACTCAGGCTAAGTCCTTCACTTAGACAAAGTGAGGACTTCAGGCTAAGGAAGATCTCCAACTTTCACTATGATCAATGGGAAGAACACTTCCAAATATAAGTCCTAATTTCATTAGGGTGATAAAGGACTTAACTGGGATAAAAATAAAAATAAAAAAAATGCCTGTCTTCCCTTGATGACCTTTTCAGTGAAGTGCCTACAGGAGGAGGAGAAATACAAGCATTTTTATCATCAGGGCTCTCCTAAACTGAAGAACTCAAAATTAGAAGTCCTTTTGAAATTCTGACCCTGGATATCTGTTTGGTTGCTAGGAATCCTGTTGTAAAAACAGAAAATGAACACAAACCAGGTATGTCATTTTCTGTGTATTAGCTGTGAAATCAGAGAAAAACCATGTTATGAGCTTAAGAGATTTCTTGAAATGGAAGGTCATCTCCTTATCTCCAAAATACAATGATTTCCACTTTAGAAAAATACATTGCAACTTTTATAAAGACATTATAAAGAACAAAATCTATACAAGATTGAAAGATCCATAAAGTTAAAATTAAAAAAAAAAAAATAATGTGTGTGTGGGGGGGAAGGTAGTTTTCTGATTTGGGGTAACTATTACAAAATAAATGTAGCCGATTGATCTCTCTAAGTATTAGTCTCCCTCAGTGCCTGATCTAAAGTGGATGTGAATCAGCTGCAGCTCTCCAAATGACAGACCCTGGTCTTTGGCTACACCTAAAACACTCATTGCTTTGTCCCTTTAGCTTCTCCAATCTAACCTACAATGACAGCCACTACACACATGTGAATAGGATTTGTCTCATATAAGTTGGCCAATATCCAAACATCAGTTCCTTGATCTTAAGATTCTTATGATAAGAAACTGGAGTCCTTGAGGTAATTCAGAAAAGAAGTCAATTCTGCAGCTAATTCTAAACAAAAGTAACAACTGAATATCCTAATTATAATGCCTGTATTAACAGATAACAAGTGATTCTTGTGAGATAAAAGCAATGATATTATTAACAATAAGAATTAAAAGTGACAATAACTCGTTACCTAGGGTATTGAGTTGCAGGTGGTTGGTAGCTCTGTCCTACTTAACTAATACAATGCCTGAAACATTGCATTTGTGGTGATTGTAGGGCTCTAAAAGAATCAGCAAAATTGCTTTGTCACCAGAATTTGCAAGCCCTGATGTGACAGTATCTATTCTAACTGGGGAATTCAAAGTGTGTGTGTGTGTGTATTTCATAGGTTCCAGTTTCTGCCACTAGTCATTATTACTCACCTTGTGTTTCTGTATATTCAACTGGCTTGCTGTCTGTCTGTGTGTATATTTTTTCAGGTATAGAGAGAGTTTAGGGATTGCCTGTTGAAAGATGGTGTCCTTTGGTCTGCATATTCAGTAGTGTGTTAATACTCAGATAATACACATCCTCTCATCTCCCCTTCCCTCCTCTTACCTCCCATGTTTATTTTACATTACTCATTCCTCTCAGTCTGCTAATGACTTAACATGGACTACAACAGCTTTCTGCCAAATAAACACAGGGTAGAGACAATTAATATAAACCCCAGTCCTGAAGGTATCCTTACAGCTTTTAGAGCATACTCTATTTTTGAAATGAATACGTTCAACACTAACTATATATTTTGCTTAGCAAAGCAAAATTTCTGTTGAATGGAAGAGATTTTGTCCTTTAAGATATGGGATAAATGAAGGTTCTTGTCCTCTTAGTTTCTCCTCAACTACAGCTTCTTGTGTCACAGACTATCTCAGCTCTGCTTCTGGATCACTTTGATGTTCACTTTGAACATTCACTATTACCTCTTTAGACCTGGAGTCATCTTATATATGGTATGAGGTTTTCCCAATCACAACACCATAGGGTGTGAGATTATCATGCTGTCTCCTTCCTTTTGTAGTCTTCTATTTTGTTTATAGTATTTTTAATTGAGTCCTGGACTCCCAATCTGCATTCATTAGACATAGAGCAGATAAACACTTGTAAAGACACAATTAAATCACAGCCAGGTACTGGTGTTTTCCTCCCTGCTGACTTTACCTCTGCAGAATACAGTTCATTAACATTTCCATAGTTTTAGTTACCCCATATTGGAATTAAAGTCTGTATTTGGTTATTTGCTTGCTTATTACCTGTTCTAAAACCCACTGCTAATTTTTTTTATCAGATATACTTTGCTAACTCGATGGATCTGCCTACCAGTCAGTGCGATCTGAATGCTCCAACCTCAGCTTTTTGTAAAGGACTCAAATATGTAATGGTGCTATAAAAGATTTTTTTCCTCACCTTGAGTGAAACTTGCTCTCACAAAGTAACCTGCAGAAATGCATGCAATATTTACCATTTTCTCCACTGTACAGCAGAACTGGAAAATGATTGGCACTACTATTCCAATGACCATAGTTGCTACAATCTCACAATATTGAGACCCAGAAAGCTTCTTCTTATAGACTGTAGTGTAAAATTATGTACTGATTGTGAACAGACCATTGCCTTGGATGTTTTTGAGTCTACCTTGTCAAGGTTACCTTCTCAATTAATAGTGTTAGGGATTGAATTTGTATTTGTATTTCAGAAGTACTACTACACCACTGAGAGTGTCCTTTTAAAGGTACAAGGCTGTGAAGGGATACTGAAGGTGAATTGTAGACTTGAAACACTATAGTGCACAAGCATATATCATACAGCTATATTTCTCCAAAGATCTACTTCAGTATCTCTGCATAGTCCTCTGCAAAGTAGTATGAAGGTACAGCATCTCATGGAGTAATCTGTGTTTCTACATGGCATAACTTCTTATGATAGAGGAATATCTAGAAAAGTTGGGCATTTCAAACCATACTGAAATGTCTCACTTACACAGGAAAGACCAAAATTAATGGAGTAAAGGTCAGGGAATTTTGTTTGTTTGTGTGTTTGTTTTTCTTGTTGTGAAATTTTAAGACATGAGCAGGTAATGTTCCACTTGCTTTATTAAACCACAGAAGTGTTAGTCTCTAAAAGAACAAGCTTTCTCTGATCAGATATTTTGATACAGCTGTGTGGAACTCCAAACTGGTTTCTATTCATGTCAGTAGAAAAGCTCCCATTGAGTTTAGGGGGAGCAGATGCTGGTGGTGACCTACCAACACACCTGAAGCAGATGTTCATAACCATACGGTGATATGTGCTGAGTTCGTGCCTGATTACTAATTCACCACAGTCATCTTTCTCTTCTAACACACCCTACATCAAGTAACAGCCATAAGACTCTTTGATTTTCTTTTTGAACTCAGAGGCTAATTTTGCTAACACCTATAAAAAACGACAATGAACAAAAATAATTTTTTCAGACGACAACAAGGACAATTCAAATAAAGAAAACCAGTTTGCAGACATTAAAAAAAAAAAAGTTAATCAACCATCTGGAGGTGTGTGAAAGCTTTTTTGAATGTGATATAAAAGTTGAGCACAATCTTTTTCCCTGAGTTTACCAGTTCATTAAATAATACATTTGCCTTTATTTCCTCCCCCTTAATTTTGTATTTTGTTTCACTCAGAGTGAAAGAGTTCTAATGCCTATAGCACAAACTGCTTCTGAATCTCTCCCTGACAGAGTACATTTATATCATAGTGTAACATACCATAACATATCATAATATAACATTATGCTGTGCATTGTGCACTATGCAATATAAGCTTTCTTATATTCTTGGTAGTAGCAATAAATAACAATAATAGTGCAGACTACTATTGTAATAATAAATATGAATTAGAACAGTGGTTAAATCTGGTTGGGTATAATTATAGGTTGCCCCAGTGAACTAAATTTCAGTGGGGTTTGGTTCTATGGTTTAGGATAGTCTCCATTAAATATAGGAAAATCCAGTTAATTAATTAGCCCTTAGTGTTAAATGAGTTTTTTAAGCCTGAGAGACAAGGGGAATGTGGGATTTGTGGGGACTTGACAATGAACATTTAATGATGTTAAACCCAAAGTGACTGTTAATATAGGCTACAGAACCTGAGAGTCAGAAATACAGTCACAGAGATAAATGCAAATAAAGTACCAAGGTTTAACAGGAAATGAAGAATGTTAATTTACTCTGGATATTCAAATTGACATTATATGATTTATTTTTTTTTTTTTTGATGGTTACAGCACCAGGTTCCCTCATTCTCTGGCTGTACAGAGGACACAAATAGAAGACAAGAAATGTATGACTGAGTCGAACCATTCAGAGCAGTTATATCATTCGTTTCCTGTGTGATTTGTCAGCATGTAGAATAGCCATTTATGAAGAGTTGTCCTTGGGAAAGGACGCTGTTGTTTGAAGATATCTCCCAGTTCCGGAGCAATCTCAGCAAGGAACAGTCCTGGACTCAGTCAGAAAACACCTTAAGGGTATTCTACCTGGTCAAACTTTATACCTAGAGGCTCTTTCCTATTGGGTGGACTTCTAGAATCATAGAGTGCTTCAATCTGTTCTTCTGCTGTGGATATCTTTCTACACATTAGGGCTTTTTAATTCTTCCACCTGCTCTCTTTCACCTTCACGTTAGGCTTACCTAAAGTAAGCATAGTGGTATTGCTGCAGCTTGTCAGGGCCTGGTAGACTCTACCAGCCCTTCATACTCCTTCCTACCTTCACCAGGGCTTCCTCTACCCCACCCCACCCAAGGCCCAGGACTCCATGTCACCCCTGCCCCAGGGAGACCACATCAGGGCTGTTTTCCAGCCCCCCACAGCCTTGCCCTGTCTGTTCGTGGTCCCCAATGACCTGGATACACCCACGGGACAATGTCCCAGCATGGCCTTGTCTGTGGCTCTGCTTGGCTATTCTGGGCCATGTCTAACCCTGGTTCCCCTCATTGGGCTGGGTCCTGGCCCTAGCTATGGTCTGACAGCCTGGCCTGATCTTGGGATCTCCTTGGATCCTGGTTTCCCAGCCCACAGAAAGCAGCTATCCCCATCTCTCCCCAGCCATAACTCATCCTTGTCTGTAGTGAATATAGCCTCGTTCCTTCGTTCCTTACTTTTTTTTTTTTTTTTTTTTCCTCCACGTTATTATATTTGTACACACCAAACCTCCACAGTCTAGTCAGGATTTATTCATGGCCAAATACTGGCATACACGTGGAATGAGATTACTCATCTTCAACTTTGTGTGTCTGCAGTGTAGCTGTCTACATCTTGGTTAGTAGTCCTAGGCTGCCTTCATCTTCAGTGGAAACAGGTGACCATACTTCATTTATCTGGCCTGTATCAGCAATTTATATTAGGATACAAAACGTAGCACTGTATGGGTGCTATAAGGGTAAGGAATAAGTATGTACAATAGCTGGGCCTTTCCATTCCCTTGGCTCCTCAAGGCTACCAACATTCATGGAAAATAGCAAATGCATTCCCAAAGCAGGGACTTTTAAGTAGCTGCCTGACAACCACTTGTCCCTATACTGAATTTAGCCCTTCATGATTTTTTATTTGCAGCCTCCACTTGAACCTTATGCAAATTCCGTGCAACATTGATAATAAGTACTTTTTTTTTTTTTTTTTTTTTTTTTTTTGAGTTTGGTAGAGGGACAGTGATCAGGGACCTCTTGAGATGACAGTCTGACAGACTGTAAATCAAGGAGGATCTCTCTCTTAGCAGCCACAAAGATTAAACAGACTAATGAATCAATGCTTTAGACCATCCACTCTGGGGAGCCTTCACTTAAGTCCCAGCTCTGCTGGTCAGGTCAGAAAATGATCTTTTCTGTCAAATGGTAGGTTTCTCTGTGTGGTAGTATGTGTTCATCCTCCTTTGTGTGAACTCTAAAGAGCTGACAGAGGCAGATGTCAATCCATACTGCTGTGACACTTCCTCATTCAACTCTAAAACTTTGTGAGATCAGTTCACCATCCAGCAATTGGCAAGGGGGTTTTTGTGGGAGGGTAAAGGGTCATATTTGTTCATTTTGCAAAATCAGTTCTAAAGTTCATCTTTCTATTTTTTCTTTCTGTTGAGGATGTGAGCCATTAATAACCATCCCCTCTCCTCCAAACACCCAACCCTTTGTTTTTACCGTGTTTGTTGACTTTAGGGCATGTTACCTGCATCTTTGTTCAACCTCTTAACATAAATAACACCACATCTGTAATTCTGTTATCAGTTCAAGACTTTTTAAGCTAAAATCTTAGTAGATATACTGGATTCTATTCACTTTTTTTTTTTTTTTTTTTTTTTTTTTTCTCTGTGATCCTGAGATGATCATAATTTACATCATATGTATTTTAAAACAGATGTTCTGGTTAAGTTCATTTTTTCAGCCCATCTTTCTAATGACTGAAGCACTGATTTAAAAGGCCTCACAGTACTAAAAATATCTGCCTTTAATGTAGACAATAACATACTTCTGTTAAATTTATATTGCACTGAAGGCATATACCCTAATAAAATAATATAACAAATACAGTTGTTTTGATTAAATTTTTTATTTTTTTTAATTTTTATTTATTTATTTATTTTTTAGCAGGAATAATACTTCTCTGTTACTTTTTGGTGAACAAAATGTTGTGACCAAGTAATACTCAATATAGTAAATGTTCTTCATTCAGCACTTCCTCAATGATTACTTCTCTTCCTTGAGTAAGTAAATGATGAAGCTTGTCATCTTTGATTTGATTCTATTTAAAAACACAGACCTGTAACTTAAGAGATCAAGCGATGAAACAGGAAAAGAAATGACTATATTAAAAATGTTCCTGCCCAGATGGTCCCATATAGAAGTTCTGATCTGAGTACACACTAATTAAAGAGAAGGTGACTGGAATCTAAATTTGTCTGCTAATTTTATTTATGACTCTTATCTACACATGAGGGGCTTGAACATATTTAATTTTTGAACATAACCCAAGAAAGCACTTAAGAGGGTGCTTAACAATAAACTGATGTTTGGCTCCTACTACCAAAAGAGAGATGATTTCCTGAATGTGGACCGTGGAAGAATTTCAAAGTAAGGTACTAATTTTGCCAGTGGAGGGAAGCTTATCAATATTTATGTCTTTGATTTTTTAAAATTATTTTTTATTGTTTTCATGCATGTTCTGTTCATTGTTCACTGGCAAATATTTCAAGATACACTGAAATCCTTTCATTAACAGAAAGAGAATCGTCTACAGGGTAAACCAGTTTACTGTAGTTTCTCTACCACGTTGCAAAAATACTAGTCCATTTACCTGAGAGAAAATTTCAGTCTGTACTATCTTCTCTTACTTACTGATAATAGCAGATTCGTTATTTTAGACACAACTAGTTATTCTCTTCCATTCTGTCTGTGTAAAGCCACTTTCAGAGAAAGATACAACATTGTTAAACTGAGCTTGGAGAAGTGAGGATTAAATGCAGTTTTATTCCATAAGAAAAGCTAAGTTTTTCCTGAAGCATCAGATGATGCATGGAATAAAAAATAGCCAAGAAATCAAGAAAAAATATCTTAAAACTGATACTTATTTCATGACAAACATCACAGTGCCTGTAGTGTAAAACAATCCTAACTCAGATTTTTTTTTAACTTGATTTAATTTATTGTCTGTTCATGCAAACTTCTAATCAATTATTTGGGTCAAAGAACAGATAGAAAAAAAAATAAAAAGAAAAACTGATTTTAAACTTTCAAACTGTTAACAGAAAAGATGTGTGGATGAGGCAGAGTTTCCAGAGACAAATAATGAGCTAGAGCAAATATAAAATACCAAACCAAGGATCACAAAATATTTTTCTGATTCTTTTGTATCCTACATACAGTCCTGTTGCTAACATAAATATTGTGTTAGATTTAAGAGTTAAACTTTTAAATCAGGACAATTTCATACCCTGGTAGGAATGCAGAACAGATTAACAAGCATATGAATTTTAAACAAATTAGGACATGCTCTTAGTATTATTTTTGGCACCTATATGCACTTTGTTCCTGGTGTCATCATATAATGTTCAGTTATACATACAGATAGTTCTGTGCTGTATGTATGTGTATATGGGAAATTTTGTCTACTCATGGGGAGATTTCAGGGAGTTATGGGAATGCACTTAATGACCTTAACAGCAGGTACAGCTACTTTCATCGGCTACACCATCACATCCGTTGCTGCCTACCTGGGCAGTTTGTCCTTGCTTCAGTTCTAGGATGGGAAATAAACTTTTCCTCCTTCTAGCTCTTTCACAACAGGCTAATCCATTGGGGCAATATTCCTCTCAAATTAAACATACATTAGAACAACAAAGCAGACGAACTGATGTCAAATGAACACTGAGACAAATACCGTGAACTTGCATGTGGTGGTTTCATACCAGTGCCATTTAAGTTCCACCATACCATTCTCTCACTTCCCCTCTTCAAAAGAACTGGGATAGAAAATAGAAACATATGGCCAAGTATCAAATCATAGAATCAGAGAATTATTGATTCTAGAACCTATGATTCTAGAACTCATAGAATCATTGAATACCCCAATCTGGAACAGACCCACAAGGATTATTCAGCCCAACTACTGACTCCACACAGGACCACCCAAAAAATCAAACGAGATGTCTGAGAGTGTTGTTGAAATGCTTCTTGAACTCTGGCAGACTCGGTGCCATGACCACCTCCCTGGAAAGCCTGTTCTAGTGCCCAACCACCCTCTTGGTGAAGAACCTGTGCTGGCTTCACACTGATAGGCAGCTGAACTCCATTATGGGAAGCTGAACTCCATCACACTGCTTCCTCGAAGGACATAAGGGGAGGAAATATGATTAAAAAGGGCTCAAGGGTTGAGATGAGGACAGGGAGATCACTCCCTAGTTACTGTCATGGGTAAAACAAATTCAGAATAGGGAGATTAATGTAATTTATTATCTATTACTAACAAGCTAGAGCAGTGAGAAACTAAAAGCGAACTACAAATACCTCCACCCCCATCTATCCTCTTCTACATCCTCTCCCTGATCAGTGCAGGGAAATGGGGAATGGGGGCTGCAGTCTGGCCCCAGTGCTTTGTTTCCTCTGCTCCTTGCCCCTCTTCCAGCATGGAGTCCCTCCCATGGGATGCCGTCCTTCCCAAACTGGTCTGGTGGGGGCTGCCCATGAGCAGCAGCTCTTCAACAACTGCTCCCACACAGCTCCGTACCATGGGGTCCATCCCCCAGGAGCAAACTGGCCCAGCAAGGGTCCCCCATGGGTGGGTGGCAGCTCTCCCCAGACGCCTGCTCCTGTGTGGGCTCCACGGGCTGCAGCTCTGGCCTGGGCCTGCTCCTGCGGGGGCTGTCCATGGGCCGCAGCCTCCTCCAGGCCACATACACCTGCTCCATTGGTAGCTCCTCCACGGGCTGCAGTGTGGAGATCTGCTCCATGTGGGATCTATGGACTGCAGGGGGACAGCCTGCTCCACCAGGGACCTCTCCACAGGCCACATGGGAACTACTGCTGTGTGCCTGGAGCACCTCCTGCCCTCCTGCTGCACTGACCTTGGGCTCTGAAGGGCTGTTTCTTTCACATTTTCTCTCTCCTCCCTCCCAGCTGCTGTTGCACATCAGGTTTTCCTTAAATCTACTCTCCCAGATGCCCACCCGATGTCGCTCCCTGCCTCAGCTCTGGCCAGCAGCAGGTCCCTTTTGGAGCAGTTGGAGCTGTCTCTGATCTGACATGGGGCAGCTGCTGGGCTCTGCTCACAGCGGACACCCCTGCAGCACCCACGCTACCAAAACCTTGCCAAATAGGCCCAAAACAAATGGAAAGTGGCAAAAGTCCTACTAAATTTCATGGGAATTTATGACATTTTACTGGAGCCAGGATTTTACCCTATACTCCAAAATGAAATCCCAATCAAATTATCCTAGGAAAGTTAGCTGGTGATTAAATTATTGTATTCATTAATGTCTCTATTAATCTTTTTTTTTTTTTTTTTTTTTTTTTTTTCATACGATAGGAATCAAATAATTAAATATTACACATTTGTGTTTTAGTGAAACACAAAGTAAAAGGTAAATGCATGAACAGAAAAATAAAGATATTATCAAGCTTAAAGAACCATGTGATCTCTATATCACTGCATGAACAGAAAAGATAAGGGGCCATATCAAAGATCTGTAATTGGATTAGAAAATGATATAATCATATGGCTTCTTTATTCTTTAGATTAAGCCATTGTCTGTCAGAAAAGAAAAGAGCGGTGATGAAAAGGAGAATAACGAGAAAGAAACCCTTCTACTTTCCTTGAAACAAAATAAAAGAAAACAAGGAATATTCTGACTGGAAGGTGTGACAACTTGATACCAGCATGAGGCACTTAGAACTCTCTCTCAAGCTAAGTTTTGCATTCACTGTTTATCATAATTTGATTTAACAATGACAAACTTTGATTGTTAAACTCCAGCCTCACTGGCTGCAGTTGTACCACTCTAGTTACATTGGCTGGGATTACTGCACTTTACATTCTGCAACTTTCTTCCAAACCCTGAGGATAAAATATTACCACAGCTGAACTGTCATTGTGTATGTGACTAGTGGTTGTGGGCATCTAGGGCAGCATCCTAAAAGCAAATTGTCTAAAGAGATGGAGTCTCCAGTAATATTTATCTTTTGTTACCTCATATACCTTAAATGCACCACTGGATAATCTAAGGGGCATGTGAGTATCTAAATGTAGAGCCAAACTGAGACTTAGATTATAGCTTTTGGTAGACCACCCTAGATGATGTCACTCTCCCCAGCAACAGCAGAGGACTATAGGGTCTATCTTGCCTGCAAAACCCGATTGGGACTGATCAGAACGTTTTGAAGAGGCTCATGTGAGATCAGAGATTGGAAGAGAGGCTGTGGTATGCTTAAAGGTGGTTCTGACTATGGTGTCAGACTGCAGAGGTCTGAGGACTGGATATCTTAAAACTGTGCGTAAGCTGAAAAATGTGTGTAGGATGTGAGCTGCTTATGAAGTAAGATGAAAGTAGGTGGGAGATGAGGGGATGAAGGGGCCACAGGTTTGTAATTGTATTTTAGAGAGTTATATAAAAGTATGGCTAGAAGATGTGGCACCCTGCCACATGATTTTGGAAGGTAGCTCCCAGAAGCAAAACATTTGCCCTTTATTCCAGCTCTGTAAGTGCACAGCACAAGTAACAGTAGAACAAATGCAAGCAGCACCGTTCTTGCCAAAGCACGTTCTATGGAGAGCACATCCTCCTGCAGTGAAAGTGGACCCTCCTGGCAAGGTAGGAGATCTGGCAATCACTTTGCATTAATGAGGAGCTGTTAACCAAATATATAAATAAGATGAAAACCACAAGAACAAAACCTCACTGTTTCCATATGACTCTTGGCTTCATTCCTGTAGTGGTTGTGCTGATGAAACTTCTGCACATTGGATGAAGTCTGTTAACTATGATTTAGATGTGAATGTGACCACATTTATTGTTGATTTTGACACATACAATGACACCTCTTCCTCCTCTCCCCCCAAAAAAAGAAAAAAGCCCTGAAAGGATATCTGAGAAACTCATTGCAAATTTCACTCAGTAAACTCCATATTGACCTTGTGGGAAAAGACAGAAACTCAGCAGTAAGGGAACATGGTAAAAGAAGAAAAAATACCCCCAGATACAAACAAAGACTGGAAAACACAGAGGCAGGTTTCTATCCTATTACAGAAGCATAACTGTAATCCTTCCAGCAAAGGGATGTTAACTACCAAAGAGGGGCAGGAGCTCTCCAGAAACTCACAGTCTGTCATGGAGTATGTTCATAATAAGGGAAATAAGCCGACTTGTGCATTTACTTGGGTATGACATCACTGACAGCCAATTAGAAAGTTCCACTTATGTCATTTCATAATAAAGAAAAGACTATTCAGCACTCGCTGCATCAAAGAACGCATGTCACAGAGATTTGCACAGAAATGGGTTGATTAATTTTTAATGAATTATACCAGGAAAAGTTTCCTTGTATAAATTGCTGTGAGAATACCGGTAATAACCTATGCTTGAATAAAGGGTTTCTGCATGTGTGGGTTCTACAACTACAGAGACACTGAGCAAAATTGAACTAAAAATGGTGCTACTCACCCTAATCCATCCAGTTCATAACAGCAGTAAAAACAGTGTGAGGTGCACAGTAGCACAAGTTTTAAAGACCATTTTATTCATGGGAAGTATGTCCTGTAACTAGTAAAATTCTTTCCAACTGTCTTTGTTTTCAGTTCGAGAGTGGTTGTTACTACTGAAAATAGGCCTTTGCTGAACATTGCCTGGGCACAGTACAGCTTTGAAATTCTGTAATGCATCCTATGTATCTTAGGACTTTGTGACTAAATAGTCTTTATTTATTTATTTATTTATTTATTTATATTCATGGAAAGCTATGAATCTATTATTCAGATGATCCACAAGCTACTGCTTCTGGTCAAAAAATATGCATCAATATGGCATTGTTTGTATTTCAGGATGTGTAAAGAAAAGAAAAAAAAGTCATTTCAATACTGACGTTAAGACAAACATTAACTTTACATGACTGGTGTAAAAGCCAGCCAGCTGACCCACTGTGGAGTAAGACATGGAGATCAGGACTTGCAACAGAAAAATACATACAAATAAGAATTTCTTAAAATGATCACAAATGCAACTCTTTGAAAAATGAGTAAATTCAGAGGTTATTGGGTACATTTTCAGTATACCCAATTGCTTGCCAGAATTTGAGAGCATCCAGATTTCATCACAGAATAAAGATCTTATGAATAATAAATCAACTTGTGTTTCAAGTTGATTTAATAGAAAGCAAGCAGTAGTGAATCCACAGTTTAAACTTAAAGTAGCCAAGATGGAGCCAAATTAAACCTTTTTATCCATTCCTATTAAAATTTTGTTTGGATTATATTAAATCTATTTGTGACCTTGGTTTCTGAAAAATCAGAGTTATCAAGAAACCTCCTTAGCCCATGATATACAAAGACTATCTAATGCTATCCTGCTTTACTACTAGTGATTTAGAATTATATCTAGATTGTTTTAATTCAAGGAAAGTGCTAACAGCGATTCTCTGATGTTGAAATGATCTGGATAAAAACAGGTTCCCTATAGCTCCCTCACATAGGACTCCACATCAAATAAATCAAGTTTTCTAAAATAGTCAGTGAACTGATTTTAAAATAGTCTTGTGTTTTTAATATTTACAGCAAGTGCCTGAAAAGCATTTTCTCTTTTAGTTCCTTGTCATATATGTTCAGGATTCATTATGTTACTCGGAGGCAACCAGGTGAATTTCCTCTGAACGTTGTTTGTGCTGATCAAGGAATGCCAACGAATAGTGCATTTTTATTTTAATTGATCTGACTGGAATGAGCTGCCACTCTTCTTTGCATATGAACATATCTCCGTATGGAGATTTTGGTTAAATTTTGTGCTTCGAATAATTTAGGATTAAAGGAAGAAATGTGGGTTCAAATACAAGAAGAGGTTTTTCACTAAGACATTTTTTCCTTATATCTAACACTGCCATAAATCAGAGAGAGGATATGTTAGAGTGGCAACTGTAGAAAACAGAAGAAAAAAGTCTCATTAAAATTAATGCATAGTAGGCTATAGAGTAAATTAAAAGCCAACAGGATCTCAATGCATTGCAATTGGCATTCCTAATTTAACAGTTTCTGCTACCACAAGTGAAAAAAAAAATCCGCAGTGAGAAATTTGCCTTTTTATTTTGCTACTATTTTTCACTTACAGTTTGTTATAGTTTTAAAATAGACAGGCAAAGAAAGAAAGATTTATTTGACCTACCTGTAAGCCTTGAAATATGTATTTAGCACAGCTGTTCTTTTGTGTTTAAACTCATCACAAAAATGCAGCTTTAATGTAACCCACCATTGATCTGCAGTAAGTGGAAACAAAATCTCTCCTTAATTAGTATCATCCAATCACTTTTTTACATTTCTACAGAACACACACTGTGAACTGTTTAATGGACTATTATTTAGAAGAGTGGCAAAGAGCTTGCAAAAAAAAAAAAAAAAAAAAAAAAAAAAAAAGACATAGTGAAAATAAAAACTAGCAGTGTCAATGAAAAATGTGTTGCAAAATAATGGAAAAAAAGATGTTTCGTTAAGATGGGCTTCACTGGCATTTTACTGTATAGATGAACACTGCTCCAATTACTGCCAACAATGGGGAAAGAGATAGAGAGATATAGATTCATTACTTTCAACACCCTTAACTGTCTACCACTGAATTCGCTTATCTGTTCCTTTTTCTACAGGACCTGCATGGAGGGGGGAAGGAATAAACAAAGAACTGAGTAGAGTGAATGTGTCACAAATTACCACAAACACACTGTGACTCAATGCACTTTTCATTTCTCTCCTCATTAACTGTGTCTTGCTCAAAATGAGAGACTGGGTCTAAACATAATCAAGTCCCACAGATAACAATTGACTTGACTGCTGGGGCAGTCATCACCTTCTAGCTACTGGGAAATAAATTTAGAAATAAAATGAGTTAAAATAAAATTCACTCTGCTCTCTTTTCTGTGCTCAGATAATTTGAAGGCCATCAAGGCCTGCAGAAACAATCCATCTCTCTGTGAAAAGGAAAGCAGCCTGTGCCACTACCAATAAGGCATGTCTTTAGTGTTATCAAGAGTAAGTATAATTACACAGTGGAAAGGCCATCAAAGTGTCTTGGACGCTGATATTTTTTTTCCTGAGGTCTTCATCAATAGTGCTGTTGGAATGAAAAGAATAAGTAGGGGGAAAAAGAGAAAAAAATAATATCCTCCAGATTGGTGTGACTGACCTGCAATCTAGTAGAGCACATTATAATTTGAGAGCAGTAGGACGATTCAATAAAAATTTTGCTGTCTTCCACTTTAAATCAGGAAGGATTAATTTCAAGAATCTTTGTGGATACTCTTGTGGTCTTGGTTTTGTCAGTGCTGAAATTTCTCTTCAAAGAGGCTAAAGAACTTCCTGTTGAAGGGCATTTATACTTGCCAACACTCCCTTTACCTCTAATAGCAATGCATTTCTGATAGGCAGATTTTCTGGCTGGTAAAGAGGAAGTAGGGCCATTTGTTTCTGCTGAACAGGATCCTAGTCCTGCACTTTTTATTTGGACATAGCAGTAGAAAATTTAATTGGTTTATTACATTTCTGTCAGGGGCAGCCAGGCCCCTGATAGAAATGTATATGTCTTAATGGAATTCCATTCAGTAAATACATGTCCAGTATGTCTGACACTATTTTCTAGGGCCAGAATTCAAAAGTATATGTCCAAGTCCTGCCCTGTGGTGCCTTACTCATACTAGCAAATGTTGTTCTGGGAAGGAACTATGCACGAAAAATTCTTGAGAAGATGTGGGTATACACTGGATATAGAGCTAATGCAAGCAGCATCTTGAAAATGTTTTTAAGAACAGAGAATCACCCCAAACCTACCTATAAACTTGCTTCAGGCAGTCTTCTCTTTAAAAAGAAAACATCTTAGTAACTGTGCTATAAACCCTGACAATAATCACTGAGTCTGATGATTAGAGCCAATCATCTAATCGTCTGTGTCCCCAGCAGCCTCACTGATTTTGGAACTTTCCCTTTCTGTGGCTACTAGACCTGGAAATCAGAACATCCAAAATGGTGGTGACTGCTCTAGGGCAAATTAGGTCATTAAAAAGCCTTAACCAGTCTGTGGGCTTTTAATTCTGACTCAGCGGTTTGTTTGTGCTGTTCACAACATGAATACATTTTCCAAACCTCAAAATTTAATAGATTTATTACAAGAAACAAGATTAACTGGGCTGTACTACTTTGAAAAAAGTCTAGTTCTTGAATAATAATTATAGATCTCCTGAAGTCCAAAAGAACTGAAGTAGAGCAGCCCCAGCAATGTGGCCAAACATAACAAATTGAGAGGAGTGAGGGAAAAGAAATATAACTGAGAGAATGCAAAAGTGAAATGTCCCTGATATATTCTCTTAAAACTTAAATAAGTTTTTATTGGCCAACTGGCAAAATAATTCATTTTCTCAGGTTTTATTTGGACACCAGCATCGCCTGGAATTTGGGGTGAGGGTGGTGCAGAATGTGGGGTCTTTTTCCAGAAATTTCTGTGATGCAAATCCCATTTATGACAATGGGCTCTGAAGACTAAGTTTTCTAGCCTTCCTGGATCTAGCTAAAGTGAATGAGATAAGAGGCCACATTGAATCCCAAGTTCCATCCAGGAGGAATTTGGGACGTGCAATATTGGGACTATAGTTGAACCTCTGCTTTTTTTTTTAGCTGTTCCATCATATTGGCTAAAAGGATACAGTAACTGGAACTCTGCTGTGGCATATCAGCTGTATTTCTTTTAGCATACGTCTTCATTACTCTCACAGAAGTAGCAGAGAGACTGTCAGGGTAGTGTATGGAAACTAAGTTAGTTATAAAGTAGTTTTGTTCAGACAGTAGATGAATGGGAGCTACAGCTGAACAGATCCTGGTGCAGACTATGTTAGCCTGCCTAATTACTCCTGTGACTGAGGTTTATATCCTAGTACAGCCTAAACTCTTGAATGGTTTCCAGAACATATAACAAGCAAGCAGGATTAAAGATTTTATTTATTTATTTATTTATTTTCTAGAAAGTAATTTGTGTTTTCCAATCCATTTTTTTCTACTATGTTGAAAGGCTATTTATGTCAAAGAATTTTTGTTCTATCAAAAAACTGAGAAATAAATCCAGCTATTATTAGATCAAATTTTCAGACACAACTGAAAGAAACTCAATAAAACTAAACTTTTTATTTTTTTAAAAGTGTTGTCATAACCCCCTCTCTAACAGTAAAATTAATCACTCAAGTAAGGCTTTACCTTCTTGAGTCAGAATTATGTGATTTCCTACTGGATTGGCAGACTAACAGATTCTTTCCATTTCGTGTTCTATATGGGGTCCAATTAGCTCAATGAGCTAATTGGAATTGAAAACCAAACCAAACCAAACCATGGCTTCCTGTCACTGTAGGAGATAAGCACTATGCAGAGACACCTCTAATTTACCTGAAATGAAGATTATGCATAGCAGAGAGTCACATTGCTGCAGCCTGTATCTTCCAAGTGTTCCTCTGGAACATGTCTGACAAACACCCTCCTCCCTTTTTCTTGCTGGCTGCACTGGCCTTAGTCTGGCTTAAGTAATAGCAGAGCTGTGTTCAAAAGAAAAATGGCAGTGGGCTCTACTAGCTTTCCCATTTTCAAGTCACTATGCTATGGCCTTGAAATACAAAGTAAACTCAATAGAGAGAACAGTTCATAACCCAGTAATTATTATTCCCCATGTAACTGATACTCTCTCCAGTCTCCATGAGTTTTACTGCAGTTTGGACTATACCAATACTTTAGGTAGGTTTGAGATTGTTTATTTGCCCAAAGTTCTTTTCTGGGTAGACAAACAGCAGGAGGGGCATTTGTGATCTATACATTATTATGTTACCAAGGAGTCAGAAATCTCTGAATGTGGCTTCCAAACAAAGTTAAATAAAAATATAGGTATTTGTTTAAGCTTAGGATTCATAAATGTAAATGGTCGCTATCATGTGCAGTTTTTCCATGGGAGTATTATTTGGCACAGCTTCATGCTGTGCCAAATTTGTGGTTTCTTAGATTATTGCTTTTTTAGAAAATTCTGTTTTTGGCACAGACACACAAACACACAAATTGAAAAGGGAAATATTTATATTATGAAATTAAGCTTGTTCACATCTTCAATGATGATTTATTAAAGAAAAATATATGGCAAGCCACAGAATGGTGAAATGTACCCTGGCTTTTGCATTCCTTGTATGAAACAACCACAAAACTCATTTGAAAACAAATAGTACTATAAAGACTTAAAGAAAGAAAATGAAGCATTTGCATGTATAAAATACCTCATACAACACATCTTCATTCTGAAAGACTAAAGCGAACTAAATGTTTTTCCAAATAGCTTTTCAAGGGCATTATTTTTATGGCCAGGATGTTTCTGTTTCTGTAGGCACCTAGAGTATGCTATTGGATTACTTCATTGAACTACCATTAGGTTAAGGACAATACATTCAATGTTGCAGTATTCAGTGGACAATGAAAGGTCAAAAGCAGAAAACCACTAAATAACAGTTAAGTTATAGGCATTTTGTGTCAGAATGGAAAAAAAAAAAAAAAAGTATAAAGGAATACACACAAAAATTACTACTGTTGTTTATTAGTTTTGTCATGGCATCCACTGGCATGCAAAATCAGGACTCCATTGAAGTAGATTTATTATCAAAGATTACATGATTTATCTTATATTTTTTATTTTCATTTTATGATCAGATTCCAGTGCAGATGTAGACATCTGAAGAGTAAATACATGTTATTTAAAATAAGCTCTTTGGAGACTGATATGTAGTTTTAGGGTGCAATTCATCAGAACATTTCAGAGGACTATGTGAGAGTGAGATGAAACACAATTTTAAAAAGGACACCTTTTCTCTAAGCGGAGCCTAATGTGAATAGCTCACGTGGATGTCTACAACAAGACACCTAAACAAAGAAGGATCTTAGTTCTGCTGTCTGCAACAACAGACAAAGCAGGCAATAAGGAAAGGTATATATGAAGGGAATAAGGCAGAAAACAAACAAGCAAATGAACAAACATAACATTTGGAGATTAGTTAGAAACCAGTCACAAAAAGATATGAGTGTTAAGAAAACTTGTGACTGCTGATAAAGTACAACACATGGAGGTCAGACGTTGTGGGGCATGTCTGCTGTTCTCTATGTCAGGCATTTATTTCTCAGCATCTCTGAGCAGCATTGGAAGATTGTGAAACAGTCCCCAGCATGGTTACAACATTCTGTCTGCTAGGAAAAAAAAAAATAAATAAAAAAAAATAACTAAGTCTAGTTATTGCCAGAAGAGACACCAACTCTAAGGGCAGAAAACACTGAAGAAAAGGATAAGCATCCAGGATGACAACAAATAATAATAAACAGTGTTATTAGTAAGGTGAAAGAGAAGAAAGGTATGAAAGCCTTCTAAAAATGCTAATTTACCTGAAATAAAACGGACTTAAGAATATGTGACAGTTATTTGATTATAGTTTAAAAAAGACACATGAGAAACTCTCTTTGATATAAAAGAAAAGAAAGAAATTTATAGAAAAGGTAGTTGTGAAAGGAAGAAATTTGAGTGCAGGGTACAGCGCAATGGTATTTCAAGGTCAATGTAATTCCTCTTTTCTAAACATGTTTGTTGTACAAACTGTAGTAGGAATATTAGAAGTTTGTATTTCCATCTGTTTGCTTAAAACTGGGTCTGTGCTTCAGCATGAACAGGCAAAGCTCTGATGAGCTAGAATTACTTTGGTTCATGATGCACCCTATAACGCTGCCATTGTATGCTGATTTCTTCATGATAATTGGTAAGGATTTTATAAGTTTTAATAGTCATCACATGGTCACAAGCTGATTTTATGAAACTTCGTTCATTAGTCTCAGCAAAATACTGCAGCACATAGTTGCCAAGTGAGAATTTCTAATTGAGTTTAGTAATACACTGAAAAGGTAGTTATCACACAAGGCAAATGCAAAAGCAATGTAAAGAATTTTATTTTGTTTAGAATTGAAATCTTGCAGCAGTTTTATCCTGAGTCTTAAAGAAATGTAAACTAAGCATTTAAATCAGTATTCTCATGAATTGCTGAAATCAAAAGTTAGCAGTGGTGTTATTTTTTGAAATATGAATGACCTTTGTAAATTTGTTTCTAGGCTCAGGTAGTCTAGAATTGATTGATTTTTCTCCAGGCATTTAGAGACTGAGCTGCATAAGAGCATACGTGCCTCAAAATAGGATTTATCATTGCCTAACTTGAAAATTGTTTTTTCAACACTGGCTCAGCTGTTAACTAATCATTGAGTTTCACAGATAGATTTCACCTTCAGTTTCAGGCATCTAGCTTAATTTATCTGAAAGCAAATGTCTATGAGTAAGCTTATGTCTGAGTCCCTTTAGAGAAGCTCAGGGCTCAACTCTGATGTCTAACCATAGACATCTAATGATGTTTAGATAACTTAGAGTATCTAAGATATCTGTACAGGCTTGGTAGATATGACACAGGACTTGTGGTCTCCTGAACCAATAACAATTGTCCAGGTAGGTTTTCAAGAAATCTCAGTTGCATATGTTTGGGCAATTAAATCAATCTGTTAGTCAGCAGAGCTGAGTTCACCCAGTGTAAAAGAAACACCAGCATTTGGTAAACCAAAGCACTCTATAGACTAAGCTGACCATGTTGATATGATCTTAGAATCATAGAATCACAGAATCATAGAATGGCTTGGGTTGGAAGGGACCTTAAAGATCATCTAGTTCCAACTCCCTGTGCACTGACAGGGACACCTCCCACTAGACCAGATTGCTCAATGTTCCATCCAACCTGGCTTTGAACACCTTCAAGGATGGGGCATCCACATTTCTGGGCATCCTCTTCCAGTGCTTCACCACCCTCATAGTAAAGAAGTCCTTCTTATATCTAATCTCAATCTACCCTCTTTTAGTTTAAACCCATTACTCCCTGACAAAGAGTCCCTCCCCAACAGTTATGTAGGCCCATGTTATGCACTGGAAGGTCACGATAAGGTCTCCCCAGAGCCTTCTATTCATGCTGAACAACCCCAACTCCTTCAGCCTGTCATTGTAGGAGAGGCGCTCCAGCCCCTTGATCATCTTTGTGACCCTCTTCTGGACTTATTCTAATACTTGCATGTCCTTCACTTACCAACTTGAATGACTGTAGTGAGAGTTCAGGCTCTTATCTCACATGCATATAAATACTTGTAGACACTTAAATGCTGGTATCTGAATGTGGAACTGAAGCAGACCTTTAATTTTTATATGATCAGACTTCCTAGCCTTAATGTATATGAAACTTTTTTTTTTTTTTTTTTTTTTATTTGCTTATTAAATTAGCAGGCAGAAAATCCTGCCAAAATTGCAAGACGAGATGTTCCTTCAATGTCCTATGAAGTGGTAATTCCTGCTTTGGCAGGGAGGTTAGACCTGATGATCTCTTGAGGTCCCTTCCAACCCCCTCAATTCTATGATTCTGTGAATTCTTACAGGCCCTCTCAGGATGCCTCTAGAGTGGGACCTAGTATTCAGTAGCAGCTGGCTTTGTTCAAAGAACAATTGAAGGTTTTTTTTGTTTGTTTGTTTGTTGCTGTTGCTATTACTGTTGCTATTGCTGTTGCTATCGCTATCGCTATTGCTATTGCTATTGCTATTGCTATTGCTATTACTATTACTATTACCAGTACCAGTACCAGTACCAGTACCAGTACCAGTACCAATGCTATTACTATTCCCTTTGTATAATGTTCAAAAGTGGTCACAACATTTATCTAGGATTTGGACAGACTGAGAACAAGCTTCTTGAGTGAGTCTGGGTATTTAAGACCCAATACCTTTACAAGGTGAAGTGGATTTTCATACATGTATACATCTAGGCCTCTGTTGACAAAGTATCTTTAACAAATAGCTTTATTTGATCTTATCCCAGATATCACCGGCACATGCTGATCTGAGGCTTAACATCTGATGTGTAGCAAGAGGCATGCTCTGTCATTCGGGTACACAAATGCTTCAGGTTGGCATCTCTGTAAGAGTGCACAGTCAAGTCTTCATACAGAAACCAGAGAACAGGAATGTGTCCTGCCTTAATAAAGTGATTGGATCTAGGAAAAGCTTTGACCTCATCTAAGGAACTGACAAGTTCCTTATTCATGTCCTGGGCATGAATGTGTCCAATACAGGTACCAAACTCTGAAAGTAATGCTCATGAAGCTGTCAAATTTTAACAAACCGATATTTTGTCAAGGACATCTTCAGGCTTGCTTTCTTAAGATTATACGATTCACTCACCTGCCAAAAGCAATCAGGATAATCTTATGGTTCTAATGATTAATGCTAAATGTGATATTAACAATACTGCTCATAAATATTATAAGTGTTTTATATTCCTACTATAAACTAATGAGCATATCTGGTGAACTCTTTGCAACGTTTTTGTTATGTTATTATATCTGCCCTTTTAATAACACAATTAAAAAAATATTAAAACAGTACCAGATTTCCATAAAAAATAGACATATGCACATTGAAAATCCACAAAACTCTAATTAATTCAGTTTCTCTGGGGTATGCCATAATTTACAGCTTTAAAATTATGAGGAATTGCCTTGTTAAAGTCCTTTGAATCTGACTACAGGTGTTCTAGCAGTGCTCCAGTAAGAGAGTTATTAAAATCCTATTCCCATTTCTGGTGGAATTTTTATCATTTGTGTGGCTATGTTTTGCCAACAAAAATGAGAAAAGAGAAGACTGTTCACGTTCATCTGTGGGGATTCAGCAATTAAATCAATTTGATTAACCAAAGACCCATTCTGCTGTGTATTTACATACTGTAATTACGAATTGGCAAATAGTGGGAAAAGTGGGAGCGTGGGATAGCGTGTTTTTATATCAGTTGTTCCAATACAACTGCAATACTTCTAAATAAGCAGTCGTATCTATTTACTTTTTTAGCACTCCAAATGGGAAGGATGAAGCCATGCTTTCTGTGGGATTTAGATGGTTTCAGATTTCACTCTAACATTCAGAAAATTAAAACATTTGTTATATTTAGCAAATCTTTAAAAGCAAGTAGCACAGCTCCTAAGGATTGTTTTGTCCCATCTTTTGGAGGCTATATTTTCTGCTTACTACTGCACCACCAGTATAACTGCCAGGTTACTTTAGATTTGCCAAACATTCAGGTTTGATCAAGTCGGTTCTACTTCTATATTGTTTCAGATCAAATTGCAGTTTGGGCTACTGAAAATTGAACAATGCACACACTGAAGAAGAGAGAAGACAAGATGACCGGATAAATCAGCAAGGGTGGCTCAACTCTGACCAGGTGGTTTCCCACATGCTTCCAGTCCAAGTTGAGGAATAAACATTTAAAGTCACTCAGGAAACCTGCACTATAGCCTTAACTGTCCTAGGGCAACCTGGGGACCTGCAAGGGTCGGACACGGAGATCTTCACATTTGGATACAAATGCATTGAGCAAAATGATTTATTTATTATTTTTTTTCCCAGCTACTTACTTATTGATTAGTGTAACTGCTGAGAGAGGAATAAAATCTGGAACTGCTGAAGTGTTCACATACACATTTGTGTAAATGATCAATAACTCTAAATGATATCAGAGCACAAGAGTCTTGATTCACACATAGTCATTATGTTTGAAATAATTCTGTCTTTACAATAGATTAAACCTATGTTTTCAGGTCTGAATTGAAATCAAAATGAAACACCAGTCTGAATTGATAGTACTGGCCTGATATTAATGTATACCTCGTTTATCACCAGTATAAAAAAGTTTCACTTCCCCATAATTTTTCATAAAACACGTAGATTATATTTCAATGTTAATATTGCTTTTAAAATATCCAATGTCTTTACCTAATAGGTATATATATTTAAATTATTCTGTATTTATAAATGTATATATATATAAATAATCTAATCTATCTAGGTATATATATTTAAATTATTCTGTATTTATAAATATATATATATATATAAATAATCTAATCTATCTCTTTCTTTACACTACGAATAATGATATGTTTTGATTTAAGATAAAAATCACAATATATATTATGATGGAGGGGAGCCAGGAGGCCTATTCCTTAAGATTTTAGCCTTAATTAGTATCTCACTGTAAAGACCTGACAATTAGTTCTGTAGAAACTGTATCTCCATCCCCTCTTTTTAGGTGCACATATCATAAAGTTCAGACTAACCATAGGAGAATACCAAAATTCCTGTCATGCTACTTCACACACTTCCACAGCAGAAGTGATTGATTGTGGATGCAAGATACTTCAGGGCTTTAGTAATGTCTTCAGAGATATTCCCAGTGTGTTGTTCATGGATCTCTCAACTGAAAGGCAGTTAATTGGTCACCAACGCTTTTTGCTTGAAGATGCATAGAAAGGCTATCTCTAGGCTCACTTCTCAGCATCTCTGCTGGAGGGCTGAGGACAGCCTCTTTTTGAAGATCTTGAATCTATAGAAACAGAGTATTTTTCCTCATTAGTTTTCTCTCAGTCCTATTCCATTGGACCTCTGTTACAAACCATTTTCTAAAAAAGCAGTAGATACAGGATGATAGAATTTTGAATTATTTGTCTGCTCATCCTTAAGCCTAGGACACTGGTAAAAAGTCCACAGTAAATATTTCTCATATTTCCACATGGTTTTATGATGTTTCATGACATTTTATTAAAATACAGTAACAAATAAAGAGGTTATATGGACTCTAGTCCAGTAGTGCAGGGTTATAACTTGAAACAATGTAGGTATCAAACTCAGAACAAAGGTAATGGGAAGGAGTAAGAAGACTTAATTTCTTCTACTTATCATTGTTTATTGAGAAAAAGAGGCAGACAGGAACTGGTAAATTCAGACAGTAACGGATACAGTTAATGTTCTAATTTATTTATTTACTTATTAAAATTTCTAAAAAAATATTTTGTTGGAAAAATTATGTAGGGGAAAATTCAATTTATGAAGCTAGAAATAATATATATATATATATAAATATATATAAACATTTTTTTCCCCTGAAGATTGTAGTATCAAATGAGCTTCTAGAATGACCTTGTTACAAGACCGAAATGAAGGAAAAGATGCAAAAATGCACAGTGTCATAGGAATAGAATATATAGAAATGATTAAAAAAAAAAAAAAAAAAAAAAAAAAAAAAGATTTACCTCTTCATGCCTCTTCAGTTTCCTTATTATATTCAGTAATTGAAACTAATCATACTGAACACTTGATTTTGAATAAATAAGGTATGTCACTAAAATATCTTCTTTAATGCTACTTTAATGCCTAGATTATCTAGGTCACTACAGTAAAAAAGTGCATCAGCAGGAAAGAATACTTGCTGTGTTGATAGTCCTCTGAGCATCTTCAATGAGTGCCTACTTGGAGAATGCAAAACTGTTCAGTTGCCAGTTTTCTACAACCATATGTTGTGTGTCTCCTGAATGCTGACTGCAGAGAGGTGTTTTGGATCTTCTAGACACCAGTGAAAGAAAATATTTCTAGTTTCAGAATGGAAAGAAAAAAAAAAAAAAAAAAAAGATAGACTAGACCTTTATTATGTTTAGTTGCTCTGTTACCAGCAAAACACAGCAGATTACGAAGTTAACATTGTCTTATGTCCTTGGCCAAAACAATTCTTTTTCATCAGCAACTCTTTCTTCTAGAATCATCAGATAAGAATTTGATTATTTCTGTGACACTTCTGTTTGCCTTGAATATCTTGAATAATTGTTTTATTATTGTTGTTGATTTTTGTTGTTTGTTTTTATTCTATATTACAAGCATATTCATGTTTTTGATGTGATTTGGTGCGGTTGCCTCGGGGTATCTGTTCCAGTTGGTCTTGATATTTAGTGCATAGTCAATAAAGACAATCCCACCAGTTTATCAATTCCTCTGGTTAGAGAGGTTACAAACATAAATATACTTAAACATCACGTTTTATTGTTTTACACAGAACAAAGGAAAAAACTCAAGTCCTCTTTTGTCCTGGGGAATAAAGGACTAAAGGTTACAACAGATACTCTTATTGCAATTATTGACTCCTGAGGAACAGTCTGATAGAATTTGATTAGGTCTTAGAATAAATTTCATATAAAAATGAATAAAAATGCTAGAATTTTTTATGTAGAAAGCTCATTTTGTCAGATTGGTTGTATCCTCAAATGGCAGTTGTCAAGTGATATGCCATAGAAAAAACCTTGGCTCAAGCATGTAGATCAGGGGATACAAAACTAACCTTTAAATGGTTCAAAGACTTCTGATAAAAACAGGGCAAGCAAGCAACTACTGATATCCACTCTTGAAAGATGTTACCTCTCACTGAAGAAAAAAGACAGTTTTATAGTCAGATCCCACTAACTTACTTTTAAGAAAGTGATTCTGTTGCTTTGGTGGAATGTTTTTCCAACACATTTGAGCTTATGAGTGCCCTCTGGGAAAGATGTGTGAAAAGATAGATACATATACACACACGACAAAGTATGTATGAAATATATGTATTTATATGCTCTTCTATCTAATTACCCTGTTGTTAATTACTTTTTTTTTTTTTTTTAATTTATTTATTTATTTTATATTCTGTCCTTCTATGAGAATTAAGAAAACTTTAAGGAGTCTGTAATATAGCCAAGGAGCAAAACAATAGAAAGGTCTCTTAAGTAATTCAGATTTTCTCTTAAGTAATTCAGATGCTCACTCTGAGGACTTGAATATATATTTTGGATTTTGAACATTAAAGTTTTCACATGCTCATCCTAATTATATGTTTCTAGAATATAGAGTTCTTCTGTCCTGTTTTAATCTTTACTTATACTTCATCTTTCTCAGAGGTTTATTGCTTTCAAACATTTCTGAATTTCTGTTTCTTTGTGTGGTGAATCTCCTAGGCCCACTGCAAAATAGTAGCATGTGAAAACATGCTCAAAAGGCAGAACAAAAGACTTATGGAGAAGCAACTCTCGCTTTGGGCCCTAACAGTCCAACATCGTTGTAGTTAAAGTCAGGAATCATACTAGCAGTGATACTTTATTCATGTGGTCTGTGAAGCAACTTGACATGTTAAAAGATACATTACTTTAGATAGATATTTCACACTGTTGATTAGAAGCCACATTTCTGATTCAGTTAAACTTTTTTACATCACTTTCATAAAGCAGATGGAATGGATGATGATACAACTGGCCAGAACAAAATTCCTCTAGTCTGAGTCTTCTAGCACGAAGTGAAGCTTTTCCTGATGCTTCACTTTGGTCCTCAGCACAGAGAAATGCTCTGATTTTGGTAAGATATACGTAATACTTAGCTTTCTCTTGTCCTTTTGTGCTCTTTTGGGTGTTGCCATGAGCATAGGATGATAGCCATCTGGTGGAGTTTTAAACAGTCTTGAAATAACAGACTTGAGAGAACCAAAATTTCCTACAACACAGGATGAAAAATCTGTGCTCTGCTGCTGAATTGGATTAAAAAAAAAAAAAAAAAAAAAAAAAGATTTAAATCCAAGTCAAAATGAGCACATATAGGACTGGATAGTCACAAGAGCTCAAGGGCTGACTTGAGCCTACTGAAGCTGAGCTGCATAAATTCCCTCTACAGCCAGAAATGACAGAGTCCTCTAAGGTGTGGTTCAGAACAGGTATTCAGCTAGCTATGAATCTGTATGTAAAGGGGATTGGGTTCTCAAAGAGGAGCTTAGTAAGGGCAAAGATTGGATTATCCTTCTAAAAGTAAAGGCTTCATGAGTACTTCTGTTGGATGTGTCTCTTCAATGTGTCTCTATTCTCTGCTCTGCATGTCATTCAGTTTTAACTTGGACTCTAATAAAGAGCAGACAAAACAATTTTCAGCCAGGAACACATGAGATTGGACTACAAGCTAGTGCACATCAATATGTTGCCTTTATACAGAAGTCAGGTTTGAGCTGTGACTAATCTATCTTACCCCTGCTCAGCCACACTGGGCATGCTTTTCTGATGTATCCCAAAAGGCCTGGTAGCCTCAGACACCCTGCATAGCTTCCTGGACTTCACTGTATACACCTCTCTTGGACTACAGTACAAAAGGCATGAAACAATCCACTCTTTAACGTGTATGCAGTCTATGTGAACTATGGCTCAGACACAGAAAACTCTGTCCTTGGGCTTGGAAGACAGTAGTGCTCCAGGCACTATCTCTATACCTGTGGCTTTGTCCTTGGGAAAAACTCTTAGCCTCATGCCAAAATGACCAAAAATATGTATTAAAGGAAAACTAGTTATCTGAATCCATGTTTATATATAAGGCAGCCAGCATCCCCAGCACATATAAACTTTATTTGGAGCTGTGTGGGAACACCACCTGCTCACGCTGCTCCAAGAAATTCCACTTAGAACATTCAGAGGCAGCTGGGATGTGAATATTTGATTCATCTCATCAGAAGCTGAAATTAGGATTGAAAACATAGATCATGTATTCTACTAAAATTCCAAGAAAATATTTATTTCTTAATATTTGTTGTTCAGTAAGATACCACAAACTGCTTATCATTTCCAACTTGTTTATGCTATGGGTGGATGTAGTTTACATTAAACTTTGCAATTAACTTTAAGGTGACAAATTTACCATGAATCAAGCCTGTTGACCTGCAACTAAAGTAGAAGGTGCAGCTGGAATTAATTGTTTCTGCTTTGACTGACAGTCATGCAGCATATAGTGCAAAACAGCATTGTGGATTTGGGAAGAAATTGCCTAAGTTTTATAATTGCATGTCTTCTACGCCTGCAATTTTAGGAAGTATCACATTTAAGGGAAAATTCTATCTGCCCAGGAGGGAGAGGAGTGAGGACACAGCAACTGATAGCATAAGTCCACTGAATAGACTGTTCAGTGGCCTCTGTAGCAGCACATTGTTCTTTATACAGACAAAAGGAAGGGGATGTGAGTTTTAATACACAGCTACTGTTCCTCGACCACAAAGAGCTTGTATGCCTGTGGCTTCTTTTGATGTCTATTGGTTCTTGAAAAATTAGGTTCTTGTGCAGTCCCAAATCCTTTTACCTCTTTCTAGCTCTACTATATACCATGCACTATTACTTTCTATTCATAAATTAAAAGATTGACTGTAATAATGATCTTTGGAAACATTTAACTGAAATACCTGAACAGGCAAGGGTGGTTCTCATTCCTCCAATAACATAATGAATAGCTACTTAATAAATTTACTTTGGTATTCTACTTGGATATTGTCCTTTAAAATATATCACAGCTCTTACAACTACTATCTTGGCTACATAACTAATTTTGGATGAAAAGGACTTTCTGGTTTTCCTGAGATGGCACCAGCAAGAAACAAAACCAAAATCTTCCAATCAAAGAAACAAAAGAACCCACAAGTAAACAGCAACAACCAGATCACAAAGTACAAAAACCCCTTATTTAATAGGCCATCTGAACAAGTCAGACTAACAGGTGTGAAATTAGAATCTCACCAGAAAAAATCATATATTATCCTTGGCTCGATGGGTATCATTGACTTGTCTACCTCATTAGAGTATTTCAAAACTTTTTCTTTCTTTCTTTCTTTTTTTTTTTTTTTTTCTCTTCATTGCTTGAAAAGTACAAGACAACGAAAGATATTAAATTAATTTAAGATATATATGTTTTTGTTGTTTTTTTTTTTTTTTTTTTTTTTTTTCCCGAATGTGTGTGTTTGTATAGAAGTTTCAATTCAAAGTCCCCCAGGCCAAAATGAATATGTTAATGTTTGGAGAGGAAGACAAACTTATCACTGAGGAAGAAGACAACTTTTAGCCAAAATAAAATCTTTATAGACAACTAATCTATGAAACAGCCAAAGTTTGGAACACCAGGTTGTTTGTTTACCTTAAAAGTTGAGACACTCAGCTTCTTAAATAAAAATATTTTTTATTTTGAATATTTAGAACAGTTTTATACTGCACAATCAACCTTTCCTAGTCCCCTTGATGCAGTATTTGACTACAAATTGGTCTTATTGGTATTGGTCTATAGAACCACCTTTACTCCATTACTCCACAGAACCACCTCTTTTCTTTTAGGTAAAGAAATGCCATTATCCACATTTTATTTGTGGGACATTGAGGTACAGTCAAATCCAAATTCATTAAAAAGGTCAGTGGTGGGGCCGGGTTTGACTCCTTACATGTGCTATGACCTTCTTAGTTCTTATTGTTGGGGCGGGGGGGACCCAAAGGTTGTTCACACTGTTGCATAGATCATAAAAATATCTTTTGTAATTACATCCCTGGTTATTTTCCCAAAACATTCCTGGAGGGAAGGTGTTGGGACAGACCATATAATCTAAACCATAGTCTAATGGCCTAAACCTCAAAACATTTGGAGAAATTCATGTCTACTTTCTGAATTTTCCCTTATATTAGTGTGGCTCCAGTTCCATCTGCTCCTGGAAGTAACTAGTGCCATAGGTTGACGTGCAGTGGGTAAAATTAAAAGGATTTGCACAAGTACAGAGGGTTTACAAAGTTTAAGAACTTTTTGACATTGGATACTTCTGAAAGCACTTGAATGTCTTAGAAACCCAACAACAATAACAACAAAACCCCAACACTGTAACGTCCCTCCTTGATAATTATCAATAAATTGTGACTATTATTAGAACAGCATAAATCCATCAAAAGCTGGAATTTGCCAGATCTCCTCCAGTTTGAATTTGAATGTGGATTCCAGGATTCCTGTATGGAAAACCTGCGTGTGTAATATGTGAGTGTGCACTTCTTGATCTCTTTTAATCAAGAGAAAAATGGATAATGGAGTAGCAGAATTTTGAGGAAGAATGCAAATTGCTGTGCATTGCAATGAAATTTTTCTGCTTAGGATTACAGTGCCTCGTAAGACTCCTCTGCCTGAGCTGGAGCTGATATATGAAGCTTTTGCTTGTATAAAGGCAGAAAGGTTAGAACTCAGTTGGGCCAACCTTAGGACCTGGCTCTCCAGTACTTAATCAGGCAAAGCACCAGGACAAGTCAGAGAGGTTTGCCCCTTAATGAGAATTACCCGACTAAATCTTCCTTTGCAGAGCTGGCAGTGTAATTCTCCTGTGGTAAAATGATACATAAGAGTCCCTTAATAAGTCTTAATTTGCTTTGACCACTGCTAGCATTTTAGGTCCACAATGGCTTTCACAGCTATAGGTTGTTCTTTGCTAGCCACCAACGTATTACGTTCAGAGGTAATTCCTTGTCAGTGCTCTCAGCTGAAATCCATTTATGTCCTTTCTGCTGCATTCAAACTTTCTTCCACCTCTGTCATTATTGTGGGTAAGAGAAGTCCTAAGACTTCCTAACTCTTCCTTTTTTCTTACTGTGGAAATGGAGATAAACAAAAATGTGCCGTATTTATTTACGGAGAAAGATTAAATCATAATATAAATTCAAGATAAATGTATGCTGTAAAATACAATTAAGCATCAGACATTTAATAAAGCTACTACATGGCAAAAATAGCTACTGTGTGTTACCTTAAACAGGGTGATTTTGTGAGCTTTCTCAACCTTCAACAAAGGAGAGAAAATGTGTCTTGTCAGAGGATCACAAAGTAATGCAGGGTGACTTTAAGTTTCTTTACTTCACATTCTCCTTATGTTTCAAGGATGATGTTATCATGGTTCAGCTGGTAACTGGTTAAAAAAACAGTAACTTGACCATGAGTCTGAAACACATCTGGGTAACATGACATACAGATATGGACAGTATGACTAAAGCTGCTGCAAACACCTTGTATGACTTGAAAGTAAGAACACACTACAGCACACCTTCCAGATTTCTTTCTTCTGCCTTAATTTCTGTTTTGCTAAGTCAATTTCTGATCAGTGAGACATCCTACTGGTTCAGAAAGAAAGCAGTGAGCAAGATAGATGGTCTGTTAAAGCAAAGGATGCATTTTTATTAGCTGTAACAACAGAACTAGGGGAAGCAATAACTAAGTAGTTCATCCCTTCACAAATCTATCAGGACATGCTCTCTACAGCTGCCAAAACAATGGCCATAAAGCAGATCAGCACTTAATATTAATTTAAGGCTGAAATACAGATGCAACAAATAATTATCAATATTACTACATAATCCTACCTAACCACACCTCCTAGAAAATCTGCTTAAAGTAGACTTCCACTGCTAACACCAGCTCATAGTGTGGAGAAAATTTTGCAGCCCAGAGTGAACAAGCCAAAAACAATGCAAAACGAGGACTCCAGTGGGAAGAAACCAGTGAACAAGCAGGTGAAGAGTGAGTGGAACTAAGAAAAAGGCACTTAGTGATCTGTGAAAAGTAGTAAAAATAATTGGCTGAGCTCCACCCAGTTGTGAGGTTGCTCATGATAAAGAATAAACTTTTCCCCATTCAGTCCTGTGCCAGGTAATCTAGCCCACATGCAATCTAGCACTGGATGCCAGCTCATCTCAAATAGTTGAAAATAGTAACATTAGCATTTCTTTGGTCAACTGTTTTTATACAAGAATACTTTAAATGTGTCAAATCAACTAACTGCAAATATCAAATAAGTAGCCTATGCAGTCAGTGTACTTTGATATGTTTGATATAGAGTGGGTAACAGTGCAATCTTTCTATTGTTTTGGACCTAGTTTTCAAACTGGACATGAAGTTCAAATTGTAGTTCATAATTATTCAGAAAGGCATGCGTTTACTTTAAAAGAAGTGTTCAGAAAAGTAAGACATCTCTTGTTTGTAGGCAAGATCTATTTTCCAAAATACAAATTTTAGGGATCACTCCTTGCATCTATTGCACTACTACAAAACCTGGAATATGTTTTGAGAGCACAGACTGTATCAGCAAATAAAGATGCCAAGCTAATAATAAAGATGATCCGATGAGTTTCAGTCCCTGTTTCCCTGTTCTTCTTCCATCAAAATTTCTATACCAACTCACCAAAGTTCAACTGCAAGTTGCCAAAAAGAGAGAGAGAGAGAGAGAGAGAGAGAGATGTATAATGTTAAATTATAATTTAATTTGTTAAAATGTTTTTTTTTCCCAAGATATTAATTAATTTCCCAAGATATTTCTGCAGGTTACTATATTGCCTGCAGGGGTCACTATGACATCTTCTGGCCTCAACTATTTTTGAATTCTACATAGTCAAGATTTAAAATTATCTAAATTTAAGAAACTTTTGTTTGTTTGGTTGTTTGTTTTTTGATGAAATTATTCTCCCACCTTCGATGCTTGTTTGTAGGACTTTGAAACCATGATTTTCTGTGATGTTTTGGGAAATAAGGCAACTACATGACTTGCCAGAAGAACTAATATTCATTGCTATTCCCTTGCTCTACTCTGCCTGCGGTTTTCAACTGAGAGGTCTTGGAGACTATTTCAGGGTAATCATGGAGAAGATAAACTGAATAATCTAGATGATGCCCAAAAACATTGCTTCCCTACCACTCTGTTTTTTCTGCTAACAGTGCCTGTCAGTCCCTTGCAGACCAATACACCACAGGTCACACTGTCCTGTATGCTGGCCCTTCTTCCACCACTTTTGTGCAGTAGTAGTATAATAACATTCCTGTACAGTGACTCTGCATCATTAAAAGACGGGGCTGGGTTTTCCTCTAAGATCACTTCCCAAAGTCTTTGCTCAATCTTTACCCTTAAAAAATCTTGTTCAAATCAATGGATATTTGCATGTGAAAGCACTCACTTAAAATTAGACCTGAGTGAAAAATGGTTTGGTGGGGGAAAGGAGGAGGTAGAGGTTGGGGATAATAGTTACTTTCATAAATTAATAGTGCAACATTTATTGTGGTCAGCTGTTATGTATCAAACATATGTTGCTTAGGGTTTTAGATTGTTCGAGTGTTGGGTTTGATTGTTCAAGTAGATAGAACTCTTCTAAATGTTACTATGCATGTTTTCTAGCATCTTAAGGCTCTGTTTGAAAGTAGATTGTTTTTGTTAATAAAATATAAATAAAAATAATGTAAATAAAATCAAGCATGATAGATTATTCAGCCAGGAAACAAATAAATGCAACTCCTTTGCCCCACCCCCAGGCCAATACTGTTTGTGGCTGTCAAACATAATGGACATATGGTCTGCCAAAAATCCAGCTGATGACACTGTACTCAGTGAGGACAAAGTCAAAAGGAAGGGCGGGGGAGGGGAGTGGGAATGATGGGATGGGAAGGGTGTGAAAGTGAGAGAGAGAAGAGAGAAAAAAATAAAAATAAAACAAACAAGCCTAAAAGTTTAGGTCACCACCTCCCGCCCTCCCCGCCGCCCCCCCCAAGCTAGCACATAAAGACTTGTTCAATGTTCAAAGTGAAAGTACCCATTATTTTCCAATGATCCTTAACATGAGGTAAAATCTTGATTTTACTCTCCCCTCTGTACCCCCCCTCAAAGCATGTGACAAGAGGTGACAGTGGAGACAATGTATGTAGGGACCAAAGAAGTCTGCGCTATAGCCCCTTTTCTAGTAGAAGATCTTGGATTTTACTCCTTATCCACATAAAGCTCTCCTGTTTATGCTTTATGCTGATGGAGTGAATTTCACCCTACATAATTTTGCCTACCCTAGCTCAAGTCACTTAGGAAGCCTTTATGTAGATTTTACACTTAATTAACATAACCTCATCAGACTTGGTATTTTCTGGAATTTACACGAACTGGAACTCTTAAGAAACCCTGACTAGAGACGAAGACGGAAGGATTGCTTTATTGAGAGAGGGAAAGAAAAATATTGTATACACCAATAAGGTGAAGAAAAACTTGGATTAGAAGATGGATTTAGTGGGTTAAGAAGTCACAGAACTTTGACAAAGCACAAGTTTGCTAATACAAATAAGAACCCTGAGCTACATTTGAATTCACATCACACCACACCTGGTAAGAATTAGTCTAGCACAGCATCATCAATCATAGTGTGGTTGTCAGTTTTGACATCCTTTAAGTCTACGTTGTGTGCTTAATGACTACATTACAGAAAATGTAAACAGACACCAAACATACAGGTATGCCCTATATTTTTTTTTTTTAAGATGCTGTATATTTAAAAATAATAATAAAGAAGCACCAATGTTGTTTTATATGGAGAATGAATAAGTGAACTGTAATACAATATGTTAGAAAATAATCAGAAAAAAAAAAAAAGTTTTTAATAACAAAGACTGCAAGAAAAAAATGTAATATTCAGGAACTTTGGTATATGCAAATTAGTAAAATATAAATTAATATTTAGAGGGAATAGAGACTCTCTTAGTTTTGCTATTATATATTTTCTCTCTCACATATTCTGTAGATCTTAAATATTATTTTTACTATACACCCTGTGAATTTTTCAGTTTGATATGGTTACTATGATTTACTAATAAGGACTCCAGAGTCACTTGTGAGCCCATTACGGGCCCTGTATTAATAATTCATAAGGGGAAAACATGCTGAAGAAGTGCTTGGGATCATGACCTAAGTGAAATGCCTGAGTTCAAACTAAAAATCTCCCAAATTCCATTTTTATTATTAGCAGATTTCTAGAATTACAACACTTAAAGAAAGGTTTCAGCTTTGCAGCTCTGGAGGTTGCCCAGGTATTATGAATATAAGGCCTCTTGTCTCATTTGCTTGTGTGATCTGTGATTAAAACTTCTACAGACTTGGTTGAGTGCAGGATCAGGTCCTTCTGTAATTCATTCGGGGAAAGCTTAATTTGAGATTTTAGTGAGTGTTTATTTTCTGGCTCAACAGCAGCATATTTCAGAGGCGGGAAAAATGTATGCAAAAGGAGGGTCAAAATCCAGATGTAAGAATGAATAGAAAGAATATGTTCAAAGGGTGCAGGAGTAGTGAGAACTGTAAATACATGTCTGATTTGGTTTGTGAAAGATATTTCTGTCTCTTTACTGGAACTGTATTGTACTTTTTCCTGGTTTTTATGCAACTGTCTCTGTAGAAATTTGACAAAGATTATAAAATAAAAAGATCTCACTTTTTCTTTGCAAATTAGTTTGGTTAAGTTTCCAATGTAAAAGAAAGAACCAGAAAAACATGTTTTATTTTAATTCATTTGAATAATCTTCCTCATTTCTGTGATCTATCACTCACAGATAAGAAGCACCTTGCAAATTTTATTATTTCTACAAAATATATCTTATTCAATTAGCAACTGTCAGTGAAAAAAAAAACAACAGACAATAAACCTCCAGCTCTGATTAAAATGGAAAGAAATGTTGAGTGAAATGCATATTGAAAGCTATTATATTTCTTTGAAAATGAACATTCATACAGAAATTACTTTCAAAGTTTTTTACTGAACATGAATCAAAGGCCCAAACTTGGTTTGATTTTAGTCATCTGGAGCAAAATTTGAGACAGGAACTGCCTCACCTATCTGTAGTTTTAATTCAGCTATTTGTTTTTGGGAATAAAAATGCTTCAAAGCTTTGAGGGAATTTTGTTTTATTCCTTTATAATCCCCCATTTCACTTTTTCAGAACAAGGAAAAGTAAGAAAACAAACAAACAAGCAAACAAAAAAGCACTCTATTATCCTTATTTTATTAAAACATAATAACCTAAAGAAGGAAATTTCATGTCTCCATTTAACCCAATTTCTAAACAAGAATTTTATTGTGACAACACATCTGAGATGAAAGAATACAATTAAGACACCTTACACATGTGCTTATTACAGGTCTGAATTATTATTTAAAAGCTGAGATGCTTTCACTGAAATACGTGGGTGGTGCACCAACAAAGTATTGAATATTAACTACTATTTCTATAAACTAATTCTCATAAGTCTTTGGTCTAAGCCAATAGTCCTTACTCAAGCAAAACACCTAGAATGCTTTGGGAGTTTTACCTAGCTCAGTACTTTAATCTCCTTAGAGATCAATAAATAATTATAAAATTTATCATAGAAGCTACTGTGTTTTAAAAACGACTTATTTTAAATTAATCTTTGCTCTACTTATTGGAGACAGAGTGAAGAATTTCTCCCATGCATTTGTGCATGCACCCCCTCAAAACAAAACAAACAAACAAAAACAAAATAAAACTGTGCAGAAAGCATCTTTGATGTTAGATCCACTGCCTTTGCTTGGTTCTAAAACAGTCCCATTTTTGAATTGCTTTTCCTTTAACAACCTGATTACATTGCACGATTTACTTCCACAGTTCCAGTGCTCCTCATTACTAATTCCAATAGCAAAAACTTGCCAGAACCCCTGAGAAGCAAACCTTCAAATCTGGAATTAAATAACAGAATATATTACACATTGGACATTTACAGGGAAACTTTACTTGAGGGAAAATAAATACAAACATCTTGTTCTGTGATCTGTAAATAAACTACTTTACGCACTGTGCTGCTCCTAGAAAGGCTTCTGACAATTACTTCTTTCAAGCCAAAGTTTTAACAGTGTGATTCTGAGGCTGGCATATATACTTCATACAGTATAAATAAAGGGTTTCCCAAATTAATGAAAATGTACCGTGTTCACATATGATGAATAAACACCTAATTAAAAGCACAGTAAAATCAGGAGCAGAGAGATTGGTGGTTTTTTTTTTTTTAATTTTATTTTATTTATTAATATCCATTGTATTACTTTAGCCTTTAATGTGAGCCTCTTCAGCTGACTGATGCCCAAAGGGGAGCTAACAAATCGCTCAGCTGGTGGCTGACACTGGTCCTGAAGAAAGCTAGTAAGGAACACTTTGCAGTCTTTCAGAGCCTCTACACCAGCTGTCACCCAGCTATGGGTGCTGAAAAGCTCCTGTCACTTCATCCAAAGGGATTTACTTGGTCAGAAGGAAAATTTAAATACAAAGCATGCAGCTAAGAAGCTAGTGAAAAGGATTATGAGTGCACAAGAGCACATGTGTATAAGACACTAATACATCTTTAGGAAATTTCAGATCCCCAAAGCCAGGATTACTGCCAGAGGCAGTGTGGTATACGTATGCTGGGACCTTTACCGTTAAGAGTTATTATCTCCCAACTATTCAACTTTATAGGTCTTTCATCATGTGAGGGTTTTTTTTTTTTTTTTTTGGTGGGGATGGTGGGGAGGAGGAGGTTTTTTTAAAAAACGCTCCCCTTATCTTCAATAGGGAAATAAGAAAAGCCATTCCCGAGCCATTATTTGGCATAATTCACCTGCATGCAAAATATTCTATAGCTTTTAGCTACTGTCAGATGTTTAATTTCTGTGTGTGTGTGCACGCACCGTTGTCCAACTGGCCCAAAACGTCCAGCTTAACTGTTTAATCGTGGCTAAAGCAAACAAAGCGCGGAGCCCCATGCTCACTCCCCGAACTGCTGAGCACAGGAGATGAACACACCACAAATGTGCATGACAGGAGTGACCTGCCTCAGGAGGGGAAGGTGTCCGGCTCCGATCTGGCCATCTTCACAGACTGGCACTCGAGAAAATGACACGCTAGTTCTGCTGGCTGAGCTTGAAGGGGAAGGCTCGACTGGGAAAGCCGCAGCGCTTCAGACAGTTGAAAATGCTGTGCCAGAGAGAGTTGAGGGAGGGTTTTAAGCCATCTTTTTCTTTTTCTCTTTTCATTTTTTAAACGTCGGTTTAAAATCACCAGAGAGAGAAAGAAAGGGGAAAGAAGAAAAAAAAAAAAAAAGCAAAACGTGAAACCGAAAGAGCAACGCCTATAAAAACTTACATTTTTTAGCCAGCTTAACACTGCAGCCACATCCGACTCGGAGCAGCACCCGTGCTGGCTGGCCTGTAGAGAGGTACCTCTAGGTTAATAACCTCCCCCCCCCCCCCCCCCCACGCCGGCCTGGCCTGCCGGCCAAGGGGGAGCCGACGGCAGCGGCAGGTCGCTGGGTGCAGGAGCGGGAGGAGCGGAGTGGGGCCCGCCGGAGAGCCCCGGGGGAAGGGGGCGGCCGCCGGCTGCTGCTGGCCCAGAGGGGCTCGGGGAGGAGGAGGAGGCGCAGGGGGGTGCCCGGGCTCACCTGAGGCCGGCCCGGGGCGGGGAGGATGAGGGGAGAGAAGAGGAGGAGGAAGGAGGAGAAGGAGGAGGAGGGAGAGAGGAAAGGGGACGTGAGAGGTTTGACGGGGAGTTGTTGGGGGGGGGGGGAGGGCGGGGGGGGTGGTGAACGCAAATAAATCGTGTTTGGGGGAAAATTCCCCGCGTCGAGCCTTTGAGGACATAAGCATTATGTGTCTTACAAAGCGTGGGGTTTAACAAAAAGTGCTACACGGCTCAAACCGGCTGCCTTTAGAGGTCACTAGAACATCGCTGCAGTATTTACAAATTTTCCATGAAGGATTAGAAGTTAGTCTAAAGCCCTATATACACTATATACAGTTCCAGTGGATGCTGTATACTATTATCTAAATTTCTTCACATAGACTATCATGTATCTGCCCCAGCAAAGCTGATTAGTGAAGCAGCTTGACTCTGACATATCCTTTATGCCAGCCACAAGCTGCCTTGCACAGCCACCTTATTCACTGGGGAGACAGGCCTGAAGCAAGATTGTAACACAACAAATGCAAATGAGATGAGCCTTACACCACTTAAACCGAGATGGCTATAATATGTAACAGCTTAATGTGCCCGCAGAAGTGATTGATGCCCCTTCCATATCTCTAAAGAGCTGCCGTTTTGATGCACTCTTTTTTTAACTAATATTTCTTTCTACTTCTCTTCCCGGCAATGTCTTTCTCTTCATCCTCACCTTGGAGAAAGGAGGCAGGGAACAAAATACCAAACAACTTATCAAAGCCAGTTGTCTCCCTCAAGATCCTCATTTGATGAATACAAAATTTGGGAGGACTTCTTAACCATCTCCTGGTAGTTTATTTAGAATATTCCATCAGAAGTTTGTCCCACTGTAAAGCAGTTATTGTTAATAATAGGCAACATTGCTTCCTATGGAAAAGAACCACTGAATGGGATCTGACAGACTGCTTGCATTAGGGCTATGCAGTTTAAAAGTCTGAAGGAACCCTTGCGATTAACCCCAACAGACCGCAGCCCCACTACAGCTCTGCTTGCATAGCAGAGAGCCACAAATCTGGGGAAAATTTTAGACAAATCTAGCATCCTGTACCAACCTAACCACATGCTGCATTAACCTAACTGGCTATATATTTCTAATCAGTATTCGTTCCCTGTCCTTAAAATAAACAGAAAACAGATTTCTCCATTTCCCTTAAAATCAATCTTTCACTGTATCTGTCAGTTGCTTTCTCCCAATTAGTATTCTAAATTCATTTATTTTTGTCATAAATTAATTTTTTTTTACGTACCTTGGCACGAGTTTTTCATTCAATACTTGTGAGTAATGTGACAGACTTAACGTTGTGTTGCTTAGCAGTATTAAAAAAAAGAAAAAAAAAAAAAAGTAACTTTGTTAATGAATTGAGATGAATCAAAAATGCCTTATTAATTATTGCTTGCCTAGTAGGCTAAGCTTTGGCTCTTCACCTCACTGGCCCAGAGAACATTTCTTGCCTTTGGCCATGTCGGAGGGGCTCATTAAAACATCTCTTGGGAGTAGACAGAAATTGTTAGTGAAAAGCAATGGTCAGTGCCTCAGCTAGAACCCAGCAGGGAAGGGAATCCCTCATCACTGAGAGCTAACAAGGCTGTATGTATTACACCTGTAATCAAACTGCTCCAAAAATGCCAGGAGACCACTGGGCTCTCTTTGTGATTGGCGAAGTTATCTGAAAATGCTGAATCCAATCCATAATTGATGTGCACACACACAATTACAAGCCTCCAGATATCAGTTAAAATGTTGCAGTTGCAAGCCTTAAGGAGTGGTAAACTTTAACATGCATGGCATAAAATAAGGTGTTTGACATAATAAAAGTGAACCTGCTTTGCTTCCATGCACTGCCAGTTAAATTTTAATTGAATTTGCTACATTTGTTAACAGATGTAATTATAGAAAACCTCACTGAAAAACAATGATATATGGATGGGCTTGGTATCTTTTAAACATTTTGTGAATTAATTTGTACGTTCAAATAAAGATCTACATCACCGTTTTGCCTAAGGTAAGTAAAATTTACAGTGACAAGTAATGTGACCTTGGGATATTGAAGTCTGAGATTTTTTATATCCTAACCTTTGGGTTAATACAAGGTAAAAAGCTAGGGCCTTTGCAAGACTTGTATTTGGGTCTGGCCTCCCTATAGTCTCCTAGAACAGTCAGAACTCTAAACAGTTTCAATAGTTGGCTTCCAAATAATTCAGCTTGTAGTAGATCTTAAGTCAAAATATGGCTAAATGTGCTGAGCCAAGAAATTTAGAAGTCAGTAACAATATCCCCCAAAACAACATATACATCTATTGTAACTCATGCAAGTCAGCTTCAGGGTTAGTCTGTTTTCTTTCAAATTTTAATTTTTTTATTTTTATATTTGCTTGTTTCTTGATTAATGTATGAGAAAGAAACCCTGGTACTATACATACTGTATGATGTATAAATAGATAAATTTCTAGAGATGTTGAAGATCAGTGTGGATCTCTTTTTGTTCATAGCACAGCAGGGACAATGTGTAGTGTAGGACAGAAAGAGGGCATGCAGAACCAGCAAACTACCCACCACAAGTATTTTCAGGATGTACCCAAAATTTTAAGATGGAACAATTACTATTTCTGTTCAAGAAGGCTTCCCTGTTTTGTGAAGTACTATGATCTTTAAAAAATACTATGTAGATCTGTTGTGAGATGTTCACCCCATGTACATAGCATTGAAAACTGATTCATGAGACTACAACATGAACACCATGCTTTCCTCCACTTTATCTACTGATATGTTTATGTAATATACAACTCTAGGGTGTTCTTCTAAACAATTAAAAGAATAAGCTAATTTTTTTATTAGGCATCAATGATCAGGAATAGGTGTCAAATTACAGAATCCCTCTTTCCAGTGCCTCTGGCAATGTTTAGACTCCCCTTCCTTAAACTTATTGGGCGAGGTGCTCCTCTCCTCAGCTTTACTGTTTCATAATGTGTTGCCCTAAGTTAGTTGCTTAGGCTACCTCTGCCGAGAATGAGAAGGGACAGCCATGTCCAAATTGTGAGTTATCCCACCCATCTAGAGAGGAAGACATTAGAGGGATCCCAGATGAACCTGTAGAAGGCCAAGGCTTAGGTAAGATGAATCCTGCCTAAAGTAGCTTCGTTCCTTTCATCCTTTTATTTTTTTCTTTTCTGTCTAGATTAACTTGATTTTTTATCATTTTTTAATTATAACATGTTAAGAAACAACAAATGGGGAGGGGGGAGGAGAAAAAAGTCTGATAAAATGCAGTCTTGAAGGGCTGGGTTGAGAGGTGTAAGAGAGTTCAAATACCTATTGACATTTATTTGAAGGCAGAGACTTTTTTTCTATTTAATTTTTATATATGAAATTGAAAAGGGGGAAATATATAAAACCACAGACCCTAGCAGTTTCTGCGCTACACCCCCCAAAACAAAACAAACAACCAAAAAAAAACAAACACACACACATGAAAAAAAAACAAACCACCTTCAACAAAAACATCCCTTTTCTAATTATTCTTGAACTCTAAGACAGGTATCTGAGATATAAGTGCTTTTCAAACTGTTGTCACTCTGAAATATCATTCTGTTATTGTGCTACCCAAATTAGAGGCATAAAGACGTATTTGTTGTTAGCACTGCATGTTTGACTAGAAGTATCATTTATAGTGGTAGAAGTCCTTTCTACTGTGTGCTGTAGAAACAGAAAACAAAAAAGGCAGTCTCCACCCTCTAAGAGCAAATAGTTTAAGTGCATCATCAAGTTTGTGACAAGACATCTGTGGTTTAATTTGTAGCACTCTCCTGGTACTAAGAGGATACAGATATGCAGCCAAATTCATTCCAGAATCACTGGCTACATTCAGATCACATGAGACGTGAATTTGACCTGTTGACTTCAGTGGTGTAAATGACAGATGCTGAGGAAGTGGACAAAAGTTGCTTTCCCCCACCTTTGCCCTCTCCAAGTTTCAGGGCTGACAGAGGCTCGTCTGTATAATTTAGAACACCTCAAGGCTGCTCCAAGCTCCACTGGCTTGTAACAGCCTCTGAGGTGCTTTTGTGCCACTGAGGGATTTCTAGTGCATATGCTCTGGCCATGGGCCCTGCAGTGAGGTGTGGAGCAGAACGAGATTGCTGGCTCTGCAGCCCTCAGAGATTGCCCTGGCTCCAAGGCAATCCCCCTGCCTCCATTAGGGCAGTTTTCCAGGTTGTTTGCACTGCTGGAGTCAGAGCCATGCTCTGCTTGTGAAGTTACTTCTTTGCTAGTCAATGTTGAAAATATGAAGGGATGCTAATTTATCAAACAGGTTGCATTGCCAGCTCATGCAAAGGTTTCTGCCAGTTATGATTATGGCTTAGGAATTTGCAAGGGACTCATGTCCACTTTTTATAGGTCAGATTTTCCCTGAAGATGGTCCTAGCTTTTGAGTTGCAATAAGTGTATTAATATAATACATATGTTATATAACATATATATAATGCATAACAATATTATACATATATATAAAGAATATGAATATATATATATATGTATATATATATATATAAGTATATATATATATATAACAGAGCCTTTTAGAAAAACTGACTTCTAATAAGCTTTTTAATCAAACGTGGGATTAGTAATATTAGTTATCAGTGACTACTAGAATGGTAGTGCAGAAGTAATTAACAGAATAGCAATAAATGATATCTGGTAGGAAGAAAAATTATAAATATCAGCTACTATATTGAACTAAGTGTCCATGTGTACCTGTACATGTAATGCACATGTATGAACGTATGCCTGGATACATGTATCTTTCATATGTTCAGGTGTATCAACCCTTATGTGCATATTTGGTACAATTTCTGATCAAAACAAATAGAGCCCCAAACAGATCATTTAAACTGCAGGCAACTGATGCTTCCAGCCTGTGGTCCCTGCCCTGAATACAAGCAGGTGAGGAATGGTGCTAAATACTTTTGATGTTGCCAGCTCCCATTTGCCACCCAACTTTTTTCTCCTCCAAAACCTCTTAACAAACTTCAAAGGCCTCCTTGCTTCTTGCCTTAATCCAGTGCACTGAGACCTCTAGTTCAAAGAACTTTCCTTAAACCCTCTTCTTAAACTGCAACCAAAACTTTTTCTTTCCTTTCCACAAAGTAGCAATTACAGCTCTGTTGCGTGGCAATTGGGCTTGGGCCGATCAGCTCCTGCTATTAATTAATCTCACAAAGGGGGCTCATTTCCTGGCATTCAAATTGACAAGAGAGCAGAGAACAGAAAGCTCTTTCAAAGCAGTTCCAGTTAACTGAGGGAAGAGGTATCAGAAGAAAGAGCCCCACAGTATTTGAGGTAGAGGGCACATTTGATACTGCCTATGCTTGCTACTGATTGAATGATTCTGTTGAGGAGAGCTCTTTACTAATCTTTTACCTGCAAAAAGCTCAAGAGCAAGTAAATGCAGCACAAATATTGCTAAATTGTGGCAGAGAGGCTTCACAGGCCAGGCTTTCGATTTCACTCTCCCAGTGCATCTTCTTGAGCATTATACTTACTTTAAACAGAAAGTGTTCACTTTACTAACACAGAAAAGCTCTTGGAAGAAGGGGAGGGGAGGGCGGGGGGGGAAATGAAGAGGCAAGAAAGAAGAATAGCAGACAAGAGATTAAAGCTTTTTATTCAGTATCTCTTTCGTATTCAAATTGTGCTAAGGGCTCTGTGAAAGTTAGAAGCAAGCTTGTTCAGGAGGGCTTCTAAAGTGTGTACATGGATTTCATGGGAATAGAAAAGAAGCCACGGACTGGGTAATGAAAGAAAGATAAGATGTCCTATATAAAACAACTCAAGAGTGGTTCAATTACTTCAGCAAACCATCAAGCAAGCTTTGAAGATTTGAGGAAACACTGTTAAAATGTAACAAAAAACTCATGTTGCAGGTTTTGTACCACTATATGTTTGTATACTGTGTGAATTACTGAAGCTATATTCCCTCTGTGAACATTATTTACTTCTTTGGGGTTTTTATTATTCTATTTCTGGATGAGCTATGTTTGTCTGGGAGAGTTATGGAAAATGCAATGTTCACGTTTGATCTTTGTATCTCTATGAAAGGAAGTGTGCCTTTAAAAAAAAAAAAAAAGGCATAATTGTTTACAAAAATAAGCCTGGGAATTAAAGGTCTGTGGCTGTCAGTTTCACATATTTTGTTTTACGGTTAAAATAGCCCTCCTGACAAAGGATTAATGGTATAAGAAATAATCAACTTCTTTCACCCAGGGAAAGGTCTGAACTGAGGAATACACTAGTTATAAAAATAAAAGTCTGCAGTTTAGAAAATACCTATCTTTAATTGCAGCTATCTCTGTCTCCTTCCCCTCCCCAGTTCTCTGTGTCAGAGACTTGACAAGTAACATCAAACATGGCCCAAGAACAAAGCTAACCAACCATGGCCTGCAGCATCCTTCAACCAAAAGTCACCTTTAGTCAAGCTTTGCCATCTAATTTGCAGTGTTTCTGTTTGTACTCTTCAAGCAGAAGTCCTAAAACTCTTACAGTATAAAGCTTTCCTGGTTTCTGTTCAGTAGGATTACAATGAGGATGCTGGAATGTTTTAACACTTTTAGCAATCATCAGCTGCAGCCGCCCTGGTGCTCTGACTTCAGAAATGCAGAGCCAATGCCCATTATGTTATTCCGTCTTATTTTATTTATTTATTTATTTAATGCCTGCTGAATAACACATCTGTAAGACTCCAATTTTAAAGTGCAACTTAATCCCCTTCTGTGCCAGTGTCCTGAAACAGAACTAAATTACCTTCATAGATTATTGTTTTTTTAATTTAGTTGGGTCAAATAAATGGCAATGTTATATCCCATTGTGTCAGTGACAGCAATGACTTGTTTGCTTGAATCAAAGTAAACAAAGACAGTTTACAGGTCCTTCCCTCAAGAGAAAAAACCTTACAAAAAAGAATGTCACCAGCAAAATTCATCATCTCATGGAGACAATAAAATGAGAAAAAAATTAATCTTAAAGTACAAAGTAATTTTGCACTTTCCTGCCCTGTGAACAAGGAAAGTCATATAAACTCATTAAGCATAGCACTAACATTCAAGGGTTTAGAAATCAAAATTTTTCATGGGACTGTCAAAGATCTCATGGTTTTCTAAAAATTCAGATCATTAACTTGAGACCTCATATGATCATTAAAATATGGCACCATTCTCTTTACTCAATATTTAACAGTCCTTCTGGCTTTGCAGGTACTCAAAGAAAGGTTGTTTGAATTGTATCTTGCCTTATGCTGATTTCAACTCTTGATTCCACGTGAACCAAACACATTTTGCAGGCAATTCTATTCTGTGTCTGACTATGAATGTCTTCTATTTCTAGGCTGCAGTGGTGTCAGAGGTTGGATTTTAAGTTTTCCCTCTAAGATTTCAACTCTTGATTCCACGTGAACCAAACACATTTTGCAGGCAATTCTATTCCATGTCTGAGTATGAATGTCTTCTATTTCTAGGCTGCAGTGGTGTCAGAGGTTGGATTTTAAGTTTTCCCTCTAAAGACTGGCTGCTGAGAGGGACTATAATAAGAACTGATATCTTTGGGAATCCAATAAGCCAATGTTGAAAACACTTTAACACCCAAAGACAACCACCAGTCAAAAAAGTCTTAACACAAAAATCAAAATACTGTTCAAGTATTCTTTTTCTAAATTGTTCAAATTATGGTTCATTAATTAGTACTCATGCATTTACTCATGCACCTACTCTTCTTCATTCCTAAAGGAAGAGCTGTCAGGAAGGAAGACAGTGAAAAACTTAAAGAAAAGGACAATTTATATGTTGTAGATGAAACATTTTTTTTCCCTTAGTTTTTATGATGGTCTTTATAAAAAGTTGGTAAAATGGAGTTGCCATTAGGACTATTCTTCTTCCTGTACTTTCTTCACTTGTCCCCATCTCCAATTCATTTTGTTTCTTCCTTCCTTTTGTATATCACTATTTTTGCCCCTGCACTTTACTCTCCAGTAATTAAGGTCCTATTGGAATTATATCAATTCATCATCAATCAATGATCTCCAAGTATCTTTAATTGCTATAACAAAGCAATTCTTGGATTTCATATACGAGTATGCAAATCTCTTCCTTGTGTGTTTGGAGTTCTGTCCCACCTTTTTTGACAACACAACTTATCTGGTGCAATTCTAACCTTGCTGTAAATAAGATAATATCAACAAACATAGGTTAACTAAGACTTCACCTATGGTTACATTTCATATGTTTTGAATATCTTAGTAATATCTGTTAGTACCTCTATCACCTTCATTGAAACAGTAAGAGATAATCTCTAATTACATTTACAAAATAATTGATTGTTCCTCTTGCTTCTATTGTCTTTCCTTTGTTTTCTGTTCTTCTCTCTGTTCTGTTCCTTTCCCTGACTAATTTAGATCGTATGCTTTTTGAAGCACCACTCTTGTCATTTTATGGGTTCTGCTTAACACACATGAATAAACTCCCATCAGCTTGGTTGTCTATTTATATACATACAGGAGGTGTGTAATTCTAGAGTTTACCAATCTGCCTCTGAACAGTGTGAGCGTGTAAGCCTCCAGAAATCAAAGCTCTCTGGTGACCCTCAGAAGGAATGTGGTTTTACCTGGGTTTCATTAAAAGTTAATAACAAGTTTTCCATTGCCTTTGACAGGAATTAGAATGGCTCTCAAACATAAGAGAAAATATACATTTTTAAGTAAAATAGAAAAGCCTATGTGAAAGAAACTCCTTAGATTCTCTCTCTTTAGATGCATGAGAAAACAAAACATCTCTGTGACTGTCTAAAATTCTTTCTTATTTCTGAAGAAGAGACAGTTTCAAGGGAAATAAATAACAGGCATCTGATTAACTGACCAAAAAAGCAAAGGTCCTTCTCTCTTCCTAAAATGAGCAATTCCCTTCTCCATCAGCTTAATAAAATTGTCCAGGGCAATTTTGCTGTTTCTGAACTTGATATAAAGACAAATACCATTCTTGAGAGACTATAAAGCATACCTTTAGATCAATAGAGCATAGGAAATCCTCCAGAGATACAGTCTTGTTTATGGTCAGGGAAGCCTTTTTGAGGGTGGAAAAAGAGGGTTTCACAGTATTCAGGTTCATTAGAGTAAGTATCAGCCTAGAGGAGCCCTAATTTCTTTGAGACCACAAAAGAGATTCATTTGAAACCTAAGCTCTTTTTCAATTGTGGTACTGGAATAATAGATTCTATGGCAAGTATCTTGGAGACGGTAGAAATGGCTGCTCGCTTTTTAATGCATAGTTCGCTGATTAACATCTGCCTGATTGAACCCTTATAAACTTGGAATGGACTGAAATTTTATTGAGTAGGCTCACTGAAAGGTCTCTGAAACATGTATACAATGCCAATAGGCATATAGACGGGCAAATAGGTGGGGTTTCCTCAGGCACTACTCTTGCTACCTGAGGACTATACATAAGATTGACAATAAAAGCTACTGAGAGTAGTGGTGTCAGGTTGTAGGTGTCACTCAGTTCTCTTGCATTCTGCTAAATGTATGTCACTGGATTTGGACAGGAAAACAGACTTCACTGATCACAGGGGCAATAAACGTGATAGTTATCACTGAAGCTTTTCTGAGCTTTCACATAGGACAAGAACGTTTTTTAACTTGGAAGGTTTGTATAAGTCCTTTCTGTGATAGGAAAGAAGGAAGGAATAGATATAAATGAAAGTTTTTAGAACAATATATTAAAATATTTTAGTAGTTTCAGCACAGTTAAAGTTGAATTACTCTTTTAAATAGCATAACTCTTTGCCATCTTCAGTGTTATAACACACCAAACACAGGCTCTCTAATATCACAATATGGGATTCCAATGTCCTTATTCAAAATGAGTGCTGATTTCCAGAGGATGGCTACAAATGAAGTGATCAACCTCTTAGCTCCTTTGGATAAAGAGTCTGACTCTGTCTCCAACCCATTTTCTGCACGAGACTCCCATTTCACCATGTGAATCACTCAGGAAAGCCAGGAGCAGCCAACATCAGGACTTCACTCAGAAGCATGTTGAGTGCTCCAGTATGATGCATAACAGCATAAGTGTATACATTTTAATACTTAATGCTGATATATTTAGTGAAAATAAAATATGCCCACAGAGGTCATCTTGCTCAGAAGGGATATCCAGAGTAGGGGACAAAGATCACAGATGATGCATTTGGAAACAAGACAATATTTATTGTTGAAAGGAAGAGAAAATGTCAGATAAATAAAAGTATCTGAGAAATTAGCTTCTGGCCTGGCCTGGTTTCCTGTTGTCACTCATTGTATAAAAACAGTCATCACAACTGAAGATAAATATGGTCTATGATCACTGAGTATTGAGAATTTTATCAGTGTGTGGTAAGTAGAAAAACACCTGTGCAGGGTATAATGTGGTGACGTACTGAGAGAATTTTTGATGTCCGATAGCCCCTAAAATATCTCATTCTTCACCGTGATGGAAAGATCTAGGTTATTGTTGTATAGTGAAATATACTGCACAAACAGGTATAAACATTGTGCTTTTGTTTACTCATAGCAAGATTTAATACTTTAACAGGAAAAAATGGATTTTGTCTCTTCAGTACTTCTTGAATAGTTTACGAATCTCATTAAAATAATTTAAACAGCACATGAATAAGTGTTGAACATCGTAAAAAACACGTGGAAAGGTGCTTAGTGGCTTTCTCTCAAGGTACATTCAATATATCCCCCTGAGAAATATGTTTACTTTGACTGTAGAATTAGAGATATAGTACTGGTTGGGTATTATATGTAGCAGATAAAAAACAAACCAAACAAAACCAAACAAACAAAAAACCAAAAACATACAAAAAACCCTATGAAGTTCATTACTTAAAACTGAAACAGAAATTACACTGGAAATCCAGGGGAAATCCAGGGGAATTCTTCACAGATTTGTATTGTAAGTACCAATAAGACGTACCTGTGTTAAAAATATTTACCAAACCACTGAAAAACTGAGCTGAAAACCAAACAACTGGTAAGTTCCCTAGGAAAAATGTATTATTGTACCTAGTGTAGGCAACTGTTGCAGACAGCTAAGACTGCAGAGAATAAAAATTCTCTGTGTTTATAAGGGTGCATTTATTCACAAAATGGTAGAAGGGCAGCAAATAACTCAAAGGGGAAACTTAGAAGACCCTAAGATTAAGGAACCTACTATACATGATTATTGTTGTGATGTTTTATTTTGTTCACTGCACCTGTGTATTTCTAGGATCTGCTGCTTGGAAAAGAGCTGCCATTTTGTTTGGCTATTAGGAGTAAACTACAGATTGTGGTGCTGTGTCTTTCTTTGTATACCTTACATTGGTGCCGCAACCTGAAACAAAGCAATAAGCTGAGCAGAAGTGATGATACCACTTTTCTACTTAAATCCATTAAGGAAGGGGCATAAAGAATATGGGAGAAGGTTGGTGAGAAGTCTTTGACAGTTAGTTCAACAACAAAGCTATTTAAAGATACACAATATTAAGGAGTTACTCTAAAAAAGTAAATTGCATACAAAACTGTTTAGTTTTCTCTATTCAAGAGATATTTTCTAAGTTCAGTGATACAGTAGATTGACTTGTTTTAGACCAGTGAAGTTGACAAAGCTGCAGCACACAGCAAATAATCAGGTTGTAGGTACATGTGGTTCTGTTAAACTGTGAAAAAATCTGCTCTGGAAAAATCTGTTTAAGCTTCAGAATTTGGTTTTCCAGTCATGCAGTTTGTACCCAACTAACTGTGTTTCTAGTACCACCAAGGAGCCCTTGGCATTGCTGAATAACCAAGTCTTAAGGGTTTTCATTAGGCTGTCATTTACAAAAAGGTGGTTATCTCCTCTGAAAAGAACAGCTGCTGACTCAACTATGTCCCAAGAATGTGGCAACCTTTCCAGGAGATGGGACCATTTGTGAGACAGCATCAAAGTATGTAATCTTTGGGACTTGTGAAGAGACATAGGCTTCGCCAAAAGAGCATGCATACTGCTCTGAACCCTTTGCTGGGGAAGGGCAGTCTCATGGATAAATACACAGAAATTAAGAACATTAGCATCAGTGGAAGCCTGTTTCCCCCAATGAGAAAGGTAAAATTGGTTTAACAGTAGAGAAAATAAACTCGCTCATGGGTAACTTTATTAGTTCCAGACATTTTTTTCTTCTGATAATAAGTACATAATAAATTGATAATAAATTTCTGAGATAATTTTCCCATTTCAACTACTTTTTTTTTTTTTTTTTTAAGAAGAAACTAAAAACATTATAATATCTAGAGATTAATTATTTTTTATTTTAATTCCAATAGGAAAAATCACAGAATTCTAGTTATTTTTTGTTGTTGTTACAAGTCATTAGGGAACATTATTGTGAGAGATTGTGAGATGTTTAGTTTTAATACTTTTGAGTTACATGAAACATCTTACCATTTCCAACACCGCAGTTCTGCATTTTGATTTGTTGAGTTGGTCTAAATGAAACAGGACATGCTCTCCTGACCAGTACCATCAGTCTTCTGAAAATTACTTGTGTCCTTAGAATTAATCATCTGAGTTATGTCTTTATATGAACACAAAGAGAGAGAGACTGTTGTTCTATGAATGCAATTTATCTTGCCTGTCCCAGGTATCTTGGTACTGGATAAGTTCCTCTGTGTTTTTCTTTTCTCCCTCTGGCAGAAATCATGCCACCAAGTTAATAATATATCTGTAGATACCAGATGTGAAATTTCAATGAGATGAATTCTCTTCCTTTATTTTTATTTTTATTTTTATTTTTATTTTTATTTTTATTTTTATTTTTATTTTTTTTTCCAATTTTAGTTAAAGTGTATTTTCAAGGTGGGTAGGAGATGTATGCTAGCTCCCAGCAGATGTAGGTTGACAAGTTCTTATATCCTTTTCCTTATGAATGAAAACTCTCTATACATATCCTATCTTCTACAAGGACCTCAAGTCATGAGACTTCCAGCTCAAGTTATGAAGTTCCAGCCTAGATTCTCTCATATTATCTGAAGGATGGTGTAGTCTTCTAGAGACCCTTGTTCATAGGAAAGGATGGGAGCTATATTTAAAAGTGCTTTCAGGCAGTGGATTTTATTTTGAAGTTATTTGTGGAAAAAAAAGCCCTGTGATACAGAACAGTTTAGATTCAGATTTAGAATAGTTTAGACTTTTATTATTATTATTATTTATTTATTTATTTATTTATTTATTTTGAGAACTCATGTCTCAAAAAACTGCATGTTCTATCAGGAAAGTCTTCCAAGGGGTATTTTAATAAATCCCTTATTCTAACATTTTTATTTTATTTTTTTATTAAAATAATGGAGTCAGCAAGTAAGTTATTACCAGAGGTAATGACATGCAATTATGCAAACCCAAAACAACACAATACAGTCTAGAAGACAGCAAGCCTTCCCATTCTACAGCCATTGGTTTGCTGTAGAAAGCTATATAACAGACACCAGCCAAAATTAATGAAAGAAGTACAGGTAATTTAAAATTAGCTGGATATAATGCTTGAAATCACCCAAAGACTATTTCTTAATCAGCCATCTATCTATATGTGGTCTCTGTGGTCTCATGCTGTGTACAGAGCAGTCACAAATAATTAGTGTGCATCATAGTAAACAGAAAGTGAGATGAAATGGTCTTAGAAAGAAATCATTTCAGATGTATTTTTCTATGTATCTGTATTTTGCACTAGACAATTTTGATAGCCTGTTGATAATCTGGAAATATTTGAAATGTAGTGGATTGAGAAATTAAAAGTGAACAACTATTCTGTTAAAACTGTGTAACACAGGACTCTCAAATGTAAATGCATTTAATATTTGGTATGCCTTTCTATTTCAATAGGAATTTTTCTAAAAATTCTATATACACATTAAACTGTTTATTATGTTTAGAATAGTGAAAAGATATATAGTATTGTTCAGTATACACATTTCTAAGGTACAGCAAGACATCCTACTCAGCAAAGGGTTACAACTTAACATAAATCAACTTGAAACTCATAAAAGTAATAACTTACATATATTTTATTACTATAGGCACATTTATTAGGATTAAAATTTTACAATATCATAATACCCCTACTGGCTCACCTAAAAGTATTAATGTAATAGGAACACTATTAATAAATGTATATCATACAGTAGCTATTTTCTAGAAAAGGGTGGCTTTCAACCCCAAGTATTTTATGTCATAAAGAATTTTTAGCTGCCGTTCAATATTCATTCCTAATTCATAAGCAAAAATAAAGAAAATAGGAAATACTCACCCACATAACATCGGAGTGCTTCAAACTGGCAAATGTTTGTACCAGTTTTCTCCCACAAACATATTCTTCAATAAAATAATGTGCCTTCAATGCTATCCTTGAAAATGGTTATTCCAGAACATGTTCTGAAAATGTGTATTTTTTTAAAGTATTCTTTTCAGTATGCTATTTTAAGTGTATATTTCATTCAAAATTTTTATCAGCATCATTTCAAGCATCAAGTCTTTAGCATTGCTAATACCATAAATTCAATTGTCACTGAAATATCAGATGTCATTGCAACTTTAACAAAAGATAACTAACTTTTCTTTTTTTCTTTCTTTTTTTTTTTTTTTTTTCAGCCACTGAATAAAGAAGCTAAAATTTGGCAGATTTCTTTCATTTCAACAACCCCCTCTCCCCCCCCCTTTTTTTTTTTTTTTTTTTTTTTTTCTCTTTCAAATCCTGTTAGCAATTCTAGCTGGTTGAATGATATTCAGCTCTATCAAATCTCTATTGAATCCTCCATAGAACACTTCAGATATTCTTCACCTTTATGTAACACACACTTTTCCAGCTGTTCATTATTGGTCTTCATGACTTCATTTTGACAATTACACATAAAGTAAAGAGCACTTCGGGGGGATGCTTAATGTAAAACTATAACAGTCATATACTTGATGTGTTATGGGATATTTAGATAGCATTTGTTTATCTAGTACATCACTGTGGGTGGGATTCACCTCACTTAACTTCAGATACCTATAATGTCAGCTAGTCATCCTATGGTCTTCTGGAGTCTGATAAGCATATTTAGGACATCAATCAATTGACAAAATTCTACTTTAGGAGGAGATGAACCATGCCCCAAAAATTCCTATCCTACACACTCACTGATTATAAAGCCTAAGGTGATTAACACAGATGCAGTTGTCGGATTTGTAAACATCTACATTTCATATTTGTGTCTTGTGGAGTTTTAAGAAATTCTTAAGCTCCTGTGCAGATATTTTGGGATTAGTGTGTCTGGAGTGTGAAATGATGCTGACATAAGGAAGAAAAGGAGCGGCACAATTTGAGCAGTGGTGGTACTCAAAAAATTTGGGGGGCATGTATTTTGCTAAAGCAATTTCAAATATGTTCTAAAGCTCGCATTTGTCCTTAGGGAAGTGAAGAACATCTGTTACATTTACATGTGGCAGTGCAACTACACCACTGTTTGACTGGGACAAGCCATTTCTGAGTGAGGAGAGGAGTAAGGAGGAGGAGTTACATGAACCTACCTTTTTTTGCTTTGCAGGCCAAGACCTTCAAGGTAAGACCTGTCATTACAACAGAGAGGCAAAGTCTATTCTTCACTGGTCTCTTGAAAGTCCTTAGGTCATTGACAGATTAACGTTCAGTCTTGTTGCAAACCTATCTGTTCTGAAAATGTGTCTTCCCAGAAGACATGCTGGAATGGTATCATTCTACACCATCAGTCACATCTTAACAGTGTTTAAGACCTCTTGCCACCATCTCTATATAGAAGAGACCTGTGTATTGGAAGAAAAATGACCATGAAGCAAGTTCTGTCTGAAAATAAAATGCAAATATATGATACTGTGAGCATTATCCACTGAGTACACAAATAAGTGATGCCATCTGTGATAGTTAATTCAAATGTGAGTTCAGGATCAGTTTTAATTTTTGTTTTTAGTGAAGCACAAAAACTGGGGAGTTGTAAGGAAATCTGTCCTGAAGTACTTTCCATCAGTATATACATTTCTTCTTACATTCACTTACATTTCATTCCAGTACTTTCCTTTCCCATTCCCTTTGTCAAAGAAAATCAGTTGGTTCGAGGAAAAGGATGCTTACTGTGAGAAAAAATTGGCATGGTATCTTGCAGATCAATATTGATTTTTCCTATTCAATGCATATTTTATTGCTAATTGGATGCTAGGCATATATAGGCATATACAGGCATCCTTTTTGGATATATGCAAATATTTCTGAACTTTTTGCTTGGTAAAATAATAAAACATGATTTAAAAAAATGCATTTCAAGATATGTAGAAAAACAAACCTAGTTTAGACTTTGGACAGATGGTCTGATTTGATGCAGCTGAAAAATAGCACAATTAAAACCTAAATATTGTATGTTTCCACACTGCATGAGTCAGAGGTCAAATGTAGGCATTTATTTTTAATTTTGCCAGATCTTGTATAGTGCACCATATAGAGCAAAACTAAGCAAGATTAATGCATATTCCTGGCTAAGTATGATTGGAACTTTCTGCTGGCATTTATACATAGGTTTAAATTCATTAAAATATAACTATCTAATATTTGTTTTATATGACTGAATTAATTACATTTGTAAATGTTAACACTCAATGACAGGTCTACACAAATCACCTCATTAAAATATGAGTAGACTGTGCCTGAACTCTTAATTTTAACTCATTTTTAACTAACATCAACATAACTGTTGACTTTAAGGACATTATCCTATGGAGAAATTTGTTTACCATTTCCATTTATATTCCTTGTTACCAATAAAAGAATTAGTGAAGGACTGAAGAAACCAAATCAACAAACCGACAAGACTTTTAATGGTAGCTATCACCAAAGAAGAATTTGACAATATAAGCTGGTGGATGATTTCCCTTGTCCTAACTGAGAAAAGACTGAATGCAACATGCAGAAACATAGCTGCTTTCAATCAATGTTAGAATGGAAAATTGAACATTCTTTTTCTCTATATTCACATTTTTATGATCTCTTTTAAACCAGAGGAAGATAAATTCAAGCGGGTTTTAGTTTCTAAAACATTCTGATTCTAGCATGTTGTATAAAAAATAAGTGCCCTTTTTTTGTCCTTCCGGGTGATTCACATGTCTCCACTTTACTGTCTTCCTAAGCTGTGCTTCCGTTGCACAGTTTGGCACTGATAAACCACTCCGAATTTGTTTGTTTCTTTGTTTTCCCCTCCTTTCTTGATCAAAGTTGTTCAAAAGTCCCATTTCTCCTTAAAACTATACTCGAGCCACTATCTTTATCTGTTTCTGATTATCCTAGAAGATTTTTAGATGAGAGGCTGCATTTTATTTTCCTCCAACTCTGCAAGTCTTTTGTCTAGGGAAAATATCCAGTCAATTTTAACAGTACTTTCTGTGCTTCCTGAGGCAGGTTTGGTAAAAGAGTGAATAAACCCTCTTTTACATGTGAGTAGTATTTGCTAATTAGGCAGATGATCACAAGCCAGTGTATATCATGTGCTCTAACTAAATATACATGTATATGTCACAGAGGAAAAGCTGGGCATACAGTCTAGAAAAAGGAGAATGGTAAGACTCAGCTTCAAAATGTTTAGCCAAGCCCTTCTTGTTTAAGAAGATGCCTCAGGAATTGTAATGCCCATGAGGTACATACAAACAGATTTGCAATTACTAATGCTTATTCGAGAGAGTCCCTTTTTGATTTCTCGACATTCAAAATATCTATCTGGAAACTGTGAAAATGCTGAGCTTCTTCAGGGTTTCAGACTTTATCGTTTTATTATTTTTAACTTTATACATTTTACAAGTCAAATATTTTGCATTGTGTCCTTTGCCAACACCAAACAAATACATTTTAAATGATTTCTGTGGAATTTGATGCAGAGAAAGCAGTTGTAGTTCATTATTACTCTCTAACAGCTCTGCTTTAATGTTAAATAGATCAATGTAGACTACCCTAGACAATGTGCTAATATAGATTCTACCTACATATCTAACAAACTACTTAAAGTTTGCAATACACTTGTTTTATTTATATATATATTTTTTTCTGTCTATGGAAATCTCTTTGATCAGATGAGAAATTGAATAAAGATTCAAAAAAATGTTTTGTGGAAACAAAATTTTCAAAGAATCATCGTGTTATTAATTTACATAAAAATTCAGTTTAATTCAGAAAAAAAAAAAAAAAGAAAAGAAAAGAAAGACAAGTCATTACTGAAAGCATTTTCAGTTGGGCTATACAGAAACCTACTGAGGTGGATGTAAAGATCAAAACTAGTGTGCTGAAATTTTAAAAATCCCAGACATATTCTTAATAAAGATGCAAAGTTGTGTTCATATAACATTTCTTTGAAACTGTAACACTTGGCATACATAATTCTTATGCTATAAAAGAAATGTTTGTTCAGATACACTTCTCGTTTGATTCTGAAGAAAACAGGTAAAATTATATTTCGTAATGGCCCATAAAAAAAAAGACATCTTTAATGCATATCATTTTGAAAATCTTCAAACTGTATACATGCTTTTTTTTTTTTTTTTTTTTTTTCTGTGAAAGAATATGACTGAACAGAAAGAATACAACAGACCAATTCTGGAAACTCCATGAAACATTGCATAGGTTGCTATGTAGGTTCTCCTCTGAATGTTTTCAGGTGTTTTATGAAAGCCTGAATGCTAAGTCCATTCAGAATGGTGAAGAAAACAACAAAAGCAACCAAACCAAACTAACAAATTAACCAACCAATGAACAAACCAACCAAATAAACCAAAAACAAAACAAAACAAAAAAAAAAAAAAAAAAACAAAAAAAAACAACCAATGAAACAACAACCCCAAAATATAAATCTGACAAAGAGGCTCAAAGATTAAACTTGTCATACGTTTACTTCAGAAAAAAAAAAAAAAAAATACACACAGTGTCTATTATATTGTAAGCAGCATATACTTGTTTTCTGATGTTTCAATGACTTCAAAAGAAAAATAATTTTTAGCTTTCCTGCACTGGCATGCATCAATCAATGTACACTATGGCTTTCAGATCATAACCTCTATTAGAATATAGGTTTTCTCAGATTACAGACAAGGGGACATATATGAGAAGAATAGGTTTTCATGAAGTATTGTGGCATTTTCATGTACTATTAAGTTAAGAAACTAAAAAGACATACATAAAGATTTTTTTTTCTATGTTTTCAGAACTAGCAGAACTATTCTTGATCCAGTTTGAAGCAGAAATACTTTCTGTTTACTCTCAGCCAGTTAATTCATGCGTATTATGCTAATTTTACATTTGGATCATTAGAGGACATAAACCAGATTTGTGATTGTTTTTCTTTAAGAGATTTTTTCCTACAACCGTATTGCATATGGTTTCATACTGAACTGACTGCAAGAAATCTGAGTTTTGCTTGTTCATAACAAGTGATGTATTACTGACTGATATGAAGAAAATTTTCTTAATTTTGAAGTTGTTTTTTTTCTTCTTCATAATCAACTTTGAAGTAAAGCAATACGATGACATGTGAAGTATCAAGTATCTTACAATACTTCCCTACGTTCATGAGATTACCTAATATCAAGTATAGCTCAATTCAATTTCTGAAGTACTGTAGAAATATTAGAGAATTAACAATTTCCTCAGCAGAGTACTCTGTATTTAATTCTCGATTTTCCTGAAACAAAAGTTGAGGCATCACTGTTGAAAAGATTGACTTTCAAAGTACCAATATTATCACAGAAAAGATGTTCACCTATTCTCAGCTATTTATATCAAAATCATGAAAGCCCCACACCATTGCCTGTTCATAGCAAAATAAGGTGATCAGTGTACAAACTGGGCATGTAAATAGCTGATTCCTGAGAGCCAGCAATAAAATACAACATCATATCCAAATCAAAAAATCTATTACTTTCCATCTCTATTATTTAAATGCACTACAGGCATGCTGGTCATAATGTAGATGGTCTTCTGTGCATGCTTTTTGCCTGACAACAGACCTACCTTGTCTCAGGAATGTCAAGATGGCTGTAGGGGATGAAATACAAAGGCAGAGAAAGCACATATTGCTTCTTCCCTAGAATATTCCCCCAGACTCCAAAATTTCCCAGCTCAGGGACTCACTGAGTCACAGGTGGGTCTTTGCAATTAGTCATAATGTCTTAAAAAAAAAAAGTTTTCTCTTCTTCCTCAAAGGATCACAGAAGATCATTCTAAACTAAAAATCAGATTTAGATGCTCTACTTTGGGTTTAAAAAAGTTTTTAGGTATAGTATGGATCCTAACCACAAGAAAGTTCTTCACAAAACATTTTCAGAGTTGTACATTATTTCAGGAACTTATATTAACTCTACATTTTGGACAACAACTTTCCCTGCATAACAGGAAATATTGCTATTCATGTTCAGCGGTGTCCCTATTTGAAAGCAAGGTATATCTGATTGCTTGTTTTCCACTGTGTCTTAAAGCTGAGCTGAAATATTTCCTTCATTCCCTGTCTAAAACATGGAGAATAGAAAAGGATGATAGTCTTTTTGGATATTTACCAGTGAAAAGAAGACCTCACTTCCAATTCTTCCTCATCTGGAAGGATTTTGAGCTTCTAGTTGTGTTTACATGCTTATGACTTTTGAGCTCAAAACATAGGATAAGGAACTTTAGAGCTGTGCCCAGATCTCATACCTTACATAGATCTTGCAAAACTCTGTCTAGACATTCTGTCATCTCTAATGGGAATGAATCTCTTCCATTTCTTCTTTGTCTCCATGGTAAATTACATGCATTTCCTTGATGGTGCTACAGAACAAGGAAAACAACAAAAACAAAGAAAACAAACCAAAAACAGAGATCTTGTTATGAATAAGTAGAATTAGAATAATCTCCCTGTTTCAGCTGAAGGACAAGAAAGAAAAGCTCCTTTTTAGTTGTACTCAGTTAGGCCAAGTATGAGTTCAAGTATCTTCATTTTGAAGATGAGTCCAGGCTTTCCACTTTCTGAGCAAATGCTTAATTGTTAGACTGCCCTATAAAAGGGTTCAGGGTACTAACCCTTGTTCTCTGGATCTTCACTGCAATGACAGAAAAGCTAAAAGAGACAGAATTTGAGCTATACTTTACATTCCCCAGGTATTACTAGATAGCTACCTGCCTCTCAGGCAGGAACATTGCCTGGCCCTTTTAGAAGTCATTGCTCTGTGTAGCCAGCATATACATGTAGACAGGTATCAGCTCATAGAATCAAATAATTTCTGATTCGATAATAGAATGTTTCTAGATTCTAGAACCTATGATTCTGGAACTCATAGAATCATAGAATATCCCAAGTTGTAAGGGACCCGCAAAGATCATTGAGTCCAATTCCTGACTTCACAGAAGACTACCCAAAAATCGAACCAGATGTCTGAGAGAATTGTTGAAATGCTTCTTGAACTCTGACAGGTTTGGTGCCATGACCACTTACCTGGGGAGCCTGACCACACTCTCAGTGAAGAACATGTACTGTTTTCACATAGCTGAACTCCACTACACTGCTCTCTCACTCCCTCTCACCAAAGGAAGTGTGGGGAAGAAATATGATTAAAAAGGGCTCAAGAGCTGTACCTGTCCTCATGGACAAGGACATTGTTCCCCAGTTACTGTCACAGGCAAAAAAAAAAAAAAAATCAACAGGGAGATTAATGGAATTTATTGTCTATTGCTAACAACAGAGAAAGAACAGAGAAAACTAAAAGCAAACTAAGAACACCTTCCCCTTCCATCCACACTCTTCTACATTCTAACCCTCAGTAGTGCAGGCAAATGGGTAATGGGAGTTGTGATCAGTCCATAATGCTTCATCACTGCTGCTCCTTCATTTTCACTCTTTTCATGTGCTCCAGCACAGGGTTCCTCCCATGGGATGCCATCCTTCCTGAACTGATCCTGCAGGGGCTGCCCACAGGCAGCAGCTCTTCAACAACTGCTCCCACACAGCTCCATACCACGGGGTCCATCCCCCAGGAGCAAACTGCTCCAACACGGGTCCCCCACGGGTGGGTGGCAGCTCCCCCCAGACCCCTGCTCCTGCGCGGGCTCCTCTCCACAGGCTGCAACTCTGGCCCAGGGCTTGCTCCTGCGGGGGCTCTCCATGGGCCGCAGCCTCCTCCAGGCCACATCCACCTGCTCTACTGGGGGCTTCTCCACAGGCTGCAGTGTGGAGATCTGCTCCATGTGCGATGCATGGGCTGCAGGGAGACAGCCTGCCCCAGCAGGGGCCTCTGCACGTGCTACAGGGAAACTGCTGCTGCATGCCTGAAGCACCTCCTGCCCTCCTGCTGCACTGGCCTTGGGGGTCTGCAGGACTGTTTCTTTCACATTTTCTCTCTCCTCTCTCCCAGCTGCTGTTGTGCAGTTTTTTGTTTTATTAAATGTGCTGTCTCAGAAATTCAACCAGCATCGCTCTGGCTCAGTCTTGGTCTGTGGTGGGTCACTTTGAGGCCCTTATCCAACATGGGACAGCTTCTGGACTCTTCTCACAGAGGCCACACCTGCAGTCCCCCTCTTCATCCCTCCAAAACCACCTTGCCATATAAACCCAGTACAGAAACTTTTCCTAATATAAATCTCCCCTGACTCCAGCTGAGGCCAAAAGCTTCTGCTTTAGGATTTGCAACATGTACCTTGGGTACCCCCAAAATATTTCCTGTATTGAACTTCCTTGAGGACTGTCATAACTTGAAACTCACTAATAGAGTGAATCCAGCAAAGTCCTAAAAATATCCATAATATCACTGGAAATATGAAGGTTCCATCCAAAGCTGCAGGTGAGGATGAGACAAACCCTATGAAAACTATTTGAAGATGTTGTATGGAATGTTATCATACTGCAGAAGTGATCCAGCACTTCTGGACAGTGGAAATTCACATGCCCTAATTGCTTGACTCCTTTGTTGCCAGTTCTCTGGAGGAGATATTAAAAAGACAGTTCTCACCTAGGATAGATACAGCCTGAAATCTTATTACAACCATAAATGAATTTCCTACATGCCTGCAATCTTTACTGAGGATCAGTTCCTCTTCCTGTAAGTCATAATCATATCAAGCCATAACCCACTTTGTGAAGAGGCAATCTGTCACAAAAAATATATGAATGACATATATGAACTTTATTTCCCAACATTCACCATATTTTTAAATGTTCCTACCTAAAATAAACACTGTGGCACCACTTTTCAGTTTGCTACTTCTAGAAACAGCCCTAATTGCAATGACAAAACACCAGTTCAGAAAGCATAAGATTTGTTAAGGAAAAAACATAAATTCCCATTTTATTGCTTCTTCTGATGGCAAATCTAACAGAAGTCCTGGAGAAATTCTTAAAGCACCTAAATTTTATGTGTGTTCCAATAGCTTTTCTCTTCCCCCAGGGAAAAAAAAAAATACCTCAGTACGAGATAGTTTTGGGTGTAGACTCATTGTCTCCTCAGAAATAAATCTTTATTTTATTTTATTTTATTTTAAATATATATATATATACTAGACCAGAAATCAAGTTCTAGTCATTTTTATTTGTGAAGGTTTGAATTTAATAAATGCACAAAACAAGGAGACCAATAGTATTTTATAAATTCTTACTTTAATAAGCTGAATAAATTGCTCCATACTTTTAAACCACTGTAGAATGGCTATGTATCAAAAGATGTACTCTATTTTTATTTATTTATTTATTTTTACTTTAACATTGTTTTTTCTTCTGAGTAATATGATCGCTGTTGTCTTCAGAACCACACATGTTGTTCATTGGTGTACTCATAATTAATGGTGTATTGATAGGCTTATATTTATCTATAAGCAAGCTTAATCACTTCACATAGTTCTTTATTTGTAGCTCACAAAATATCTGTGTCAGATTTAATTGTACATAATAGTTTTGCTGCAAACTGAGACTCAGGTAAAGGTTAGGGGACTAACCCTTAGTTAACCCTTAGTAACCCTCAGTTACTACAGACTATGCTAAAACCAAATCCATGCCACCTGTTTTTATATTTCCTTCTCATTTCAGGAACTGAGGAAAGGATTTTGCATTTCCCCCATTATGAATCTTGAATATATTTGATTTAAATTATGATTGTGCCCCACTCAATATATGTGGTATTATTATGTTGATGGTCCATTGCCAGATGATAGGAGAATCAGTTTCATTACTGCTGTGGGTGCAAGCTGGGTTTGACCAAAGGCAGTAGAAGCAGCAGACTCAACTTTCTAGGGTTTACCAATTCTTGCCTTTCCCCTTCTCTGTACCTTACTCTCTCTTCTTCCTTGCTCTTTGTCATGGTAGGAGCCTTTTGACCCTGACCCCAAACAAACTCCTAATCCATGGGTTGTCACCCTTTACCACTGCTGCCAAGACATAAACATGTCTGGCAAACACACAGCGATAAATAACATTTATCCCAAAATGTACAAGGAAGACAAAGAACACGGATTAAGAGATACCTCCTTGATGCTGTAAACACAATGCAGAGACCTCTAACATAATGTTGGAGGGGCACTACAACTCTGTGTTCCTTTTGGTGAGTGTCCTACAAGGTCTGACTGCAGCACGGCAGTACTTACATTTCCCTAGGTAATGAGCCTTTCCCCTCAGAAAGGGCTGAGCACTATCATGACTCAGCCATACGGCTCTGAATGTTAAATATTTGTTGCTGATGATTCTGTTGACTGTCATTACATGGTGCAGGTGTAGATGGTCAAAGTACTTGTAGATGGCCCAAGTCAGGACATGGATTAGACACAGAGGCCCTCGTCCCCCTGCAAAGTTACCTGGCCCACAAAGATGATTGTCTCCCTATATTATGAGGATGTCTTTTTGCTGATGTTTTCTGACTCAAAAGCATCCAGAAGGAGGCGGATGAAGGCAACCACCAGACAGTGAAGTATTTAAAGATAAAAAGTTCTGGGAAGTTCACCTTCTCAGGGTTATCTTTATTTCTGAAAGAGCCTTGACTGGCTTGACTACCATCCGTCTGTGTTTGGGTGTGTTTCCAAGGTATAACCTGACATTTCCGTGTGAGGATGTACATGTATAAGTGGGACAAAGGCATCCATAAATGTTCAGCTCTAGTTGTTTCTTACACACTTATTAATTTCTCTATGTTTCTTGAAGGGTGAAAAAAATAAGTAAAAAGAGAGAAAAAAAAAATCCCCGGATGACTAATTTTTCTCACATTCCTAAGTCAAGATAAAGTGACTACCTAAGTGTGAATAACTTCTCCCATGTAGCCAAGGACCTCAACCCTGATCTGGAAAGACCACCCTCCCCAACACCAAAGACATAATTATACTTCCATGCTATTTTAATCATGAACTCTTCCTGATGTCGTCACTTGTGTAGACTTGTGTTTATTATAACATGACACTTTTGTGATCTTGGGTGCTGTGTAATTGAAAAGAAGAAATATAACAAAATAAAAAAAGTTTCAGTTTAGCTTACTCAACTGCCACAACAAAGTGGCTCAAAACAGTGTATCATGCCTCTAATGTTTCCTATTAATCATGTGATGTGAGTAATATTGTTTTTGAGGTATGCAATGACATACATGAATTGTGAACTTGAGGTATGGTTAGTAAGAAATAAACAGTTTATATGGGGAGTAAATAAAGGGAGTAAGGATAGTATACACAGCTCTTACTCTTGTATGATGCAGAAAATATTGCTGCCCAAGCTAAACAATGCCAGTAACTGGCTCCCAGTCACTTGCAGCCTAAACATTAACAACAAATTTGCCTGCAGCTGGGCCACCTTTTCTGTGACCCTGTCAGATCTTATTATTTATTCATTTGAATGTCTAAAATGTAGCTACAGGTGCATGTCTTGTGCTTTGTTCATCTCTGTTCTGTAATTAAGAGTACAAAATAAGTAAAGGACTTACAAAAGTTCTTTATATATTAATAAATGAAGCCATTATATTTCTATGTATTTTTCATTTTTAAATCATTGTATCTTATATGATTTAAATCATTAAATCATGTAAGGAAGACCAACTAATGTCAGCAGTGCTGGAGCAGAGAGGAAGAAAGGCAATATTGGTTGTAATAATATATAAGTGAAGAAAGATTGTGCCTCAGATAAAACCAACTAATAGCAAGACTAGTTTTAGAGTTTATTGACTTATTTTCATTAGAAAGGGGACTGATACAGGAAAGTCTTTACAGTCTTTTTCTCAACCTTTGCTACAAAAGATACCACACAGTTCTTTATTCAAAGCTAGGTGTTCACCTTGTCATGAACTAAATAGCACTAAATAGATTCATTGGTAGGCTGAGCTTGCTTTTTTATCACTCTGATAACAAATCTCTTTGGTGGGAGCAAATCTCTTACAATAAGATATTTATTAAGACCTTGTAGAACTGGAGAGCACAGTTCACTCTGAAAAAGATGAAGTATAATTTGTAAACACATTGACTCTAAACTGAAATAGAGATGTGTGTTGGATAGGAGCCTGTAGTGGGTAGGAATTGTTTCCTGGGTAAGGAGATGGCTGCCAAACATTCAAGTACAACCCAACTGACAGAACATTTCAGAAGGTAACTGAATTTAAAGACTTTAATCTGCATGCAAACAGTTCAAATCCAACACAGGTGAGTTGATTGGCCGAAAGCCATTATTAATTGGTCATATTACAACTGTTAGGATATATAAAACAATTCTGTCTGTTCCAGGTTAGTTCTTAATGGAAAATATTACATTACAGGAACTATTAATAATGTTGTTCAGTTGACAACAAGCTACTTGTTGGCAGTCACTTCAGAGAGGTGAAAGATAGAACAGGGAAGGTGAATTATTTTTTATTTTTATTTTATATGCGTGTGTGTTTGCTTTTACTTTCAATTATTTTTTAAGTTAAATTTAAAAGTGTTTTATCCTCCTGGTCAGTGTTTTAGAATGCTTAAAAGGACATCTGGGAAATGTGATGGCATAACAGCATTCATAAACTCAGTTCTGATTTGACCATTGACTGCAGTTTTTATGCTGTCCTCATAGCCATCATAGATACATATTCCATGCCTGTCAAATTAATGACTATTCTTATTTTTATTCTCATATAATCACTGTTGCGACACTCTCTGGTTAATGTACAAAATGATTAGTTTTTCAGTGATACTTCAGTATACAAAGATTATAATGACGTATATTTTACCTCATAACTTTATGCTGTGATTTCAAAATCATTGCTTTGCTTGCTATTCTTTTATTGCTCCTGCATTATTTGTCCTATTATTGTGAAAGACTGACAAGTTTCTGTTGAACATAATTATTAGTTAATGTTCATACTCTATGTAAGTGCAAACATTTAGTCTTAGAGCTTATACAAATAATACATTTTCATTGCTGCAGGAAGTAACGCATTTTAAGCTCTAAAATGAGACCTTTAATATATATGTGACATTCCTTTAGAACTTCTTTCTGATAAGAAAGAAGCTGATGATGTCAAAGGGTAAATAGATAAAGTAGAACCAGAAATTAAAGAAAAAAAAATCCCCCAATTTTCCACTTTGAAGAAGATTGGAAAACATGGCACATGGTACCTCATGATGCTCAAGTAGATTGGATGCACCTGAAAGTCATGTTAAGAAAAATATGTTTTGACTATTGACTAATAGTCTGTGCCATCCCTATATGGAGCTAAAACTTGAAAATGACACTATTCCCCTTAGTCCTGAGTCATCAAGCTCATTTCATAGAATCATAGAATCATAGAATATCCTGAGTTGGAAGGGACCCTTAAGGATCATCAAGTCCAACTCTTGACACCGCACAGGTCTACCCAAAAGTTCAGACCATGTGACTAAGTGCACAGTCCAATCTCTTCTTAAATTCAGACAGGCTCGGTGTAGTGACCACTTCCCTGGGGAGCCTGTTCCAGTGTGCAACCACCCTCTCTGTGAAGAACCCCCTCCTAAAGAGCCCCCTAAAGAACCCCCAAGCCTAAATTTCCCCTGCCTCAGCTTAACCCCGTTCCCGCGGGTCCTGTCACTGGTGTTAACGGAGAAAAGGTCTCCTGCCTCTCGACACCCCCTTATGAGGAAGTTGTAGACTGTGATGAGGTCTCCCCTCAGCCTCCTCTTCTCCAGGCTGAACAGGCCCAGTGACCTCAGCCGTTCTTCGTACGTCTTCCCATCTTCGTACGCCTTTCACCATCTTCGTAGCCCTCCTCTGGACACTCTCCAACAGTTTCATGTCCTTTTTATACTGTGGTGCCCAGAACTGCACACAGTACTCGAGGTGAGGCCGCACCAGCGCAGAGTAGAGCGGGACAATCACCTCCCTTGACCTACTAGCGATGCCGTGCTTGATGCACCCCAGGACACGGTTGGCCCTCCTGGCTGCCAGGGCACACTGCTGGCTCATATTCAACTTGCTGTCTACCACGACCCCCAGATCCCTCTCTTCTAGGCTGCTCTCCAGCGTCTCATCGCCCAGTCTGTACGTGCAGCCAGGGTTTCCCCGTCCCAGGTGCAGGACCCGGCACTTGCTCTTATTGAACTTCATGCGGTTGGTGATCGCCCAGCTCTCCAACCTATCCAGATCCCTCTGCAAGGCCTTTACACCCTCATTCGAGTCCACAACTCCTCCAAGTTTGGTGTCATCAGCAAACTTGCTCAAAATACCTTCTATTCCTACATCCAGATCGTTTATAAAAATATTGAAAAGTACCAGCCCTAAAATGGAGCCTTGAGGGACCCCACTGGTGACCGCCCACCAGCCTGACGCAGCCCCATTTACCATAACCCTTTGGGCCCTGCCTGTTAGCCAATTGCTCACCCATCGTATGATGTTTTTATTTAGCTGTATGGTGGACATTTTGTCCAGTAGGATCCTATGGGAAACCGTGTCAAAAGCCTTGCTGAAGTCCAAAAAAATCACATCAGCTGGTTTCCCTTGGTCCACCATACGGGTGATCTTATCATAAGAGGAAATCAGGTTAGTTAGGCAGGATCTACCCTTCACAAACCCATGCTGGCTGGGACCAATGACTGCTTTGTCCCCCAGGCGCGCCTCAATAAGTTCGAGAACCAACTTCTCCATGATTTTACCAGGCACTGACGTGAGACTGACAGACCTGTAATTGCTAGGGTCTTCTTTCTGACCCTTCTTGAAAATCGGCACAACATTTGCCAGCTTCCAGTCTACCGGGACCTCTCCAAATTCCCAGGATCGTTGAAAAATAATTGAAAGAGGTTCCGCAATGACGTCCGCCAGCTCTTTCAGCACCCGGGGATGAATCCTATCTGGACCCATGGACTTGTAGGGATCCAGGTGGAGTAGCAAATCCCGCACATGTTCAGGATCGGTTGGGAGTTTGTCATCCCCACCGTCCCGGTCCTCCAGCTCAGGGCACCCTAGGTCCCGAAGCCCATCATCAGCATTGAAGACAGAGGCAAAGAAGGCGTTAAGCGTCTCTGCTTTGCCTATGTCATTGTCTGTGAGGAGACCTTCCCTATCAAGGAGCGGCCCTATGTATTCTTTAGTTCTCCTTTTTCCGTTCACATATCTAAAAAAACCCTTTTTGTTTTCTCTCACAGACACAGCCAGCTTCAACTCTAGGTGTGCTTTGGCCACATGAACTTTCTCCCTACAAACACGAACAGCAGCCCTGTATTCTTTCCATGACACCTGGCCCTCCTTCCAGTAGCGAAACACTCTCTGTTTCTGCCTAATCTCCATTAGAATGTTCCTGGTCAGCCACGCCGGCCTCCTACCCCTCCTGCCTGACTTGTGATTTGATAGAGGGATATGAATACCATTTTTATATCAGCAATATTGGCTTTGGAATAGATGCTGAGTTACCAGTATCTATGCTAGGATGCCTACTGATATGAGTGAGAGATCTTCTTTGATGTTAAAAGTATGGTATAGGATTTTATTCCTGACTACATTTAAGCTATTGTCTTCATTTATTTGCTTAGTATGTTGTTGTCATATTTATTAAAAGGCAAAGAGGAAAAATGTTCCTCCTAAAGACAACCACATTTCTAGCCTTTTCCATTTTTTTTTTTCCCCCCAATTTCTCAAATTCTTCTTTAACCCTCTGAGTCTTCCTTTCATTCCTTTGGCATTTCCTGAAGAGATATCATCTTTACGTACTTCCTAATCACTTATGTCAGCATGAAATCCTTTCTTTTGTTGCCAGTGTAAGCCAATAGGTAGGATTTATCTTGTCTAACGTCACATATGTTTCCCTGCCCGCTCTCATGTCTCATTCCATGGAGAGAATGAGGCACTGTTAGGAAATGACAGGTTCTTACCTGAACATAGGTGCCTGATGCCATTTGAAAGAGTCTAGCTAAAACAATCCCACAAAACTTACTACACAGTCTTGCACCCTCCCAGAGGCCAGGGACATAATATGGGGCACAGCAATCAATGTTTAGGATTAGCCCATTTCATTTCAACCTAAAATAAACATCCAAACTAAGGCCAATAAATTGTGCCCTAGGTATCCCACAGTGGACTTTTGTGTTTTAAATAGTTGTCTAAGTTACTTTTACAGGCCACTGAAATCTAAGTCCATTCACAAGAATGTGGGGAGCTATTTAGCTCACTTTCAAGTAGGCACATGTGCTTGGTCTGCCAAACCACTCCAGAAACTCTTCCGGCTAAATTAACTACACTTCATCTAACTATAATAGGACTGTAGGCAGCTATATATAGGCATCTGAAATCATTCATTTGCAACACAGAGCTATTGTCTAGCATTATGTTTACTTGAATCCCACCCCTGACTTATAGGTGATTTCAGCAAGGTGAGATAAATCACACCCTACTCCATCATCAACTACAACAGAGTCCCAAGAGATGCATAAAATGTAGGGAAATTCACATCCCTCAGAATAATTTATTAAGGTTGTCCAGACCAGGAAGATAACACTGTATCAATAACATTTGATTCAATAAAAGAATTTGTCTTTGCAAACCTCAGTGTTCCAAATATACTTCTTATGAAATGACAGAAGGTATGAGAGTGTTGTAAAGCAGCCTGTACATTTTATACGTGGATCCAAGATTTCTCGGGGTGAATAAAAGCAGGGAGCCTTGTCTATACCTAGCACAGACCTCCTTGTTTAGGTAAAATTGACAAAGACCTTGAATCACTGAACTATGAGACTGATATAAATTCAAGAGATTATCCGTTCCACCTTAAAGCAGGACCAAGTTCTCCTTGGATGTTCCTAACATCTATTTGTCTATCTTGTTCTTAAAAACTTCTAAAGGAAGGGATTCCAGAACCCTCATGGGCAGCCTTCTCCAAGATTTTGTCACAATAACAATAAGTTCTTTATTTATTTTTATTTACAAATATTCCTTTTTCCCTTTACTTTTTCCTCTACTTTCCTCTACCCTTTTCCTCTACTCTTTCCACTGATCACATGATGACCATATCACCATCTTTATAACATCTTTTCACTGTAGAGGATGAGAGTCATGTTCTGTCTTAGTTTCCATTTATGTATGTGTCTATGTACTTGTTTATTAATTATTTCCTAGACTCACTTAATTCTCTTAACCTTTATATAATGTCTTCAAAACCTTATCTCATTTTTCATTCTTTCCTCTGGGTGTCTCACATTTATCTTTCTTAAAGTGTGATGTTCAGAAGTGAACACAGAACTCCAGCCAGGGCAGGCTGGACAGAGCAGTGTGCTGCATCTCATGTGTGACAACCCTGCTAATGATCTGCAGAACGAGAATATTTGGAATAAGAAAATCCCATTATCAATTTACATTTAGCTTATGACTCATATCAAGCCCCACATTTCTTCTCTATTTCCATCTCAACATCCATTCCCCATTTTATAAGTGCACATACATATTTTGGATTAACAAAAAAAAAAAAAAAAAAACAAAAACAAAGCAAAACAACAACAACAACAAAAAACCAGTTCCTTCAAATATTAACATTTCAACCAATTTTTGGAAATAATTGAGCAGATAATTCCAGGGGGAGGAAGATTTGCAAGTTTTCTTTTTTTTTTTTTTTTTTCCCTTTTCAGTAAGAAGAGGAAGAGACAAAAGATCAAAAGACAAAGTTGTAGTAATTCAACTTATTTTTCATCACATAGATTTTTCTAGTGTGATAAACTACTTTCAGTCTTATAATTATCTCAGAAAAGGAGGAATGGGACAGAAGGACTTCATATGACCACCTCAGGGACAACACATTCAAAGAGTTGTCACAGAGTATTTACTAACATACTAAACCCAATGTTTTTCACTTCATAGTTTTTTGCATTTTTTGGACATGGATCAAAATAGAAACATTATTCCAGAGCCTTCTGGACAGGCAACTGAAGTATAGGATGACTGGATAGTGATAGAGACAATGAGCCTAACAAAAAAATACTAGGGAAAAAGCACAGCAAGAGGAGAGAGCAATGAGTAAGGCAATACTCTAGATGATTCAATTCCACGTAAAAAAAATAAAAAAATTAAAATAAAAAATGAGGTATGAATATGGAGTAAAACTTCAAAACTTGTCCTTATTTTTAGAACTTGCACAACTCTAACTATTAAAGAAACTTCCTAAGTCTTAGTAGGCATCATGTCTTCACCAAAGTCAATGTAATTTTTTTTTCTGTTGACTGGAGTGGAAACAAAATTACACTTTCTGATCCATAAACTTGAGCAAGCAAAAGTATATTCTGTTTATTTGTTTGTTTGGTTGTTTTTTCCTGTTACAGGATACTTAAAAAATGTTAAACCCTGGAATACCCTCCCCTCTCCTGCTCCTACTCTCTTGCTTCTTCCTCCCAGCATCCTCCCTCCTCCCAAAGTCGGTTTCACAGAATTAAGGACCAAGGCCAGACACTTTTTGAAAACACAAGAAAAACTATGGAAAGAGGGTAGGGGCTGAGGTATGCCACTGCCACCATTAACACTGCACCCTGAAAGTGCACTGTATAGATAGTAAGTGGATGCCTGGTGCATTCACGCAGAAGCCCCTGTTATCTGGTACACCTAGATTGACATAAATCAACAAAAGATTCATTTGAAACAGAAGAACATTCCTGTTCCAAGATAAGGGAATGGAAATTCAGGCAGGAACTTCCAATAAAAAGTGTTTTTTTTTTTTTTTTTTTTTTTTTCTGGCACTTTACAATTATATTGTGACCCCTTTTCCAATAGTTGAGCTCTGTGGACTTTTCCTAACTTGTGGTTTTGGCTTGCTTACAGTAAATGTAGAGAACAAGACTGCAGTGAAGGAGCAGGGACCTTCCTAGGCTCAGCTGGGGCAGAAGTGGTATTGTGGCAAGGGCAACACAGGTCTCATCAGAGTTATTCCTCTGTTTTTAACCAGGGATACCTTTCTCATACCAGTAATCTAAACCTACTGCCACTGACAGAATTAGCAGGTAGGCTGTCTCTTTTCCTAAATAGTCTGCAAAACAAGCATTTGCTAAAAGAAACATGAAAATTATCACTTAAAGTCAATGTAGTTGATAGCTCCTACTTAACAAGTTGGTGCCTCAGTGATCAGCTATAATAAGGAAATGCTATACTCAACTCCTTATCAACAGCCTCAGTCTTGGCAGCATTGAATGTTGAGATTAAACCAAAAAAGATGAGAAAAATGACACACAGTACGGTATGACTTTAATTTTACTTTAGCCTGAGTAGGGCTGAATTGAAGTTGATGATTCAGTCATCAACTGTTGAAGGTCCTGTTGATTCTTTGCCAAAGCTGCTTTTTCAGTATAAAACATTTGCAGGCTAAAGCCTAATACCAAACTGCATTAAGGCATTGTTTCCTTGTATGTGTGTTTCTGTATGTGGGCTCACATGAATTTATTGTCATTCCATCAGTCACAGTGACAGGCATTGTAGCTTCCTGTCATGCCATGGCACCTTGCAATGATGTGAACTTTAAAAATTTATTAAGATAGTAAGTTACAATCAGTTAAAGATAAGTGACTTTGCTTAGACTGAAATGGAAAAAAAAAAAAAAGACTAAGTGAGTAGGTTGCCTTCAGTACTAACAGGTTAGCATGGTTCAAGCAGCCTTTAATGGGTAATTCTATATTGTTACCAATATAGTTCAACTGGTAAAAGTGCTCCTGTACCTCTGTACCTCTTGTCACTTACTTTAAAGCTAGGTGATATTAAGGCAATATATATATTTATACTTATAAAGTTCCTCATAAATAGGAGTTTATCCCAGATAAATGTAGATATTTTAAATTTATATATCTCAGTCTGCTCGTCTTTTTTTTTTTTTTTCTTTTTTTTTTTTTTTTTAGGGCATTATTCATTTTAGAAATGTTAAATGCATTGTTGCACTGGAAGTGTTTATTCTCTGTTCAGTACAGAAGGGAACTTATGATGAACCACTTCAGTCTTAAATGTCTAACTCTTGGACACCTAACCTAGAGTAGATAAGTGCATTTTCACGTCTTAATAGGTAATTGTTCAATTTAAAAAGAAAAAATATTTCTCTCCATGCATCACACCTTGGACCAGATTTGAAGTTCTTTGCTTAAAAGAGCAACTAAATAGACGATACAAGGTAGAGAATAGATCCATGAGACACTGTTGGAAACCATTTTGTAAACAAGAATAATTCCTCCCTCCCTCCCTCCCTCCCTCCCTCCCTCCCTCCCTCCCTCCCTCCCTCCCTTCCTTCCTCCCTCCCTCCCTCCCTCCCTCCCTCCCTCCCTCCCTCCCTCCCTCCCTCCCTCCCTCCCTTCCTTCCTTCCTTCCTTCCTTCCTTCCTTCCTTCCTTCCTTCCTTCCTTCCTTCCTTCCTTCCTTCCTTCCTTTTTTGTCTCTCTAAAAGCATTTGGGTTTCTCCATGTTCATTATTAGACTGGAAATCTTAGAATCTTTGACCATATTTCTCTTTTAGCATACAAAATGCTAAAAAATATAGTTTCTATCAGAAATGCAAGTATTACTTAGGGCAACAGTACCAGAAGTAAATGAAAGCACGTAGAGCAGGAAAAAGAAAAATAAAATATCAAATAAACTCCCTTTGCTGATAAATCAACCTTAGACTCAGTATGAATCATCAAATTTAATATTGTCATGATCAGTATTCATGGAAAATAAACGATGCCAAATATGCTTTAAGAAAAAAGAAATCTGTTTAAATGGTATTAATGGTAAGGCATACTACAGCAAGGTGAACAACACTGATAATATTAAATTAACCCAAGAGGCTCCCTAATCAGGATCCCTATGCAGAAATCTGCTTGCCAACTGTCGTTCTTTTTCCCATTGGTTTAGTTAAGGGTTGAAGTTCTTCTTGAAGTTTCTTTTTTAATCATTAGATCCCGACCTTACAGTTTTCTCTGACTACTTTCCTTCAGGCTGTCTTTGCTCCTGTCAATTTAGGATTTCCAGGGAATTATTCTTCTTTGAAATGCATATTCCAGGCTTGAAATACTGGCATATGTACACTGTAGAGTAATTGTGGAGGCCAAATGTTTAATTACACATGACAGCTGGAGCTGTAGGAGTCCGAGGCATGCTTGAAAACAACTTATGCCCTGTGCAGTCTTAACGAAAAGGAACAAAATAATATATATTTAGGTTTTGTGCCACATGGTAGCCGCTGTTCTCTCTTTTCACAACTGAGGGTGGTTTGCAAGAAGTTCAGCTGCTTTCACTTCTGTGTACTGTCTCTCCGAATATATACTGTTTTTTTTCCTTCATGCAGTCTAGGCACAAACTTTTAAATCATGCAATAACATAAGAAATGCTCAGATTTTTTTTTTTTTTTTCCCTCAAAAAACAGAAAAAAAAAGGTTTTGGCAACTTCCTTAATACAATGTTACTGAAACAGTTTTATAAAACCGCATTACTAGAAATGCCAGAATCAAGTGATTTAATTACTGAAGATGCAAATAATATTTATATTTACCCCATTACGTGTGATTTACTCAGAAATGAAGCAAGTAGAATAATCTGACTTCTAAGACTTCAGGAAGTAAATAAATATATATTATATCAACACAAATATTTGTCCGCATTTATAGACAAAAAAAAAAATTGCAGGTACATGAAAACGTAAATTTAATTCTGTTTATAAAAACATTTGTTCTCAAGAAGACAAAAGTAAGAAGTTATTATCTATTATAAGTATATTTATTGACAATGTTTGGCTCTTCATTTGACATAAATTCATATAGCTCCTCTAACAAAATCCCTATGTTGCTTTAAAAAGGTTGGTGGTCTGACTAAATATTTGACACAGCTTTTCTCTATATAGACATATATATATACACACACACACACATTTTACGTTATTATTATATTGAATTACTATTATACTTACTGTGCAAAAGAGACTAAAATTTGATATTGAAATTTTGGCAAATCTGATTTTCTTTGTGTTTTGTGTTACCTAAGCACATCTTCATTAAATTATACCACACTATGAAAGGGATTTTTTTTTCTTACTATATCCACACTTTATACAAGATTGAGGTAAGATTTAATTTAGCAGTGGTGACATTAGTGTTTGACAGGAAAATAACAGACATTGTTTTAGCCTCAGAATGTGCAGTTCCACAGTGAGAAAAATATATCACTAGTGCTCAAGTGAAAAATAAATTTCACTTCTTGCAAGTAAGACATAATGAATATCTATAGTTCTTAGATGGATAAACAAGAAAACAAAGAACAATATTATATTTTCTTAATGTCTTTTATCTAAAGAGAGAAAATGTGAGGTTAATTTGGCAAATGACCTTTAAAGAATACTGTTTTGTGTTGCAGGAAATAAACTGCTTCGTACCATAGGTTAAGAATGAAAAATGTTACAAGTGAGGAAGCTAAAATGAACTTCCCTCTAGCAAACAACTGTGAACACTTGGCGTCATTGCCATGAATCAGCAAGGTAGCCAAATGTCTTAAAGTGTGAAGCAAAATTTTAAACTATTATGCATTTCTTGAACAAAGGTTTTCTCTGAGATGAACCTGCTTACTGTGAACCATTAAGAATCACATACTAGTTTTTCCCTGCAGTTCTTGTGCCCTTATTCTGAGAATTTGGATGAAAACAATTCTGTCAAAATGTGTAAGAATGATTTCAGGATTTTCTGGGCTCTGTTTACCTGTATGTTTAGAAAATAAGATGGAAAGGATGACTGTGAAGTCCCGCACAAAATAGGTAAAAAATTAGAAATACATCTAAGAAACACTGTCATCTACCACCTCAAAGCCCCAAAATAAGATATGTAAAAAGTGGACTCTAAAGTTGAAAGTCAATTGTGAAAGTGGGGCAATGAAGTGTGCACTAGTATATCTATATGAAACCTATGGAATATATTGTGCAAGTGGCTGTTTCTAAGGCACAAGAACTTGTATCCCATCAATAAGGAGTTTTCATCTGCAGGAAGAGCCTTGATCAGTCTCCACATAATGGAGAAGGACCTGAACATGCTTTAGTGAGCATACTTACACATATACTTGCACACACTCATCATGGCTTGCAGATTTTTCTGAATCAACCAGGGAGCTGAGGTACACTTTGGTAAATATGTAAATATGATGATGGATTGCTTAAAGCTCCATACCAGAAACCCTGAAGGAAAGTCACAGAATAATCGAACCATCGAACCATAGAATGGTTTGGATTGGAAGAGATCATCTTTAAGATGATCTGATTCCACCCCCTGTGCCACGGGCAACAACAGGGACAGCTTCCACTAGACCAGGTTGCTAAAAGCCCCATCCAACCTTGATGTCACCTTATTCCTCGCTCCCTTCTGAAACATTTCTGCATGTCAACCCTCCGCCTCTTGTGGAGCAGAAGCACCTATTCTGCTAAAGCTGCCCTTGTCCCACTTGCTACGGTATGGCTGTTTTCTTTCCTTTTATAGAAGGTTAAGCTACTTGTTGGAGATGTGTCATATACATGTATAGCTGAAGGTGTTTAGTTTCAACTAAAATGAAGTAAATGTCTTTGGCAATTTCAGCCTGACACATTCCTAAAGTAAATTCACAAAATACAGAATGTATTTTTTTATTATTTATATATATATATATATATATATTTTTTTTTTTCCCTAAGGTAACAGGTTTGAAGCTATATCAACATAATAAATAGTAACGGTATTTTGCAAGCTTTTTATTCTCTTTGTGTTTTCTGTTAATATAGAATAACATCAGCACAGAAGATTGTATAGTACAGAGAAATAAAATCTGTCTGAAAACAGAAGAGAAGGGAAAGATTACTTTAAAATTTTTGACACAAAATAAAATGCTTACACTGTTGGTGTTGTGGGAGGGTGATGTGATAGATTAACACTTTTGTATCAATCAGATTGGTTTTCAGTAGCTATTTTATTTCACTACAGTCTTCCCTTTTTCTGGCCTTTGTGAATAGCACTTATTCCCTTGTGATATTATTTTCCACCTCTTTAAATTATTTGAAAGTTATTTTAAGTCTCCTGTTTTGAGAATCAACAGGTGCTTACTGATGTAAACAAAGCTCCTTGGGAAACAGATGACAACATAAAGACCTTGTGAAATGTTTTTCTTTTAATAAGTAACATTATCTGAAATTTAGGAATGAGCTGCTCTAGACCAGCTTTTAATTTAAACCAGGCATAAGAATCCACACGTTGACCTACGGGTTTCACCAGAGCCAGATAAGAACAGGAAGTGATGCCCTGAAAGCATGCCAGAACACCTGTACAGGTCACTTTTTGTCCATCATGCTTAACTAATTTTTCTCTGCCCTCTGACCTAGTTTTCCACAGTGCTGTTGAGATTTATATCTGTCATCCTGCAAACACTCCAGCTGCCTTCAATTAATGAAACCAGCCTTAACTTTATAATCTGATAAACTGCAGTGTTACGGAAACAATTGTTTTATTATTGTATTGACAAATTATCCTATTAACAAGTAGCTACTATGAAAATCAATTAAAATCTTGGTTGATATCACTGGAGAAGGTAAAAGGGGGAATTACCTAGTGAGTCAATTAACTGTTATACTATATGATTCATGTTAGATGTGACCAACCCAAAATATATGAGTTGTATTGATACTAAGAACACAAAATCATTGGGTGACATAAAAGGTCACGAGATATAGGATTTTTTTGTTTGTTTGTTTTGTTTTATATGGAATATATATAAGTTACTTGCAATGTCTTTGAGATATATTTCACAAGTTTCTCCCCTTCATTCCTTGCAGATATTTTCATCCACATTGAATGGAAACACCAGCCTCCCATCCTTTTGATTCTATGAGAAGGCATGAGTGGTAGGTTGCGTAACAAGGATTGCCTACCTGAGTGTGTACTAAACAGACCCCTATTTTCCTGCATGAACTGGGCATGTTGCTTAAAATGAAACCAAAATCAACCAACCAAACAAAACCCCTGTCTTTATGCAGAGATTCTAACCTATTTTAATTAATTTTATTTTCAGAAAGAGGACTGGAAGAACAGACTAATTTCTGAAGTAAGGTGATGTGGTCACAGACATACATTGCAGTACTATAAAATCTATCTTAGAAAGATCAAACCTGCAGACTGGTTGGGTTGTTAGATGCTATTTCTGTTGGGTAGTAGATGCTATTATTTCAGTAAAAAGTGTTAGTCAATATATTTTGCAGAAAGCAACACATTCTTTGATGCAAGCAAGGACTTTGGTAGGCTTGCTCTGATACCCAGGGAAAAAGATACATTTTTTTTTACAAAAAGTAATACCCTATTAAAATACTTTCTGTTAATAGTCACTTGTACAGTGTCTTAGTACTTCCCTATCAACACCCCTCATAAAGTATGCTGTAAGCAAAAGTAAGTAAAGAAAAAAAATATACATTACAATTCAAATTATCTTAAACTATACATTGAAAAGTACTATGGAGAAACATATCAGCACCGTAGCATGAGAAACTATGAAACCTCTAAGGTAAAACAATACTTTTGCTCAACTATATTATCCTTAATGGAGATAAAGACTTCTACAACCTTTACATTGTCATTCATCTGCTACACTTGGAGGTGATGTAAAAAAGGAATACTTACATACAGATACACACACACACACATATATATACACACACATATCTTTAAGAGGATGGAAAAAATATGAGAGAGGGAAGAAAACCTCCACAGGCAAATTTGGACAGATTATTGTGATTTTTTGGAACTTTTTTTTTTTTTTTTTAGGGTAGTGTGGATGGTAGAATATGTGAATTGCCACTCCGTTGCTATACATATACATATATGGAGTGAAAGAGACAGATACACACATACATATTTCTATGCATATACACATACATGTACACACATATATTTATAACTATAAGGAAAAAGAAACTGCCTAGATTTTGTCCTGTTCGTATATCTTAATTAAAAAACAATGGCTGTTTCCTCTGGAAAAAGGAACAAAGCATCCCTGGCACTGGAATCTCAGAAAATGAAAACGTTGAGAGACTGAAAACAGAAAGAGGAAATTAGAGCTATCATGCACCAGTGAATCATTATAAGTCTCTCAGCTGTTCTTTGGCAATGATTGCTGCAGGGAACTCTACATGAACATGTCTTGTTCACCACCAAGCCATGTAGTATTAACTCGTGTGGACTAATACTACAATGCTACTGCACAAAAGCAATGGGAGGTGGAAGGGTGGAAGAATCTGTTTACTGACAATATCCACTATATGAACAGCAAACTTCTCCACCTAGAAATGACAGTAGTTCATAAAGTTGCAAAGCCATGGAGTCTGGATAACTACACAGTATTTTATATTCAGGTGTCTACTGAAATATTATTCACAGGATGTTATACTATGAACAGTTTTCAAACTTTAATTTTTGCTACAGCTATTTTTATAATAATTTCATAAGTGTGGTAACATCCAGAAGCTCCAATTAGAATGAAGTGCCACTGTGGTAAGTGGTTTAAAATGAACAGATTCTTCCACCCTTCCACCTCCCATTGTTTTTGTGCAGTAGCTTAGTAGTATTAGTCCACAGAGGTTAATATCCTTTCATTTGAAGGTCTTGGAATATCTTGTAGAATTGATAGCATTTCTTTAAAGTTTAAGAATATATGTATAATTCAAACAAAAGCTAGAGTCTTTATTTTTTTTTTCTCAAATACTTCTCATAAGAAAACTCTTGAAAACTGATATATAAAACTCTTACTAGGTTTTAATGATCTATCCTGGCAAATATAATCTGTAATGGCATGGCAAATTGGCAGAGTAATGTGTTCTGAAAATAAGGAAATGAAAAAAAACTTCTTAAGCTAATATAGGGTAAGAAACATTTGAGCTTAGAGAACAACATAGACTGAAAGTCAGCTGCCACAAATCATGGTAGCTCTGGTCAAATCTTTACAGTTGTAATAATCTTCTGCATAAGGTCATTAAGTTTGATCTCAGGAGCTTAGTAAAATCTTCTAACCAAACTAGTTTGGCATTGAAGCTATTAAATATATCTATTTCAATGTGCTGATGATCCATACAGATTTATAAAGAGATGGCGTTCTTTATGTTCAAAACATGAACGAGGAAGCAGTATTGTCTTGCAGAGGATTTTGTGTGTTTGCAGAAAGCTGGTAAAATCTGTTGAACATTGTTTCTGGAGTTGATTAATTTCTTGTCTGCTTTTGTGCGTGTGTATTTTTTTCAGAATTTGAGAAGAAAGTGATTTTTTTTTTCCCCACAGGGTGGAATAGAAAGCTGTATACAATTTCTTCTGCAAGGTATTTGTTAGCTATTATTTGTTAGTTAATAGTCACAGTCAACTGTTCAAACTGTAGAGAGTAGTGTTGTTTGGTATCAACTTGTGTGAACTCACTTGAAATGCACACAAGCCTCCCATGTTTAGCTCTTTGATTGGAATTGACTGGTCTTCTGATAACATATTTGAAGGAAACCACTTTTTGAAGGAAACAACAGTTTATTGTAAGTGTCCCTGTGCTTATGTATTCCTCCACTGTTCTCCTTGTACATTCAAGGTATACTTTATCACTTGGAGGTAAAAGGTTGTTTTATTCTTCATTACAATGCACTCAGGTTTTCACCGTTGGTGCCTGATCTAACCTCTTGCTTATGAGCCTTAATGAAAAAATCTGTTTTCATGTCTTTAATCTAATAATAGTGCATAGTTGTCATTGTTTAATACACAGGGAACAGCAATAGATCTGCAACATATCAGAACAGACAATAATAATTAAAAATAACTTATAAATACACTTCCAAATGCATGAAATGATTCTGCTTTACTTACCGTTTCATACTAGATATTTTACATTAGTATCCAGGCAACAGAAAGTTAATTCATGAAAAAGTTTACAAACCTCAAGATTTCTCTGCCGTTCTCTTAAGCAAATTGACCAGAAGTGCATCATTCATTGATTGCCAGAGGCTATTCAATACTCATCATTCATCTTTCTCTGTTTTCAAAAGGTCTCTCCTCCAATCAGAGATCAGAAACAAAAGCTTTCCACTCAGACATAGGTTTGAGTGAAGTAGAGGACTTCTGAAACTTCTAGGTGTTGGTGGAGGATGCAGTCCTCCCTTGCAGTAGCCCCAGCAAGATTTGTGTGCTCTCTTTAAACCGTATAAGATAGGTTGAGTGGTGTTAGGGATGTAGCTAGGGAATATCTTGGAAGGAAAATAAATAACAAATAAATAAATAGAGTAACAAAAAAGCTAAATAATCTGGAAAATGAATTTACAGCTTTAATTAAAAGTTCTCCTATTTATTCCCCAATTTAGGTGCATTATTTATTAGTTTTTCTCTGTGTTCAATATATGCATGCAAGAATCACTCTGTGTTTATGACTATAAGCTCTTGAGCTGTACTAAATATCAGGTGAGTTTGTGTGTTTGTTAAATGCACAGATCCAATTCTGATTTGCTGCTGAGCTCACTGGAGAGAAACCTCACAGTCTTGTGGTGGCATAAGAAGATATAATTTCATTTTACCATGAGACAATAATAAGAGGCAGTGCAAATGCTTGTCTGCTATCTTTGTGTCCTTCTGCCATGTAGAAATGATCAGACTGTTGGCTGACACTATATGAGTATTTGTGTCTCCAGAGATATACATACATGTTACAAAATATTTAGGCTTTATCTTTTAATTCTGTCTTCATTTATAGTCTAGTTTTCCTGGATATTTTTTTTTTCTCTCTCTCTCTCTCTCCCCCTCTCCCTCTCTCTCTCTCTCTTTTTTTTTTTTTTTTTTTTTTTTTATTATTATGATGTTTCTGTATTCACTGGCCTTTTACTACATCAATCACTTTGTATACACAACTGTGAATTATATATGGCATTATACAACAAATATTTAATTATCCTATAGGCACCACCAGCACCAAAAGTGGAATTTACATTTCACAGCTAAAATTGCCATTCTCTTCATATACCCAATATGATAAAACATCAAAAGAACAATGATATACTCTGTCCATGGAATAAGAAATATTGTACATTTTCTGAAACTCTGCATAATGATGAGTTAAGGGATGCACAAGCAGTAAAACTCACCAATTTTTCATAATGTTTCCCTCTGTAACTCCAGCAAACTATGTGTGATAATAAAAATGGGCAAACTTTTGAATTCCTCTGAGTTCAGTTGATGGTATAGCTAAACCTGCTCTCTCTTTGATGGGAGAGCCTTATGTGGCTCAACTCAGCCCAGACCTCATTGACTTCTGTATTCTGAATTTTTCAGATAATATCATCTGGCATCCATACTACTTTGGCATGCCAAACAATATCTGTCTTATCTAGCTCAATCAATCAGTCTGTCTGTCATACTTTGCATTTATATAATGCCTTTATCCAACAAATGCAACATGCTTTATAAACTTTAATTAACTTAGGCATCTAGCATCCCAGCGAAGCAGGGAAATAGGATCTCTTTTTGTACAGAGGAGGAAACTGAGACAGAGAAATTAGGAGTGAAATTGGGAGTCATCTTGCCTAACTTTAGTTGACTAGAAGTTAGACTAATAAGCTTTGGAAAATCACCCTAGGATCTTTTAAATGTTAGAAGAAATAATTCATCTGGCGTCTTTTAGGCACCTATTTTAGGATGAGAAGTTTTTGTTTGTGACCATGAAAGGAGTCCAGATGATTGATTACTTTTGTCTTAACAATTTAAGCTAGGGAAAATGTTCCAACATGACTTGTCCTAAGTCAGAGAAGTCAAGATGTTCATGACTCAAATCAAACCAAGCTCCGAGAATATAATGTCCCATCTTTGCTTTTGGCAAACTGAGAAGACAGAAGTTTTAAAAGGAATTTATTTATTTATTTATTGTGCGGTTAAGGCCATGGCCCTTCTAATCTAACAGGGAAAATCTGAAAGACTTTATGTTTCACCTGTTAATAAAAATACAAATTCTCTTTCATTCTACTGGGAAAAAAAAAATCTTTACAGGTGTTGAAAATCTTCTGAGAGAAAAAAAAATGTACAAAATGGTTAATATATATTTACTTGAAAATATCATAGTACATTTTATTTTGGATTTTTTTTCTGCTTTTCTTAATAACAAAATGATGTCCCTTTTCTCTTCATTCTTACAAAATTTTTATTTATTTCTATTTTTTTTTTTTACCTCTACTTCCCATCTGCGGCCACAGAGTAGAAAACTTAAAATGAATAAGGAAAAGAGTAGGAAGATCCCAAGACATACAAAAAGAGTCATAAATGCAAGATGTCTTTTTAAGAGTGCTTTTGAAATTAAAATGCATATAATGTTCTTCATTGTTTTGTTTTCTGACCTTGCTTTAGCTCTCTTTTTCCTGCTTTGCTTTCTTGGGAGATATTTACCCTAAACAGATCTCACCTTCAAAATTGCCTCCAGATTTTCCATTCAGTGGTGCTTTGTTTGTCTGCTGTATTTCTGGCCTGCTTTATTAACCAAATTTCTCCCAGCCATTTCCTTACAGATTCCAGGACACAAATGGCATTGATACTGTATATCCAGTTCTGGAAGGCTTTAACAGCAGAGGCTCATCTTGGCAGCAAGGATCCTCAAAATTACTATGTTCTTTGTATAATAGGTTATCTTCTAAAGTCATTTTTCCTATGTGTGCATGGAGTACTATTCCAAAGTATTTTCAATACTAAAAAAAGTCAAATGAGCCCAACAAAGAATAGATATTTTTTTCCAAACATTAACTCAGGTAAGTTTATTTCCTTTTCTTTGTCAATTCGAGACAATTCAGTGAAATTATTTAGCTTTTTGAAACAGAAAGCCTCTATTGGTGATTCTCAAGAAAAGAAAAATGCACAGAGAATAATGGCAGAATGTGCAGTTGCAATATACAATGTAATATGTCCATACACTGCAGTCATTACAATTAAAAGAAAATGCATTTTTTTCTATTTTAAATCGTTGTTATTCATGAGTTGCTTATAATATATGGTACAAATAATTATGACTAACGTATTGTATGATAAAGATGAAAATCCTTATGAATTTTGAATCTGAAAATAAAGAACATTAACAATCCTTAATTATATCATCAAATATTTAAAATTATCTTCCATGCTAAATTCTATTTGTATTTAATATATTTATTTTTTAGATATCTGTAACATTTTTATGACTGGGTACATAAAATATCACCAGCTGTTACAAGAGACATCTTGATTAAATATATTCAACATCTTGATCAAAAATTCTATTTTGTTTATTTTTAAGGTAAATCAACAACCTTTGTACACTATATTAAAATTTATATTTTCACAATGTAGTTGGATACATAATTAATACTATTAGTACTACAAAAATTACATTGTGTTTGTCAGGCAAAAAACTTATGTAGGTCCAGATTTTCAGATCTTTTTGAAGCAAAATACTTTTAGAGTATACATGTTCCTAATTCATGCAATATGATTCTGGTTTTGGTGCTCATACTGCTGTCATGTACCACTGCTGAGTCTTCTGTTAATACAGGCAGAAAACAGAGCTTAAATTTTGCCCTTGTAACATATTTCATTATCTAATTCCAAGATTGCTACAAATTTAGTTTCAGGCCTGCTGAAACCAGGTTTATACTAGGGGTCTATTTTTGGAATCACTGACATTCAAGTGATTAGTAAGGGTCAGAGTATTTCAGGAATTGTAAAGAAATTTTGCAGTAGGAAAAACTTCAAAAACATATAGGAAAAAATGCAGCATCTTGTAGAGACTTACAGCATGAGGTTCCAAAAGAACATCCATCAGACACTGCAGATCATCTCCCAAAATTTTATAATCAGTCTTTAAGGAAAACAAAAGTCACTTTGAATCCTGTGCAAGTTGTACAAATATGAGTCATATTAAAATTGCAAGAAGTTTCAATACAATTAAAACTGTTCACAGAAGTAACATACAGCATATTCTTATTGACAAAGCATTGAGAAACTAACTAGAGTTTATATACGTTGGTTTAATGTCATCTTAAATAAATCAGAGATTTCAGAAGGGATTTTTCAGTCTTTTCTGCAAATTAGGTTCCTTTAAGGGCATCCGAAAATGTAGGTACACAAATCATGATTTCCTGGGAAAGTGAAAAATTACACCTTACTTATTGTCAAGTTGGAATAATGAATCTTCTTCATGATCTTTTGTGTCAAAGACAAATCTAGCATTGGACAGATGACAGTGACTTGACTTGCCTGGGTACATCTGAAGACATCTCACAATCTTCTACAATGGCTTCTCTTATTTGTTGAAGATGTCAGAATAGACACCACCAGAATAGATAGCCATGGAAGCAATCTCCTTTTACTACCACTGAATTATACGATGTTGTGGTTATATTGTTCTCATCTCCATGAGCAAATGTTGCCATCTATTTAATGTTATTTTTTCATTAAAATGAAAATGTAACTTTGCAAGTATGGTAAAGCTATTCTGGGCGCAGTGCCTTCTTTGCTCTATTTATATGTTTCAAATGTATTTAATTTAAAATAACTTAATCTTTCTAACTATATTTAAGCTAAAAATAGAAAAGATGTAAATTTTCTGAAATTGGGCTGGCACCACGGTTTAGTGTGATAACAGCTTATCTCAGAGAACTGGGTCAGAACATAGCTTAAATTATACAAGTTTGATTGCTTTTTAGGAAGCTGCTTTGTTGATCTTGTTCTTGTGTCACGTAGGAGTCCCAGTCACAAATCAGGACGCTAAGGATGGGTGACTGAACCAGCAAAGAAAAGACAGTTTCCACCTCATAGTAGCTGTTTAAAATTAAAAGTGCATTATCTGTTGCAGCTCAGCTCAGCAGTATATCTGCCCCAGCACAACTTCCAAGTGGGTTAACAGGGGCAGCCTCCATTCAAAAGCAGGTACATTGTCTGACAGACTTGCATAAGAAATAGGAGCTATGTCTAATCAACACTGTGTCTAGTTTTAGGCAATGCTATTACTCTCTGACTTTCATGAGCATCCCTGATAATTTATTAATTAAAAAGTGGAAAACATACGATTTGTGAAATTCAGAAAAAAGGAGTATATTAAAACATTGCTCTAGGCATGTTTTGCTGCATGTAAATCTGATTTGTTGACATCCTATATAACATAACCGAACCAATGTACTTCAGCCCAATATTTTGCTATCTTCTAGAATAATTAATTTCCAGGAATGTGTGTGCATCCAAACAAGAAACAGAAAAGGATCAGAAGGAATGAACTTGTCTGAGCATATTCAGATAATATATATGAAAAAAAAAGTAACCTTATGCTTCCCTACAACCAAAAGTTCATCAAGATTAGTAACTTTGGCAGAGCGTAATTAACAGCCAGGGAAGATGTAACCTGGGGTGGATTGGGGGACAAACAGATTAACATAAACTTATTTTTTCTTAATTATGCTTTGAATTATTCTCTCTTAGATCCTTCTTACCTACTGATGGGCAAACTGTAAGTAGTTTAACTTTTATATTATATTCACATAAGTCTCAGGCATTCAACAGTGTATTCAAACACCACCCTAACATTCTTACTTAGGCAAGGCTGCAAACATTATATAAGCAAGTTCCATTTCCTGACATTTTTTGCCTGGTTGGACACCTTTTTTTTTTTTTTTTTTTTTTTCCCCCCTGCCTTTTCATGAGTCTTATTCTATCTGGGTTAGATTCCAATAAAAAAAAAAAATCAAAATCAAAACCAAAAAAGACAACTGACAAGTTCAAACAAGGTTGTTTGGATTGAACTTGGGGTAAATATTCACTAAACAGTTGAGATGGCTTAGATTATCTAAGCTATTTGGCTTTGTTATTTGGAGCTGATCTTGTGGCCTTTCTCACCTCTGGGTGGCTGACTACGCATGGCCACAAGCAGCTGCATGCATGGGGTATGCAGAAATCCAGCATTTCATGGTTGAAGCTTCGGTGGGGTGGCTTGCCTGCCACCAATAAGCAGAAAAGGTTATAATGCTCTTCCACAATGGACCCAGAATCTGAACCAGCACGAGGTGGCTGCAACTGTGCTTTGGGAGCAATTTGCTGGAGTCATATGGGTCATGGTGGAGTGTTATCTGCTGGTTTCTACTTGTATTGAGTTCTATACCAAGTAGACACTTGGAGAAGGGTTTACAAGGAAGGAGCTCTCTTCTCCTTCCATTCTTCTTAGTTCTGCATCTCATAGTCATGCATCAGTGTAACTTTGCAATGCATCCTGGTTATACTTACGTCCACTTCAGCAGAGCATTATCTCCAACTTCACAAGAAAAAGGGCAATATGTTTCAGATTCTCTCCCTCAGTTATATTACTATGTATATTTCACAAAATATTCATATCTATCAAACTACTTTAAGATTCACATCCCACTCATTCCAGTTGTGGTGTACTGTAGCATTGCTTCTGCAGAACACAAATGTTACTGTGGAAGAGTGGAATGTTGCATGCTTTGCGATTTTCCCTAAGATCAATCCAAGCTGCCTCCTCTAAGAATCTCAGAAGTACTCAAAAGACAACAGGGATCAAAGCAAACTCAAAACTGAAGCTGATTCACACTCAGCAAGTTTGAATAACTAATAACAACATGTGAAAAAAGGAAAAAAAGAGAAAAAAAAAAAAAGAAAAGACTGTCTCTAGACAAAGTTTTGGAAAGGAGAAAATGTAACTTCATTCTTTTTTTTTTTTTTTTTTTTTTTTTTCTTTTCATTTTTCATTTTTTCACTCAACAGTGAAGCAAGGTATGGCAATGATTTTGCAGCAGCAACTCCTCTGGTTATTTCTAGTTAATGTAGGCTACCTACCTGTATTTACCTCTTATACCCTGCAGCTTAATAATCATTTACTGTTTAGAAAATGCTTTGATACTATGCCAATGGTTTTGTTTTATTAGATGTTTTTAAGGGAAAGCTCAGCTTTTTTAAGAGGTTGTTTTTGTTTTTGTTTTTCTTTTTTGAATCACTATTATATTTTTTAGAGAAAAAAAATATCTCGAAATATTCTTAATAATTTATCTAGCAAAGGTAACCAAACACATTACCTATCCAGTTAACCAAACAACTGTCCAGGAGCTGCAGCTTCCTAGGAGAGCAATGGAAGCTGTCTTTGCTGTATCAACTTAATTAAATGTCGGCAGTGCTTTCAGGAAAGCAGGACCAGGAAGGCATCAGAGACCAGCAGAGAACTCTGGATTAAAAGCAGTCCTTGTACTTAATTAACGGAAACAAACAAACAAACAAACAAAAAAAAAAGCCGAGCCCTTAGCTTCTCGCTTCAATGGAGCAGTAGCTTCTTTAGTTCAGGGACCAAGCAAAATAAGGGACTAGTTAAACCAATATTGAAGATGTGTGAAAAGTGTACTAATCATATTTAAAATAAAGCAAAAGAAAACCATAGTTTAGAATACTGCCTAACGTTGTTAAACATCTCTGAATAAGATGACCAGGGTATCAGTTATTAACCCTCCACTGCTGAGGTGCTTTTGACCAAGGAAGATACACTATTTTTAAGATCACTTGCAAATTCCCCAGAGAGCCTGCAGGTGAAGATGGAAGAGAGAGACTCCCTGTTACAATTGCCAGAATTTTCCTTTTTACACATTTATCTCTGAGCCTAGAGGAAGAAGGAGCAGTTCAAACAAACTCTTCTCTGGCTACTTTATTTCAGCACATATGCAACCTAGATAAGATCATTATCTAACAGCTTGGAGTGAAGCTGAAGTTGTATGGTTGTTTCTAATAGGAAAAAATAGTTATAATTTAATGTAATTATGTTTGTGAAGTAGCTGTGACATATTTCTCAGACTCTGAGCTGTAAGGTAGAAAGGATACTTTCAAGAAAATTGTTCAACAGGTAAAATGGCTGTTTTAAATTACACTTCTTGAGGAGTGGCTTAGTTTTAAAAGGAACTTTATAGTCCTGGAAAGTGCTTATTTCTAACAGAGAGTAATTAAACTGTTTTCTTAGGGAAGTTGTTCATTCTCTGTTTTTTAATCAAGGGTAGATAATTTTTCTTGAAGGCATGTTCTAGGTCAAATAGATGGTATGGGTTTGGTTCAAGGAGATGCTGACAAGAATGAAAAAAGAATTAAGTTTAGCCTTTTTTATTCTTTTTAAAATTATTATTATTATTTCTTCCTTAAAATTTACAAATAGGTCAGGAGGCAATAACAGCTAAAGATGAAACCTTCAGCTAAGTGTCACAGGTGTATTCAGGCTATTTTGTAGTCTAAAATCAGAAAATGCCACTCCATCTGCATACAGAAAGTAAACTTGGATATGTTTATCACACCACTTTGTATTAAGTCTGTTTTCCAAGGTCATACCATCTCAGTTTCTGTATTATGCAAAGAATCCTCCTCTGTATTTGAGAATCCTCTCAAAGAATCCTTCTACTAGGGAGCAGAAAATGGATGAGGCAGGAAGGCTTTCCTTATGGGTAAGTTTTTCCATAAAAAAAAAAAAAAGGAAAAAACCAAACAAACAAGAAACAACAACAACAACACACACAAAAAAAAAAAAAAGAGAGAGGGGGAAGGGGAAAGGGAAGGGGAAGGGGAAGGGGAAGGGGAAGGGAAGGGAAGGGAAGGGAAGGGAAGGGAAGGGAAGGGAAGGGAAGGGAAGGGAAGGGAAGGGAAGGGAAGGGAAGGGAAGGGAAGGGAAGGGAAGGGAAGGGAAGGGAAGGGAAGGGAAGGGAAGGGAAGGGAAGGGAAGGGAAGGGAAGGGAAGGGAAGGGAAGGGAAGGGAAGGGAAGGGAAGGGAAGGGAAGGGAAGGGAAGGGAAGGGAAGGGAAGGGAAGGGAAGGGAAGGGAGACTAGAGATTTGGGCAGAAGTAATATCTTCCATGTTCATGCCCTCTAAATGCAGGGAATCTCAAAGCCTGACCTCATAACATATGTGTACGAGTATGCATGTTGTGGGAGATCACTTTAAACCCCTAATAAACTCAGGTCAATGACTTAAAGAAGGTTGTTTTTCTTCTCTCTTGTACATTTGTGCAGGGTATTTTGTCCCATAAAAATGAAAATATGACTTTCTAACATACAAACTGGCATATTATTAGTTGGGTATCCTCTGGACCAAGTTTGTTATTTTGGAGATAGTTGCTTGTTCCATAAGCATGACAACTGTAAGCTCTCCTGCTCAACCCTGCTGTTTATGTGATAAAACTCCATATTTTGGAGTCCTTTATCTGTGATTTTCCTTTCCTTCCAAGGGTGAAGGGCTGCAAATACTTAGTGCCCCCTGCTGTCTTTTCGTCCCTTATATCAATTTTCTGCACTTTGTGACCTCAGGCTCTGCTTTGACCTTTTGCTCTTTTATACAGGAACTTCTTTGCAGAAGGAGTTGTGCTGGAGTTGCTATGGGGGAGCAAGTCCAGTCACCTGTTGCCTGGGTAGACCTTCCTTCTTGGTGGCTGGCAGCTGTGGCTTGCCTCTAACCCCTTAGATATTTGTACATAAAAGTGATGGTGAAGGTCCATGGGAAGATACTTGGATACCTGATAGTTATTAATTGCTCCTCTGAGATGATGGGGAATCAGGGATACCATTTTAAACTTAAAAGAAAAAGAACATAATCTTCCCTCTCTCCCCTTCTCCCCTTTTCATTTACAATTTAAGAAGTTGCAGTAATCCAAAATACTGCAAGTGAGATCCAGATGATGTCTGGTGCAGGGTTTTTATTCCCTTGTACTGATTAGAGAACAACTCCGTGGAACATCTATTTAAAAGAGAAGCTCATATGAATATATAAGAAAATGCAGCACAATGCCAAGCCACACCTACCTCTCATATACTGTCAAATATTTTGGAGGGGACTCGGATCTTTCCTTGGAGAAACAATGCTCTTGTCTTTCCAAATAAATCACCTGCAGAGAAATGAAGGGAAAAAAAAAAAAAAAAAAAGCGCACTTCTAAAACAAAGCAGCATAAGCCCTATGTTAGACTGGCTAATTGCTACAGAAGTATTTTCCAGCAAGGTATATTGAGCAACCAGCAGAAATATGAGGACTTAATAAGTAATGAGAAGAGAATTTATACAAAAACAGACATAACAAGGCGAAGTTAATTCATCACAACTTTCTCATAAACCTTTGTTGGGCAGTTGGCCAGGCCCATCACATTATCTGTTTGACTCACTGAGTCACTCCAGCTAATAGAATTTTGCCCCATGTTTGTTGTTGCCATGGTAATGCAATATTATCAGGCATGTCATGTTCACAGATCAGTAGCAGCAGCACTGCTGCAGACACACAACAGCTTTCAGCCTTTGACCATAAACAGGAATTCACTCCACAGTCAGTCTGTCAAAAAGGAAGTCGGCTGTGGTGAAGAAGCACTAGTGCCAGTACTACTAGCCTTTTCCTTTTTCCTTTGTGAGTGCATTGCCATTATCATTAAAATAACCTTGAATCGTCATGAATTCATTCATTCACAAACATTGTCAAAGAAGGTGCAATAGTTCAAGAGAATCCAGAGGGTCAAAGAGAGGACTAGTTTTAAATCTGTGCCTATTGAACCTGGAAATGACATAGTCTGTTAGATATAATCTTATTCTTACCATAGCAAATCAAGCTGTGTTGACTGGCACCAATGTCCAAGTCAATTCAGCACCATGAAAGGTTACTAGGAGTAAAGAGGTCATATCCTTTGTGGTATTGCTTTGAGAAATAAACTTAGGCATGTGTGGGAATATTTTACAAAGAATAGCTTTTTCACCAAAAGTGAAAAACAAATCCTGTCAGGAATCTATAAAGACTGCAGGTATTTTCTGACATAGCCATATTTAGTATTTAAACCAAAGAAATAATTACTAAGCTTTTCCAATATTTTAAATGTTTAATTGAGTCATAAATATTCCACCAGATATTTTAATTGCTTTCCAAAGAAAACACTTAGATATCTTTTTGGAACTGCATTTTGAAATAGAGAACACACTTCATCTTGGGGTTTATAAGGATTTTCATTTTCTTTCCAAAATAAACATATCAAATAATAGTGCAGAATACATGAGAAGATCTCAGACCCTCTGAATTTGATTAGTTTGATAGATTACACAAGATTTACCCTAGCGTAACCCCTTTGACATCAGCTGAGTTGTTCTGATTTACCCTGCTGTGAAAGGGGATTAAGATTCTTGGATTTAAAATACAGGAGAGAATTTCTGCAAGGACGTACTGTTTTTTAATGCCTCTGTTATATGGAAAGACCTGTTTAAACATTTGTTGTCACATATGCCCCAAAATGTTGTTGACAAGATATACTGGCATTGAGAGACCCTACACAAAGTTTAGGAATACATTTGAAAATTATTTTAGGTAATAAGGGGCTGATTATGCTTTTCCTTCTGTGGGCTTTAGACTGGTATAACTCCATAGATTTTTTTTAGCAGTCTCTTCTGAAATGCTGGGAGAAGTGGCTCCATTCTGAGACATGCTGATCCCCTTTATTGCAGCACTGATTCTAAAGTTTTGAGCTGAGACCTCCAAACCACTCACATTTACAGTGGTATAAATGAAAACAGTGTTTGGCAGCAAGTATTTAAAATTGAGTTTTGGGACCAGTCTTAGGCTATCCTTGACAAATACAGAGCACAAGTTCTGAGGTGTAAAGATTTTGCACAGAATCTCTTTTCTGCTGAGCAGAGTGTGTATTCTCAGTTTGTCTTGCCAGTGAAGTTATTCAACCAGTGTAGCTGAGTATATCTACACATGCTATGCATCTGCATGAATCTCCCTGCACTAACATCATGGAACGGAGCATACAGACTGGATTTTCTTACAGCACGAAAAAGACTGTAGCTCCCATCTTCTCCAAAGAAATGCTGAAGTCTAATTTGGCTGTGCAGTCAGAAGTGCAGTGCTCCAGTAACAGAGCCCATTAATAGCCATGCAATTAAAGCAGCCCTACTGTTGTGCTAGAGTTGAACCAGCTTCTGATAATCAGGAAAGAGAAAGAGTAACGTTGAACCTTTGCTCTCAACTCCTGTCATGAAGTGACAAGCACAGCTTGATGAAGTCCTGAAGATTTGAAGTAGTATGATCTTTTAATTGAAAACCATTTACATTAATGGCATTACTCTTGTTTTACTCCTGTGAAGTAAAGATCAGAATGAAGTGCAGGGGGCAGACAGCAAAGTTTTTCAGTAAGGAATGAACATGAGACTTTCAAAAGCACAAAAAAGAACCAAGGCAGTGTACTAACCTCTGTGCATCTATATGTCTGTTTCTCAGACAGCTTGTAGTGTGTCCATATAAGAGAGAAGGAAAGGAACAGAGAAGGAACATACATCTATATCTGTATCTTGTCCACACCTAAAAGTTAAACCATTAGACTTATACTGGTTACAAACTAGTAAAGTGAAATTCACGTAGCTTCTCTGTGTGGACATCCTTAGCTGATGTCCAAAACAGCTATTGTCAGTCTGGCTTGTAAGGTCTCTGAATGTCTCACAAAGATTCCTTATTAAGTGGAAGAAAGTTTTAACCAGTGGAATGACATCCAATTCTATAACATAATTAAGCAGGTGCAATTTTAGTGTGTTTAGAAGGAATGAAATACACTGAGTCTACTCTAGTAGAAATCATGGAATAAACCATTTATAGTTTGGATCACTGCATCTCAGAGTAATGGCTGTTCTGTTTACACCAAGGGTCAGCAAATTTCTGCTATTCAGTGGCAATCTGAAAATGCATTGTAGCTAATCATGTCAAACTGGTAAAGGAAAATAAATCACAAACATTTTACACATTTTTAACATGTTACTTTTTTTAAAGACAATTTGTGATCTACAGATTATTCCTATTTATGTTTGCTATTTTCCCTCTATCAATCACAATGAAATATAAATTTTCCTGGAACTTAACACTACTGCAAACACCTTCAATTTTATTTCTTACATTTGCATATAGCTTTGTATTATTAGTCCAATTTCTTTTATGTAACTGAGGAGAAAGAATAATTCTTTCCTTTGACTCAGACAGAAAATATTCCTTCTAAAAAAATAATATATATATATATATTTAGAAGTTTAATTGCGGTACCAAGGCATATCCATTCCAAAAGAAAATTTTTATTTGTTAAACCTTATGAATAATGACCTAGTGAAAAAAATATATACGATATTCAATGTACAACAGAATTTGCAATTATGTCATTCAGGTGGCATGATGTATTATAAAGAGTAGGAGTTGTAAAACACCCTTTAAAACAAGTGAATATTTTTGGGGTTGCAGCTAAGATCAGTACTAATATTTTGCATAAGTTCCTGGACACATTTAAATATGAGAAATCTTCTAGAATAGAAATTAAAACAAACAAACAAAAAAAAACCAACTCATTTATTTATAGGCTTTTTTTCATGTCACTTTATGTTTTAAATGTTAAGTACTGATGATGGTAATGTCATCACTTAATCAGCAACTTAAATTTAAAAAGCAAGAGAAAACCACTGAAAACACTCTTAAGGAAATCCAGGAAACTTCAGATGTAATTACCTCACAAGAGAAAACAATGCGTAAAGATTTCTGGTTAAATATAAAAGTTCACTTCTTACGTTTTCCTAAGTTAAATTACAAAACAATTTTCCAATGAACTGTGACTTGAATCATTTTCCCATATCTCTTATGTCAGAGGTCATTAAGAAAATATTCTGAAAGGAATAAGAAGAGGAATCTGAGGTTAGCCTCACACTTCCTTTCTAGAGGTCTGATTGAGCTGAGAAATTCAGATGAACAAAGTTACAGATTAGACTCTGTTATGACAGTGAATGATTAGTTGTGATCTAATCTACAAAGATCTGAAGGAACTACAAGAATCTTGACTTAAATCAGGTTAATTATTATACAAAGTGAAATCATAGCCTCATTGAAATCTATGGCAAAGGTCTCACTAACATCAGTGCACCTGCAGTGTTTATCCATGCTTTTTAACCATGGGAACCATGATGATGCTTTCTCCACCGTCATACATGTAGAATTCCTTGTTTTTCTAGGTTTGGAGTTCTTATGCTGTGAATAAACACAGAGAACAACCATGAAATGGCTGAGGATTAAAAAATAAGGGAAAGAATATGTGTAAAAGAGTTAGAAGTAAAGGATATTGGCAAAAAGAACACAGAATGCAAAATCTTTGTAGAAAAGAAGCAGAAGGCAATAAAGAAAATAAAAGGGACAGTGGCAATAGTAGAGAGAAGATTGTGTCCTGGAAGAAGGAGGAGATTGTAAATGAGCCTTGAAAGCAGGCAAAATTGGAGGAACAGGAGGTAGTTGAGCATTCAGTTCTCATGCTGTGTGTAGGCTGAGCATTTAAAAATCTGAACACTTTAGCAGGTAAAGCACAACGATAGTAAAGTTTATGTTCAATTGTTCTGAGCTGCTTTTTAACATTCACAGTAGCACATCTAAACAAATCATCTCACTTTTAATGGAAATCACTGCGATGTCGATCTGTGCTTTGTTTCAAATGTTCTTGTTAGTTCCTCAATCAATGTACAAGGCAACATTTTCAAGTGCATTAAAATGAGGCTATTTACCACTGTTATGATAATGATGGTTCTGTAATGCCTAACAAATATTTATCCAGTTTGTCTAAATTGGTCAACACAGAGACATTTCTAAAACCATTCATAGCAATTTTAATAATGGGTGCTGTAGAGCCCCATGTTGTATGTTAACTTCTTCAGATTTTTTTTTCTCTATGCATAAACTAGGACCAAACTATTCCCCACATGGAACTGGGGTATGTTGTTTAGTATGCTTACTAACATGTATTGTAACATCTATTGTCATTGAACATGTTGTTCCTGTTACATATATGAATTTTACAAGGAGATACACCTGATTCTATAAAAAGCATGAAATCTAAATTTCACAAAGCATGTGCCACTTAATTTTAGCAGCACAAAAGAGTTCATGCTGATCATCTGAAGAGTTAGCTTTAACTGTTTATTGACATTGAATTGAAAATGAGAGATATTAAGTGAATATTGGCCCTGAAATACTACAATTGCAAATATACCTATAGATGTCCACCTTATAAAACTAGACACCTTCCTCTCCTTGTACTGCTGTTGTCTTTGAACCTATGCATTTTGTACATAGTTTACCTTCTCTTGAAAAGTATTTTGGGGAAATGAATGAAGGAATGAACCATTCCAACAGATTTTCTCTTTTCCTCAGTCGTTCTAGTTTTGTAATATCCTACTTTCCAATGTCTACATCATGAAGTCTTTTAGAAAAAGAAACAAAATAGTATTTACATTGTCATCAAGTATTATATCAGTTAAGTCAACATAATTATGGTTCTGACATGATGAACTGCCAGAGAGAAGAAGTCTACTTATTTATTACTAAATTTGTTGATCCAATGAATGCTAAAGCTGCTCATTAATTGCTCGGCATAATGTTTGTTATGCACTCTGGAATATATCTTCAGGGAGGGAAAGAGGGTGAAAGAGAGGAAAGATGACAAAGTTTAATATAAATGCTTCTCCAAAACAATATAATCCTAAAGAATTGTTTTAATTTAATTAGAAGAATTACCAAATATATTGGTAAATAGCTATATGTGAAAGTTTTGGTTCTTTACACAATTTTCCTTTTAATGTAGCTTGATCCACTCCACATAAATGATTCTTCATAATTTTATCTGAATTCAAATTTTTTAGTTCTCCCCAATTTATTTGAATTCACTTTTTTTTTTTCTTCTCCCCAAGAAATATTTTTGGTTCCTCTACCAAAAATATTTCTAAATTTCCTAGCACCTCTTCTGTAGTTTTATTTGTAGTCTTATTTGAAAAAGGCCACCATTTTCTTTTCCAAGGTGAAACCATTTTTCTTTCCAGATATCATTTCCAAATATCATTCTCTGAGAAAAACAAACAAACAAAAAATACTTCATCATCCTAGTCATCTTGTTTTTCATTTGACACTACCAGTTCCATCTCATTCTGGATCTATCTTGTGATGGGAAGGCATCAGTGATTGCAATAACACTCTGAATCAGGAAGGTGATATGTTGTGCTAGCTCGATTAAAGTTTGGTTTAAAGAGATACTGGTACTAAATGTCGTCCTTGATTCAGATTTCATCTGCTGATTTCCAGGACAGTTACCTGTCCTCAGCTGAGGGCTCTCCTATAACCTACACTTTCCTTAGATACCCCTGGGCTGTTTTCAGAGGCCACTGTTTAGATTAGGAAAGGAAACATTCTGATGTATGCAGACATTCTGCAGTACCGTTTTACCAATTCATCTTGGTATACATAGGTGGCAGTTTCTCATGCTCCATCTAATCTGAATCACTGCTTTCAGGCAGAACTATTACCACTGAGTCAAGTCTAAATCATCAACAGTTTACTTTATGTTGGTACTCTGGCCAAGGAATAGGAACCATACATTCATTTCCTAATCCTTAGTTAGATGGTTTCCTTACCAAAGAGGCATTTAAGAGGCATTTAAAAGAATACTTACAAACCAAGATTGTTTTTTTTGTTTGTTTGTTTGTTTGTTGTTCTTTTTTACCTTCATAAATGTTCTGACCTTTCTTTATTTTGTAAAATATCCCTGAGTGTAGCTTACTGTACATTGATTTTAATAAGCATTCTCTACAGACCGATATGTATAATCTTGGAAATTGTATAATACAATTTTCCTCCACTGAAATACTATAGAAAATTGCACATTTTATACTGACATGTGCCACATCAATAATACAGTTTTTATATCTTATTTGTAGCTATTGATCTCAACAGCATAATGAAAAATTGATTGCAATGAAGTGCACTACTTCTTAAGTGTAAATTTCAATGTCAAATTATTTTTATCTATGCTTCCCAATTATAGATGAAGCTTATACATTTATATATGTTTGCTTTTACAAAACTCTCGATCAGTAAATTAGATATGACAAGAATCTACTTGGTCAATAGAAACCTTGTTGCTCTCACTAAAATATGATTCCAAAATTAAATACACTAGTTCTCTTTCTTCATTACATAAAGAATTAAAGTCTCTGTATGTGGTATCACCTTCCTAGTCAATTTAACAATTTGAAATAGGGTCCTAAATCTTAAGGGGATATGGGCACACAAAGTGTTTTATTGTGCGGGAAACCACTGAAATTCATGCACTCATTCTGGAACCTACATGGCAAAGTAAACAAGGAGCAGCATATTCCTTTGTTATCTCTTGAGACCTTATTATTTTTTGGGGAAAACATTTGTGTTAAGGGAAAACCTTATGTTATTAGAACTGACAAAAATGAGAATGGCTTCCATACTTAGCAAAGGGTAGGCATTAGTTTCTATTTTTTGCATTGTAAAGGTAGAGTAACTTTATTTCTGCACCTTCTCTGTATCCTATTGGGAAGTTCAGACTGGGAAATTCAGACTACTTTTCTTCTAGGTCACGAGCAGAGGTTATCTCCAAAGAAAGCTCCTTTACTCCTGTTTCCTGGGGACTGGGACACTTAATGCAGAGTTGCTCCTGCCTGTGGAAGTTCTCAGAAAAACAGCAAAAATATTGCTGATTTAATTAGATATGCTATGCATTTCATAATCAACAAAAGGTTAAGGTGCCTAGGCTAAGTTAATCTGCTAGATCTCTTACAGTCAGTGAATAGAGATGGGAACCTCTGAAATAGGTTCAGGAATTCATCCTGTTCTAAAAGGATGAGAATGAATCACCTTTCAAAAATGTCTGTCAATTTTCATTGATGATAGAAAAAAAGTGAATGTGATTAGTTCAAACTAGAGCCCTTATTTCAGTTCCTAGGATTAGAGAAGAGGAATCTCACCATACGGGCTCATATAACTGTGACAAAATGCTTGACTGTAATGTTGTCATAGTCTTGTTCAACCACTACCACATACCACATATAACCACATACAACTTCAGTTGTTCCACTGTCATGAAGGTAAATTTAGAAATAACTGTGAACCTACAGGCACAAAAAGGAAATGAGTTTTTCTTCCTTCTTTTTGGATACCACTGAATACTGTCCAAATCTTTCACTTTCTCAGTATGGAAACAAATATTTCTCCCCAGGCTGGTTGCTGTCGTAGTGTTGACTGGGCAAGGAAAAGGGGAAAGATGTCTATGTCAGATGACCTGTAGTTATCATGCTTTTTCAACACTGCTAATGGAAGGGACTTCCCCAGTACTTGATGATAATCTCAATCAAAATCTAGAGTTCAGGATTTTATTTTATTTTTTTTATTTTTTTTTTTGGGGGGGGGGGGGGAGTGTGTGGGTGTGTTTCTTAAAGAACATCTGTCTGCTTCCTTGTCTGTTTGTCTTAAATAGGAGTAATAGCTTTTGCCTTCCTTAGAATGGGTGAGTTGGTTGCATCAGATGTAACTGGTTGCTGAAGTGAGAGGAATGAAAAACAGTTACACACAATGTGGCACAAAGAAAGCCTATTCTCCCATGGATTTGTGCCTCTTGCTTCTTGAGACAACATTTTCTTTACACCTAAGGCACAAACAATATCCCTTCTACACTTTTTTTTTTTTTTTATTTTCATAAAGGTTGAGCTCATGGTGAAATGTGTTCTTTAGTGGGGGCATTAATAACATCTTCTGCTCAGCTGCCTATTTTCATGACATTTGTTAACCTTATCCATCTCTCAAAGCTGTTTGATATTAATTATGGGCTCAAAACTGATTGTAAATCAGGTTGAAAATGACATGAGCATGGTGACCATTGTAGAAAAGGGCTGCATAGCATCTAGTATGAAATGAGAAACATTTCCCCTGTTCACTGCACAAGCCAAATTTTGTTACAAGTTAGTACTTATGAAATGACTGTGCTTTTGTACTCCAGGCAGGTATTCAATTTGACCCTGTTTTTAAGTGGGGAGTTGCATAGATTAGGATATACTGACAAAAATAGTCAAGCACCATTTCAATAAAGGCTGGCTTTTATTGTTTCCATGCATTTGTTTGAATAGAGTTTTACAACTTTGCAATTCATTTCCAGATATCCTGAAGCAAATGTCCTGTGAATTTGCATATTTCAGGACTGATTTTTAAATGTAGACTACATAAGAACTTAAAAGATATGCAAGTCTTTAAAGAGAAGATGATAATCTTACCAATTAGATAATTATTGTTATTATAAAATCTTGTGTTTCCTACTTTAATACAAGGGCCTGAATAAGCAATGTGCACCTGAAAATCTTTTCCACAAGAAATTAGTCTGAGTTGTATTGCCATCAACAAATACATAAGCCAACAGTGAAAACTAGAAATAAGCCACAACGATCATATTATGAAAGCCAAGATAATTTTCTCATGACTCTTTGAAACCCAACTCTATCATAAGTCCAAGGTGAACAGTGTTTCTATTACTCTAATTAACTTGGTGATGTTTCAAAGCAAGGAGCATGTCAACATAGCTGTATGAAGGATGTGCATACATGAGCAGCATACATGTGCAGGATAGATATAAAAAATTAAAAACAGATAAATTGAGGTGGAAAAAAGCTCCAGAAAGAGGCCAAGGAAAATCTGCTAGTCTTAACTGTGGAGGTGTTATTTGTAAAACTGCACTACTGACAGACAGGGGTCCAGAAAGTGATTAAAGTAAAATAAAAACAAACCAACAACACTGAAATAACTGTGGAAATAATAGATGTGATAAAATCATGTTTGCAAAAAGGATGGATGGACATCCATTTAAATGGATGTTCCTCAATTAAAGAAAGTTAAAAAAAAAAATACTTTTAATGCTTTATTATTTATTATTATTTAATGTGGTTTACTTTCAGGCTGAGCATCTTGAGAGAGCTGGATTCAAAGTCCTACATCACTTGGCCAGCTGAGAACATCAACCAAAGCTCAGTAGCAAGACTGACAACTGCAGCACAGATCCTCTGAGAAGGCTGTTGTCGATGTAAGGGAGAGTGAAATATGGATGGAAATGTCCAAGAGCTGGTAAATTTGTGGTAAACACTTTTAAACTTAAGACAGAAAAGAGAACTAATTTATGTTTCTGAGCATAATTTCTTCCTTTAACTAGCCTAACCTTTTACTTAGGCAACATTCCTTAGATGTTATGACACAAACACTCATCAAGTCTCCTCAAACTTTCCATTGTATGACAAAATTTAGTGACATACAATGAGCTGCTAGAAGGGGTGTGAATATGTTGCCTTACACATCATCAGATTAGGTGGAATTTGAGTTCAGTTCCTAATGAACACAGAAAGAAAAAAAAGACAGTTACTGTGACTATCTCACCTACCAAAAAATACTTTGATCAGGTGTACCTTATCAGACTCCAGAGAATACAATCCCCTGTTCCTTTATCCTTAATGAAAAAAGGTGTAACCTAATTCCTACTAAGCAAAGCACAGCTGTGTTGGTGTTCTTTTTCCATGGATAACCGCGAAGAGGGCTGAGAAGTCTATAGATTATTTATTTATTTATTTTTGTAGCCATCAAGAAATGTAATGAGAATACTCTTAGTGTTTAACAAAGCAAAGAAAGGGAATGAAAAACATGTTTGTTTGTTTGTTTGTTTGCTTTTTTGGGAGGGTACTGCAATTTGGTTCAAACCACCTTTCAAGTTGGGCATTTAACTCGGTGGCTTTTTCTTCACTTTTGTGAGTCTTTTTTAGTCTGTAAACAATAAACATAAATATATTGTTATAAATATATAACAATAAAGAAGTCAGTTAGAGAAAGCACACCTGTTAGCAGCTGAGTCTGCTGGATTCTTATTTTGCATTTCTAGGCAGACTTTATGTTGTTCATATATTGTTATATTGCAACATTTTATGGAGATAGCCACAGGCCCTGCCTGAAATATTTTGGGAGTATAATCATAGTTTAGGAGCAGCTAATCTATTCAGGAATCACTATAGCTGGAACCAAGGCAGTGGCCATGTAGGAAGACAAGCAAGTTATTTGGCTCAGACCAATGAAATTAAGTGATCCCTGCCCATGGCAGGGGGATTGGAATTAGATGAGTTTTTAGGTCCCATCCAACCCAAACCATTCTATGCTTCTATGATTCTTTCTCCATCAAGGGTAAACAGTAGTTGCTGCAAAATTTGTCTCCAACAAATGTCAGCAACTTATTTGGGTAAGTGAGAGAAGAAGTTAAAAATCAGTTTGTTAACTGCAATTCCCCTAAAGAAAATCTAGAGGGATGCCACTGACATGAGGTGTTATATCCATGTAAAATTTATCTACACAACTTCATCTGTATAAAATCTGGCTATTTATCCTAGACTCTTCCAGTCAGTGAAGAGAGGCCAGTACCTTGAAGAATCAACTCCATCTAGATGTTTTAATATGGGATGGATTGCCCTCTGGAGGGATTATCCTATTGGTCACAAAGGGCTTTTTAATAGTTATTTGAGACCAGATACCTCATTATGCCTGTGCTCAGAGATGTTTTACTCAAGCTGTAATACAGGGTGTTAATAGACATGATTCAGGATATTAATTAATTGCTATATGACACTTCTAGGTTGTTGAATGAAAGTAAAATTATATTTTCCAGTGGTCTTACCTTTAACATTCACTGATGTGATCTACACAACATGCACAGAGTTTTGCTATACTGTTTCAATTTCTACAGTACCAAGGAAACCCTTTGTCTGCTACAATTAGTTTGGCATCGCTGTTTCCCACTGACTTGTTCAGCATCATTCAGCAACTCTTTTCCAGGTTGTCTTTCCATATCAGCATAAGAAAGAGGATAAGGGAAATGTAGCATATTTTCAAATGTAGGTTGCAGATATATGACTTGGTGGAAATGATTTCCATCCTTTCTTGCTCTGATATGCCTCTTAGTACTGTGTTGATTTGCAGAGCTATGTGCAACTGCAGAAGGAAGCATTTGATAGTTTATATTTTACAGGTGAATTTCAGATCAAATGGCCTTAATGTAACTTAAGGAAATAAAAAATCACAAAGTTTCATTCTATCCTCTTTCATAAATCAGTAAAACAGAGCAAAAATAAGTCACAAGGCTTCATATCATAATTCATATTTTACAGAATATTTAGCCAAAGTTTCTAGTTTTACTTGTAGAGTTTCAGGTCTCTCTTCATTTTAGTATTAATTATCTTATTGTCACATATTTTGATATAAGTAAAAGAAAGCATGCATTTTATTCAGCTGGAAAATATGATCTAGTACTTAGTGGAACAACACCTGGGAGTCTCTGAAACCTTCTGCAACTCAAACCTTTTTTTTTTTTTCCTCCCAACGGGAATTCTCTTTAGCACCATTTTGTTTAGTTTCAAGTTTCATCAAAGTAGTATTTATTTGTACAAAACTATACACCAGATGTCTGCAACCATGAAGCCTATAAACTATTTTGTTGCCAATGTGACCCTAGTGGTTTCAACAATTACAAACTGAAAGCAGGTCTGTTTACACAAGGCTTTAATGTTAAACTATATGCAAACATAACTATGTGGACTCCCAGTTAGACAGACACATCCAGTTTCACAAATATTCCAGCAAATGAAATCTTAGAATTCGTAAGCTACTAAGTATAGCACAAAGAACATGAAAATCACGATGCAGTAGTACTTACCACTTATATATATAGCACTTTACATCTTCAAAGTACTGTGCTAACAATATCTAATTAATCCTCCTCAACTAATTAATCCTTTCCAGATCAGGAAGTTGAGACACATTAATTACAATTATTATTTATGTACTTATATAGCACCATAGGTGTGCATGCCTCTTTACAGACTTATAGACCAGTCCTTTATTAAGCAGCTAAACTTTGTCTTTAATACTAAAGGTTCTTAACATGTAACATTTGGAGGGAATACTTTCCCTGAAAAAGTTTACAATCATGCATTGTATTCTGTCACCAGAATTGTCCGTAAGAAAACATTAAGAGCAAGATGGACATAAGGAGCTATACTGCTTATCTCTGTGTTTAGAATGTGTGTGTATATAGCTATACACTTGTGTGTGTGTTTAGAAAAAAAATATGTTATTGTGTTGAATTGTTGAATATTGTACTTGAATTGATTTTCAAGTAGGTTTATAATATGTTCATACCTCTGAACACATGAATTATCAACAATAGCATCTATGATGGTAATATACTTTCTTGTTATGTGTCTCAAAATTATGGAGAATGAAGAAGATCCTGAAATGAAGAATGGTTTCATTCTGTGGGCAAAAGATCTAAATCTACAACTATTTTCTGAAAGATAAGCCCATTTGACTCAGAGTTTGGGTTACTGGAGGTCTAGGTTCTATTTATTGTGCATAATTTCCCAATGCAGCATAAAGTAAAATTTAAAAATGAGATTATTACATAATCGTTACTTTAAAAATTATTTAATTACTTACACCAATGCTTAAGTAGAAGGAAGTCAAAAATTAATGATCCCTTGCTTCCCAGCCCATTGCATTTTCTCTTAGATGAAGGAATATTACAGAGAAAACAGAGAATATTTTAATGGTGATCAGATGCCTGTTCGGTTTCTATCCTGTCCAGACAGTTCTTGATAGGTCAGCATGAAAATAAGCATATTTTTTTCTGCCAGGAATAAGCTCTAGTAACTTACCACTTCTCCTCGCCTCCCCTCCTCCCTTTTTAAAATCAACTTATTTATTTTTTTCAACAAAAATAATTGTTAGTAACATGTATCTGGTTCAAATCTGAGCAGATTACTCCTCACACAGCAAAAAGTTGTTCTAATAAGTCTAGGACAAACTCTCTCAAAAAATAATGGATGGTCTAGAAATATCTTCAGTTACAGTCAGAAAAATACATATAAAGGAAAGTACTATTCAGTCTGAATATATGTGCACATATCACATCTTATAATATTAGATGTATTTTAATCTCAGACTTCAGTTCTGCATTTGATGTTCTTCTATTAAATTCTTCATTTCAAGTGGATGGAATAAATCTTGTGTCTTCTTCTACAATTTCCTAGGTTGAAGGGGTTAGAAAGTATATGGCTTAGTCTTAAGAGAGTAAGTTGTAGCACAAAATGTTTTGAATTCTTTTTTTTTTTATTATTATTTTTGTTTGTTTATTGTATATTCACTATTCTAGATTATTCACTGAAATTCTTGGTCTGAAAACAATTCAGACACAGTTTGTTATAAGTATTAATAAATGAGATTCAACTTGTGAACCAGTTTACTTAGTTGAGACTTGGTATGCTGCTTCTACATTATAGTTCAGGACCAGAAGTGAAGAACACATTTTCTTTTCTCTCTCCCTCTCTCTCTCTCTCTCTCACTCTCTCAGATGAAATTTTAAAAGTTATTTAGGTAGGCAGAATGCAATTTCCTGAATTGGCATTTGGCCAGTATATGTGGTTTGACCTCCTTCTAATGGAGATGTGTTTATTTAAAGTAGCAGGGCACAGTCAAAGACCAACTGTATTTTCAGAGAAGGAGGTGAGGAAGTGAAAACAAGGAGCACCAATAAAGAATTCTAATCAGGAATGAAACACCTAAAAGTGTATTGAAACATTGTTCTGCAGTGCTTCGATTAATCCAAGGCTGTTTTAACTTGTGCAACTGCTACTTACAAGACAAATAACATGAGCTGACGCCAACCAGTCTGATGTTTTCATTAGGATAAGCCATTATTATAAAGTGCATCAGATGTATTGAGCGACAGTGAACTTTCTGCTTTCAGACATGGTGGTACAGTATTTAGTCTCGCCATGGGTCCAAGAACCCAGGTTTAAACTTTGCCTTGCTTTTGTTCAGTAGATCTTCCACTGAGTTACAGGTGGGTACCATCTTATTGAGGTTTGGTCTAAGTGTTGCTGCCTACTTTTTAGTGCATGTCAATGGCTAATTGAATGGGAATGCTTTAAATAGCATAGATAATTGGCAACCTAAAATTAGACTGAACTTGACTTCTTCTCCAGGTTTCTAAAGCATCTACATTAGGATAAAGTTCCTACCACTTTAAAACCTAATGTTTCAGCAACCTCAGTTGAAATTTACCATTTTCTGGCTTATCATGGACTTAACTAACAAATTAGCAACACTTTTACCTTCATAAATTCCAGTAGCTGAATATACAAGTGAGTTTCACCATCAGGAATAAAAGTCCTTACTATTTCCTTAAGTTGATCATAGAACAGTCAAGAAATAAGAGAAAGCATTGCTTTAGTCAGTGACTAACCAGGTATTTATCATGAAATTAGGATGGTGAGTCTAATGAAATGTGGAAATGGAAGAACTATAAGGAGCATGTCTGGAATCTGTATGGGGGTCTGGATGACAAAACTGTGAAAAAATTATTATTTACAGTCTTACTGAAATTAAGGTCAATGGCTGAAGGATGGGTGCAGTAAATGGGGAGAGGATGAGAACAGGTGAACATTTTAGAATTATAAGGAAAAGTCATTACTGATTTGTATAATTAAAGGTGTCATTGGGAACCACAGAAGAAGGAAGAAGTCCCTAGCCATATGTTCACAGTGATGTAAGACCGATGGAATTAAAAGAAAAAGGCATATCTATAAAACAGGTCAGCTTTGACTTGTTCTTGAGATGGAAGCAGTGTTATGCTCCGAGATCAAATGCATGCACCTCTCTTGCCTCAAGTGAACTGTCTGAATAAAGGTAATTAATTAATTCCAGGGAAAGAGTTATAGCAATGTAAATGCTGAAACAATGAGGTAAAATGAGTTTCTGATGATATGTTTATTTTCAGTTTTCAGTCATTTTCTATATATAAAAGTATAGATATATACAGGTACCAAAACCTTCTGAAGATGTCAAGTGGAAGTAAGGTTTTAAGTTGTTCTTTCCTTCTTCCCTTCCTCATGTCATCCCACACCCTCCATTCCTCATACTTTCTACTTTCCTCTCTTTTTCTCTCTTTTCCTCTTTTCCTTTCACTATAGTCTCATAATGCAGAGGTTTTTGAACAGCACAGCAACATATCATCAAAAGCAGCAGGCTCGGAGAAGGTTCTCAGGTCATTCTCCCAACCTGCCCAGTGAAACCAACTAGTTCCTGTGCATTACTTCCTGACAGTAGCTGATTCTTTGTTGATAAAGAAGGGTCAAAATATATAATCAGATTTGTGCTATTCTTTCCCATGATCAAAAGGAGGAGGTTCCCTCTTCCCTCATTTGAAATCTTTGCTGAAGTACACAGTCAGCAAACCTCTCTGCTAAGTGCCTCTGCAATTGTTATAGGTTTTCAGATTCTTTTCTTCCCCTCCTCTCTTCTCCTCTGCTACAACAGATAAAAACTGAAACTGCTGGTTCCTATCAAAGTGCACCAAGGAACTAAGCTAAAAGGAAGAATCTCTCTCTGCATAATTCCAGCATTGATGAATTAAGGCCTAAAATGCCTTTTTGTATTTCAAACAACATTCATAGTCCATGCTTAAAATCGAGATTAGCTCCATCAAGAAGCAGTAAATTCAGCAATAAGATTTAATCTCTGTGGCACTCAAAAGACAAGATTCAATTATATTCTGTGATCTTAATTGAATTACCCCCCCCCCCCCCAAAAGTAATGACATTATTTTATATTTTCCCCAAGCCCAGCTTACTCAGATTGAAAAGAATTAAATAAAGCATGGTTTGAGAAAAAAAATGTTTGTTTTTTCTGCCTAATAATTCGCAGCTTTGAGGAGAACTAATATCCTTCTAATAGTAAAAGACTAATATCTATCTCTGGAAGTGCTTTTTTTTTTTTTTTTTTTTTTTTTTTTTTGACCCATCTGGTTTGTCAGAAAAGTCTCCTACCTCTGATATTTATACAATATCATGCAAATGTCAAAATCTGAATGTCATCTTCAAAGACCCTTTTATGTCAGGCAACCCCTTTATAGGGAAAAAATAAACAATTTTATGTATGCATGCTTGATGCCAGTCCAATTAATAAAAGCCTTTTTTGCTATGCTTGGCTACAAGCAAGTTTCTCTTTTGAAAATGAACAGAGGGAGAATGAGATAAAAGGTCTGTATTGTTTCCTTGCAAATTTTACAGTTTCATTTTTAATTTGTGTTTGGATGTGAGGATCTTGGTGCAGATGGTGTGATAGTCCACAGTATGTTCTGAGAACCTGAAATGATAACAAAGATATGCAAATTGAGAGGGTGCTTTGGATGAAAGCCAGGATATCCAATTTCACAATAGCTGAAAACAAATTGATGTGCCCAGCAAACTACTCAGAGTAGCACTAGGAAATGTAACAGTGCCAAAACAAATTATATTAATGACCTGAGCAGTTTGTTGAATTCTATTGGCTAGCTTAATGTTGGTTACATTTGTCTGTGTTGGCACTTCATTTACTGCACAAAACAAATTTTGTTCATAAAAAAAAAATAAAAATAAAAATAAAAATATTAATGAAAAATCAGTCTTGGTAATTGTAAAATAAAGTTATACAATAATTACTTTTACATCTGTATACAAGAATTATTTTTACATCTTAGAAATGTCAAGCATATTTCATGTGAAACAAATTGATAAAGTAGATACTCCTGAAATTCAGAAATCAGAGTCAATCAAAAGAAATCAAAATTATTTCTACAAGGAAACAGAAACATCAGTGGCACTAGCTCAACATTACATTTAATACTAATAAAAAAATTAACAATTTTCTGTTATTAAATACAGAAACCTAGTAAGAAATATTTCCAAAGAAAATATTTGTGTGTAAAATCACTGTCTAGAATAATTCTGACACATTAATGTTATTCACATTTTTGCCAGTGTTAAAAAGAGAGCCTGAGCTGTTGGTTGTCATTACTGTCTTCCCCTCCTCCTTCCCTTAACTGAAGAATTCTCATCTTCAAGTGAATCACTTTAAACAGACTTTAAAAAAAATGTTTCTTGCTTAAACTATGTTTAAATGGATGAGAAAAAAAAGTCTGCCAAGAATACTTGTAGTTTGACTATCCCTTAACAGTTCATATATTTTACATGAATAGCTTCTTTCTATTTAGAATGAGAAAATCAAAGGCACTTTCAGTTTTCATATAATCATACTAGCAATGCAGTGAATTGAATGCACCTTTCACATACTTCAGCAGTCCATACTGAAAAACATACTTTGAATTATGCAGATCCATAATTCGAGTCTTGCTAAAGCCTGGTTTTGGATCTGATTCTAAACACATGAAAAACTTTTATTTACTAATAATATACATAAATTGGGCCTAGCAGAGGAAAAAATAAACTAAGATTTGATCTTGCTAAGATTTGATCTTACAGTCAATAAACTACCACCACAGCTGGCATAAGAATAACAGAGTTTCAATGGAGAGATACCAGTCTACTTCACTTAGACATTTGTGAACTGCATATTTTATTTTAATTTCTAGCAGCATCACTAATCTTTTGTTCATCTAAAAAACTCTGAGGCCATTTTATAAAATACTAAATCAAAGTAAAAATAGCAGCAGCTGCACCAATTCTCCCCCCTTCCCCTTCACATTGTGTACAAGTACAACTTAAAGGTGTTATAAATTGTTACCATCTATTAAAATGAGAAGCAGTTTCTTATTGCTTGCAACTTTATTTTAATGTCACAAGAACAAAAACAAATACTGGCAGGGAATTCATCAAATGTTCAGTACCAAGACAATGTGTCTCAACTCTTAAATGTCACCTATTATATATACACATGTCCTAATGCCACAAAACTGTTCTTGTGAAAAACACTTACATCCATAGTTTGTACCTTTGTTGTTTTTACCCTTACCTGCTACTAAAAAGTAGGTAGTTTGAGTCAAAAAATGGCAGTTATTGTCATTTCCTAGATAAACATAAAAAAGACGAGGGGAAAAAAAAAAAAAAAAAAAAAGGCTTGGTACAATATTGATTTCTGACATTTTGATTCAGGCTTTTCCCTCAAAACTTGTATACAGAAGAATCCTTCTGATGAATTCACCCTTGTGGGCAGAGAGCAGATTCTTGGTACAACCTGCACCGCTGCTCCTGCGCTTGACTTGAGACTGCAGGTATTTGCTATGGGACAAAATTGATGTGGAGTTGTAATAATTCAAAGGGAAGTGAAGTGGGTTTGGCAAAGAGAGCTGAGAAAGAAGCAGAAGGGTATGTCAAATTCTTGTTGGTCCTGGGGTACTTGCCCAGTTATATAGCTCCTGGATCCATGCTATAGTTGAGCCTGTGGTTGAAGCCAATAATCACAGGGTAGATGCCTTGTTATAAGAATAGGCAACATTTTTAACAGACTTCATGGCTTCTTCCTCAGAAAACAAACTCCATCCCTGTGGCAGGTTAGCAATCAGATGCATCTTCCCAAAAAAGTGTGGTAATGACCTCCATCTGTTCCTTCTCTGCTTATGATAGCAGGAGGAGATGACCTGGTTCTGTGGTTTTTAACTCATTCAACATTCAGAGTGGTTCAGTGAGTGAACATGGAAGACTTTTCAAGGTGGGGTAAAGTGTGTTTTTTTGTTGTTGTTTGACTGATTTTTTATTTATTTTATTTTATTTTATTTTATTTTATTTTATTTTATTTTATTTTATTTTATTTTATTTTATTTTATTTTATTTTATTTTATTTTATTTTATTTTATTTTATTTTATTTTTTACTTGGTGGCATATCTTGCATGAAAATTTCAAAGTTTCTCCACAGCCAGTTGGATAGGGAGAAGATAATGCAAGTCAGCCTGGGAGGTCCTTGCAGATTTACAAAACTGATCTGATGGAAAACATATTTATTTATTTTTTTTAAACAAATAAACAAACGAAACCCAAAACACCCCAAGAAATATGCAGTGATTCCATTTATCATGAATTTATTTATTTAAGGACAAGTTCCCATTTTTTCCTCCTTATTACAACAAGAAAGTGTCATCTTGGTTGTACCTTTGCAAAGGAAGAAGTAGAATGAAAAGAATGGAGAGGGAAGAAACCCATGGAGTTTTCACTTCTTTTAATGTAAATTCTTTAGTTTTTAATATCAGTATTGTGCAGTCCCGAAGGGTAAGTCCATCTCTTGCTTCCAGGAGTGCAGGGGTTGCATGGTAGTGGAACCAGCACAGTGAACCCTGCTGCCCCACTGCACAGCCTACTTCACCATGGTGCACTGGATCTTCAGGCACTGACTGGAGGTCTGTGAGACCTCCCCATGCAATATGTTACACCACAGTGCTACTGGGACCTGCTCCTGTTGCAGACTGCACATCCAAGGGCAGGTCCCATCACAGTGGAGCAATGCCTGCTATCCTTCATGGGCATGAGATCAGGTCAAAGAGCAACAGTCCCAGCCGGAACAATCTCTGCTCTGCACTGTGTGTGCGTGTGTGCAAAACCAAAGCTTTCAAGTGGGAAAGGGGGAACAACTCCCTTTCTCACAAAAAAATGTGTAGTGCTTCTCTTTAGCTGAGCCTGAGGTGCCTGTTCCAAACATTCTCTTCTCCCAATGACTTCATTCCTGTGTTACTCCCACACTCTCCTTAGTAGGTGTGCAGCACTGTGCCATTTCTAAGTTGCATACAATGTGTCTGAGAGTAGAAGTTTAGCTTTTTTAATTAGGCACAGTGCTATTTTACCCCCCCCCCTTTTTTTTTTTTTTTTCATAGTGAGATGAAGGTATAACTGTGAACTCGACTCACATTTGTCAAAGGAAATAATAATAATAATAATAATGCAATCCTCACAAAGCAATTAATAGCTTTTAGTAACTGATGTATCTATGTAACAGCAAAATATAGGTTTTAGATGAGCCCAGAAAATGACCCATGGTAAAAAGCTAGCTAAAAGGAATACCTTAGAGCTGTCCATCAGTTGCACAGACGCACACAAATCCTGAGCAGCGAGGCAATGTACTCTCTGTCTTCATGCATAATACATACAAAATAGGTGAAGTGGTATGTAAAGTGAATTTTAATTGGTTATAATTGTCATTTCATTTAGTAAAGTATTGTCTGGAGACCAGGATATCAATTAGCACTCTATGGACTCTGTTACTTATGAAAATATGCATATATAGAGATGATGTGCTTTAGCAGCAGATATACTTTAATTAAGAAAGTGGTACAGTAAATTAAAGACCTTTAAAGTATTAATTAATTGGTGTATAGATCAGTTCCGAGCATCAACTTGGTAAAGTTAAAATCACTGTATCTGATTTAAATTAGATAAGAAATGCATACTTTGTGTTGTTACTAGCCTTTCAAAGGTGTTTGCTGCCAGAACCATGTTAGCTTAAAGGTGAAACACGTCTATTCTCTATACAGTGCTAAAGTTTTATCTCAAGTTGGAGCTGTTTAAAGTTATCATTTGTTCTTACTAAAATATCAACCAAAAGTGTTTTGTCATGAGCCTTTATCCTACTCTTCTTATATATGTCCTTCATATTCCTTGGTGTTAATAAACATCCCAGTATTAATAAGGCATAGCAAAATGATTGATGTATTCCATTTTATTATTAAATTGTTGGTTACCAAGGCATTTTTTTTTTCCTTCTTCTCCTTTTCCATGAGGGATGAAGAGGGACCTGTCCCTTTTTAGCTGCTTGCTCTGAATGACTTTTATACCCAATATATTGAGAAAAGAGGATGAATGTCACCTCTCTTCTCTTCCTCCTCCTGCCGATGCATACTCCTTCTTTTGATTGACAGCTACTAATAACCTTCCTGCCCTAAGTGCCATGGAGACACTTTATTAGGACAAACAGCCAAGGAAATCTAGGAATGAAGCCAAGCCTGCAGTGAGTTATTATCGGGCTTGTATTTATCTCAGCTTTGTAATTTTTTTCAGTGATATGCAAATCCTGAAATAGATCTTCTTCTGTTGAAGGACAGGTCCCTCTGTTAATTGATCCACTGAGATTCAGCCTAACCTCTTTTAGCTATCAGCCAGGGAAACAGGCTACATAAAAGAGTCTCAGTGCTGTATACAGTTCACATAAATTCACTGTGCATTCTACAAGGAAAACTTCTGCACAGAAAATGCATTTTAGTTCCTGAACATATTTTACATATCAGTGTTATCTGCATAACAGATCAAACTGATTTGTTTATTTGTTTATTAGATATGTATGAGGATGCACTCTTATAATCAAATATGATTTCAGATGGAGCCTTTTTTCTTTCTTTCTGGAATGATACACCACAAACACGTATTGTAAAAACACATTAAATGAAATTCAGACATAATGAAAATGCATGTGTTCAAAATCACTTTTTTTTTTTTTTCTAAAAAAAAAAAAAAAAGATACATTAGAGAAACATTTTATTATTGCACAATTTGACTGGGAATTAACAACACAGGTGCATCTCCGACATGCTTTGAGATTCTGCAAACATTTCTTGTTTCTTTGTGGGGATTTGCAGCAAACAGGTAACATTGTTTCAAATAGATCTTTTAATAGCATATTAATAACAGCAGCAGGATAGATTTACCTCTGTTTTGTCTTTCTCTATGGATAGGTCCATTTAACAAGCAATTTATTTGACAGAGAACAGAATTTGCAACAAAGGGAAACACTAATAATAATAATAATAATAATAATAGTAATGTCAAAGAGTCCCGAATGAAAAGGGATCATCATAAAAATGGTTAATATTATTTTTTTTAATTTACATAGCAACTCTTATCCATAAGAAACCCAAAGACCTAGATTTTCATCAACCCCTGGTAGAGTAACACCAGTACAAGTATAACTGTCTTTGAGACAAGGAATACAGCCCTGAGAAGGGTCAAATTTGGAGCTGGGTTCCAGCTCTGCTGAAGAGTGAACAGGGATCAGTAATGCTCACACATGGACCAGCTTTCATTTTGACACTTCATCTAAGACACAGCAACATGAAGTAAAGGGGAAATCTATTACCAAATCTTTTTCAGTTTCTCAACCTGAGAGACAGAGTGATGTGCAGTAATGAGGTGTGAGGCATGAAAGTCAGTGTTCTAATCCCAGTTCTGCCCACCAAATTATGTCATGGCCTTGAGCAAGTCATTTTACTTCTACTGTTTTAAAATGAGGATGATAAGCCTTACAAGGCTCAGTCTATGATTCTTACTCAGGAAGTGTTTGTAAAGTGCTTCCAGTATATGAAATACTTACGCAGGTACAAATAATTTTTATGAGCACAACCATAGTACCTGGACTGGGGAGCTCCTGAAGATTTGTTGGTGTTGATAAGGTTGCAAGAGAATATGCACTGCAACTTTGTTTGGACTTCTCTAAACAATGCAAATGATCATTTCCACATACAAATTTCATTTCTTTTCCTATTTCTCTTGTAAGGTAATGTGAGAACCAGACAGGAATTTCTTATCATTTTAAGTGTAGCTGAGATCTAGAATCAATATTCAATTACAGCACTCTTGGACATGCTTGAGTCCTGTTGATTTTAGTGGTGTTATGACCCATATTTATAGCTGATGTATTTTGGGCTGACAGGGACAGAGCACACTGAATATGACAACTGAAAATTTGAACCTTTACATTACTAGGCTGTTCAGGGGGGTTCATGTGCATCTTCAGGTGTTCTTCAGTGTGCTGTTGAAAGTCTAGCTTTTCTGAATGATGACATTTAGAGATGGATTTTACAAGTTTTGCTAACCTTGACTCAAATCCTTTATTCTTTCCATATGTCCTTAAAGAATTTTCTATTAATTATTGGTAGAAGGCAATTCACCTGACAAAGATACATTTTGCAAAGCTCAGGTGTGTGCAGTTCATATCTTTGTTAGTACAATGACAGCTGTAGATAAAACGTTTGTGTTACATTATATAACACAGCCATACATTAATATGGTACTACAGCTTGAATGTTGGTAAGTAATCACTTTTTCTAGAAGCGATAAACATCAGTTTATTTCAGCTGACATGTAGATAACTGGACAGGGATACATCAAAATGCTGAGTTGGCCTACAAGAGAAAATATTTTTATTGGTGTTGATTTCAAACCTAAGGCAATGCCAATGAAAATAGTAGTGCATTTTAATCTGACCAAAGCAAAATACAGTGTTTTTATTATTATTATTATTATTATAGATACTGTCTTTTATTTCATATATATTCACAATAATTTAAGAACAAGGAATCTGTCAGAAAAAAAAAAAAAAAAAAAAAGAGAGAAACAAAAGCAAAAAGAAAACGAAGTCTTTTAAGACTGAGAACATCAGAATAAGGCTAGTCAGCTTTCCTCAGTGGACAAAGTGATAAGGAAATGTTATATTCCTTAAACTATAAGCAAGTAAAGGTTTCTCAAAGTCAAGCCAATACAGCAGGTGACAGAGAGCACATAGCCTACAGGCACGTCTACAGGCCATTCCAGTTTTCCTCACACATGCTGTTAAAAGGATGTTTTATCCTGAGGCAAAGTTATGCTGAAAGAGTTAAAAACCATTTTAGAACATAAGATGTCATGTCACAATGCTTCAGAAACACTGCTGAAAAGTTGCAATGCATATAATGCTTTTTCTTCACTTCATTTATCTTACCTAAGAAATCACACTTAAGCCAGATCCAAAGTCTGATTCAATCCTCAGTAGTTTTTATTTATTTATTTATTTATTTTTAGCATTGACATCAAAAAAGTTTTTGACTAAGGCAAACAATTTTAGTGAACCAAACTGACAAACATTAAAAGTATTATAATGGCCTTCCAGATTAACAATAGCTTTAGCCAGTCACTTAGTAGATAAAAATTGGCATTGGTCCAATGTAATTAGTCCAGTAATCAATAGCGCTACACTGATTTACATCATCAGAGGTGTTGTTAAAAGATACTTTAAAAATAAAAAATAAAGAAGTGAAACCTAAAAATAAGGAACACAGGCTAAAATTAAATAGCCAGCATTTTTCTAAGATCTAAAATGTATTAAAAAGCACAGATTCTCTTGGTCTAAACCAGCAGGTAACTAGCAAACATTAACCTAATATACCACTATAAATGATGACAGTGCTAAAATAAGAAATTGAAAAAGAAATCTTGTTTATGTCAGGATAGTATGACCTAAGACCTTTCTCTGTCCTTTGAGATCATCTTTGTATAAGCAGACAGTAAAGAGTCTTGCTGAAAGAGCTATGAGGAAGCAGGTTAGTGTTTCAGACCAACTAGTATCTCTTACAAATAGACTAGAACAAGTTTTGGCTCTAGAGTACAGGTCTGTCAAGAGAAAAAGAAAATAAGACAGACTCTGCACATACATTTTACAATATCGTGTAAGTTGGCAAGAAATAAATAAGTGTTCTCACTGCCTGGGCATGGGAGAAGGTTAAGAGGATGTTGTTCTTGCAAGAACAAGGCAAAGCCAAGTGCTACCATATTTTATCTGTGAGTGCACAGACATACAGCATCCATTGTAACACAGAAACAAATCACAGTGGTCAACCCAGGTTTTTTGTTCAGAAAAATGTACCTCTTTGTTATCTAGACTTTTACCAGACAGAGCTTTTAGCCTAACAAGGAGCAGGAAGGAGGACCTATCCAGATCTTCATGGCATTTGGATGAGAGCCACACTCACCCAGAGGCCAGTTCTTAATAGTGCCTCTTCCCACCTTGTGGACAGATCCTCTAGTTTTCCCCATAAAGACAGAAAGTGAGCATCAGGATCTTTCAAAGTGTCTCTGCAGATAAATCTGACCATTTGAAGGCAGTCTAAGTTACATAGATATTGATATCTTTGCTGACACTGCCAACACAGTTAATGCTGACTCTAAAAGCCCTATTTAATGTGAACATCTGGCCTATTACGTAGCTGTTAACTGGAGTGAAACCATCACGTACATTCCATATAAACAGCTTACTGTGCCAAATAATAACATTATATTTTTATTTATTTTATTTTATTTTATTTTATTTTATTTTATTTTATTTTATTTTATTTTATTTTTTTAACAGTCTGATTGCTTTCAAGATGGCCCTTTCCTCAAAACTTTTTCTCCAATATTAACAACTCTTCTAGCTCCCCAAGAGTATCTCTTTCATATGTTATATATCTTGTTTATTTCAAGTTCTTTTCATGCTACACAGCAACCTTAAATTGCTTTCTCATCTGCTGCTGCAGCCATCTTGTCCATCTCAGTAGCCAGAAACAACATAAAGTGAAATACAACTGTGTCTACAGAAAAGCAAGAATGCCTCTGGCTAATCTGATATATTCCATGTTGGATCATCCCTGCTATCGTATACCAAAACTGTCAGAAACTGCAGTAAGACCCAAACGTATACAGCTTCCCCTATGCTGGACCCCTTGCCAATGATTGTTGTCATGAATTGGATGAGATATATTAGAGAGGAAGGGTTGTTGGGTTTTGTTACAAATAGTATTTCTGTCAGTGAAGTGAAAGGCATGCCACATCCCAAAAGATGATACGTGACACGGTTTTCACTTCACTGAGATATACTGAGAAATAAACAAACTACATATTTCAAATGATTCATCTTCCTCTCACAATTTGCCTAAGCAATTTCATTTCTATTGTTTTCCACAAGTTGTTCCAATCAACTAAGAAATTGTATTTTATTCTAATAATTAAATGAAATGTGTTATCTGTTGTGTAGTTCTCACCTCTGAAAAGTAGGGATGAATAAAAATTGATATAAATGAATGTGACTTCCATTGTTAATGGTATCTCTGATGGAGTCTAAGCCTAAAGCTGAGTACTGTGCATCTTCATGAGGAACCAGAAACCACCACTAGCACCAGAAATGTCTTTTAGTCTTCTGGCAGGAAAGTCGTGCACACACCTGTCAACTGCTTCCTCATAAACGCACAGATAGAATCTGTCTTAGCACACATTGGATACTCTGCTATTGCTGTTGTTATTGTTCAATGTAAAGCAATTTAGTTAACTTAAGTGTCTTTAGGTATTTTGTTAATTCTTCCCCAAAATATTCTAAATACTCTGTACAGCTGTATCCATAATTAAATCATCTAGGTTTCACTTGAGAGAAACAGAAACATGTGGCTTGTTTTTAAACCGTTCCTGAAATGAAAATGCTTGCTTTGGATAGACAAATATGATTAGTAAGCTGCAGTAGCTCAGTTCTGATCCTTAGTTTTTATCCGCTGTTTGGTAACTGTCTTGCTGTTTTCTGCAGCGTATTAATTCTGAAAGTGATATACTGCTTTAGAGTCAAAGGAATTTATAAAAATGGCCGGAAACATAGATTCTCAATAATGACTCAATAATAAATGTTTCACACTGGATTCCATTATAAGTATCATATTCACTCTTATGGTTTTGCACAGGAACAAATTTCATGATTACTGCCAAGGTGCAAGGAGAAAAGTTTCTGGCAAGTGTGCAGGTCATTCATTAAATCATACTCAAGATATACAAAGCTACCAGAATTCTGTGCTGCTAAAGCTCTGAATAATGATTGGAAAGGATTTTTTTTTTGTTTTTAATTATTTTCAGAAAAGATTTTTTGAACACTTTTATCCTACAGGTGTCTCTTCCTAAATAATGACTTTGATCAGATAGCCACACAAACTTGCTGAGCAAGCTTGTGATGTGGGACATTCATTTAGCTGAATGCTCTAGGGGTTCACATTCACCTTCGGCTCTTCAAGCACAATGAAAAGAATTAGGAACACAAAGTGTAATTCATCTAATCCCAAAATAGACATCTACAATAAATCAGATGACTCACCAAAACCATCAATAATCTGTGTAGCCAAATCAATTCAATGGGAATGCATGCCCCAAATAGGTGAGACCAACTGCTGGGTCAGAGCCAACCTCAGTGTATATGAGAATGAAGAACTACCATGCCCAGGGTGGGGGGCTTTCCTCTACACAGTGGAAAGTATAAGTAATAACTTCTAAGTAATAACTATAAGTTATTATAAGTTATATAAGTTATTATAAGTATAAGTCATGTATAACTTATAAGTAATAACTAATAAGTAATAACTTACAGTATATGTAATAACTTCTGCCTTTTTCTCCTTTGACTCTCCTGAAATTTCTATGCATCTGCACCTCAAATATCTCATGATCACTTATAGCCATACATCCTCAGTACAAGTATCAGGGCACCTTGTACATGGTTAGCAACTTCCAGCAGGCAGATAATAAAGTGTAAGATAATAAATAAAGCACGTATGAGGAGGTAAAAAGAGTCTCCTTGAGATCATTTTTTACTAGAAACTTTGGAGTTACCAAAGTTATGTCTTTCACTGCCATTCTTACACCCACAGGCTATGAAATACCTGGTAACACTCCTGAAAACAGCTGACTGTATAGTGATGATCTCAGTATTTAAAACATCAGTTTCTATTTAATGAGTGCCCATTTTCTGTATTTATAAGTGGAAACTATTTAACAATGTCTTTTTTCAACCAGAGTGAAATAAATCTCCCTATCATGGGCAAATACAAGTTAGGCATTTAAGGTAGGATTTGTACATGTATGTCCCAATATCTAAAGAGTATGCAGCCTTAACGTGTAGTAAGTGTGTTCTTCCATCTATCAGTAGAGGGGGGAGAGTAAGATACTTTCACTGCTTGATTTTTTTTTAATCTTAGAAACCTATATCCAAATGAGGTGAACTGTCTTCATGTCATTGGCAGCAAAACAGACACAAATACTCACTTCAGTTGGTGTCTTGTACTGGCCACAAATCAAAAGCCCGTGTCAGAGAAGATGAATGCCACACCGCAAGCGACCTCCCAAGTACCCAAAGAAAATAGAATTCTCAAAGAAAAAAAAAAAAAAAAACATTTTTTCCCTGTAGCTATTTTCTCATTAAAAATTAAATACAATGGAATGACCTTATATATATATATATATATATATATATATATATTTCACTGTGCTCAAACATGCTCATTTCCATTAAAATGTAACCCTGAATAAGGTTATTAATAACCCATCTTAGTAGTAGTTGAAAAAGTTAGTCTAACCTAATCACCTCAAGTTTCAGAAAGACCCATTGGTCATTGCAATTTTTTCTTAATTCTCAGTTTTCATGCTTTCCTCATTTGTACCGTTTTCACATTTTATTTCTTCATTTACAGTCCTTTTCTCGTTTGCATTTTCTCTCTTCCATGCAACAGAGAAGTTTCTCATTTACAAGCTGACACCTGTGGTTTTGAATAGCAACTTATAATATAAGTTATATGAATGAGATGTGCTGCATGATTTTTCAGTGTACCTTACACAATAATTGACCTCACAAAGATTATCAGTTATTCATGGCCCCTTGCCTTGAAAAGGATCCTAAACAGCCAATCACAATTTAAGGGCATATTATCCTGCCTTAAACACATTTATTCACAGTACCTTTCACAAGTTATTGGCCATTTTCTTTCCTAGAATTAAGGATTATTGAAGCTTGCGCAACGAGAACTTTGTTCTTCATAACTCATCCTTTTACTTGCTTATGCAATGAACCATTATAATTTGCAGATACTTGCTTCAGAGGACTTATGACTTCAGTGGCTGTACAAAGACGAGGACAAAGACAAGTCAAGAGGAAGGAAAACATTTACAACATAATGAGAAGGTAAATCAACTTACATTTGCTGCAAATAAGTTGATGGAAAATATCACTAATGTTCCCTTTTAGCTGTGAAGATGAGATGCTTCTACCAGTCCTTGTTCAGTTATGATACTGTATATGGGGTCAAAGAACCCAGGCATTTTCTGCCTAATTTCTGAGCTTTAGAGAAATGTTTAAAATTAAAAAAAGAAAAATAAAAATTAAAAAAAAAAAAAAAAGAAAAGGTAAGGAGGGGACTTCATGAGCTCTACCTAGAGCTGTTGGATGGGGTCCACCTCTAGAAACTCATTTTTGGGGTTGAAAATTTTCCTGGACCTAATCCAGCTAAGGTAGCTGGATTTATGTTTATCGCTGTTTTACAAGTAAATGTATCTATGTATCCAGGGTGGTAAATGAGGAGTGAACTGAAGACTGAAGGATTGCACTCATTTCTAGAGTGTAATGAAGGATTAAACTCTCGAAAACTTTTGACCAAGTCCCTACTTCGTCAAAAATTGTGTTAGTTCTGCCATCAGAACATATCAGAGAACTCTCAGCTAACAAAAGTACAAGGAATTGTAGTTCACATTGATATGTTCATGAGTTAACACTCTGTGAGCTTATTCATTTCATGCAATTTACTCCCTTGTGTTTGCAGAGTCTTCCTTCCTGGCGTTTTGTAGAGTGCTTTGAGATCTGTAAAAGGAAAGAACCAAGAACTGTTAATTATTATCATTACTATAGAACTGATGGAAGATTGCAATAAGCTTCAGCAGTGGTTGGATCAAAGCTTGAATTACTGAATATGTTTTTTTAACTCTCTTTCAGTTTATATGAGGTATCTATATGCATACATAATGCCACTAAGAGGAAGGAATGAACCTGAACAAAAATAGTAACTTCTCTTGTTATGCATACCTCATATCCTTGGCTGTTTTTGTTTAAATGACCCTCATGTGGTAGGATAAGAAAGAATAATATATGATTAATTTCTATTCTGAAGCCTTGTTTGAAAGGTGCTTTATTTGCATTAGCATTCATAATTACTTAATGACAAATCAGATATGGTTCATTGCTAGTAAGTGTAGAAACATGTTGTCTGAAGGATGTAGTTTAATTAGTATACTCCTAAAAACATGTCCCTCATGACCATTGGATGTAATCATTATTTTATGTATTTAACTGTGAAATTTATGTTTACTCAGCGGGCTAGAGACCATCTTTTTTTCCAAAGCTATTTAATGCAATGCATTTAGACTTTAAAGGAACCCACAAAATCTTCCCAACAGCAGGTACTAAATAATAATAAAAAAAAATTAAAACAACTATTATTGCAATGAAGCATGCATATATATATATATATGTATATATATATATATATATGTATATAACCAACATAATATTGCATCCATAAAGCATAGCAGGAGGAATAAATATGCGGGGAAGCTCATTTTAATTCCTCAGTTAATAACTTAGACGGAGGAGATACACATTCTCCTAGATCAATGAGACAATTTGGGCATTCTTTTATTGTTGATTAGTGAATCTGAAAATGACCTCATTTCAAGGGCATCGAGTGATTTCTCTTTCTCTTTGCTGGTATACCACAAGTGAATACTGTGAATGCTTTTTCTACAGAGGCTGCAGTAGAATCTGAGACTGCCCTTTTCTCAACAATACTGAGGACTGTCACAGCAATCAAAAATCATCAGGACTTTGTGAGGGGATCTCTGAAAGCACCACAGTGTCTTTGGTAGTATTCCCAATTAATCCCAAATTTCCCCGTGAAAATCAAGTCCTTCTTTGAGCATTTCCAGTGGGTTCTATGAAACTGATTATGGAATCAGATGTTAATCTGTTTAAGAGAATCAGACACACTTTCATCTGCAAAGAAGCTACTATTAAAAAAAAAAAGAAAAAAAAGTTTTTCTCCACTTTTCTGTAATTCATATTGCTAAATTTTTCATATTTTTAGGAGACATACCATAAAATATCTATTCTAATATACCTTATATTTTTATTATTCCTGTTCCTGACTCTTCATCAGCTACAAGGTAGGACTGGTGATTTAGAGATAGGTACATTGGACACCTGTCAGAAATAGACCCTTAGGTTTTAAAGCCATTTCCATTAATTATGGTTTGTTTATATTATTAGGTGTAGACATCCTAAAGGGGTTATAAATGACTCTGCTCTTCTGCCACCCCTGACTCCCAACTACAGCACTCTGCAGTGTAGTGCCTCCATTGATCTTCACATTTTTATTACTGTTTGCTGGACAGGAATGAGAAGTTTGTGCTTTATACCAGAATATTCCCACACTTATTGATATAACTTACCCTGAAAAGGTAAGTGATATGAAAAGAGTGATATGTGATATAGCACCTTTTTTTTTAAGATCTTCACTGGGGTTGTGGTTGTTCTTTGTATTACAAGGAGGGGTACATGACATTATGTTAAAAAATAAGTTAAAAATATGTTCATTAATCTTGGATGGCAATGAAGAAAACAGTCAACTTTAGAAGCAATTACTACTGTATTAACACCATGGTATATTTTTTATTACTTACTTTCTTCACGATGGTCTGGTTCTGTAAGATTTGCTGAAGGATGCTGGATGCATTTTTCTTCCATTCACAATGCAGGTCTTGCACATATCTCTTGGAGGACATGGATGTTCTCCATTTGTAGCTTGAACCAAGATTTTTTTGTGTGTTTTCCAATGCCAGCAAACAAGAAAATATGGTAAATTAAAACTAACACAAAGGTCCCTTCAAATCCACAATCATTTAATAATGTAAAACAGTCATAATCCAAAATAAAAGGTTATTTTTGTAGTAGGTTTTTTTTTTTTTTTTTTTTGTCCTTTACACTATTCAGGAAATATCTAATCTTTCTGTGCCTTTTACTATATGTACCTAAGGTGCTCTGTAGCAAAATGAGTCACCTTATGCAAACCTCCATGAAGAAAAATCTGTAGGGAATAAAATACCATAATTCTCAGAAGGACATTTTCTTTTATGATGAAAACAGAATCTAATATGCAAGAAAATGCATTCCTCTAACTTAGAAAAATATAATAAAATAAACAAACAAACAAAACAGATTGAGTAGCTGAAGCAGGTGTATGTGGATGAAGACTGTAGCTAGGAATGTATTGAGAGACTGTTGAAGGGGTGGAGGGCAGGTGGTAAGGTTTGGCAAGATGGTTGGGTGTGGGCTGTTAGAAATCTGTATGGGGAATAGTCATGAGGAAGAAAAGAAGTGTTGTTCACACTACAAAGATCTTTCTGAGGCAGAAGATGAGTACCATGAAGATTCAAAGAAATATTTTGCCATAAAAAAAAAAATCAACTTTTTGATTTTATCTTAGTACTTAGGGAATTTTCACATTCATCCATTCTCAATTATCTTATATATATATATCAAAATATTAACATCCTCTCCTTTTAGGGAAAAAAAAAAATGAAGAGAACAAATAGAATTTTGTGTCTTCCTTCATGTTTGTTTCTTCCTTCATGTTTGTTTCATATTTTTTTCTTCCTGAAATGGAGGAGTAGGAATCATCCCACACAACAAGAAGTACACATTCAAACTAAAATGACTATACATGTGATATGACTTCAACAAGTCCAAAGTTTTAATGGCATTGCATTGGCTGCTTTGCCATGGAAAATCTCCTCTAGTTAGAACTGCAGGGTGTTGTTGTTATTTAAAGAAAAACAAAACAAAAGAATGCAAAACATTTGGTTGAACTTCTCATATGTCACCAACAATGAAGGAAATATTTTAAAGATGACAACCAAAACCAAATTAGTACAATAACACAGCTATATGCCACTCATGCATGAATAGTGAAACAGATATTTTTAACAAATTAAAATAGTGAAATCTGTGTTCATATTTTCTTACCTGTCCGGAATTATGTTATGGTACTGAATAAAAAATAAATTAAAAAAAAAAAAAAAAAGTTAGAACTGTACTTACTCCTATAATGAATATGAAATAAAAAACTCCTAAAACATATTACCAAACAGTGAAGGAATAAAACATATTAGAAATATTTAATCAATATTACTAGATACCTAACTGAAACCACCATACACATGCAAAGGAAATATATATAGTATTCTTTTTATTTTGGGAAAACATAAAATTCAAGAAAACAGGATTCATCAGACATTTCTTCTCTAAAGGTGGTCTCCCTGAATGTGAAAATCATTCATTGACTTCACAGATTTCATTCTCTCTAATCAGCAAAACATAAATGATGGCAAGGACGTCTGTTGTATGAAACACATAAGGCTGTTGGTTGCCAGCAGCAGTCCTGCCACTGGTGTGCAATGCCATGAGACTCCAGAACATAAAGGAATTGAAGACAATCAGCTTATACAAAATTGCAAAAGTAATTCAAAAGTACAGAGAGAAGAATGATGACATTCTGGGTTAGGTGAATGATTTATCTAGTCTCACCTTTGATATTGGCCAACAGAAGATTCAACAGGTAAATCACATAAGTGCTGCTAAGTTTTCCAGCATACAGCAACTTGTGAGATAAGAAACTCCCAAGTGAGAGACTGTATTAACAGCTGATATTTAATGGCCCTGCATGTATTTTTCCACCTGAAATTAAATCCCACTGTTTTCCCTATTACATTAATACCTGTTACCTGTAAAAGGTACCAAGTAGTATCACAAATTATATTTCTTTGTTTTGGCAACTTGCCCATTTATTTATGTTGTTTCCTGTCCAGTCATACATCCAGCAATGCCACACTTCATTGAGTTTAGTGGGACCCAGATGAGATCTAATGGCTTCCAAGATTGCTCATTTAGATCAGGGGTTTACATGGAAAGAATCATGATGAGGAGGCCTTGTGTAGTTATGTGGTTCCTAGCACAGTGATAGCATCTAACATGAATGACTACTGCTCATGATTGGATTGTGCTTTGGTGGATAAAAACTGATATCACTTTACCAACATGTTCTACCTAGTTCCACTGCAAATGCTATTTTTATTAACGTAATCACTTCATCTTTCTTGAAACTTTCCCAAGCAGCCTTCAATTATTATTCAATAATAACATATGGTGGTCAGTTCAACAGGCTAATTATATGATGCAACACCATAAAAAGCATTTCATCTTATCACTTCTGCATTTGTTGCCTTTTCCTTTTACCAAATGCCCTTCGTGTCATACAGTAGAACAGACTATTGAGGGCTACCCTCTGCTTTTCTCTGTATCACTCATTATTATATATGTCATCTCCTATTCTTTTGGCTTCACATTAAATAATAAATCTCTTCAGTTTCTTTTCATGTGAACACTCCCTATCCAACTAATATATGTCTTCTGCCCTTTTTAGACATTTCTTCTTCTACTGTATCTTTCTGAAATGTGACTGAAACCCAGCAGAGTATTCAACATGAGGACGTAACCTCCTCCATTTATAGAATGACATTATAATAATTCCTGTATTGGTCTCCATCCCCTTCTTAATATAGCCTAACATCTGAGAACCTTATCAAAAAGTGAAGTGTGAAGCAATTAAATCTACAATATGTAAATCTGACAGTTAGGCCTATAAGAAAGATATTCTCTATGTACAAAAAATAAAACTCACTCTGAATTAAGGGAACAAACAAAAGAAGATACATGGGAAGTGATAAAGAGGATTAATAAAAAGAAATGGCTGCAAGGCCTTCATCACAAAATCCATGAGCTAAATTCTGCTCTCCATTACAACACCAATGGATACTATGAACATTAGTAACCTACAATTATGTTGTATAATGGCTGCTGAATCACACTGTAATTAACATCCTTTAGGGTGACCACAGTAATTTTAAATGTTATCATTGAATATACAAATGAAAGTGGAAGGTGTTGAATATTCTATAGCAAAGTTAAAGTTGATGTCATTTTTTTATTTTCTTTTTTCATATTACATTGTGATAAGCAGGCCCTCACAGAACGATTTCTTCTTCACAGAAGACATGCAGTCAGCCACAAGTTAAGTATTTTCAAAGCTATTTTTTCCAGTCTTTTCTGAATTTACTAAATATTACCATCTATATATTTTAGAATTAAAACAGCAGTGAGACATATTGTTATGATTACATAGTACTTCTTGTACTAATTAAATGTAAGACTGTTTTGCCTCTAGTGAAACTAAGGAAAGCTTCAAGGCTGATGTGAAGCTGCTTCTTCCTGCATTGCTGTCTGCTGGGAAGAGTTGCTGGAAGACTCATCACAATGGGCTTAGAGAAGAGACACTGTAGGCCCACCTACACTACCATTCCCTTCCATGGGTATTTTTCTTTGTGGAAAAAATACCTCTTGCTAATATGGACACAATGAGTTTCCTTTTCATTTGTTGCATATGTAAGGAAAAACTCATGAGAGTTATCACTGTGAGAGTTAAGAGGTACATCACTGGTGCATTACATGGTTGTGGTTCTATGTTCTAGAAAAAACATTTCAGTGGCTGAAAATAAGAAATATGAATGCCAAAAGCCAAAGGTTGTGGAGAATGAGGGATTTTAATATTTATGTGAGGTTTGTGTAATTCTTTGTACTTCACACAGCAATGTTTAAGGTCCTCAGAAAGGCCCAGTTATCAATGAGTTTCTGATTTACGGTGATGGCATGAATGGTGCTTAAATGGCCAGAGCTTATTGGTTGAACTTGTAAAAGTTTAAACTTTTAAAAGGCTTTTTTGTTCACTCTAGTGTTCTTACAAGCATACTGATGCTGGTGATATAACAAAATCTCATAAAAGAAAGAGATAAATGTTTATCGGACTAATGTTGCCTAAAGGACAAAAGTCCTCACTGTTTTCCCAAAAGTAATATGAGACTTTTATTAATTTTCGCTCGTCTTCTTTTTATTGTTAGCCCATCTTTCTATTTCTCTTCTATTTATTTGTACTTTTCTCTTCCTGTCTCTCTAATGTGTTTGTCCATGTGTGTGCTCTGAAGCCATTGCTGTGCTGCAGCGAATAACCCATTCCTCAGCTCAGTGCTCTATGCTGTTGGGGACTCTGCTTCACGAACAGCTTGAACCTCAGCCCTTGCACCGTAGAGACATGTTTAAAGGCAATTTGAATTGTGCTATGGGCTTTCTTTGACTTCTTGCTAGCTCTAAGTTTCATCCTATATATTCACATAAAAGAAAAAATGTCTTCACTTTAAAACATATCAGCTGGTTAACTGCTTGACAGATCAAAGTACCATTGCACAACAAATGAAAAAGTGAATTTTTATTTATTAAAGGCATGAGAGTAATATTTATTTATCTATTTATCTATTTATTTATCTATGGAGACAAAATATACTTTTCCAAGTAGGATTTTGGCATTGACATTGTCTAAAATCTCCCAAGTTGTGAGAAGTTCCGTGGGATGTATAATGTCTTCAAATTGTCCTAAAGGCTTCTTTCCTACTATTTTTCCAAACATGGAAGATATTTGGCCAGCCTAATGATTAAATTATTTCCCAGATGGATACAAAATAAAGACTTTATGCAAGTGAAGTCCTTAAACATGCACTCAGATTAAGCATGTGAGTAGGTCATTTGAAGTAGGACTTTTCACGTGTAATTGTAATTAAAAGATGGAGTTCTGCACTATAGACAGCTCTGCTCCATCATTTTTTCAGGTATGTACAAAGAAATACATCATGTTATTTTGTACAATTAATAGAAAGAAAAAAATCTAAGTGCAAACACAGAAATATTTATATTAAATTTGCTTGAAAATGGATACTCAGCTTCAAATACAGGAGTATGCCTTATAGCCTTTGAATAAAACTGCTGACATTTTGGATTGATAACTCTTTAAATTAATGATACATTTAAATAAATAGCTAGATTGCTATAGAAATTCATGTTACTTTTACATTAATAATACCAAATGAATTAGTCATGATTAATGCGATAAAGAATATCAAATGAATTAATAATGATTGGCCACTTATTGCAAAATGGGCAACATTTTATAATAAGTGGCAAATCATTCTTACTTCCTTCAGTATTTCTTGCAATAATTTTAATCATGATGAATTTTTTTGGTATTCAGGTGCATATAATAAAAAAACCCATAGGAAGTCCATTGTAATTTAACATAATCTTAGTGAAATTATTAATTTAAAGCTTATCACTAGATTTGGGGCCAGATCCAAAATGAACTTAAGCACTTCATTTTTTATTTTTTTTTTTTAATCAGGTGTAATACAGTTGTCATGAGATGTACCTTTTAGTCATGGATGCTGGTGCAGAACTGCGTAGGTGGGTGCAGAACGGGGTAGGTGAGTAAAAGATTCAGGCTCAGTGGGTGCACAGATGACTGGGCAGACCTGTTCATGATAAGCACTTTTTTTTTTTTTTTTTAACATCTTTCAAGAAAGACATCAAGATTCAGATTAAAGCTTACCTAGCTGCAGTACTCTTACTATTTCTTTTTTGCTTGGTGAATGGTTGGTTTTGTTTATTTTTGTTTCTGCTTTTATAGAGAAATATAAAATTAATAATTAATAGCAATAATTTATTCCACCTTTAAGATCATATCTAGTATGTGTTTACAGTCTCAAAATGTCAATTTTCACATTAGGGGGCTCTGTTTCCTGGAATTCCTCATCCTGTCAAAGAAAACATTGCTATTGCTTAGGGTTGATATTGTAGATGTATCTCTGGTGTGCAGTCCTGATACTGTAGTAAGAATGCAAAATACAAGAGCAGAAAACAAAGTATGAGTAGGCTTAAATGATGTTTTAGTTTTGGTTTATTTGCCTGTAGCAGAAAAAGGAAAGGAAAGGAAAGGAAAGGAAAGGAAAGGAAAGGAAAGGAAAGGAAAGGAAAGGAAAGGAAAGGAAAGGAAAGGAAAGGAAAGGAAAGGAAAGGAAAGGAAAGGAAAGGAAAGGAAAGGAAAGGAAAGGAAAGGAAAGGAAAGGAAAGGAAAGGAAAGGAAAGGAAAGGAAAGGAAAGGAAAGGAAAGGAAAGGAAAGGAAAGGAAAGGAAAGGAAAGGAAAGGAAATACAGCATGAGCAAAACTATAGGTGGTTGTATGCTAGCTATGCCTGAAGCTTATATGCATGCATTCACAAATGCACTGTCAAATGTTATGCCTTTTTTTTTTTTTTTTATATTGGTAAACTATAGGTAAAGAGAGCAAACAGTCAGAAGAACATGTACCTGGAAATGCCACATAATCAGTGTTATTTTGATGTTTGATTTATTGGTTGTGGATTGGTTTGCTTGTTTTTCAAATGCTGAGTCTGCTGGAAGCCTGCAGCAGCAGTGCCGGGAGTTGAGTCTCACACTAGGTTACAAGAACTAGTATGGAAGTGGGCTTTTGTCTAACAACAAGGCACAGGTTTCTCTTCACACACAGAGTTCTCAGTCCACTCCTTTCCTTGCCTCTCCTTGCCTCGCTGCTCCTTGCCTCGCTTTTCCCCTTGCCTTGCCTTGACTTTCTGTTAATTAATGTAAGATCAAATACTTAAAAGAAAAAGTGTGACATGGGATTTTGTTAGAGCTGTTATGGTTACCTCAACATTGTTCTGTTTCTAAAGACCAGCTTAACAGGTTGGGTTTAGAATTAACTTTAAGTTCTAAAGTCGTATTTTTAATTAATATTTTCAACAACAACAAAAAAAAGTCCAAATGAGTAAAATAGTTAATAAATTACAATGTCATGGTAGAGTTTTATTTCCATTCTATAGTTCTTCCAAACATTTTATTTAAGGATTTCATGGTTAAATTGGAATAGAAAAAGTAAAAACATAATTCAAGAAGAAAAAGATTTGGCACAACACATTTTTTTGTGTGTATGTAAAAAATGTCATTTTGGTACTTTGAAATGCACACCATTTTTGAGTTTAAAAGAAAAGGAATAGTTGCTGGTTATTCACCATCTGAGTAGAGGTGAGCACTGCTTCCACAGTGACACTTCACCAAACAGCATACCTCTTACCTCATGGGAAACATAATTTTTGGTGTTGTAATTCCTGAGCCTTATGCTGTTAATTAATCCCACTTTCATTGGAGATTCTATTTTTTGTTAGTGGCATTTTTTTCTTGAGCAGTTATGTAGCTCTTGCTGCTGGACTGATTTTCCACTATTTTGGCAGTGAAAAAGGTGGAATTTTCACTTTGCACAGGCAGTGAAAATTGCCTCAAGATCAGAAGTTGTACTGGACTGATATCAAACATCCTTAGTGTCTCATAAGGCCATGTTGTTGGCTCTATTTCTTTTTTGTTGTTCATTTGTTTGTTTCCTTTTTTTTTTTTTTTTCCATTGTTCAGTTAGATGACCACAGATCTACAATCCTTATTTTGCTATTCAGTTGCTTCATCCAAACATTGTTTGTTTGACTGTTTGTTTGTTTGTTTTGGTTTGTTTGTTTGTTTTTCTTGGATGCAGTGGATAAAGTGGATGTTTCAAATTTAATAGTAGGTCAGACTGAGACTTTTGAGACTTTCTTAACCAGGAAACCTATAATTTCCTTAGAGAATTTTTGATCTCTGCTTTTGCAAATTGCCTACAAGCTCTGTCATGAAATCTTTGAGTTGAAGATTTAAAATGTTTTGAAAGTAAGTCAGTAGTTTGTTTTTAAAATACTTAAATTTATAGTTTGTTCTTAAAAAGGAAAGGGGAGAGAAAGTGAAAGTGAAAGAGGAAAATGGAGAAGGGGAGGGAAGGGAGAAGGGAAGGGAAGGGAAGGGAAGGGAAGGGAAGGGAAGGGAAGGGAAGGGAAGGGAAGGGAAGGGAAGGGAAGGGAAGGGAAGGGAAGGGAAGGGAAGGGAAGGGAAGGGAAGGGAAGGGAAGGGAAGGGAAGGGAAGGGAAGGGAAGGGAAGGGAAGGGACACCATTCATGTTTTTGACACTGATCCTAAAATTAAGTTTTTGTTTGTTGTGGGAGTTCTTGTACCCAGTATTGAAGGACTGACTCCTCAGAAAATGTTTAAATTGTGTTTAAATGTTTAAAATGTTTATATCTACAAGACGTATGCATGGCAACATATAATGATGTCACCAGAATGCAAACTATAAAAGCAGTTAACAAAATTTTGTCATTAGACAAAATGTTTCCAAACTCTGCATTACTTCTGTGTAGGTAATAAAATGCAAGAATTGTTTTCTCACTTATTTTTATTTATTAGTTTATTTTAAAATTTATTTTAAATGAAGCTAAAAATCAGAGGAAAAACTGATCAGTAGCAAGGTATATGACTTTTTATCCGTGTTTTATGCATACAATAATAGTCAGTTAATATGAATAAGAACTGAAATTATTAGTTCTTAGACAAATGACATTTCCTAAAGGCAGACTATTTTTAAATAGATAAATAAAAATGTGCACCTGCAAGCTTAAAATGCCACTGCAAGTTATCCGTGTATAAATCACCACCTGCAAACAGACCCTCTTTAAAATAATATTCTGTAACCAACTAAATTCTGAAGAAGTGTTTAACACCAGTAATGTATTTAATTTTGTATTTTAGCTGTTTTACTTGCTTTTTCATATAACTTTTGTTTCTTCTTAAATTGATTGCTGCTATACTACTTATATAGATCACAGATAAATACTGGTTGTACATGTTTGCTTAGGCTAATCCAGACCAGCGAGGTCACAGCAAAGCTTTGATTTCCAAAGTAAAGTATTTCTATTCAAAAAGGAAATCTAGGGAGCCATACAGATACAGATAGCCACACACTGAGAAACTTAGCTGGCTTTTTTTGAAGGGTGTTAAACTCTTATTTTTATAATCAAGCAATTTCTGCCTTTTTTGACACTGATGGAGTTTTGCTATCTTCCATGATGGTGCCAGGTACTCCTTGGAACTTCATTTATAACCAAAGATTAGAAATAAGTATTTGTGTAAAACTTATTTGACCTATTTCAGATATTAACTTTAAGATTAAACATATTATTTAGGCTACTATATAACCATTTTAAGAAACACTTTTTAAAAATTATTTAATTATTTTCTTTATTCAAAACACAATAGCAAGATAGAATATATAACGCTGTTGCATGTTCATGTTCTGTTTTAATAGAAGTCATATATGCTTTCAGGATTTTTGAGAAATCATTTTTTTAACACTTTAGACATATCTTCAGTATTTCTCAGACCAAGTGGACCAGTCTGTTAAAACTAATTAAATTAATATTACATTTGTTTCTTTATAATAAAGACTAAGATGAAGAAATGGACAATAATAAGTGAAATAAAAGATAAAGAACAAAATATTGAGGCACATCTATCATATATATAAGTATATATACATAAAAGTAAAATATTAACTAATTATAAATTAATTTAATTAAGCAAAATTTAGTCAGTTAGAGTGAAGATGGTCCAAATCAGTTGGACAATAAATATAAAATCATAGACACTGAAAGATACTGAGATATAAAGTGAAGATACTGAGGTTATTACTATTTCAAGTACTTGGACATCTCACTGTATAATGAGAGTGTACAGCATATCTGTTATAATGTCTGTGGACAATACTTTAACCTACCGATCCAAAACAACACTCATTAAAAATCACCATTACCACACTTTTTTTAGCTAGCAGAAAGTGTCCTGGTAGTTTAGGAATATTTCTATTCTAATGAGACTACAGAATAAAAGTTTTAATCTTTCTTAAGATAATTTTTGAGAAATTATAAAATATTTTGCATGTACATATGAGGTTTATATTTTGCCAAGCAGAAGTACTGCTGTATTTATTTTGCTTTCATTGTTAAATTTAATATATTTTTTTTGTTTGTTTGTTTTGTTTTGTTGAACATCACAGAAAAGTTCTTTCTCCCAACCCTAGTTCTTCAGAATCCAACTGAAGGCTAGAAAGTGAGAATTTGATCTTCTGCATAACTTAAGCAAAAGAGTGTTCTGCTTCAATGGAACATATGTGACCTGGCAGGGCAGCAGAATAATTCACCATGCAGATTTTAGAAAGGAAGTTCTTAAAGGGAATATACCCAGAAACTCTAAAAATGTTATTAAAAAGTTAACTTTAAACCACTGGTGACATTTAAGGGCAAAACCTTTGCATTTTGATCCATCAAGGTCAGGAAATACAGATTCTGTTCCACATATTTTCCCCATTTCTGGAAGAAGAGTCTAAGAAATTTTAATGTTCTTACAGGTATATCTTTTTTCATTCTTATTGCAGTTATTATGAGGAAAAGAATCTTTAGTAATAATTCACTTTGTATGGCTCTGTGAAACCAACTAGTAATATCTTGTTATTGTTCTATAGTCTGAAAAACCTTTCAGTCTCTATGCCTTTATATTTATTGTCCAACTGTGATTCAGGCCATTCATTAAGAGAAGTATCTCTATTACTTTGACAAAAAGGTGATAACCTTGCCTTATTCTGGCCCAGCTATTTATTAATGACTCCCAGATACCATTTTCCAGTTCTATGCACAGCAGTATTTTAATTTGATGATACAAATTAGATAATACAAATGTCCTCGAACCATGCTTACAATTCCCAGTGATAGAAATGACCAGACCTACAATGCTTTGCTAGATTACTTCAGTCGGTGTGCTTCATCTGGTGGTACTTTTGCAAGCCTTACAGAGCCTCTGGACTGCTTCAGTCAAGCTGCAGTTCTTGCTGGATGGTGTGCATTTTCATACAGTCACTCAAGCCCTTCCAACAGCTGCCCTGCATGTGGATTGTCTGCCATAAACATCTCTCTGACTCCATCACAGAGCCTTATGTAAGAGATCCAAGCTGCCACAGCCTTGTGGCACCCCAAAATGTTTATGCAACAACATCTGCAGCAGCCTGAGTTCAAGGAAGCTGAGAAAAGAAGTTGAGTTCCAGGTATTTTCAGGTCCAGGATGGTTCAGATCAAGGAATAAATGCTGCTGTCTCTAAATGGGCAATACAGCAGTCCTCTCCACAGGACTGGTTACCTAGCAAGGCATTGTGATTCCTTCCCATCTTCATCTGTGCCAGAACCAGCTGTGCTTTTCACATTTCGTTATGCACAAAGACCAAGGCTCGCATTCTGGAAGATGCCCTGCGGTATTTTGGGGTTGTTGCATATTGTCATGGGATCAAGCAGTAGACTAACAGTTTTTGGGTGAGGAAAAACTTAACCTTCTGCCAGGAGAAAATGTTGTTTAGGAGTTCATTACACCAGTTAACAAGGGGGTGGATATCACCTACCAGCAGAGCCCGTGACATAGTAATTCAATGGTGGCAAGTCACTCTGGTCTTTTTTGTCATGGATGTCATCCATTTTCCATTTGTCATTTGCAGTCACCAAAGCATCATCCCAGATATTACTGCTACATCTCTGCACTGCTTCATGCTGAAAGAGAGTTCTCAGCTATGTTGTAGCTGTATATACATGTAGGTGATCTCTTCCAATTAGTTCCTTCAAGAAAGCAGGAACTTATTATAATAACAGACTTATTATAATAACATTGTTATTTTTACAATAATTTATTATAAAAACAGATTTGCTAGAGATACTAAAGAGATACTATTTTCATGATAACAAAGATACTATTTCACATACCATGATGAAAAATGTAGACCATTAAATCTTTAGAAGATGCAAATTGTAGTAATGCTATTTCTTTCTCTGTGCCTCTATGGGAGTTCCTTGAGGTAGGAGTAACTTGCCCATACTACAGTCACGTCCTTACAGATGCTGTATGCAACCACTGAGGTATTTTTAGGGGAAAAACAAACAACCAAACAACCAAAACAAAACAACAAAACAAAACAAACAAACAAAAAAAAAGAACACCAAAAACACGCAATAAGATCTAATTTTTCAATTTTTATTTATTGTGGTATGTTTTTATTTTACTTATTTATTGTGGTCAGAAAAAAAATATATATATACTTTCTTTTTGAGGTAGGCTAGTTTTTTTTGTTGTTTTGTTTTGTTGTTGGTTTTTTTTTTCATTTCTTGATTCAAAGGAAGGTTTAAAAATGCTGCAGAATCTGTTGATGAGAATCTTAATGCCCACAATGCATTAAGAAGTTAATGGATTCTTACAAAAAAAGGAACATAATAGGGCAATTAGGTTTGATAATAAAGACTGACATCTTTTGTAAAGTTTCCTTATATAGTGTATCTATGTTGCTATTCAAGACATTACTCAGATTCACATAAAGCTGTTTAATCAAAAATCCTTGTAAGAGGAAGTGCCAAGGAAGTTCTTGCTTTTCATAGCAACTTTTATAAACAAAGATGGTAAGTTTAATTCTTATGGTACATTATCAATAAATATTAACTAGTTCTTGGAATATACCATTACAGAATGTGCTAGGATAAGATAAAATAAAATAATAATCATTTTTATGAATGCATACTCCACAGTTTTCTATATTTGGGTTTCCACTGCAGATTCAGATACCACAATCGCAGAATCACAGAATTTCTGGGTTGGAAGAGACCTCTAGATCATCGAGTCCAACCTCTGACCTAACACTAACAGTCCTTCACTAAACCATATCACTAAGCTCTACATCTAAACATCTTTAAAAGACCTCCAGGGATGGTGACCCAACCACTTCCCTGGGCAGCCCATTCCAATGCCTAACAACCCTCTCGGTAAAGAAGTTCTTCCTAAGATCCAACCTAAAACTCCCCTGGCTCAACTTAAGCCCATTCCCCCTCGTCCTGTCACCAGGCACATGGGAGAACAGACCAACCCCCACCTCGCTACAGCCTCTTTTAAGGTACCTGTAGAGAGCGATATGGTTGCCCCTGAGCCTCCTCTTCTCCAGGCTGAATAAGCCCAGCTCCCTCAGCTGCTCCTCGTAAGACTTGTTCTCCAGACCCCTCACCAGCTTGGTCGCCCTTCTCTGGACTCTCTCGAGCACCTCCATGTCCTTCTTGTAGCGAGGGGCCCAAAACTGAATACAGTACTCTAGGTGTGGCCTCACCAGAGCCGAGTACAAGGGAAACAATGTATTGTTTAAATGTAGTTTTCATGTTAGAGTTATACATGTAAGTTCTTGTACATTATGTATGGAAATACATAGTTTGACTTAGTCAAACTTATCTAGTACCATTGTGTTTGACCTTCTCAGTTTGTGAATAAGTGGAAATAGACCTTTTGGAATGTGACAAGGAGTTCTAATATGTGTTTAAACTGGCATCTCTTTGAAGTCAGGTCCATTTTAAGTGAGTGTATGCTTACTATATAAATATTTCTCTTGTAGGGTCTAATACTATTTGTATTTCTAGATAGAATCTTCAGGATGAATAGAAGATATCTAGTTACTAAACATTTTATCTACCTGAATATAAACTCAACATTGAAACATATGCCTTATTTATCTGATGTATTAATAGCGAAGAATTAAAAGAGGCCACATGTAAAAATGTAAAAAGAGTTATAAGTAGTTAGTGAATCTCTATTGGACAAATTTTGACAGTCAAAACACTCAGATGACTTCAAAAACCTGTGGACTATACAGAAGCAATGATGTCACATCTCTACTTATTCTATAGCAAAACAAGAACAAGACAAAGCAAAGCAATGAAAAAATAAAAACCCAACAACTACCATTTAACAGCCATTTGGCATTAATGGAGAAGAGCATATAAGCTCTATTGAAAAACACAACCTCAAGACATTTATTTTCTGTCCCACTGGTACACTTTCATATGAACTCTCTCTCACTTATATTTATTCATCTCTTTATGCCACTGAAATTGAATATTGAATACCCAAGTCAGGTATCTCTGTGCACCAGGAAGGTCAGACAACTTGATTACACCAGCTATAATCAAAGTGTTCATTTTTTTTTCATATCTGCTCACCATTTCTGCAAGAACTTTACTTTGCCAGAAACAGCAGGATGGATGAACAAACCTTTGGAAAAGAACAGTGAAACACTGTGTGTATGCAGCATTTGAGGAAGGAAATGATCTCTAGCACTTTAAAAAAATAATCTCAAAAAGATCAATGTGTGTGTGAATATGTTCGTTAACTATAAAATAAATGCATTTTTACTCTATGGAGAAACACAGTATGAAAGTTAGTACAGAGGCAGGTCATCATCTGTGAAACAAAGTTAAAGCCCATACTAAGCAAAACTGAGCTTTCTTGTTGGTTTTCATTCAGCTGCATTCATCTGTAAAAGAACTATTAAAAACATCCATTAGCTGTTAATTTAGAATACTTCAAACTCCCTAGACCTGCAATGATATCTTTCCAACAACCTCCTAATCTCTGAAAATTGTTGGCAAATTCTACACTGAATCAGCCCATCATCAATCCTGACTTTCATTATTTGAGTTAACACAGATGCACTACCTGCAAATACTTAGAAAAAATACAGATCTTTCTTTTTCTTGAAAGGCATACTTACAAGCAGAATTTGATATCATGAATGAAGCTTCTTCTCTTATCCATGTCATCTCAAATTAATGATACAAAAATAGCACATAATGTGACTGAAGAAAGTCAGAAACCATCTCTCTGTGCACTTCAGAATTGTAAAGTCAGGAATTACTGCTAAGGCAAGGCATTGCTAAAATCTTTAAATCTTTGGTAGCACTCTGGATATTGCTACCCATACAAACAAGGGGGAAAAAATAAAAAAATTATAATGAAAATTTTGTCTTTTAATGACACAAATTCCTGTTTCTTCAGTTCAGAAACCATTGAGTACATGAATGTCATTCAGGACAAACTTTATTATATTGTTCTTTCTTTCTTTCTTTCTTTCTTTCTTTCTTTCTTTCTTTCTTTCTTTCTTTCTTTCTTTCTTTCTTTCTTTCTTTCTTTCTTTCTTTCTTTCCTTCTTTCTTTCTTTCTTTCTTTCTTTCTTTTTTACAGGTTATACAATGTCTGCAACACAAAACAAACAAACAAACAAAAAAACTGTATGTTTAAATAAACTGGCAAAGCTGTTATCAGTAGGTTCATGCCCAGTGCACCTTGCCAACAGGCACAGAGTTGGAATTCACATGAAGGTCTTTTAATCAAAAAATGAATTATATAATTCTTCAGAATCATGCACTTAGCAACCTTTCACATAACAAGCACACCTCCGACTTGAAGGACCATTATTTATACTCAACTAACTTGTGAAACTATCTCTGACTATTTTTGATTGGTTGCTTTAGCTCCCCTAATTTATCTATATTGAATCTGTGCATTACAGAGGACCAGCAAGGAGGAACACCAGTCCTACATTTCCATACATTAGCAATTTGATGGGTGTGGGGTTTAGTGTGTTAATGACCCTTAATGAGCAAAAGGTTAGTATAGGCCAGTCTGGAATCTTCCTTCAGCTGTTTTTCTCCTTGTTTTTTAGTTTTCATCTCTTATCTTCCTCTCTTCTGCTAGTTCAAGGCTCTGTGTTCTTCAAGGTTTCCTTGTTTAAGACAGTTTAAGACTACAAAACCATGACGCAATATTTTACTTCCACTAAGGTAATGGATGGAAAACACACTGCAATGACAAAACAGCATATGCTGTGTTGCTAATGATGTAGCCAAACTTGGTATAGAGCAGGCTGTCAGACTTTCTTTTTAAACAAAAACAAACAAAACAACAACAACAACAAAAACTTGAAATTGAAGTATTCAGTTGGCTTAAATATGGAGACTTATATTACTAGAATCTTCGTGAAATTAGCAGAAAACAAAGCATAAGTTTTATATGAATTTTATAACATGCATTGGGCTAGGAAGGGTCACTTGAAGAATCGCACTGGGAAATATTTTACCACCAATTAGATATTAGTGAGAGAACATACTGAGGAGTATTAAGATTGACTATTATTTTAATACTTTTCAGTTATCAGTATTTACTGCCCTCTACCCCTGCCCCGTCCACTTTTTATTTTATTTATTTTTTTTTAAGGTTACTTTCATTTGTATGTACCTGACCAATTTTTTTACCACCTTTTGCTCCTGGGGACTAGGCTCAATAGCACTACATACGAGTTCTCTTAGAACAAATTACACTGTGTTCTAAAGAGCATCATTTGACCTGCCATCCAGTTTACTATTGTGTCAGGTTCTTTAAGACATCTAATACATCTTCTAGCTGAAGATGTATTATCTATACTTTCTGTATTTGATTATTTTTTCAGAATTTTTTTAAATTAGGAGGAGTAATTTAGGGGACACTTTTGCTGCTTTTCCTACATAATGCCTACATTTTTCCATCGATTTAAAATGAGAATACAGAAATTTGCTTTGAAGAGAGTTGTGCATTGGGAGGGCCAAGGTAGTTTCAAAACATTTGTGGGATTCTACTTAAATCACATGCAAACTTTGACTACACTTAATCTGGGTCCTATTTGTTATATTAATGGCTGGTAGTCGATTAAAGTTGCAATTTGTGTATTATTCTGACCATTTGTTAGTTTAAAATATTTCCTCAGACTAGTAGCTATCTATCTATTTATTTATTTTTAATCTTCCTAAGACCTAGCTATCCACAATAACTATTTGTGGTGGTTTTACCCAGCTGGCAAAGATCTAGCCATCCACTGTTATATATGGAGTGGTAATTCGTGTCCAGAAAACAGTTGATACTAATAAAGAGATTTGGGAGTATGGCCATGGGGGTCGGAAAGCCCCGGGGTTGATGATAACATTAGACTTTTAACGATGAGGCCATCAGGAATGTAAAAGAGTTTAGAGGGAACAAAGAAGGATGATTCAGGAGACTCCATGCAGTCTCCACTTGCTTGTTCTCCAGCCATTAAGGCATAGAAGTTTCTGGGTGTTTGCAGTTGCTGTTGTTTGCAAAGTTGTTTGACCAATGAAAAGTTGTTCTGAAAAGAACTGCTGTTGGGATAAGGGTATAAGAGGGGAGCCTGTCCTCAAGATAAAAAAAGGCAACATGATGAAGTTATGTCATTAATAAGATGTAGAAAGAAGGAATGAAAAGGAACAGGCTAGCAGAACAGAGACCAGGACGGGAACAGACACATTGATTACCCATGAAGACAGGTTCGGCCAAACTCAGCAAACTGCTCAGAGAAGCTCGTACAGAAAGTCGCTGGAAATAGGCATACCGGAGCTGGAAAAAAGCTCAAGCTGAGAGAAGCGGACCCGCCCACACAACTGCCCCTCTCTGGTAAACAGTTGCGCATTATGGGGAATCATACGTCCTTAGAAACACAGACTGTCCTGGTAACCTTACAGCTCATTCTCCTTATTAACAATCGGACAGTCTATGATCCTGAATTATGGGACCAAATTGAGGTCAAGGTGTGGGACTCTGCTACGAAAAATGACAAGGTTGCAGTGGGATTGCTCGGCACCTGGCGAGCAGTCTCTGAGGCCTTAAAGAGCCATGTGGGACCACAGACAGAAACGTGTGGTTTGCCAGATAGTGAGGGAGCTGCGGGCTCATCCACCCATCCTTCTGCTACTCCATCGCCCCCACACACACCACCACTACTGCCATCGCAGGCCTTTGCTGTTACGCCCCCTGTTGACCTGGACGTGCCTTTTGACCCAGGCCTATTGTCCTTGAAAACGAGATGGATATGTTTCTCTTTGATCCGGGAAGAACGGGATACATAAGGCCCAAAGACTGAGTTGCTTGACAACTTAAAGCAAGACATATTGTTCAAAAGGAATGGAAAATGGAGACTGTTAAGTCATAGAAGTTAAAGGATTGTTTGTTACTTTTTCTGATTGCACATATGTATAGGCGTACTCGAGTTTAGTAAGTCATGGAACTTAAAGGATTGTTTGTTACCTTTTCTGATTGTATAGGCATACTCGGGTTTAGTATGTAAAAGCAATATTCCGTATATTTAGAAAATTTGATGTTCGTGTATGCGTGTTGGTGGAGCATAGACTCCCCGCACACCCAGCGCTGTTTACTTGCTTTTTATACCTTTTATAAATATTTATTTTTAAAATATTATTAAATTCAGATTGTGTTGAGACTTCATTTATAACACCACAATAACTATTTGTGGTGGTTTTACCCAGCTGGGCAGCTGAGCTCCAGCACAAACACTTTCTCGTTTCCCCTCCTCAAAGGGAAAGAGGGAGAAAATACGATGGAGGGCTCATAGGGAGATCACTCAACAAATATTGTCATGGGCAAAACAGACTCAGCATAGGGAGATTAATGAAATTTATTGCCTATTGCTAGCAAGTTAGAGCAGTAATATACAAATATATATATAACAATATAAAAAAACCTTAAGACACCCTCCTCCTGTCCACCCTCTTCTAGCTCTTCTCTTTAAGTGGCACGGGGGAATGGTGTTGTGGGTTTACGTGGCAAGGCTTTGGCAGCAGGGGGCTGTAGGTGTAGGTTCTAGAAGTATCTAGAAGTATCTAGAAGCTGCCCCATATTAGGTAAGGACCCTGCTGCTGACCATAGACGAGCCAATAAGCAATTTTGTTTGTTTGTGCCTCTGTGAGAGTAGATTTAAGAAAAGAAGAAAAAAAAAAAAAAAAAAAGAAAGAAAGAAAGAAAAAAACATGCTCCATACACAGCAGCTGGGAGAGTGAGAGCAGACAGCCCTGCTGGCGCCAAGGTCAGTGAAGAAGGAGGGGGGAGAGGTGCTCCAGGCACCAGAGCAGAAGTTCCTGTGGCCTCTGGTGAGGACCATGGTGAAGCAGGATGTCCCCCTGCAGCCCATGGAGTACCACGGTGGAACAAGATTCCATGCTGCAGCCCATGGAGCAAACCATGCTAGAGCAGGTGGACCTGCAGCAATGGAGGCTGTGGTCTGTGGAGACCGGAGCAGGCCCTGGGCTGGAGCTGCAGCCCATTGAGAGGAGCCCATGCAGGAAGACTTGACCCAGCAGGAGCTGCTGCCCATGGGGAGCCCAGGCTGGAGCAGTTTGATCCTTATGGATGGTTTGCATGGTAAGGACCAATATCTGGAGCAGTTCTTAAAGAGCTGCTGCCTATGGGAAGCCCATGCTGGATCAGTTCAGGAAGGATGGCATCCCGTGGGAGGGACCCTACAGCACAGGGGATGAAAGTGGCCGAGAAGGAGCAGTGGAGATGAAATGCTATAGACGGACCACAACAATTCCCCTGTTCCCCTGCACCGCTCAGGGGGAGGAGGTGGAAGAAGGCGGATGGGGGGAAGGCATTTTTGGTTTCTTTCCTTTGTTTCTCACTTCTTTAGCTTGTTAGTAAAAGGTAATAAATCAGTCACTCTCCGCCCCTGCTCCACATGGGGTCCCTCCCATGGGATGCCAACCTTCCCGAACTGATCCAGTGTGGGCTTCCCATAGGCAGCAGAGTAGCTCTCCAAGCACTGCTCCCACACGGCTCGGTACCATAGGGTCCATCCATCCCCCAGGAGCAAACTGCTCCAGCAGAGGTCCCCCACGGGTGGGGCGGCAGCTCCCCCCAGACCCCCTGCTCCTGCGTGGGCTCCTCTCCACAGGCTTGTAGCTCTGGCCCGGGGCCTGCTCCTGCAGGGGCTCTCCATGGGCCGCAGCCTCCTCCAGGCCACATCCACCTGCTCCACCAGGGGCTCCTCCACCCATGGGGGGGCTGCAGCGTGGAGATCTGCTCCATGTGGGACCCATGGGCTGCAGGGGGACAGCCTGCTCCACCAGGGCCCTCTCCACAGGCTGCAGGGGAACTGCTGCTGCCTGCCTGGAGCACCTCCTGCCCTCCTGCTGCACTCACCTTGGGGGCTACAAAGCTGGCTTTCATTCCTCTTTCCCAGCTGCTGTTGTGCAGCATTTTGTTTGTTTGTTTGCTTGTTTTTTCACCTTTTTTTCATCTGCTCTTGCAGAGGCAGAAACAACATCGCTTATTGGCTCTGGCTGGCTCACCTCCAGTCCCTTTGGAGCTGGCTAAATCTAACCCTTATCTATGCCCTTATCTAACATGGGACAGCTTCTGGATTCTTCTCACAGAGGCAATCCTTGCAGCCCCCCACAATCAAGGCCTTGCCACATAAACCCAATACACTGTTATAATACAGAAGTGTAGGAGATGGAGGATAAATTTCTTATTGCCCTAAAAACCGATCTTCCTTCATATGAGATAAATGTATTTTTATGTAACATTCCTATATGCATTGTTGGGACCAGAGCTGTTTTCTTTTGTATCCAATACCAGTTCCTTTTGCCCCTAAAAACATCCCCAGTATGACACCTACAGATATAAAATAACTTTCTATCAACTTGATTAATTTGAAAAGAAAAAAAAAAAAAAAGAAAAACAGTGAAAATAGTAAACTTCTCTTGCTAATTCAAAACACTAATCTTGGGAGAAAGTAAAGTGTTTAGAATAAAATTAAAAAATATGGGAAAAAATAATGCAAAAAGACAATATAATGAAATGATCCTAAATCATTCTGAGAGATTTAATCATGCTTTAGGTTTTGAGATGAAAGTTTGGAGAGATATTCTTCTAAAAAAAAGTACATATATGCTGAATTTCATCTTTTACATTCTTGATATATCCTGATATATCACTGTATCTTGAAGCTGAGAGGCTTTTAAAATTTTGTTTATTTGTTTTGGCTTGGTTTGTTTTTTCATCTTAGCCACTTTGGAAAGACAGACACACAAATATACATTTATATTTGAAAATAATTTTGGACTTCAATCAACATGGACTTTTTTCATTGCATCACAAAACTAAGCACGGTTGTTTGTGTCCTCTAAGCTAAATTTACAGAGCCAAGTACAAGAAATTCATGCAGAGCTATAAATATTAATCTGAATTACACACCAAGGATGTCTGCTAACACAGATTCAACAAACTAATGTGGATTTATTGCTTGTTTTTGTAGCCAACTGTAATAATGTAATTACATATATTCTAAGTAAGAAGATATGTAATAATTTAAAATAATCCACGTGCTATCTCCCTATTTTCCACTGCCAAGTGGCCATTAATAAATGTTCCCTCTTGGATAAGATGAAAAGGAATTTTAGTGTTGCCTCACAATGTATGTGTTCACTTTTATTTTATTTTGCTCTTTTAAAATAACAATTTCAAACAAAAAGATTAGACATTATCCATTAAGATTCTGAATGTAGAAACACATGTAGATACATAAGAACTCTGCTAGGGTGTTTTCTTTTTATGACATTCACTACATTCCACATTGTAATCATAGCCTTGTAATTAAATATATTTCAAAATGTGGATAGCTGCATACTATTCTACTACACAGCCATTTAAGTGTAATGTGATTTCCTGGTTCTGTTTAAAAATATTCTTAGTTTGGCTTGAAGCTCACTCACATTCCACTTTATCAGAGGTATAAGATCTGTATCTTTCTTAAGTGCTGTGGACACAGGTTACCAAGTCAGTTAATTTTCCCTTGAAATCTACACATGGGAAATGTTTCATGAAATCTCATTATTAGATCCAGATCAAGGACAGAAAATATTTACACTTTTCTTCCTGTTAAAATCAGTTTAAAGCCTCAAATTCTTAAAGTCCAATAAACATGACAATAGCACAACAAAAACAACAAACTCACTAAAGTCATAGGAGAACATTGGGGTGACACCAAATAATGGCTGTTAGGCAGTGCCTGAATACTTTCTGAAATAATTTCAAAAAAGAAAGAAAAACTCTTTTGAATACAAATGGTGAGAATCAAAAGGGATTGGCATTTCTTGTATACTCGTATATACTCAATTACTCAATTATATACTCAATATACTCAATTATATGCTACATAGGATTTTCTTTTCTTTCATTATTTTTTTTCCCACAACCCACCTTATGTTTCATGTATCCAAATGTGGGTGCATAAGGAAGCTAGCAATGACACCTGACAGATTCAAAATATCATGAGAGCTATGATCTTCAATATCAGATTAAAAATTATATGTGAATGAAAACAAAAACAAAAACAAAAACAAACCAAAAAAGAGCTAAATGAATGAACTTTTTTTTTTTTTTTTAATCTAAATTTATTACTAACATATATTGTATTCTCAGTTGTGTGTCTGATTTTTGGGTACATTTACCATGACACAAGTGAAAACATTTTTTTTTTTTTTTGTGTCATTAAAACATTTTTTATCTCTATAGCCTAGTGAGATTTGGAAACAGCTCATGAACACTCCACTATATATGAAATCGTGTTATATGTACATAAATTTGACACTCATTTTTTTCAAGCTCATATGTATACCTAATTGAAAAATCAGATCCAATACATATCTTTTTATTTATCATATGTATAAAAATGAATAAAACACATCCATGTGTGCTCATTTGGATTTTTTTTTTTATTTAAAACTGACTTAATAAAGAACAGAAATTCTCTACATAGTATTTTAATATTTACATCCCTGACTGGAATGGAGAAAGGTCTAACTTAGGATTGTAGACAGACTGTTTTCCTGTCTCTCATTTTTTCTTTTCTTTAGGGTATTTTATATCAGGTGAAAACCGTCTTCTACATAAATCTGTTTCTCCAGGATATATGGCACTCAGAGGACATAAACTGTCTTAGGTCTCAGCTTCAGCTGGTCTAAATTGGCACCGTCCCAGTGGAGTCAAAGTAACTACGGGAAATTACATCTGTAAAGGATCTGGTTCAACTGTATGAGCTAAAAACCAAGAAGTTTATTAAAATATTACATAAGCATGTGTGCAGATATGTATGGGAATTGCAATAAAAATACACCAAATCTTATTAAAACATTACTAAATGCATAATATTATGTATATATATATTTCTCCAACCTTTTCAGGCCTTGACAACCCCCACATGCCCTTGCCAAAATATAGGGTGCAGACGTACTGCAGTTCATATACTGCAGCGATCAGTGTGACATAACAATAGAAATTGATAGATGTTGTGGAATTTAACTTGCTGTGATTCCTGTGTTAGTATTAGTATTTATTCCGCTTTTATCTTTGACTTTTAAGTGATACAATATTATCCCCTTCTTTCTCTTTTTCTGCTTTCTTATATCTTTAATTTTTCTCAGCCAAATTGCCAATTGCTTCATGACTACCACAACCTATTAATTGACATTAACCTCAGATGTTCCCTGATGTTTGTCATACTAAAAATATTCAGATCGTAATTGCCCTAAGTTTAATAAGGGATACCAAGGTGGAGAGAGGCAAGTAGAGGCTACATTAATTTTCTTGGACTGATAGACATAAAAAATCTTTATTTTGTATTTAAGGCTAGCTACATTAGTTTATGAAAGCAACTATCGTGTGAATTTAACACCCACTCATTCATTTCTAACAATTATGTAATAAAGTGATAGAAAATATTAGTAGTAGGAAATTGTGTGAACAATGCCTGAGATGAAAACAAACAACAAAGCAAACCATAGAGAGGCAGACAGAAGACAAGCAACTTTTTTGTTGGAGAAATAAAATAATAATAATAATAATAATAATAATAATAATAATAATAATAATAATAATAATAATAATAATAATAATAATAATAAAAAGAGAATTACTCTTTTATGCCCAGTCAAAGGAAGCACTTAAATGGATACAGAAATTCATCCATATTAAGGAGCACACTCGAACTCTTGACTATAACGGAGCCTAAGCTTGGGATTCAATCGAGGACCATCCTGGACAGAAGCCTCAGGTTGTCAGCTGTCTCCACAAAGCACAGATGTCCCTAGGACACATTCCTTCTGGACCAAACTCTATCACCAGAACAAAGCTAAACTGATCTTTGTAATGTCTGTCTCACTGCAGCAGGCAGTGAGACCTGGGGAATGTATTGGTCCTGAATTCAAGTGGTCTCTGATGATGAAGGACTAAAGTGTCCCTGTTACCAGAGGCTGCATGAAACTAGGGAGGAAGAATATCTTTGCATCAGGAATCCAAAGTCTGCTGATTGTGAGAATGGGGATGATACATTACAAAGAATAAGGGAATGCAAATTGCTAAAGTTTGTCAGTTTTGAAAATTACACACTGCTCAGAAAAGAATTTGGTGAAATTATATGCCTATCCTAAGAAAGGCAAGGTTAGGACATTTGGCTAAGCTTGACTGATGAACAAACAATGTAATAAAGTGCATGATGTTGTAAATGAAAGAAAAGGAAACATAGAACTTCCCAAAGAAACCAGAGACAGAAAGGATGGGAATATTCAGGGTGAATCAGCTGGGTTTATGAAGCACAGACCAGAAATTAGAAAAATCTGTTTCATCATTACACAGTTCACTGTTTACAAGTCTGAACTTGTAACCAGATCTTAGATCTCCAAACTTGAAAAGGTGCTAGAAGACAAGAAAGGGGAGATGTAGTGTCTGAAGGGTCTCTGCTGTCTGCAGTGGTTTGCATTTGGCCAGAGAAGTCCATCCTGCAGATAGTAAAGCTGTTGGAGAGGACAAGAGGACACTCTTGTCCACCAGAAATGGAAGAGAATCAGGTGAGAGGAAAGGGATAGAAAAGAAGAATAATACCTAGTAAATCCCCAAGTATGAGGTCAGTTGGGATTTACTCTTTCTGACGTATAGCAGGAAAAAAAAAAAAAAAAAAAAAGCAGTTAACTTTGAAGATGCTGTGTGTGTACCCAAAACTATGTTGCCACATTCTCCCAAACTGAAACTCTGAGCACCACGCAGTGGTGCTGGCACCACTGATGCTGGCCATGAGTGTCCATGGCTGAGAATCAGGGACTGTAGGCTGGTTAACACTGCAGATGCTGAGGAGCGGGAATTCAGTGCTGTCATATAAAGTGGGCACTTGAGACAAAAATTGAAGCCCCAGTGGACTATTTCATACTATGGCAATGACTGGGTGACACAGAGGACCCGGCCTGCAAGTAGTTCAAAGGCTGAAGAAAAACAGTTTGAGCAAGAGGTGAAAACAGGGCCTGAAGATCAATTGGCCCCAGGCTCTGAAATTGCAAAAACTAAAATATATATGGAAAAGTGGAAGACCAGGTGTATAGTGTGGTAGAATTAATTTATTGATAAATATATGTAGATCCTGGAAAGAGCATCAGAGCATCTCATCTCAGATTTTCGTCATTAGACTGTAAAAGGCAGGCAGCCCTACAAGTTTCTGCTCTTCAGATTATGTAACATTTGAAGTTAAGTGGCTTGCCTCCTCTCATCTTTCCTCCCATGTCCATTCATTTTGTTTCACAAAAAAATCCCATAGATTGTCTTCCAGATTGTTAGAGCAGGATGCCTTTGGATCCCTTTTTATTCTTCCCTATAGAGAGATATATTCTTTTAAAAATACCTACTCCAAATTTCAAAACGACTTTCAGAATTTCTATGAAGATACTGAATTAATCAGTCAGTTTCCAGTTTCTTATTTGTTAATCAGGTCTGAAAAAGATGGTATTGTAATAAACCAGGCAGCAGCTGACTATTCTAGCAGTCTCTTCTGTCTATTTGTTGTGTAGAACAAAGATATAATTAATAACAAGGCAGACTCCAGGAGAACAGACACCCATCTCTGCTGGGAGGATAGAATCACACCTTCAGTGATTTAAATATATATAATGGAAAGTCATCAGGACACTTGAGTAAGAAGATTGCTTCTGCTGGGATCACAGATGTTTTTACTGGAACAGCATTTTTAGATTGAGGCCCACTGTAAGAGTTATCCTACAGACTTCCCCTGCCTCTTCCCTAACTTCTACAAGAAAAGGTCCAAGATGCATAGGATACGTTACTGCATTCTGTGTTGTTACCTCAGGTGTTTTGAAAAGGAAATATGTTTCTGTGCAGACGCATAAAGCAGGTTTTGTTTGTTTGTTTGTCTTTGCTTGTTTACACATGCTGTTCACCTAGCTTCTGGCCATTTTTCCCAAGATTTCCATCCTGGATACTGCCTTCTTTGAAATTGGGAACTGCAATTCAGGAACTTGTAAAGAGGTCCTTAAAGTGGACCCAAATTAACATTTTCTCCCTCCTGTACCCTCCCCATCCAGTGCTGTTGGACTAATTTCATGAGATGATGGGGCCAGGGGTGGGCTGCAGCTATCTTATCACCTTTCCCAGCCCTGGTAATCTGCATCTTCATAGTGTGCATGCAAAAACTGCACACCACCGATGTGGCAGCCTTTTCTGTGCTCAGCAATGGGACAAACATCTACACTGGTCATTTACAGAGAGGTAGGATGGACATCCAATCCAATTTCAGAAGAACACAAGCAATTCTGCAGCTTTCTCCAGAGGTGTTTTTATCTAGCACAATCACTGGTGAACAATCCTCATAACTGTCCTAGATGGTACAATGCTACATGTATCACATGTACATGTAAATCACAAAGGCAGAATCAAAACCAGTGTTTTTATTTGCTAGCAAATAAAAAATAAAAATAAAAAAATAAAAAATAATAATAAAAAAAACTACAGAGCAAATTGCAGCAAGAAATAAGGATTTTTTTAACCATTCTGAAATATTTCATTGACAAATATAAAGGGAGACATATACGGCTCTTGTAACCATGTGCTAATGATGAAGTAC